>NC_067479.1:33151190-33797440 GCF_947179515.1 Apodemus sylvaticus | reverse complement strand
CATGAAGCAGGTTCAGAGGAGGCTCATGCAGTTAGAGTTTCAGCCTCTCTCACGAAGGCATATCCTTATGTCGTATCACCGGCGGTTACTTGGGAGCAGTAATCAGGCCCTCTTGCTGCTCACATCCCAGAAACCTGCAAGAAAAGCCTAAAGCAGAGCTATAATTCTCATACTATGCTATAGTGATTACAGAAAAGACCACAAATGTCTGCAGAGCCCAAGTGTGGTAATTGGTTTTCTGTTTCACATTGTAATCATAAATTGGGCTACGTACCTTTCATGTCCTCATACTTTCTCAGAAAGCTAGGCAAACCAGATGTAACCTCAAGTGTAGAAACGCGGAAAATGTGAGCATTCTTACTTATGGTGAGGTGAAGCCCTAAGCAGAGGACCGTGGCTCCAGAAGGGCCATTCTATACACATAGAAGTTTACTGAAATGTAGAGGATTTGAAACTTGGGAAGAGCATGCTTTCATATAGCAATATGAGGCTTTGATTTGTGATTCCATTTCAATAATGTAGTATATATATATATATATATATATATATATATATATATATATATAAAAGATGAATTAGTATATTTTCCAATTTTTGAAATTTATTGTTGAGAATATCAAGTGCAAAATGACAAAGGCTTAATCCATTAACTCAGGTGATATATTCGCAGAGAGCACATATATGTTCTTGTATTTAGAAAATTAGTTAGTCTAGTTTGATTGAGCCACATAGCATAACATTTGAAGTTGTTCAGTGACATATTTAAAATTAATTATCAAGAATAACAATGTTTTTATAAGATGGGAAGATAATATTATTTTATGAAAACCCAAAATGGTAATAACATGAGGATTGTCTAGTAAAGTCTTTAAAGTCAGAGTCATAAACGTAATACTTTACCTATTATGCACATTCTTCAAAAAAGAAAATATCAAGAAACAGCCCAAGCATTGAAAATAGAAATAAAATGGATTGTATAACTTATGACTGAGTTGTACAAAGAAACACATTTTTATGAATGTCTCAATAGGTAAAAAATGAATATTGTGATCATACTTTGTTAAAAACAGACAAATGCATTATCTTTTCAGAGTGTCAAATTTTTTTTGAAGAGCACCACATTTTTAATATACATGAATTTAACTGGTACTAATTTTTAATTAGTCCTGGTTTCCTTTAATAGCAGGTCAAAGCAAGCAAATTGATTTTTTTAATTTCAATCTTAATTAATAATATTAACTCTCAGGTTACTAATTATATATTACATGGCAGTATGTGTGTGGATGTGTGTTACAGAGTGACTATTAAAAGGTTCAAGTGGCTAAAGAGAGTTCAAAGTGTTTCAAAGATGCATAACTGATAGACATTGCAGCTGATTGATATTTCAGAATATAAAAGCAGTCCACTTAAAGAAGATACCCAACCCATGCAGATTGCTGTGGGAGGTAATGTTGTAGAGTCAGGCAATATGATGAGGATTGAGCTAAGGCTCACAGAACTGAGCTGTCAAAGCCACTGGCAAGATCAGGAAAACTACTGAAGAGAAGGGAAGAACAGGGTCCAGGAAAATACAAGAGTGAAGGAAAAAACAACAGCTTCCAAAAGATGAGCAGAGGTGAGTGACCAATATGGTCATTAAGCATTTCGAGCACTACAAACTGAGCTGAACAAGAGGCCCGGCTTAATTGATAATTCTGTGGATTTTTTTGGTCCTTGATATGCATGTATGTAGGTTAGGTGACAAGAAGATGAGGCTATCAATTTCAGAGTTCTTATTCATTGAAAGTGAGGGTGTTAAAATAAATTCTAATGTAATTTTTTAATAAGTCCTTAGGTCTATCTTTTCTGATATGATTTTTGGGGGAACCTGTATTAATACAATTTACTTCTACTTGTTTATTTTTGAGATATTATTTTAATTACAAGATTTCTTTCTTCCCTTTGTCCCTCTAAATATGCCCATATAATTCTCCCTGTTATTCTTCATATTTTATATACACAGATATGCTTAAATACAACCTGTTCATTCCCTATTGTGTTATTTGTATGTGTTAAGGCTGACCATTTAGCATAGAATAAACAATTGATATACTTACCTAGGAAGGACTACCTCTTCTGTTCCCAGCTTTGTTTACTTGCATGTGTAGGATTGAGGTCTAGTGAACTTTTTCCCATCCCATTTTGCTTGTAAGTTGGTATCATCTTTGTTCATTTCATGTCTGGGCAGTCCTATTAGTGAGATTTTGCATGTGTAACTTTTGATGATACTAGAAGAAACAATATCATAGACGAACTGCCTGATCTCTTGGCTCTTGTGGTCTTACAGTCTTTCTTCTAGAGTGTTCCTTGAACCATAAGTGTGTTTGCAGACATATCCATTGGGATTAGGGCTCCACAACTATGCATATTGACTGTGGGATTTTTGTCTCTTTGTTTGTTTGTTTTGAATTTTTTTTTAGAAATTTTGTAGTTGTCTGATATGATTTTAAATAAATTTGCAAAATCCAATTTACTGTAATAAATCTATAAAGTAGCATGACTTTTAGTATTGGGAATCAGTTATTAATCAGTTTGTGGCTTGTGGGCAGATGTGGGCAAATGCTTCTACTTATGTTACCATTGAGGAGCAGAGTTATCCTGTTGAAATCACAATGAAGTTAAAAGCTGCTTATAAAATAGAATCTCTCAATATAAACAAATTTCAACTCTTGATTAAAAAGAAACCATTAAAGACAATAATATAACATATTTATCTGAAAAATAGGAAGGAGAAAAGAAAAGGCAGACAAAAAAGATCCATGGCTCAATAATGAAGATTTGTCCTAATTCATTACTGATCCCAAGAAGGAAGAACACATATATTTAAACATGCAGCAGCTAAAAATTCCTGAATTTGGTAGTGAAATACACCTAAGGATTCAGAACTCTGATCAGACTTCAGTCAAGGTAAAAACAAATGCAAAAAAAAAAAAAAAAAAAAACCAAACAAAAAAAAAACCCAAATATAACATTAAACTATATTCAAATTTCTAATATAAAAAAACATTAAATGTGTTATAAAACCATATGGGAGAAGTAGGACAAATAGTACACTTTTCATCAGAAATCATAGAACCAAGAATGAAAGGCCATTTCCAAGTACTAAAAAAAGGAAATGTCACCCTAAATGTAGTCTATTTTCCAGTTGCTGTGATAGATAAAAGAAGAAAGAACAAAAGGAAGGAAGGAAAGAAGGGAGGAGAGGGAGGGAGGGAGACATGGAGAAAAGGGATGAAGGCAGATAGACACAAAAGAAGCAAGGCAAACTCGGACAAAAACTATTTAAGGAAGAAGGGTTTATTTTAACCCATAGTTCAAGGTACAGGACAACATTGTAGCCATGCCAAGACAGCTGGAGCTTGAAGCAACTGGAAACAGTACAATCAAAATGGAGACAGTTCAAACGATGGGTGCTTAGTTGACAATCTTCTTACCTTAAAATAATACTAAAATGATGTTACCTTGTGAGAAAGATGATGAAAGTGTTAAGATAGGAAGGATTTGTGAACCCCAAAAGACCACCAAGGTGCTGTTTCCCATAAAATCTCATTAGAGTCTCTTTATTACAAGTTTAGGGTTAGGCCTCCTCCAACCCAACCATGACAGCAGCAGGATGGCAAGGCAGAGCAACCTTGGACACTCAGCAGGACAATGCTTTCTAGGAAATGGAGTAAGTGAGGGGTGTCTATCCTGGCAAGAATCTAACTGAATACAATAGGTAAACTGTCAGGAGAGTGCTATGAAGTAAGACCATGTATAATCACAAAGGGTCTGAAAATCCATGGGAAACAATCAGCCTAATCTTTGATTAACTGAAGGTAGGGAATAACTCTGGTCAAGGGCAAGCAGTAGGCTCCTTGCTGGTTCTTGGGTGTAGCTTAGATCTGGCTGTGAGTCAAGTTCTCAGGCTTTGCTTTTCTTTCTTTCTTTTTTTTTTTAAAGGATGGATTAGGTTTGGCCTCTCAAAAGTAGTAAAGATTCCTGAAACGCCAGCAAAGAAGAAAGTTCACCAAGAGATGTATCTGTACACAAAATGAAATTTTCTTCAATGTTTTTGTTGTCTTTATTATGTTTAGAAAGAGAAAAATATTAAAGATCTGTTCTATTTGATTTGGGGATTAAATATAGGAAACATTAGCTGTCGAGAACACTTTAAGGTGTTCACTACATGTGCTGCATGAAGAGACTGATGCTGTCTGCTGGTGTTTCTTAAAATTTTTCAAGTTCATCTATATTAGGCTTTTCCGGGGCAGACCATTAAATCCTAATAAAACTGGCAAAGCCATCTGACTTTCCTCTACATAATTAGTAAACATTGCTTATTGTTATCCTAAGTGCTCTGTCCTGGAATTGTGCCTGGAAGCTATCCTTGAACATGTGGTAAATGAGGAAGCATGATATTAGAATGAGTAATATGCCTGTACCTATATATGAGAACCAGCCCACCCAAAAGCAATGATTTATTTGTGTGATGTTCCTTCTTCCTGTTCTTATTTGTCTGAACAAAAAAAAACTCTCTCATTCTTTTATCTCTTGCTATTCCTGTTGAATTTTCATTCAGCAAAGGGCAAAGCTGTTATGTTCAGCTGCATAAACATTTAAGACAGTTAAACCTGAATAGGAGAGAAAAAAGATGTATAAAAAGAGTAAGATTCTCTTCCCCATTTCAGTGGAGGCTCTAGATAAAGAAGTGTTGTGTCATCTTTGTAACTAATGCTTAATATTGTTACTGTTAATATTGTTTGGAAATAAACTCAGGCTTGCTCTTCTAGGGTTCATCAGAAACATGTGCTTGACCTTGAAACAATGATATTTGCAGTCAGTTCTGTAGAATTAAATGATGATAGCATCTGATGCTTCTATCCAGCCAGAAATTCTACTGTGTCTTATTTTCTATAACATGATTTGTTATGTTTATGAGGAAAGTCTTAAGATGTCTCTATATTTATATGTCCAATCTCAGGAGTAGTTTTAGTCAAAATGATAACTCTTAATAAATTCTACCCAACTAATCAATGATACAAAGAACAATGCTGGATTGAGCAAATGGCTTAGTTTATATATTTTTAATACAATCATAAATAATGAGTTTCAGAAATGCAGAACTCATGTAAGATGCTAAGATACTACCACTGATAACTTTCTGTAATCTCAATACTTGAGAAACAGATGTCTGCTATCTTCAAGACAAGCAGCCTATCTAGACTAAAAGGAGTCAGTAACCTCTGACATTAGCAAAAAACAAAGCCTCAATTAATAAAATGCACAGTGATTCAAGAGGATATCTGCACTTCCATATATGTGTGTGCATGCACGCATGCTCAGACACACACACACACACACAAACACAAAAAAACTGATATACCTTCATAGACATGTGAACATAAGAACACAAATAAATAATTAAAAGCATACTCCACATATGTATGTAAACAATACAATAAAAAGATTTGTGCTAATTTAAATATGTGTGTATATATATAACTATGCACATATACAGAAAAATATGTATAGTCTCACTTGATATACAGACATTAATTTATTTCAGGCAAAAGTTTCATAGTGAAGACACATTCTAAATCTTGAGAAAAGCCAAAATTACAAGTTAGTAGAAGCTCACATAGAATAATGTCAGCATGGTTTTGTAGAAATAACTGTAGACAGAGTAACTCTAAAGGCCACAGAGACTAAAATTACATGTGCTTGTTTTTAGAAAATACATGTTACTGCCAACGTAACTTTCAATACATAATGGAAAAACACCTTTCTTATTTCTTACATCCCTTTGTGTGTGTGTGTGTGTGTGTGTGTGTGCGCGCGCGCGCGCGCGCGCATGAGTGTGAACTTATTTTTCCTTTATTTCTTTCTAGAATGTGTTGCATGGGACCAATTAGAGAATGGGAACATAATATCAATAACAAAGACATTAATATTTCATCTCATCTCAGTGTAATCACCTAAGTCTACACATCCTACTAATGTCCAGAAAACTAACAAAAATTGACCACAGCTTGGTAAAGGCAGCTTTGTAATGGCCATTTGTGTACTGGAAGCACTCTTGTCATAGTTGAACTAGAAAGTCATTATGTAGAATAGACATTTCACTATATCTACAAACACCAATCACCAATTAAATAGTTATAATAAAAATAATTCCTATATAAAATTTTTGCATCTAAAGAATTTTCTTGTGAATTTAAAATAAATTAAAATATTACTTTAAGTATATTCTGACACTTTCAATAAATCTCTGAAAGATTCATAATCTACATAATAAAGAAACAAGCTGAAGAGTATGGATGTTCTAAGTACAATTGGACACAGAATAAAGTTCTGGAAGGTCTGGAGAGCAAATAGAATAAGTATGTACCAAGAACGCACTGAAAATATTTTGTGAATTTATCTTCCTGAGACACTGTTGTATCGATCCTAAAATTGGAAAATATAACAAATTTCTTCTATTATCTTTCACAAAATTATTTCATTTCCACCTTGAGAAGGAATCTAAAGTCATACCTGGGTACCTCAGGCTTGCCATAACATTAGAACAATAAGGTAAGTGTCTCTTAAAGTTCAGAAGTATTACTTAAAAAAACCCATAAACTATCAGAAGAGCACTTCATCTATTTTTATGAGTTTTAATTGTTTCTTTGGTCAGGTGAACTTCCTAACCATCTTCTAGTAGATTGTGGGAAATAGAATAAGTCAGTTACTGTCACTGACCACTGAGGACAAAATTAAACGCTTAAAAAGTACACTCGAGTCATTCAAAAAGCTTATGTTTCTTTTGTTAAGAGGAAATCATGGCATGCACTCATGCAGGGCGTGGCTTAGGTTTCTACTGTTCTTAATATCTCAAACCCCAAGCATTTACATTTTTTGTGGATGGTTGCTCACTATGTCTATAGTACTTTACACTACATGTGTTTCTGTTTCCTCATGTTACCTTTGTTCCTGTAAATGCTAAGCTACATTACATATAAAAAGCAAAATGACTATACTTCGAACACTCATTCAGGGAAATTGGGTCTTAAGAGAGAGGTGTTTAGTTCATCTAAAGTAAGCATTTCCTACCTATTTTTGTACCCTCAACCTCCTTTGTAATCAATCAGAGCTAATGCTACTGTAGTTTTATGTTTACGCACAAATTGTAATAAAATGGAAAATGTTAGCTAAAAGTCAGGAGAAAAATCTATGATTATATATCCATGTATTCCTTGTGTATATAGGCAAGGCATTAAAGATCACTAAGAAAGATTCATTACCAAATTCCCAGGGATATAATTATAAAGTTGTACTCTAAGGGGCTAAGGAATGATAGGATCACTTTTCAATTGAATAATACATTAATTTGTTATACAGCAAGAAAAACTATTTGCTGTAATTAGATGTGTATGGTAGCAGAATTATTTTTGTCATCGAACTATACTAAGGAAGTTCTAGAAATTCTAAAATTTTGTCAATTAATTTTCCTAAAAAGTAGCTTCAGAGAATTTTATGATCAACCAAATACAGCTAAAAATGTTTTACTTGATATAAGAAAGAGTTGTATAAAAGAGCCTAGAATAAATGAGAACTTAGAATGTATTTCTGATTCGGAGTTTTAATGCATTCTTTTTTTTTTGTTGGCATCAGTTTTAGAAAATTTTTCAGTATCTAATACAAAGTAGTAAAATATCCTCTAAGTTATTCAAGAAAGCTACTTAGTTTGAAATGACTATTTTATCATAGAGCTTTAATAATAGGCACTGTTGGAAACTATGGTGCAATACAGCTATCTTAATTTGTTGAAGAGGTTAAAATTAGTTAAATTATTGAACAAAAATACTTTGGGAAACTGAATTTCTTCTTTCAGCAACAGTTTAAACTAATGATCTAACAGATGTAAAATATAAATATGACTAGTACTGAATTATAATACACATTTACAGTAAGTATAGATATTTTCCTGTGAAATTTGGGCATTGTTTGGAAAGTAGTAGGAAATTAAGAAATTTATTGAAGACATTTGGTCTCTGAATATTCCCAATATACCAACTATACTGAGCCATCTTCCCAGCAGTAAAAGCCATTCTACCTATATTATGTGATTCTTGTATTGAAAATTGTACAATGACTATGGTAGTCAGTAGTCATCTAAGGGGGAGATGCCAAATTTTTCTCATTTTCAACTTAATATCACTTATTTTGCTTTCAGAATTAGATTCTACCTAGATGTATTTTAGAATTTCCTGTGGAAATGTATATTCTTCTACATTGTACAATAGACTAGATTCACTAAGAAAATTTTCCCTAAAGAAGGCTTACTTATACATAGACACCAGTTTTACTATTCTCTCTCTCTCTCTCTCTCTCTCTCTCTCTCTCTCTCTCTCTCTCTCTCTCACACACACACACATACACACACACACACAGATGTGACACCACCACCACCACCAAAACAATCACACACACACACACACACCAAATATGTTTATGTTTCCATGATCTATGTATAAATAAAATATGTTTAAAGTTGTTGATGCTATGGTAACAGACTCTAGATTTCATGTATTAATTAGAGAATTTTACAACATCCCATGGTCATTGGCCTAAATTTCTTCTTATGCAGATAAAGATCAAAAATGTCATCATTGAAATAATTTTCTGTTTCACATTTGTGAAGGTACTTTGATTTTATGGTGGTCAAAAGAGAATTGCTTAAATACCAGAAGTATAGTTAGTAGCAGAGGTGATAGATACTAGGCCCTAGGCTTCTAATGGTAACTAATTAACAATCACCAAATGTTTAGGAATAAGTAATACTTTTTTAAAAATAAAAATATGTACTACACAACAGCAGGCCTTGCCACATGAGACCATACTCTGAATCCTACTCATGTCCTCCAACTTTTCTCAACCTAGACCCCATCGTACCACCTGAGGACCACAGAGTCAACTCCCAGATAACACCACCATTGTCATTGTGATACCAACTCCAGTCACTTTGTGTCCACCTCTAAAAGCATTTCAAATATCTCCATAATACTGAATATCTGAAGAAAGTGCCTGATAACTACACAGAAGGTTGCTCAGGAGCTGGATTGATTGCCATGGAGCATAAAAGTCAAGGAATGGGGAGAGAATTGTGAGGAATATCACCAAAGGATGTCAAAATATTCTCTATGGCTTCATTGAAGGAATTGGGTAGTGTTCCTTCTGTTTCTACTGTGTGGAATAGTTTAAAGAGTATTGGTGTTAGGTCTTCTTTCAAGGTCTGATAGAATTCTGCACCGAAGCCATCTGGTACTGTGCTTTTTTTGGTTGGAAGACTTTCTGTGACCCCTTCTATTTCTTTAGGGGTTACGGGACTGTTTAGATGTTCTAGTTGGTCCTGATTTAATTTTGGTATTTGGTATCTGTCTAGGAAATTGTCCATTTCCTCCAGATTCTCCAGTTATGTTGAGTATAGGCTTTTGTAGTAGGATCTGATGATTTTTTAAATTTCCTCAGTTTCCAAAACCACACAAAGATCCAACAAAGAAAGAGAACTTCAGACCAATTTCCCTTATGAATATCGATGCAAAAATACTCAACAAAATTCTTGCCAACCGAATTCAAGAACACATAAAAATGATCATCCACCATGATCAAGTAGGATTTATTCCAGGGATGTAGGGTTGGTTCAATATATGGAAAAAAAATTAATGCAATCCACTACATAAACAAACTCAAAGAAAAAAACCACATGGTCATTTCATTGGATGCTGAAAAAGCATTTGACAAAATTCAGCATCCTTTCATGCTTAAAGTGTTAGAAAGAACAGGAATTCAAGGCCCATACCTAAACATAGTAAAAGCAATATACAGCAAACTGGCAGCCAGCATCAAACTAAATGGAGAAAAACTTGAAGCAATCCCACTAAAATCAGGGACTAGATAGGGCTGCCCCCTTTCTCCTTATCTTTTCAATATTGTACTTGAGGTACTAGCTCGGGCAATTAAACATCATAAGGAGGTTAAAGAGACACAAATTGGAAAGAAAGAAGTCAAACTATCTTTATTTGCAGATGATATGATAGTCTACCTAAGTGACCCAAAAAACTCAACTAGAGAACTCCTACAGCTGATAAACAACTTCAGCAAAGTGGCTGGTTATAAAATCAACTCAAGCAAATCAGTAGCCTTTCTGTACTCAAAGGATAAGCAGGCTGAGAAAGAAATTAGGGAAATGACCCCCTTCACAATAGACACAAACAGTATAAAGTACCATGAGGTGACTCTTACCAAACATGTGAAAGATCTGTATGACAAGAACGTCAAGACTCTGAAGAAGGAAATGGAAGAATACCTCAAAAAATAGAAAAACCTCCCATGCTCATGGATCAGCAGGATTAATATAGTTAAAATGACCATTTTCCCAAAAGCAATATACAAATTCAATGCAATACCCATCAAAATAGCAACTCAATTCTTCATAGAGTTAGAAAGAGAAATTCTCAAATTAATATGGAATAACAAAAAAACCCCAGGATAGCTAAAACTATTCTCAACAACAAAAGAAATTCTGGGGGAATCAGTATCCCTGACCTCAAGCAATACTACAGACCAACAGTGTTAAAAACTGCATGGTATTGGTACAGTGACAGGCAGGAGGATCAATGGAACAGGATTGAAGATCCAGAAATGAACCCACACACCTATGGCCACTTGATCCTCGACAAAGGGGCTGAAAACATCCAGTGGAAAAAAAGATAGCCTTTTCAACAAATGGTGCTGGTTCAACTGGAGGGCAGCATGCAGAAGAATGCGAATTGATCCATCCTTGTCTTCTTGTACTAAGCTTAACTTCAAATGGATCAAGGACCTCCACATAAAGCCAAGCCAGTCTGAAGCTAATAGAAAAGAAGTGGGAAGACCCTTAAGGACATCGGTACAGGGGGAAAGTTCCTGAACAGAACACCAATAGCATATGCTCTAAGATCAAGAATTGACAAATGGGACCTCATAAAATTACAAAGTAAGGCAAAGGACACTATCAAAAGGACAAATCGGCAACCAACAAATTGTGAAAATATCTTCACCAACCCTACATCAGATAGAGGGCTAATATCCAATATATACAAAGAACTCAAGAAGTTAGACCCCAGAAAACCAAATAACCCTATTAAAAATGGGGTACAGATTTAAAGAAAGAATTCTCACCTGAAGAACTTCAGATGGCCGAGAAACATCTTAAAAAATGCCCAACTTCATTAGTCATCAGGGAAATGCAAATCAAAACAACCCTGAGATTTGGCCTTACACCAGTCAGAATGGCTAAGATTAAAAACTCAGGAGAAAGCGGGTGTTGGCAAGGATGTGGAGAAAGAGGAACACTCCTCCACTGCTGGTGGGGTTGCAAATTGGTACAACCACTCTGGAAATCAGTCTGGCGATTCCTCAGAAAACTGGGCACCTCACTGCCAGAAGATCCTGCTATACCACTCCTGGGCATATACCCAAAAGATTCCCCAGCATGTAATAAGGATACATGTTCCACTATGTTCATAGCAACCCTATTTATAATTGCCAGAAGTTGGAAAGAACCCAGGTATCCCTCAACAGAAGAGTGGATGCAAAAAATGTGGTATATATACACAATGGAGTACTATTCAGCCATTAGAAACAATGAATTCATGAAATTCTTAGGCAAACAGATGGAACTGGAGAACATCATACTAAGTGAGGTAACCCAGACTCAAAAGGTGAATCATGGTATGCACTCACTAAAAAGTGGATATTAACTTAGAAAACTGGAATACCCAAAACATAATCCACACATCCAATGAGGTACACGAAGAACGGAGGAGTGGCCCCATTGTTCTGGAAAGACTCAGTGAAGCAGTATAGAGCAAAATCAGAACAGGGAAGTGGGAATGGGTATGTGGGCGAATAGGGGGAGGGAAGGGGGCTTATGTACTTCCGGGGAGTGGGGGACCAGAAACGAGGAAATCATTTGAAATGTAAATAAAAAATATATCAAATGAAATAAAAAAAAAGTCTCTATGGAAACCAAATACTATAGAAGCTTCCTAAATATATACACACATACAATGAGTTTTACATGGAATTATTCAGTTTTCTAAGACAGTACACATTTGTGATCTAATTATGAACTATACAACATTATAATGGCAGAAATATGTGGAAGAGTAGTTATTTGCCTAACAGCAGGTAAATGACCGTGGAAGAATATTTCAGTCCTTGTTTAATGTCTGGCTATGGGTTTCTAAGTTTGTTCACATCTGTTGCAGGATGAAGCTTGTCTGATTATGGCTGACCGAGGAACCCCTCTATGATTTACAGATTTGTAGCCAGGTTGTTATTGATATAACAGCTAATACGCACATAGAAGTGAATATATACTCTATTTGTCTTTTGAGGTCTAGGATACTGGACTTAGAATGATTTTATCTATTTCTGACCATTTGTCGGCAAACTTCATGATGTCATTTTTTTAAAGGCTGAAAAATATTTCATTGTATAAATGAACTCCATTTTCTTTTTTTTTAAATTTTTTTTATTCGATATAATTTATTTACATTTCAAATGATTTCCGCTTTTCTAGCCCCCCACTTCCTGAAGGTTCCGTAAGCCCCCTTCTCTTCCCCTGTCCTCCCACCCACCCCTTCCCACTTCCCCGTTCTGGTTTTGTCGAATACTGCTTCACTGAGTCTTTCCAGAACCAGGGGCCACTCCTCCTTTTTTCTTGTACCTCATTTGATGTGTGGATTATGTTTTGGGTATTCCAGTTTTCTAGGTTAATATCCACTTATTAGTGAGTGCATACCATGATTCACCTTTTGAGTCTGGGTTACCTCACTTAGTATGATGTTCTCTAGCTCCATCCATTTGCCTAAGAATTTCATGAATTCATTGTTTCTAATGGCTGAATAGTACTCCATTGTGTAGATATACCACATTTTTTGCATCCACTCTTCTGTTGAGGGATACCTGGGTTCTTTCCAGCATCTGGCAATTATAAATAGGGCTGCTATGAACATAGTAGAGCATGTATCCTTATTACATGGTGGGGAATCCTCTGGGTATATGGCCAGGAGTGGTATAGCAGGATCTTCTGGAAGTGAGGTGCCCAGTTTTCGGAGGAACCACAAGACTGATTTCCAGAGTGGTTGTACCAATTTGCAACCCCACCAGCAGTGGAGGAGTGTTCCTCTTTCTCCACACCCTCTCCAACACCTGCTGTCTCCTGAATTTTTAATTTTAGCCATTCTGACTGGTGTAAGATGAAATCTCAGTGCTGTTTTGATTTGCATTTCCCTAATGACTAATGAAGTTGAGCATTTTTTAAGATGCTTCTCCGCCATACGAAGTTCTTCAGGTGAGAATTCTTTGTTTAACTCTGTACCCCATTTTTTTTTATTCGATATAATTTATTTACATTTCAAATGATTTCCCCTTTTCTAGCCCCCCCACTCCCCGAAAGTCCCGCAAGCACCCTTCTCTTCCCCTGTCCTCCCACCCACCCCTTCCCACTTCCCCGTTCTGGTTTTGCTGAATACTGTTTCACTGAGTCTTTCCAGAACCAGGGGCCACTCCTCCTTTCTTCTTGTACCTCATTTGATGTGTGGATTATGTTTTGGGTATTCCAGTTTTCTAGGTTAATATCCACTTATTAGTGAGTGCATACCATGATTCACCTTTTGAGTCTGGGTTACCTCACTTAGTATGATATTCTCTAGCTCCATCCATTTGCCTAAGAATTTCATGAATTCATTGTTTCTAATGGCTGAATAGTACTCCATTGTGTAGATATACCACATTTTTTGCATCCACTCTTCTGTTGAGGGATACCTGGGTTCTTTCCAGCATCTGGCAATTACAAATAGGGCTGCTATGAACATAGTAGAACATGTATCCTTATTACATGGTGGGGAGTCTTCTGGGTATATGCCCAGGAGTGGTATAGCAGGATCTTCTGGAAGTAAGGTGCCCAGTTTTCGGAGGAACCGCCAGACTGATTTCCAGAGTGGTTGTACCAATTTGCAACCCCACCAGCAGTGGAGGAGTGTTCCTCTTTCTCCACACCCTCTCCAACACCTGCTGTCTCCTGAATTTTTAATCTTAGCCATTCTGACTGGTGTAAGATGAAATCTTAGGGTTGTTTTGATTTGCATTTCCCTAATGACTAATGAAGTTGAGCATTTTTTAAGATGCTTCTCCGCCATCCGAAGTTCTTCAGGTGAGAATTCTTTGTTTAACTCTGTACCCCATTTTTTAATAGGGTTGTTTGGTTTTCTGGAGTCTAACTTCTTGAGTTCTTTATATATATTGGATATTAGCCCTCTATCTGATGTAGGATTGGTGAAGATCTTTTCCCAATTTGTTGGTTGCCGATTTGTCCTCTTGATGGTGTCCTTTGCCTTACAGAAACTTTGTAATTTTATGAGGTCCCATTTGTCAATTCTTGCTCTTAGAGCATACGCTATTGGTGTTCTGTTCAGAAACTTTCTCCCTGTACCGATGTCCTCAAGGGTCTTCCCCAGTTTTTTTTCTATTAGCTTCAGAGTGTCTGGCTTTATGTGGAGGTCCTTGATCCATTTGGATTTGAGCTTAGTACAAGGAGACAAGGATGGATCAATTCGCATTCTTCTGCATGCTGACCTCCAGTTGAACCAGCACCATTTGTTGAAAAGGCTATCTTTTTTCCATTGGATGTTTTCAGCCTCTTTGTCGAGGATCAAGTGGCCATAGGTGTGTGGGTTCATTTCTGGATCTTCAATCCTGTTCCATTGATCCTCCTGTCTGTCACTGTACCAATACCATGCAGTTTTTAACACTATTGCTCTGTAGTATTGCTTGAGGTCAGGGATACTGATTCCCCCAGATTTCCTTTTGTTGCTGAGAATAGTTTTAGCTATCCTGGGTTTTTTGTTGTTCCAGATGAATTTGATAATTGCTCTTTCTAGCTCTGTGAAGAATTGAGTTGGGATTTTGATGGGTATTGCATTGAATCTGTATAGTGCTTTAGGCAAAATGGCCATTTTAACTATATTGATTCTGCCGATCCATGAGCATGGGAGGTTTTCCCATTTTTTGAGGTCTTCTTCCATTTCCTTCTTCAGAGTCTTGAAGTTCTTGTCATACAGATCTTTCACATGTTTGGTAAGAGTCACCCCAAGATACTTTATACTGTTTGTGGCTATTGTGAAGGGTGTCATTTCCCTAATTTCTTTCTCAGCCTGCTTATCCTTTGAGTATAGGAAGGCCACTGATTTGCTTGAGTTGACTTTATAACCTGCCACTTTGCTGAAGTTGTTTATCAGCTGTAGGAGCTCTCTAGTGGAGTTCTTTGGGTCACTTAGGTAGACGATCATGTCGTCTGCAAATAATGATAGTTTGACTTCTTCCTTTCCAATTTGTATCCCTTTGACCTCCTTATGTTGTCGAATTGCCCGAGCTAGTACCTCAAGTACAATATTGAAAAGATAAGGAGAAAGGGGGCAGCCTTGTCTGGTCCCTGATTTCAGTGGGATTGCTTCAAGTTTCTCTCCATTTAGTTTGATGCTGGCTACCGGTTTGCTGTATATTGCTTTTACTATGTTTAGGTATGGGCCTTGAATTCCTGTTCTCTCCAAGACTTTAAGCATGAAGGGATGCTGAATTTTGTCAAATGCTTTTTCAGCATCCAATGAAATGACCATGTGGTTTTGTTCTTTGAGTTTGTTTATGTAGTGGATTGTATTGATGGATTTCCGTATATTGAACCAACCCTGCATTCCTGGGATAAAGCCTACTTGATCATGGTGGATGATCGTTTTGATGTGTTCTTGGATTCGGTTGGCAAGAATTTTATTGAGTATTTTTGCATCGATGTTCATAAGGGAAATTGGTCTGAAGTTCTCTTTCTTTGTTGGATCTTTGTGTGGCTTTGGTATCAGCGTAATTGTGGCTTCGTAGAAGGAATTGGGTAGTGTTCCTTCTGTTTCTATTTTGTGGAATAGTTTGAAGAGTATTGGTGTTAACTCTTCTTTGAAGGTCTGGTAGAATTCTGCACTGAAGCCATCTGGTCCTGTGCTTTTTTTGGTTGGAAGACTTTCTATGACTCCTTCTATTTCTTTAGGCATTATGGGACTGTTTAGATGGTCTAGTTGGTCCTGATTTAATTTTGGTATTTGGTATCTGTCAAGGATATTGTCCATTTCCTCCAGATTCTCCAGTTGTGTTGAGTATAGGCTCTTGTAGTAGGATCTGATGATTTTTTTGGATTTCCTCAGTTTCCGTTGTTATATCTCCCTTTTCATTTCTAAGTTTGTTAATTTGGATACTTTCTCTGTGCCCTTTGGTCATTCTGGCTAAGGGTTTATCTATCTTGTTGATTTTCTCAAAGAACCAGCTCCTGGTATTGTTGATTTTTTGTATGGTTCTCTTTGTTTCTACTTGATTGATTTCGGCCCTGAGTTTGATGATTTCCTGCCTTCTACTCCTCCTGGGCGAAATAGCTTCTTTTTGTTCCAGGGCTTTCAGGTGTGTCATTAAGCTGGTAATGTATGCTCTCTCCATTTTCTTTTTGGAGGCACTCAGGGCTATGAGTTTTCCTCTTAGCACTGCTTTCATTGTGTCCCATAGATTTGGGTATGTTGTGTTTTCATTTTCATTGTGTTCTAAAAAGTCTTTAATTTCTTTCTTTATTTCTTCCTTGACCAAGGTATCATTGAGTAGAGTATTGTTCAGTTTCCACGTGTATGTGGGCTTTCTGTTGTTTCTGTTGCTATTGAAGACCACTTTTACTCCATAGTGATCAGATAGGAGGCATGGGATTAGTTCGATCTTCTTATATTTGTTGAGGTCTGTCTTGTGACCAATTATATGGTCGATTTTGGAGAAGGTACCATGAGGTGCTGAGAAAAAGGTATATTCTTTTGTTTTAGGATAGAATGTTCTATATATATCTGTTAAATCTAATTGGTCCAAAGCTTCAATTAGTTTCATTGTGTCCCTGTTTAGTTTCTGTTTTCCTGATCGGTCCATTGAGGAAAGTGCAGTGTTGAAGTCACCCACAATTATTGTGTTAGGTGCAATGTGTGCTTTTAGTTTTAATAAAGTTTCTTTTACGAAAGAGGGTGCCCTTACATTTGGGGCATAGATGTTCAGGATTGTCAGTTCTTCTTTTTGTATTTTTCCTTTGACCAGCAAGAAGTGACCCTCAGGGTCTCTTTTGATGACTTTGGGTTGAAAGTCAATTTTATCTGATATTAAAATGGCTACTCCAGCTTGTTTCCTGAGACCATTTGCTTGTAAAATTGTCTTCCAGCCTTTTACTCTAAGGTAGTGTTTGTCTTTGACCCTGAGGTGTGTTTCCTGTAAGCAGCAAAATGTAGGGTCCTGTTTACGTATCCATTCAGTTAGTCTGTGTCTTTTTATTGGGGCATTAAGTCCATTGATGTTAAGAGATATTAAGGAATAGTGATTGTTACTTCCTATCATTTTTGACGTTATTTTTTAAATTTGAATGCTTAACTTCTTTTGGGTTTGATGAAAGGTTACTATCTTGCTTTTTCCAGGGTGAAGTTTCCCTCCTTGTATTGGTGTTGTCCTCCTATTATCCTTTTTAGGGCCGGGTTTGTGGATAGATATTGGGTAAACTTGGTTTTGTCATGAAATATCTTAGTTTCTCCATCTATGGTGATTGAGAGTTTTGCTGGATATAGTAGTTTTGGTTGGCATTTGTGTTCTCTTAGAGTCTGCATGAGATCTGCCCAGGACCTTCTAGCCTTCATAGTCTCAGGTGAAAAGTCTGCTGTGATTCTGATAGGTCTTCCTTTATATGTTACTTGGCCTTTTTCTCTTACTGCCTTTAGTATTCTTTCTTTGTTTAGAACATTTGGTGTTTTGATTATTATGTGACGGGAAGTATTTCTGTTCTGGTCCAGTCTGTTTGGAGTTCTGTAGGCTTCTTGTATATTCATGGGCATCTCTCTCTTTAGGTTAGGGAAGTTTTCTTCCATTATTTTATTGAAGATATTTTCTGGCCCTTTAAGTTGTAAATCTTCACTCTCATCTATGCCTATATTCCTTAGGTTTGGTCTTCTCATTGTGTCCTGGATTTCCTGAATATTTTGGGTTACAAGCTTTTTGCATTTTGCATTTTCTTTAACTGTTGAGTCCATGGTTTCTATGGAATCTTCAGCATCTGAGATTCTTTCTTCTATCTCTTGTATTCTGTTGTTGATATTTGCATCTCTGTCCCCTGATTTCTTCCCAAGGCTTTCTATCTCCAAAGTTGTCTCTCTTTGAGTTTTCTTAGTTGTTTCTACTTCTGATTTTAGATCCTGGATAGTTTTGCTTAGCTCCTTCACTTGCATGTTTGTGTTTTCCTGTAATTCTTTAAGAGATTTTTGTGTTTCCTCTTTCATGAGCTCAGCCTGTTGACCCAAGTTCTCCTGTATTTCTTTAAGAGATTTTTGTGTTTCGTCTTTCATGACCTCAGCCTGTTGACCAAAGTTCTCCTGTATTTCCTTAAGTGTTTTTTGCATTTCCTCCTTGTTGGCTTTTGTATTCTCCTGGATTTCTTTCAATGATTTTTGTGTTTCCCTTGCAAGGGCTTCTAACTTTTGATCCATTTTCTCCTGAATTTCTTTAAGTATGTCCTTCATGTGTTCCTGTACCAGCATCATGACCAGTGATTTTAAATCCAAATCTTGTTTTACTGGTGTGATGGGGTATCCAGGACATGTTGGTAGAGGAGAATTGGGTTCAGATGTTGCCATATTGCCTTGATTTCTGTTAGTGACGTTCCTGCGTTTGCCTTTTGCCATCTAGTTCTCACTGGTGTTAGTTTGTCTTGTCAGTGCTGGACTCACCAGTGCAAGCTGCCCCTTCCCAGTTGGCCTCTGGTGCACAGCTTACCTCCTGCACTGCTTGTAGACAGGGTGCTGCTGCCCAGGCTGTTCAGATCCCAAAGCAGGTACCCGAAGGCTCCCACTGGGGCCTGCTGGATTCACTGGAGCACACTGACATCTCCCAGCTGGCCGCCCGGAAACCCAGCTAGCCACTTGCAGGACTTGGAGATGTGGTGCTGCCACCCAGGCTGATCTGGGCAGCAGAACTCCCAACCGGGTTGGTGCACACAAGGCTAGCCTATCTGCTCAGGCCCTGAGTCTAAGCAAAAGCCTGGCAGGCCAATGTCGGTGCAAAGTTCCCCTCAGCTGTGGGTGTTAATTGGGTGTGTCAGGTGGCTAGGATGGTGGCGTGCGCGAGTTCCCTGAGAGTGCTGGGAGAGTCTGCTGGGCTAACAACCTCCTGGCTGGGTCAGCACACAGATGGCCCAACGAGCAGCCCAGGGTCTGGGGGCAGTCCAGGGCCTGACTGTCTGAGACCCCTGCTATGTTCACCTCGGGCTATGCCTGTTAGCTGGTTTGGTTTTGCCTGCTAGGTCTCTCTGGCTTCCCATAGGCAAAATGGCGGTGGTGCGCAAACTGGCCCGGATAAACAACTTCCTGGCCGGGTGGGCACACAGATGGCCCACTGAGCAGCCCAGGGCCTGGGGGCAGTCTAGGGCCTGACCGTCTGAGACCCCTGCTATGTCCGCCTCGGGCTATGCCTGTTAGCTGGTTTGGTTTTTTCTGCTAGTCTCTCTGGCTTCCCGTAGGCAAAATGGTGGCGGTGCGCGCCGGCCCAGGCAAACAAGCTCCTGGCTGGGTCAGCACACAGATGGCCCACCGAGCAGCCCAGGTCCTGGGGGCAGTCCAGGGCCTGACCGTCTGAGACCCCTGCTATGTCTGCCTCGGGCTATGCCTGTTAGCTGGTTTGGTTTTGCCTGCTAGGTCTCCCTGGCTTCCCTTAGGCAAAATGGTGGTGGCACGCTCGCCGGCCCGGGAGGAAAAAAACCTCCTGGCGGGGTTTGCACCCCGGTGGACCCCCGATCAGCCCAGGGCCTGGGTGCAGGCCAACGCCCGTTGGGCTTAGACCCCCGCGATGTTGGTCTCGGGTTATATTTGCGTACCTCAGTCTGATTTCTCTGGCGACCGAGAACCAATATGGAGCCCTCGTAACTGACTGGCGGGAGGCAGGGAGGCAGAGTTCTGATGTGGCATCTGTGTGGTGAAAGGCACCGTAAATCCGCCGCTGCTTGCAGCTTGGCTGGCCAGCGATGGCCAGTGGTCGTGGGCGCTGGGTCTACCTGGACCCTGTCCGCTTGGTTCTACTGCTGATGGCCCTTCCTCTGGACCAGCCGCTGCTGCTGCTGCTCAGGGAATCCCTAAAGACCCAGTTATACCACTCATGGGCATATACTCAAAAGATGTCCCACCATGCCACAAGGGTACCTGCTCCACTATGTTTATAGAGACCTTCTCTGTGATAGCCAGAAGCTGGAAACAACCCAGATGTCTCACAACAGAAGAATGGAGACAAAAAATGCAGTTTATTTCCACAATGGAATACTACACAGCTAATAAGAACAAAGATATGAGTTTTGCAGTCTAATGGATAGAACATCCTCTTTTGATCTCCAGAAATAACCATTGTACACATATTTTGACATGAACATATCAACACATGAAATGAATTCTTAAAAGAGGAAAAGAAAAGGAAGCACATTTGTTACAAAAGGGAGTTTCTCCACCTTGTATCCTTGCCGAAGCCATTTAACCTTTAACTAGAATTTTATCTCATTGTTGCAGAATCCCATGAAAAAAATTACTCAATGTAATTCTAGGAACCAAAGGTCAAGATGCCCCAGCACCTGATTACAGGTAAAGAACTCTTCCAAGCTATTCTTGACTTAGCTTCGGAGTAATTGCCTGCTTATGCAAACTTCTTGTTTTGGTTGTGCAGAACAATATGAGGATGTAGTTTGGCTTTGTACTGGGATGTAGTTTTTTCCTGGAAAAGCCCTTTGGTCTAAATGCTTGGGACTATACATAGGACCTGAGTGTGGTCCCATCTAGCTTTGCCTGAGTCGTCAACTCCAATGGAGGTCTGTTAACACTTTCTACTAATAGAATTTGAGGTTACAAAACAAATGCTCATTGATGAGATTGGGATTCAGGTCCCTCGGGGCAGGAAAACTGAGTACAATTTCTCTGAAATAGCATAAGTTGGAGAAGGATACAAAGAAGACGTTGGGGAGATATTTCCATAAACAGAAACAAAGTGTTTTCACAAAGGACTCAAAGCAAAAATGACATACTTCACTTCCTTAGTATTAAGAAAAGCCAGCCATGCCTGAATATATACTTCCTAAAGCTGAGTTATCATTAACCTTGAGAGATTTCATGGTGCATGGTTTATTGGTCTCATTTTATTTCTTATTTCAAACAGAGCTCTACTAAAAACCAACATTTTTTTCTGCTTCAATAATTACCTGAAATCTAAACTTCTACATGAAGTTTCCCATGATTCAGTCATTTAAATAAATTAAACAGTCTTGAGGAATAATCAGTCAGAGCATTTACCTATTTCAGATGAATCATCTGAATAATAAATGTCTAAAAGTCTTAGTCAATAGCAGTTGCAGTGTGATTTTTTTCTGTAATTGCCTTAATGTCTCAGCACAATAACTAGGTGTCCACACACTCCTTTTATAATTTTCCTATCCAGTCGGCTCTTGTTCATCAGTGTTGCAAATTTATAGTACTGTAAATGCACCAAGGTAGCATACTTTGAATTAATTCTAAAGTGAATTTCTGTAAATGGCTAATAAAAAAGCCTTAAAAGTTATTAAGGGACTTGGAAGTTTCTTATTCTAAAGTAAACTTACATTTCTTTACAAACTGCTGTTTTTACATACATAAAAGTCCATTAATTTCACAATTTCAAAGAATAATACCATTAATAATGATTTCCATTCTCTAATATAGGGTTGATAGTAGGAATTAGATGTATCATTTTCAACACTTAAGGATATAAGATGACTGATACGAATTGTAAATTTTAAATCTTTTCTAGAAATTTAGTATATCTGTGATGACTATACATGACATAGGAACATTGTTTTTTTTCTCCCTCTTTCTGTAATAGTCAAACTAGTAAAACAATATGTTCTATGAATTCAATAACTATAATTGCTTTCCTTTTCCATGTACCTAATTCAAAGATTAGGAAGAATTACTTTATTTTTTCTTTTCTTTTTTTTTTTTTGAAAACTATTGTTCTGTTTTTTTTTTTTTGATTGTTTTAAACATGTTACATTTATTCTTTTTTATTCGATATATTTTTTACTTATATTTCAAATGATTTCCCCTTTTATGGCTTCACACTTCCCGAAAGTCCCAAAAGTCCTCTTCCCTCCCCCTTTTCCCCCATCCACCCCTTCCCACTTTCCTGTTCTGGTATTGCCCTAAACTGCTACACTGAGTCTTTCCATAACCAGGGGTCACTCCTCCATTCTTCTTGGACATCATTTGATGTGTGGATTATGTTTTGAGTATTCCAATTTTCTAGGCTAATATCCACTTATTAGTGAGTGATCTTTTAAGACTGGATTACCTCACTTTGTATGATGTTCAATCAAACTTACTAGAATTCCAATAAATCACTTTCAATAAAAGAAACAAAGCTAGTTATAAAAAGAATGCAGAGGGTGTGAAAATATAGTTTAGTGGGTTAACAGCTAGTATCTCTCTTGAAGTGGATATCCTAATACCAGGTCTGACAGCTGATAATAGAGGGGACTTTATGTCCCTGGTCTCCTTGTATACTTGCAATATATTCACACACACACACACACACACACACACACACACACACACATAATTAAAGTAAATATTTTTAAGTGGAGTTTTGTTTTAGGTTAGTGACAGGTCCTATAAAAATTACTTAATTATTTTCTCATCTACAAAAACATAATAGTAATGATAGATTTTAATTCAATATGGAAAAATAAAACAGAAATTATTAAACAAACATAAATTAAGATATCGATTCTATAATAATTATAAAACCTTGCTACCAACAGTCAGTTCATGATAACTTCTTGTTAAGATCTGCTCATTTGTTTTGTGACACTGTTACAAGTTGTAAAGGGAAATGTCTTGAAATATTGTAAAGTATTATTGAAACATTAGTTTCCTTTGCTAAATCTTTACTCTCCTCACCTTCTCTGATATTAATGATTTCCCTAGATCCACTCTTGTCCAGTATGCTTGGCCATGTGCGATAACCTTGGTGCAAGAACTTCCACATAGACTGTAAGGTATACTATATCAGTGTCCATAGGACAGGAAGGCTTTTGAACCAGAAATGTAGATCATAGATATTATGAAAAAATAAATAAATAAAACAACATGAGAAGCAAAAGTGGCAAAATAAATTAGCACCATTAAAATTGTGTACAAGAAAGGTATAATTACCAAGTCACCTCAGTTCAGAGTACACAATACTCCTACATGTCCTATTTCTTTCTGTGCCACATCAGTCTTTCAGACTCATGATGTCCACATAAAAACAAAAGTCATTGAACAGCAGGAGAACAAATAGGCATAAAGTTGCATTGGTATAGTCTGTTGTTGTATTGTAGAGATCCAGAAACAAGGATAACTTGAATAAAGCAGTTCTATAATTAATATCATAAAACATACCCATAGGACACACCTTATATCATTGATAGAAAAGATATGAATCTTTAATTGGTTAATAATGTATTTTGATTTTTTTACTGCCTATTTGAATTGCATATTGTATATTGAATCATGGGATTATATTGTATATAATAATCATAAACTATGCAGATCTGTAGTGTAGCATTGTAATCTAAATAGAAGCCTTCAATCATGAGAAATCCATTAAGGTTTATAGACAAATAAACAAAGCACCTGCTTTTTTGCAAAAATATTGAAACTTGGGGAATTCACAGCCCTCACCACTCCTCCAAGATCATAGAAGAGGCGAAATGTTGATCGCTAAAGAAGACTCTGATTGTCCATGTTGTCTGCAAGTTGTGCAGAGAAGGCTAGCTCTAGAGAATTTGTTAGACACCACTGATATGGTTATGCAGCTACAACTGAGACACCCATGCTCTTGTAAATAACTCTTCAACTATAAGTCACTTCAATACAATTATTTACTAAGCTATGTTTTATTTTTTCAACCATTGGTTGCCTATCTAGGTATGAGGAGATATTTGTTTACATCTCCTTAGAAAACTTCATACAGCAAAATGATTCAGAAAAGGTTCAGTGCATTTTTTATTTTGTCCATTCCTTTCTCTGGTGCACAAACCTTCTATTTATCACCTTCAAACAATACTATAAATTCTGCCAGTGTCCAATAAACTCATTTGTTACCAGTTATCTATAATGAAAATGTCTTAAGTAGTTTTGCTCATGTTTTACAAATGCCAGCATATTCACCTAAGGTTTTTAAAATAGACTTAAAAGCAAATGCACATGTTAAAAACAGGAGAAAACACATAGGGGACATGGGAGCTTTCATTTTGAAGATAGTCTCACCATTCAGCCCTTTAGAATCTGGAACTTAGTATGTCATACATACTGGACTCAAACTCAAAATCTTCCTACATTAGCAACTTAATGACTTTAATTACAGTTGTGCATCACAATTTCCCAGGTAGGTAGATACTTTTTAATAGTGAAAATATGACTCTCATCTTCCCTTCCAATTCATGTTCACTTTGGGATGTTGACATATAGCATAATTCTGTTTGCTCCCAGATGCATCCTGATTCCATGAAGACGCAAAACAAAACTGAATCTTTATCCTCCATGTTTTGTTGAGTCAGCTGTACTTGTAGGAATGCTGAAAAAACCCAGTAGACTTTCAAAATTTTTTCCAACCCCATTTCCAACTAATTTAAAGACATATTTCCACTGTTTAATGTTCCCATCAAAGCAATTCCAAATGGAATTCAAAGTGTTTTTGAATATACAACACATTATAAACACAAAAATGTGAAGAAAAACTTAAAGTCTTGTTATGTACAGAGCCATATTGGGGCAGTCTTGTACTTGGTCAGAGTTTGACTTTGGTCAAGGTTAACTTCTCCCAGTTAGCCAGGATCCTGCTCCACCTAGGGTGGAGCGCTCGTAGTAAAGGTTAAGTTCATTGTTCCTCTAGGTATAGGGATTCCTGAATTAAACAGGTGACCCACCCAGCTGCCGGAGCAGTCAAGACGAAGACCTCCAAGAGAAGCTAGACAACTTCCACCGGAACTCAGCCTAGAGTCTGGGGGGAAGGGTTTGCCCAAACTGTTATAAGGTCTGGCGCCATTAAAGTTTACGGCTTTGATCAGTGAACATTGACTTGGCCGTACGTTCTTTTCGCCGCTCTTCCCTATGACCCCAAAATTCTCTCAACAGGTAACCTGGTTTACATGTAGCTGCTGGCAGCTACATAGTGGCGCCCAACGTGGGGCGACCTGGCACGAGAGAATTTCTTGAGGTAGCCCTATCCAGCGAAGCTTCGCAGAAAAAGGTGAAAATGAATGGTATTCGCACGGTAAGCAACATAGAGGTTAAAACTAGCGCTAGTGAATTCGTGTCTATTGTTGTGAGTACAGGAATGGATACAGTTTTTCAAACATACTGCGTGGACCCAGCGCAGGACTGCTTGGGTTGATAAGATAGGGAAATATAGGGAAGGAATTTGGTAGGCATTTGCCCAAAGCTCGTAAGAGCTGATTTCGGCGAAAAGAAAGGGGTTTTTAAAAATAGACATATGTCCACAGCTTCTAAGAGCTGTTTAAAGAGGAAAATAGATGCAATTGCTTAACAAGCACGCTTAACTTTCTGTGTATCTTTCCGTGTTTGTCCCGGTGCACCGACTGTCTGTCTATGTGTATGTTTATGTCCTCTCTGTGTCTTTGTGTGAATGACTGTTTCATGTTAAAAAGAAAAATTGGTAAAGATTACATCTGCTGGTAACCTCTTGAGCTAGCCACAGTTTGTGTGGGGATTGATTCAAAGCCACGCCGCGACAGCGCAGCTCACTCAAGAGACAAGCGTGGCTGGGGAAAAAGCCGCTCTTAAAGCCCAGAAACCTCGAGATTTGAGAAGACTTTGGTTTGGCTTGTGAAATTCATGTAGTCGCTTTATACTTGTTTTTAATTGGTTTTAATGATATAAGGCTTTACATTTCTTGACTAAAGAGTTATAAATTAATTGGTTATTATGTAAAAGGTATAGTGTTATTAAGAAAAGGTTAGTTTAAAACTGGTGATTCAGTGTTAGAGCTATCTTAACTAACTACACGTGGCCTAACGCCACTCATGCTTTGTTCTTGTTTATAATTGGATTTAAAGGTATATTTTACATGACTTGACTATAGAGTATTGGCTTAAGTCACTGGACATGATTTAAAAGGTATAATGTTATTAACAAATGTTAGGTGAAAGCTGGTAGTTTAGGGTAGTCGCCATTTTTAAACAAACACGTGACATGACGATTAAGGCTGGTAGTTTAGGGTAGTCGCCATTTTGAACACCACGTGACATGACACAATCCAGGAAATACAGGCCTTTGGGACGCTCCTAAATTGACATGGTGTTTCATGTGAATCTTGGCCTGGAGATTAGACTTAATGAAGATTAAGATTTAAAATATTGTCTCTTTAATAAGTTACACTATTATACACTTGAACATAAGAACTGACATACAAACCTTGTGCTGTAAATATGTGTTTGCCATTAATTTTAAAGAAAATAGATTGTTTAAAATTGAGATTTGCTTCCAAAATTACAATTGTGCTCTAATATTACAAGAAAACATTGAGTTACAATAAAAATCAGTGTGTCATTGGCTACAGTTTTCAGTTTGCAGGCTCGTAATTGTTAACATTTTGTAATTAAGATAATTTTGAGAGTGATACAGCTATGGGTTTTAGAGGCCCATTGCCACTTTTCCACAAGTTTATAGGCTACAATGGTAGGAGCAAAATTTAACCCTCCAAGATTAAAAAGGATATCTCTGTAGAAATGTATTTGATATCAAGTAGGTTCCTTTGACCAT
Source organism: Apodemus sylvaticus (assembly GCF_947179515.1). Classification (NCBI taxonomy): domain Eukaryota; kingdom Metazoa; phylum Chordata; class Mammalia; order Rodentia; family Muridae; genus Apodemus; species Apodemus sylvaticus. The sequence goes on along the minus strand of NC_067479.1, from coordinate 33,770,453 downwards.
GAAATTAAAGGTTTCTTTTGTTTAATCCTTAAATTGTCCTTGTAGGTTTGGGTCTGGTCTTAGATAAAAGGCTCAGATTAGAAGATATTTACATTTGAGGAATCTCATACAATGTCCTTGCCAAGGACTCAAGGTGGATCCTAGGGCAGATAAAAAAATTTACATTTGAGTTAATGCAAAGCTTAGAGCTGCCTCAGGGGAAGCTAGTGAGGAAGTTTTGAGAAATTGTTTCTGCCTTACAGGCCCCACCTAGGGAGTGTTTGGCTTTTAAAAAAAAAAAAAAGGTTTTTGACTTATCCAGGTGTGGGTTAAAATGCAGTTCAAATCTATGAAAGGTCAAGGAGGCTATAAAAGCATTAACATTTGGCCTGTCTACTCCCTATAAAATTATTGTAAATTTTAAAGGTTGGTTTTTTGCTTTACATTCTGATAATTATAAAAGCATTTGCTTCTAATTTTAAAGAGACAACAAAACAATTTCATTAGAAAGTTTTGCCTCAAGGAATGGCTAACAGCCTTATGTCTTGTGAGAAAAAGTGTTTTGTCTCTGTTTCAATACTAGAAGTTAAGATCTTAAAAATTTTCAGTGTATAATGTTCATAGAATGTTTGTTACAGGCCCTTGCTCCTATAGACTTTTAGAATTTTTAGGTAAATGGCTTTCAAAAGTTGTTAAGATATATTAATTGGCTTTATCTTATATTTACCTCATTTTAAGCTTGCCACAAAAGGTCTTAAACCTCTGTTTTCAAGGTAGGAAACGTTTGTTCCTTGCTTCAAGCAACAATCAAATTTATTATTAATGTTTGGTCTATTACATGACAAACATTTTTAGGCAAAATTAATAATTGTTATCCAAAAGATAATTTGTACTATCAGATCACATGTTTATTCCTTTAAGTTTCTCCCTGCTTCAACACAGATACCTGAATTGGGTGCTATAGCAGCTATTTTTAAGATGTTAAAGGTCAAGCTTTTAATAATAGTAGATATACATAGCTCATGGTTTTATAATTGCTTAAAATTGGTCCATTTTTAATACTGCTAATTCTTAATTTCTACAGTTTATACAAATGTGATTCAAATTTCTAAGAACAAAGGATATGTTCTCTAAATGACTGTCCTTTAGGTATTTGAAATAATTTTATATTTTGTACACATCAAATTATAAAGATTTGTTCTTGATGTCCTCAATTTCTACCTCTACCACGTAATGGTGTTAATCCTAGAGGACTTAGTTATTACAGATAAATGATATTCATATTTCTAATTTAAAAGATAAAAAAAAATATGTGCATGTGACTAATGATTCATTTTTAGGCTGTCTAGTTGCAACTGCTCTAACAGAAAAAGCAACTATATTTTATATAATTACATAGTTATTGCCTATGTTATGGGTTATACTTTGTGTTCCAACTTAAATTAATAAAACAATATCTTCTTGGAAGAAAGAAGAGAGGGGAAATTGTGTCCCTGTACATATAATTTAAATTATGCTTACATGTTTTTAAAGAAAATTTTAAAATTTAGATGCCAAGAAACTCCTTGCTAAATGTATATGACATCTTGTAATTAGACATATTGATGTCTAGGTGAAATGAAGGAATTCACTTACTAACATATGCCATGATCCTGATTTAATATTGGGGGAGAAGGCATGTCCTCTGTTTTTTCCACAGAATGCTACAGAAGATATGCTGACTGTGCCTGCTGAATGCCCAGACCATGGTAACATAAGAGCTATATTGGGTATATGTTCTTGACTTACCTCAATTGTCAAATGTCCCAGGTTAGATAAATTGCCTAGCTTCAAGCTTTTAGACTTTGTGGGACAGAACATAGAGACTGTTATGCTAGCTTAAGAAAAATTAATTAAGAAGAGTTAAAATGACTCTTCTCCTTATTGTGTTCAGCTGACTCAACCATAGACTGGTCTAGAAATAATTCCAATATTGAAGATTCCAATTTTGAGGATGGCTAACAATCTTCAGCCAGCTGTGTTAATTTAACATATAGTCTCCTCTTTTCCTGAGAAGTAACAGCATATCTCTTGATACACAAGGCTACCTCTCCCATCTCAGAGGCCAAGCCTTGGGTCCTTAAAGTTGTTAATTTATAACTGAATTGGATACTTCTGGGACAAGTTAATCCTATTCCACCTTTAACTCTTGACCTTGTCTGTTAAGCAGACTGGCTGTCTCCACCCAGGCTCACCTGGATGGAGAGATTACATGTCTGTTAAAGACACTTGCAGACCCCCCTGGCTTCAAAACTTACACAAGTGGATCTCCAAAGAGGGAGCCACATAGAACTCAGATCTATGTGTGTTTGTTTATGAACAAACATGGGTACCAGCGAGACGTGCGAGGCAAAGCACTGCATGGGGAGGTGAATTTCTGCTTCTGAGTCCCCAGGAAGTACACCTAATTGCATAGGGGTTAACGTCGAGAGGCTGTCCTTAAAATAATAAGGGAGCCTATTACCCCTCCTCTGAAAAAGACGTTATACAATATTTAAGAGGAATTACGGTCAATGCTTCCCCTCCTGGTTAAGGCCCGCCTTCTTATGAAGGATATTTATCCACTTGTTTTCTACCTCCTCGTGTTCAAATTAATAAAAAAAAGGGAGGACATGTACAGAGCCATATTGGGGCAGTCTTGCACTTGGTCAGAGTTTGACTTTGGTCAAGGTTAACTTCTCCCAGTTAGCCAGGATCCTGCTCCACCTAGGGTGGAGCGCTCGTAGTAAAGGTTAAGTTCATTGTTCCTCCAGGTATAGGGATTCCTGAATTAAACAGGTGACCCACCCAGCTGCCAGAGCAGTCAAGACGAAGACCTCCAAGAGAAGCTAGACAACTTCCACCGGAACTCAGCCTAGAGTCTGGGGGGAAGGGTTTGCCCAAACTGTTATAAGGTCTGGCGCCATTAAAGTTTACGGCTTTGATCAGTGAACATTGACTTGGCCGTACGTTCTTTTCGCCGCTCTTCCCTATGACCCCAAAATTCTCTCAACAGGTAACCTGGTTTACATGTAGCTGCTGGCAGCTACATTGTTATTTTTGATATTTTATCATACATACAACTGTGAGAATAACTTGATCATTTTCTGCTAGTTTATTTTTAAGCATATTAACAATGAAAGAGAAATAGGTATCTTGTTTTGTTTATATAGAGTTACATGTGTTTGTATGTTTATTTCCTTATAGAAAGCTATTAATTGTTATACATTACACTTTGGAGTTATAGGTGTGTATAAAGATATATATGTGTGTAGATATACAATGCACTAGCACTATTAAAATTATAACACCAATATACCAGTATGCTCTATATTCATGCTTATTAATATGTATCATGTGAATATGAGGTTGAAGAAAAATGACCCCCATAGTCTCATATAGTTAAATGTTTTATCATCATGGATTATCAGTATTTTAGGATTAAGAAGTGTAGCTTTGCAGAAAGTGTCTTGGGGGGGGGGGTTCAAATGTCAAAGTCAAGACAGAGGTCTCTTCCTGCAGCTGTAGAACCTTCTGCTATTTCTTTAGTACCATGTCTTCCTGCATGCTATCATGTTCCCTATCATGATGGCAATGGACTAAGCCTCTGTCTGAAACTGTAAGCAAGCCCCATTTAAGCTTTTTCTAGTATAAGAGTTGCTGTGGTCATAGTATCTCTTCAGAGCAATAGAATACTGACTGAGACTATACATAAGGAACAATTTTATATGTGTGTGTATGCATATGTAGCTCTATCTATGTATCTATCTATTTTTAAAGTAGTGTATAATCACACCAAAAGTTAAATATGTAATACATAAGTGTGTACTTATATATGTAATACAAAAAGAGAAATTAGTTAATCAGCTTATCTTACAAAAAATATAGCTTCTTTGATCTTGAATTCAACACAATACTAGTATATAAATTCTCAATTAGATCAGATATTATTTATATTTGTAACAAAAATTACCTGCCAAGTAATATATGTAGAACTTGACCTTTTACATGCCTTTTTCTCTCCATTTCTCAGGTTTCTATATTTGCCTTTAGTGCGTAGAATAGTAATTCATTGTTTCTAATGGCTGAATAGTACTCCATTGTGTATATATACTACATTTTTGCATCCATTCTTCTGTTGAGGGATACCTGGGTTCTTTCCAGCTTCTGGCTATTATAAATAGGGCTGCTATGAACTTAGTGGAGCATATATCCTTATTATATGCTGAGGAATCCTCTGCGTATATGCCCAGGAGTGGTATAGCAGGATCTTTCGGAAGTGACATGCCCAGTTTTCTGAGGAACCGCCAGACTGATTTCCAGAGTGGTTGTACCAATTTGAAACCCCACCAGCAGTGGAGGAGTGTTCCTCTTTCTCCACATCCACGCCAACACCTGCTGTCTTCTGAATTTTTAATCTTAGCCATTCTGACTGGTGTAATGTGAAGAATGGATGCAAAAAATTGTGGTATATATACACAATGGAATACTATTGAGCCATTAGAAACAATGAATTCACGAAATTCTTAGACAAATGGATGGCGCTGGAGAACATCATACTAAGTGAGGTAACCCAGTCTCAAAAAATCAATCATGGTGTGCACTCACTAATAAGTGGTTATTAGCCTAGAAAATTGGAATATCCAAAACATAATCCACACATCAAATGAGGTACAAGAAGAACGGAGGAGTGGCCCCTGGTTCTGGAAAGTCTCAGTGAAGCAGTATAGGGCAAAATCAGAACAGGGAAGTGGGAAGGGGTGGATGGGAGAAAAGGGGGGAGGGAAGAGGGCTTATGGGACTTTCAGGTAGTGGGGGGCCAGAAAAGGGGAAATCATTTGAAATGTAAATAAAAAATATATATCAAATAAAAAAAGTAAAAAAAAAGAAACATTGTGGGTATTATGATGGTCTACTCATGAAGTCATTCATCAACTGTTTCAATGAATAATGGTTCTGCTTGGCTCAGACAATAAGAGAGGGTAAGATTCTTGTTCATTAGCTGTGATGATTTTGCAAAGGATTCATCTCAGAAAAAGAGTAACTTATAAGATCATTTTCAAAATTGATACAATAATTATAAATATCAAGCAAAACATTCAGTCTCACTCTCTGCTGTCCTCTTACAAGCCACCTCCTGAATTAATTGTCTACATGTTTTTTGGCAGCAGAAATAATTTTGAAATATGTAAGCTGTTCTGAACACCATAGTATAGTGTAAAAACATCAAATAAACAATCCTACTTATAGAGAGTCTGAGATCGGAGAAGCATGATTTCAAGAGATGATTTTGCTTTGTGTGTATGTGTGTGTTTGTGTGTATGTGTGGTTCCTAGTATTTTTTATTCTTTATTTAAAAAAAGAAATTGATAGGTGTTATCGCAGTAGTAATTCATCTAATTCTGGGAAAGGTTGTATAGAAGCTTTTAGCAAACCCTGCGTAAATTTCCTCTGTAGTTGAAATGCATTCTGCAGGAAAGCTCTGTAAACTCTGAGGTAAACAGACCAAAATAGCTTCCAGAAGTCCATCAAACTTACCAGATCAAATAGACAAGAACATCTACCTGGAATTCAGAGAAACCAAGAGAAAGAACTTGAAGACTGTTGAAGGCACCAGAAAAAGATTAACTCTGACATGTAGATGTGCTTGCAGGCTGTGAAATTCCTAGTCTTGAGAATTGTCACCTGTGTTGGAGTGATATTTGGTTACACAGCTGTTTTTGAGTCATTTATACTCTTGTAAGTAACTCTTCACTCATATTGTTATAAGTAAACCTGATAAAAGTCATCACTTCACAATTGCTTTGATGGTATCTCTATTTTGAATTCTTTTATGTTCTGTACCTGGATGAGTAGAAATGTGTACTGCATCTTGCCAGGAAAAGTTTTTGTTGCACAATACTTGTGAGCCAAAACTTCCAATTCTATAGACTTCTTATGACACTAAATGACTATGTAATTACAGATAAGCCTTTTAAACTCTTCATGTCTCTTTATTTTTCCAGTCTGGAATGCTTAAGTGAGCCGATAAAAATTAGGAATAAAATTGAATCTGCTTAAATAGCTTTCAGTAATTATTAATAATAAAATAGTATTAATATATTTAATGTAGCTCCCTGAAGTCATCCTGTCATATTACTGGTAAAAAGATAAAAAAAGTAAATTACTTGATCTTCTAAGAGATCTGACAAATAATTACCCACAGTCCTCTTGCTAAGCACTCCAAGAATCCTTGATCATTCTAACTAAAAAAATGGAAGAGTAGTCTGGAAGGTAAAAATGAGGCAGACATGCCAGAGACTTTGATTATGATAAATTCATCAGTGAGGAAGTGCCAGGATTTTCTTTCCATTTTGTCCTTCCAGATTAAATACTGAATGACTTTACAACTCAGAAATAGCACAAAGACCATGTCAATAAGAAATAACCAAGAATGTTTCTTATTTTTAAACAAAGCATTTAAAAAGGAGTAAACTTTAAAGATAGCTCCCTGACTATTTATTCCTACATCGCCAGCGTAAAAAACCTTACATTTTGTCTTTATCTAGTCCAACACCATTGCCACTGACAATCAGAGAACAAGTAGTCACCACATCTGCCATTACAGTGGCCAAAAGCTAGGGTAAGAGTTCAGAAATTCTCTTCCATTCCAGATGTCAAGAAGTGCCTTTTTCATAGTACACAGTACAATAGGACACCATAAGGCAAGAGGTAACTTCTATTCCTAGCCATCAAGAGTGTTATACTTTCCACATTCACATGAAGCAGGTTCAGAGGAGGCTCATGCAGTTAGAGTTTCAGCCTCTCTCACGAAGGCATATCCTTATGTCGTATCACCGGCGGTTACTTGGGAGCAGTAATCAGGCCCTCTTGCTGCTCACATCCCAGAAACCTGCAAGAAAAGCCTAAAGCAGAGCTATAATTCTCATACTATGCTATAGTGATTACAGAAAAGACCACAAATGTCTGCAGAGCCCAAGTGTGGTAATTGGTTTTCTGTTTCACATTGTAATCATAAATTGGGCTACGTACCTTTCATGTCCTCATACTTTCTCAGAAAGCTAGGCAAACCAGATGTAACCTCAAGTGTAGAAACGCGGAAAATGTGAGCATTCTTACTTATGGTGAGGTGAAGCCCTAAGCAGAGGACCGTGGCTCCAGAAGGGCCATTCTATACACATAGAAGTTTACTGAAATGTAGAGGATTTGAAACTTGGGAAGAGCATGCTTTCATATAGCAATATGAGGCTTTGATTTGTGATTCCATTTCAATAATGTAGTATATATATATATATATATATATATATATATATATATATATATAAAAGATGAATTAGTATATTTTCCAATTTTTGAAATTTATTGTTGAGAATATCAAGTGCAAAATGACAAAGGCTTAATCCATTAACTCAGGTGATATATTCGCAGAGAGCACATATATGTTCTTGTATTTAGAAAATTAGTTAGTCTAGTTTGATTGAGCCACATAGCATAACATTTGAAGTTGTTCAGTGACATATTTAAAATTAATTATCAAGAATAACAATGTTTTTATAAGATGGGAAGATAATATTATTTTATGAAAACCCAAAATGGTAATAACATGAGGATTGTCTAGTAAAGTCTTTAAAGTCAGAGTCATAAACGTAATACTTTACCTATTATGCACATTCTTCAAAAAAGAAAATATCAAGAAACAGCCCAAGCATTGAAAATAGAAATAAAATGGATTGTATAACTTATGACTGAGTTGTACAAAGAAACACATTTTTATGAATGTCTCAATAGGTAAAAAATGAATATTGTGATCATACTTTGTTAAAAACAGACAAATGCATTATCTTTTCAGAGTGTCAAATTTTTTTTGAAGAGCACCACATTTTTAATATACATGAATTTAACTGGTACTAATTTTTAATTAGTCCTGGTTTCCTTTAATAGCAGGTCAAAGCAAGCAAATTGATTTTTTTAATTTCAATCTTAATTAATAATATTAACTCTCAGGTTACTAATTATATATTACATGGCAGTATGTGTGTGGATGTGTGTTACAGAGTGACTATTAAAAGGTTCAAGTGGCTAAAGAGAGTTCAAAGTGTTTCAAAGATGCATAACTGATAGACATTGCAGCTGATTGATATTTCAGAATATAAAAGCAGTCCACTTAAAGAAGATACCCAACCCATGCAGATTGCTGTGGGAGGTAATGTTGTAGAGTCAGGCAATATGATGAGGATTGAGCTAAGGCTCACAGAACTGAGCTGTCAAAGCCACTGGCAAGATCAGGAAAACTACTGAAGAGAAGGGAAGAACAGGGTCCAGGAAAATACAAGAGTGAAGGAAAAAACAACAGCTTCCAAAAGATGAGCAGAGGTGAGTGACCAATATGGTCATTAAGCATTTCGAGCACTACAAACTGAGCTGAACAAGAGGCCCGGCTTAATTGATAATTCTGTGGATTTTTTTGGTCCTTGATATGCATGTATGTAGGTTAGGTGACAAGAAGATGAGGCTATCAATTTCAGAGTTCTTATTCATTGAAAGTGAGGGTGTTAAAATAAATTCTAATGTAATTTTTTAATAAGTCCTTAGGTCTATCTTTTCTGATATGATTTTTGGGGGAACCTGTATTAATACAATTTACTTCTACTTGTTTATTTTTGAGATATTATTTTAATTACAAGATTTCTTTCTTCCCTTTGTCCCTCTAAATATGCCCATATAATTCTCCCTGTTATTCTTCATATTTTATATACACAGATATGCTTAAATACAACCTGTTCATTCCCTATTGTGTTATTTGTATGTGTTAAGGCTGACCATTTAGCATAGAATAAACAATTGATATACTTACCTAGGAAGGACTACCTCTTCTGTTCCCAGCTTTGTTTACTTGCATGTGTAGGATTGAGGTCTAGTGAACTTTTTCCCATCCCATTTTGCTTGTAAGTTGGTATCATCTTTGTTCATTTCATGTCTGGGCAGTCCTATTAGTGAGATTTTGCATGTGTAACTTTTGATGATACTAGAAGAAACAATATCATAGACGAACTGCCTGATCTCTTGGCTCTTGTGGTCTTACAGTCTTTCTTCTAGAGTGTTCCTTGAACCATAAGTGTGTTTGCAGACATATCCATTGGGATTAGGGCTCCACAACTATGCATATTGACTGTGGGATTTTTGTCTCTTTGTTTGTTTGTTTTGAATTTTTTTTTAGAAATTTTGTAGTTGTCTGATATGATTTTAAATAAATTTGCAAAATCCAATTTACTGTAATAAATCTATAAAGTAGCATGACTTTTAGTATTGGGAATCAGTTATTAATCAGTTTGTGGCTTGTGGGCAGATGTGGGCAAATGCTTCTACTTATGTTACCATTGAGGAGCAGAGTTATCCTGTTGAAATCACAATGAAGTTAAAAGCTGCTTATAAAATAGAATCTCTCAATATAAACAAATTTCAACTCTTGATTAAAAAGAAACCATTAAAGACAATAATATAACATATTTATCTGAAAAATAGGAAGGAGAAAAGAAAAGGCAGACAAAAAAGATCCATGGCTCAATAATGAAGATTTGTCCTAATTCATTACTGATCCCAAGAAGGAAGAACACATATATTTAAACATGCAGCAGCTAAAAATTCCTGAATTTGGTAGTGAAATACACCTAAGGATTCAGAACTCTGATCAGACTTCAGTCAAGGTAAAAACAAATGCAAAAAAAAAAAAAAAAAAAAACCAAACAAAAAAAAACCCAAATATAACATTAAACTATATTCAAATTTCTAATATAAAAAAACATTAAATGTGTTATAAAACCATATGGGAGAAGTAGGACAAATAGTACACTTTTCATCAGAAATCATAGAACCAAGAATGAAAGGCCATTTCCAAGTACTAAAAAAAGGAAATGTCACCCTAAATGTAGTCTATTTTCCAGTTGCTGTGATAGATAAAAGAAGAAAGAACAAAAGGAAGGAAGGAAAGAAGGGAGGAGAGGGAGGGAGGGAGACATGGAGAAAAGGGATGAAGGCAGATAGACACAAAAGAAGCAAGGCAAACTCGGACAAAAACTATTTAAGGAAGAAGGGTTTATTTTAACCCATAGTTCAAGGTACAGGACAACATTGTAGCCATGCCAAGACAGCTGGAGCTTGAAGCAACTGGAAACAGTACAATCAAAATGGAGACAGTTCAAACGATGGGTGCTTAGTTGACAATCTTCTTACCTTAAAATAATACTAAAATGATGTTACCTTGTGAGAAAGATGATGAAAGTGTTAAGATAGGAAGGATTTGTGAACCCCAAAAGACCACCAAGGTGCTGTTTCCCATAAAATCTCATTAGAGTCTCTTTATTACAAGTTTAGGGTTAGGCCTCCTCCAACCCAACCATGACAGCAGCAGGATGGCAAGGCAGAGCAACCTTGGACACTCAGCAGGACAATGCTTTCTAGGAAATGGAGTAAGTGAGGGGTGTCTATCCTGGCAAGAATCTAACTGAATACAATAGGTAAACTGTCAGGAGAGTGCTATGAAGTAAGACCATGTATAATCACAAAGGGTCTGAAAATCCATGGGAAACAATCAGCCTAATCTTTGATTAACTGAAGGTAGGGAATAACTCTGGTCAAGGGCAAGCAGTAGGCTCCTTGCTGGTTCTTGGGTGTAGCTTAGATCTGGCTGTGAGTCAAGTTCTCAGGCTTTGCTTTTCTTTCTTTCTTTTTTTTTTTAAAGGATGGATTAGGTTTGGCCTCTCAAAAGTAGTAAAGATTCCTGAAACGCCAGCAAAGAAGAAAGTTCACCAAGAGATGTATCTGTACACAAAATGAAATTTTCTTCAATGTTTTTGTTGTCTTTATTATGTTTAGAAAGAGAAAAATATTAAAGATCTGTTCTATTTGATTTGGGGATTAAATATAGGAAACATTAGCTGTCGAGAACACTTTAAGGTGTTCACTACATGTGCTGCATGAAGAGACTGATGCTGTCTGCTGGTGTTTCTTAAAATTTTTCAAGTTCATCTATATTAGGCTTTTCCGGGGCAGACCATTAAATCCTAATAAAACTGGCAAAGCCATCTGACTTTCCTCTACATAATTAGTAAACATTGCTTATTGTTATCCTAAGTGCTCTGTCCTGGAATTGTGCCTGGAAGCTATCCTTGAACATGTGGTAAATGAGGAAGCATGATATTAGAATGAGTAATATGCCTGTACCTATATATGAGAACCAGCCCACCCAAAAGCAATGATTTATTTGTGTGATGTTCCTTCTTCCTGTTCTTATTTGTCTGAACAAAAAAAAACTCTCTCATTCTTTTATCTCTTGCTATTCCTGTTGAATTTTCATTCAGCAAAGGGCAAAGCTGTTATGTTCAGCTGCATAAACATTTAAGACAGTTAAACCTGAATAGGAGAGAAAAAAGATGTATAAAAAGAGTAAGATTCTCTTCCCCATTTCAGTGGAGGCTCTAGATAAAGAAGTGTTGTGTCATCTTTGTAACTAATGCTTAATATTGTTACTGTTAATATTGTTTGGAAATAAACTCAGGCTTGCTCTTCTAGGGTTCATCAGAAACATGTGCTTGACCTTGAAACAATGATATTTGCAGTCAGTTCTGTAGAATTAAATGATGATAGCATCTGATGCTTCTATCCAGCCAGAAATTCTACTGTGTCTTATTTTCTATAACATGATTTGTTATGTTTATGAGGAAAGTCTTAAGATGTCTCTATATTTATATGTCCAATCTCAGGAGTAGTTTTAGTCAAAATGATAACTCTTAATAAATTCTACCCAACTAATCAATGATACAAAGAACAATGCTGGATTGAGCAAATGGCTTAGTTTATATATTTTTAATACAATCATAAATAATGAGTTTCAGAAATGCAGAACTCATGTAAGATGCTAAGATACTACCACTGATAACTTTCTGTAATCTCAATACTTGAGAAACAGATGTCTGCTATCTTCAAGACAAGCAGCCTATCTAGACTAAAAGGAGTCAGTAACCTCTGACATTAGCAAAAAACAAAGCCTCAATTAATAAAATGCACAGTGATTCAAGAGGATATCTGCACTTCCATATATGTGTGTGCATGCACGCATGCTCAGACACACACACACACACACAAACACAAAAAAACTGATATACCTTCATAGACATGTGAACATAAGAACACAAATAAATAATTAAAAGCATACTCCACATATGTATGTAAACAATACAATAAAAAGATTTGTGCTAATTTAAATATGTGTGTATATATATAACTATGCACATATACAGAAAAATATGTATAGTCTCACTTGATATACAGACATTAATTTATTTCAGGCAAAAGTTTCATAGTGAAGACACATTCTAAATCTTGAGAAAAGCCAAAATTACAAGTTAGTAGAAGCTCACATAGAATAATGTCAGCATGGTTTTGTAGAAATAACTGTAGACAGAGTAACTCTAAAGGCCACAGAGACTAAAATTACATGTGCTTGTTTTTAGAAAATACATGTTACTGCCAACGTAACTTTCAATACATAATGGAAAAACACCTTTCTTATTTCTTACATCCCTTTGTGTGTGTGTGTGTGTGTGTGTGTGTGTGCGCGCGCGCGCGCGCATGAGTGTGAACTTATTTTTCCTTTATTTCTTTCTAGAATGTGTTGCATGGGACCAATTAGAGAATGGGAACATAATATCAATAACAAAGACATTAATATTTCATCTCATCTCAGTGTAATCACCTAAGTCTACACATCCTACTAATGTCCAGAAAACTAACAAAAATTGACCACAGCTTGGTAAAGGCAGCTTTGTAATGGCCATTTGTGTACTGGAAGCACTCTTGTCATAGTTGAACTAGAAAGTCATTATGTAGAATAGACATTTCACTATATCTACAAACACCAATCACCACACAGCTTACCTCCTGCACTGCTTGTAGACAGTGTGCTGCTGCCCAGGCTGTTCAGATCCCCAAAGCAGGCACCCGAAGGCTCCCGCTGGGGCCTGCTGGATTCACTGGAGCACACTGACTTCTCCCAGCTGGCCGCCCGGAAGCCCAGCTAGCCACTTGCAGGACTTGGAGATGTAATGCTGCCGCCCAGACTGATCTGGATCTGGAAGCGGAGAGAGTAGAGCTAAGGGCTTCTGCCTGAGGCCTTGCCCCAGATTGTGTCTGTGGAGCAGATGGAGCCCGTGTGCACTCCCAGGGAGTGCTGACGGTGTATGCTACTGTGACCTCCCCTGAGTTCCGCTCACTCCGCTGGGCAGCCGATCTGCCAACCGGGCTATCGCACACAAGGTTAGCCTGGCCGCCCAGTCCCTGAGTCCAGGCAAAAGCCTGGGAGGCCAAGGTCCGAGCAAAGTTCCCCTACGGCTTTGACTGTTAATTGGGTTTGCCAGGTGCCTAGGATGGCGGGCGTGTGCGCCCGCGCTCCCTGAAAGTGCCGGGAGAGTCTGCTTTGCTAACAATCACCTGGGCGGGTTTACTCACAGATGGCCCACCAAGCCGCCCAGTTCTTGGGGTCAGTCCTGTGCCTTTTGGGGCCTGGACCCCCGCTTTGTTAGCCTTAGGCTATGCCTGTTACAGGTCTGCCCGCCTGAGCTCTCTGTCGTCCTGCAGGCAAAATGGCGGCGGCGCGCTCGCAGGCCTGGGCAAAAAACCTCCTGGTTGGGTTGGCACCCCGATGGCCCCCCGACCCGCCCAGGGCCTGGGTGCAGGCCAACGCCCGTCGGGCTCAGACCACCCCGGTGTTGGCCTCGGATTATGTTTGTGTACCTCAGTCTGTCCGATTCCTGGAGTACGGAACCAAGATGGATCCTCCTCTCCTGACTGGTGGGAGGCCGAGTTCTGAAGTGGCCTCCGTGCAGGAAAGGCGCCGCACAACTGCAGCTGCTTGCTGTCCGGCTGGTCAGCGAAGGTCAGTGGTCGTGGGCGCAGGGCCTAACTGGTCCCTGTGACGCCTTGGTTCCACTGCTGATGGCCCTTCAGCTGGAGCAGCCACTGCTGCCACTGCTGCCACTGCTGCCGCTGCTGCCGCCGCCGCCGCCGCCGCCGTGTACCCCATTTTTTAATAGGGTTGTTTGGTTTTCTGGAGTCTAACTTCTTGAGTTCTTTATATATATTGGATATTAGCCCTCTATCTGATGTAGGATTGGTGAAGATCTTTTCCCAATGTGTTGGTTGCCGATTTGTCCTCTTGATGGTGTCCTTTGCCTTACAGAAACTTTGTAATTTTATGAGGTCCCATTTGTCAATTCTTGCTCTTAGAGCATACGCTATTGGTGTTCTGTTCAGAAACTTTCTCCCTGTACCGATGTCCTCAAGGGTCTTCCCCAGTTTCTTTCCTATTAGCTCCAGAGTGTCTGGCTTTATGTGGAGGTCCTTGATCCATTTGGATTTGAGCTTAGTACAAGGAGACAAGGATGGATCAATTCGCATTCTTCTGCATGCTGACCTCCAGTTGAACCAGCACCATTTGTTGAAAAGGCTATCTTTTTTCCATTGGATGTTTTCAGCCTCTTTGTCGAGGATCAAGTGGCCATAGGTGTGTGGGTTCATTTCTGGATCTTCGATCCTGTTCCATTGATCCTCCTGCCTGTCACTGTACCAATACCATGCAGTTTTTAACACTATTGCTCTGTAGTATTGCTTGAGGTCAGGGATACTGATTCCCCCAAATTTTCTTTTGTTGCTGAGAATAGTTTTAGCTATCCCGGGTTTCTTGTTATGCCAGATGAATTTGATAATTGCTCTTTCTAACTCTGTGAAGAATTGAGTTGGGATTTTGATGGGTATTGCATTGAATCTCTATATTACTTTTGGCAAAATGGCCATTTTAACTATATTGATTCTACTGATCCATGAGCATGGGAGGTTTTCCCATTTTTTGAGGTCTTCTTCTATTTCCTTCTTCAGAGTCTTGAAGTTCTTGTCATACAGATCTTTCACATGTTTGGTAAGAGTCACCCCAAGATACTTTATACTGTTTGTGGCTATTGTGAAGGGGGTCATTTCCCTAATTTCTTTCTCAGCCTGCTTATCCTTTGAGTATAGAAAGGCCACTGATTTGCTTGTGTTGATTTTATAACCTGCCACTTTGCTGAAGTTGTTTATCAGCTGTAGGAGCTCTCTAGTGGAGTTTTTTGGGTCACTTAGGTAGACTATCATGTCGTCTGCAAATAATGAAAGTTTGACTTCTTCCTTTCCAATTTGTATCCCTTTGACCTCCTTATGTTGTCGAATTGCCCAAGCTAGTACCTCAAGTACAATATTGAAAAGATAAGGAGAAAGGGGCCAGCCTTGTCTGGTCCCTGATTTCAGTGGGATTGCTTCAAGTTTCTCTCCATTTAGTTTGATGCTGGCTACCGGTTTGCTGTATATTGCTTTTACTATGTTTAGGTATAGGCCTTGAATTTCTGTTCTCTCCAAGACTTTTAAGCATGAAAGGATGCTGAATTTTGTCAAATGCTTTTTCAGCATCCAATGAAACGACCATGTGCTTTTGTTCTTTGAGTTTGTTTATGTAGTGGATTGCATTGATGGATTTCCGTATATTGAACCAACCCTGCATTCCCGGGATAAAGCCTACTTGATCATGGTGGATGATCGTTTTGATGTGTTCTTGGATTCAGTTGGCAAGAATTTTATTGAGTATTTTTACATCGATGTTCATAAGGGAAATTGGTCTGAAGTTCTCTTTCTTTGTTGGATCTTTGTGTGGCTTTAGTATCAGCGTAATTGTGGCTTCGTAGAAGGAATTGGGTAGTGTTCCTTCCGTTTCAATTTTGAAAGTTTGAAGAGTATTGGTGTTAACTCCTCTTTGAAGGTCTGATAGAATTCTGCACTGAAACCATCTGGTCCTGTGCTTTTTTTGGTTGGAATACTTTCTATGACTCCTTCTATTTCTTTAGACATTATGGGACTGTTTAGATGGTCTAGTTGGTCCTGATTTAATTTTGGTATTTGGTATCTGTCAAGGAAATTGTCCATTTCCTCCAGATTCTCCAGTTGTGTTGAGTACAGTCTCTTGTAGTAGGATCTGATGATTTTTTGGATTTCCTCAGTTTCCGTTGTTATATCTCCCTTTTCATTTCTAAGTTTGTTAATTTGGATACTTTCTCTGTGCCCGTTGGTCAGTCTGGCTAAGGGTTTATCTATCTTGTTGATTTTCTCAAAGTAGCAGCTCCTGGTTTTGTTGATTTTTTTGTATGGTTCTCTTTGTTTCTACTTGATTGATTTCAGCCCTGAGTTTGATGATTTCCTGCCTTCTACTCCTCCGGGGTGAAGTAGCTTCTTTTTGTTCCAGGGCTTTCAGGTGTGTCATTAAGCTGGTAATGTATGCTTTCTCCATTTTCTTTTTGGAGGCACTCAGGGCTATGAGATTTCCTCTTAGCACTGCTTTCATTGTGTCCCATAGATTTGGGTATGTTGTGTTTTCATTTTCATTGTGTTCTAAAAAGTCTTTCATTTCTTTCTTTATTCTTCCTTGACCAAGGTATCATTGAGTAGAATAGTGTTCAGTTTCCACGTGTATGTGGGTTTTCTGTTGTTTTTGTTGCTATTGAAGATCACTTTTACTCCATAGTGATCTGATAGGAGGCATGGGATTAGTTTGATCTTTTTATATTTGTTGAGGTCTGCCTTGTGTCCAATTATATGGTCGATTTTGGAGAAGGTACCATGAGGTGCTGAGAAAAAGGTATATTCTTTTGCTTTAGGGTGAAATGTTCTATAAATATCAGTCAAATCCAATTGGTCCAAAGCTTCAATTAGTTTTACTGTGTCCCTGTTTAGTTTCTGTTTTCCCGATCGGTCCATTGAGGAAAGTGGACTGTTGAAGTCCCCCACAATTATTGTGTTAGGTGCAATGTGTGCTTTGAGCTTTAGTAAGGTTTCTTTTACGAATGAGGGTGCCCTTGCATTTGGCGCATAGATGTTCAGAATTGAAAGTTCTTCTTGGTGGATTTTTCCTTTGACCAGCAAGAAATGTCCTTCTGTGTCTCTTTTGATGACTTTATGTTGAAAGTCAATTTTATCTGATATTAGAATGGCTACTCCTGCTAGTTTCCTGTGACCATTGGCTGGTAAGATTGTCTTCCAGCCTTTTACTCTAAGGTAGTTTTTATCTTTGACACTGAGGTCTGTCTCCTGTATACAGCAAATTGTAGGGTCCTGTTTCCTTATCCAGTCTGTTAGTCTATGTCTTTTTATTGGGGAATTGAGACCATTGATGTTAAGAGATATTAGGGAATAGTGATTATTACTTCCTGTCATTTTTGATGTTCTTTTTATATTTGAGTGGTTATCTTCTTTTGGGTTTGATGAAGGAAGGTAACTATCTTGCTTTTTCCAGGATGTAGTTTCCCTCCTTGTATTGGAGTTTTCCTCCTATTATTCTTTGCAGAGCTGGGTTTGTGGAAAGATATTGTGTGAATTTGGTTTTGTCATGGAATATCTTGGTTTCTCCATCTATGGTGAATGAGAGTTTTGCTGGGTATAGTAGTCTTGGCTGACATTTGTGTTCTCTTAGAGTCTGCATGAGATCTGCCCAGGATCTTCTAGCTTTCATGGTCTCTGGTGAGAAGTCTGGTGTGATTCTGATAGGTCTTCCTTTATATGTTACTTGGCCTTTCTCTCTTACTGCCTTT
This sequence comes from Apodemus sylvaticus, assembly GCF_947179515.1. Taxonomy (NCBI): domain Eukaryota; kingdom Metazoa; phylum Chordata; class Mammalia; order Rodentia; family Muridae; genus Apodemus; species Apodemus sylvaticus. The sequence continues at coordinate 33,752,796 of NC_067479.1, read as the reverse complement.
AATATTCTTTCTTTGTTTAGTGCATTTGGGGTTTTGATTATTATGTGGCGGGAGGTATTTCTGCTCAGGTCCAGTCTGTTTGGAGTTCTGTAGGCTTCTTGTATATTCATAGGCATCTCTCTCTTTAAGTTAGGAAAGTTTTCTTCCATAATTTTGTTGAAGATATTTGCTGGCCCTTTCTGTTGTAAATCTTCACTCTCATCTATACCTATAATCCTTAGGTTTGGTCTTCTCATTGTATCCTGGATTTCCTGGATGTTCTGGGATACAAGCTTTTTGCATTTTGCATTTTCTTTGACAGTTGAGTCAATGGTTTCTATGGTATCTTCGGCATCTGAGATTCTTTCTTCCATCTCTTGTATTCTGTTGTTTATATTTGCATCTATGGCCCCTGATTTCTTCTCAAGGTTTTTTATCTCCAAAGTTGTCTCCCTTTGTGTTTTCTTAGATGTTTCTACTTCTGTTTTTAGGTCCAGGATGGTTTTGCTCAGTTCCATCATTTGTTTGTCTGTGTTTTCCTGTAATTCTTTAAGAGATTTTTGTGTTTCCTCTTTCATGACTTCTGCCTGTTGACTCAAGTTCTCCTGTATTTCTTTAAGTTTTTTTTTTTGCCTTTCTTCTTTATTGGCTTCTATCTCTTGGGCCTTATTCTCCTGCATTTCTTTAAGTGTTTTTTGTGTTTCCATTATACGGGTTTCTAGCTTATTCATATTCCCCTGTATTTCTTTAAGAGATTCATTCATGTCCTTTTTGTGTTCTTCTAGCAGCATCATGAACAGTGATTTTAAATCCAAATCTTGTTTTTCTGGTGTGTTGGCATAACCAGGACTTGCTGATGTTGGAGAGTTTGGTTCAGATGCTGCCATATTGCCTAGATTTCTGTTAGTAGCATTCCTGTGTTTGCCCTTTGCCATCTTGTTCTCTGGAGCTAATTGGTCTTGTCTCCAGCTGGTATTTCAGCCTCCTGAGAGGCTCTAGGGCTATTTCTGCAACACTGTAGGGCAGGGTTTCCCCTGTTGCAGATTGCTGATGTGCTTTCCTCCTCTTGGGTGCCCTTGCAGCCCTACTGTTCTTTGCCCCAGATTGTGTCTGTGAGCCAAAAGGTGCCTGTTTGCTCCTTCAGGGAGTGCTGAGGCTGTATACTGCAGGGACCTTTTCTGCTTGCTGATCTCTCTGCTGGGCAGCAGAACTCCCAACCGGGTTGGTGCACACAAGGCTAGCCTAGCTGCTCAGGCCCTGAGTCTAGGCAAAAGCCTGGCAGGCCAATGTCAGAGCAAAGTTCCCCTCAGCTGTGAGTGTTAATTGGGTCTGTCAGGTGGCTAGGATGGTGGTGTGCGCGCACTCCCTGAGAGTGCTGGGAGAGTCTGCTGGGCTAACAACCTCCTGGCCGGGTCAGCGCACAGATGGCCCACCGAGCAGCCCAGGGCCTGGGGGCAGTCCAGGGCCTGACAGTCTGAGACCCCTGCTATGTCCGCCTCGGGCTATGCCTGTTAATTGGTTTGGTTTTGCCTGCTAGGTCTCTCTGGCTTCCCATAGGCAAAATGGCGGTGGTGTGCAAACCGGCCCAGATAAACAACCTCCTGGCCGGGTCAGCACACAGATGGCCCACCGAGTAGCCCAGGACCTGGGGGCAGTCCAGGGCCTGACCGTCTGAGACCCCTGCTATGTCCGCCTGGGGCTATGCCTGTTAGCTGGTTTGGTTTTGCCTGCTAGATCTCTCTGGCTTCCCTTAGGCAAAATGGCGGTGGTGCGCGCTGGCCCGGGGAAAAAAACCTCCTGGCCGGGTTTGCACCCCGGTGCCCCCCCCCCCCATCAGCCCAGGGCCTGGGTGCAGGCCAACGCCCGTCGGGCTTAGACCCCCGCGATGTTGGTCTCGGGTTATATTTGCGTACCTCAGTCTGATTTCTCTGGCGACTGAGAACCAATATGGAGGCCTCGTAACTGACTGGCAGGAGGCAGAGTTCTGATGTGGCTTCTGTGTGGTGAAAGGCACCGTAAATCCTCCGCTGCTTGCAGCCTGGCTGGCCAGCGATGGCCAGTAGTCGTGGGCACAGGGTCTGCCTGGGCCCTGTCCGCTTGGTTCTACTGCTGATGGCCCTTCCTCTGGACCAGCCTCTTCTGCTGCTGCTGCTGCCGCTGCCCAGCATTTTCTTTATTCTTTTTACAGATATCTAGATCGTTTCCAGTTTCTGGCTTATGATTATAAAACTAGCGAACATGGTTGTGCGAGTAATCTCAGAATGACACATCCTTTAGGTAAATATCCAAGAATAGTACAGATAATTCTTAAGGTAGATATTTTCCTATCTTCCTGAGGAATGATGTCCTTGATTTGATAGTGGCTGTACAAGTTTCCCATCCCATGAGCAATGCATGAGTACACCTGTTATTCCACATTCTCACCAGCATGAGATGTCAGTTGTTTTATTTTTCTTATCAATTCTGACTGTTTTAGAATGGAATCTCAAAGTATTTTTGACACTTCTATGTTGGTTAAGGATGTGACATGCAACTACGAAGTCTGACTAGCATCATTTGGTGAAGATGATTTCCTTTTCCAGTGTATATTTCTGGATTTTTTTTTTTTTTAAGAAACAGGAAGATTTTATTGATGATAATACAACATGATTTATCAGGAGCATAGATGCTAAAGACAAATTTCCTTGCTTTAATTTATAACTCCAATAATAGTTAGTAAATGTCAAGATTAGTTTTCTACACCTTTTCAGGAAACATGAAAATACAGCAGTATTTGTGTATATTGTATATTATATTGTATATATTGTGTATAATATTGTATATATTAAATTAACTGTCTTGAATGCATATAGAAAGTATTGGCATAAAAACATCACCCAAATGTTAACTGTAATTAGCATTGCCCATATGAAGTTCAAAAGGTAAATAAAAAGTGGACTGTATAATTAATATAAAGACTTCAAAGTTCACAATGGATTTTTTTATTAAATCAAGAAGTAGCTCTCCCTCCTCTCTCTCTCTCTCTCTCTCTCTCTCTCTCTCTCTCTCTCTCTCTCTCTCTCTCTCTCTTTGTGTGTGTGTGTGAATGTGTGTGTGTATGTGTGTGTTTGTGTATATTTATGTCTGGGTCTTCAGTTCTATCACATTGCTAAGCATGTCTTGTTTGTTTGTTTGCTTGCTTTTGCCAATACCTTGCTGTTTTATTGCTTTACTTTTGCTTTACAACTTGAATTTGGGAATGTTGAGAGCTTCAGACATTCTTGTATTCTTCAGGATTGTTTTAGTCATTCAAAATTTGTGGATTTCTATATGAAGCTGAAAATTGTTCTTGCAAGTTCTACAAAGAATCATATTGAAATTTGGATCAAGATTACTTTGAATCTATAGATAGCTTTTGATAGCATGGCATTTTAATACTATGGTAATCCTACGAAATCATAAACATCGAGGATCTCTCCATCTTCTCATATTTTATTCAATTTCTTTCTTCATTAACTTTAACATTTTGTTATACAAGTCATTCACTTGATTGGTTGGAATAAATAATTCTACTGAGTAAAATGTTGTATTCTTACTTCTTTCTCATTTCTTTGTCATTTGTACATGGGAAGACTACTGATTTTTATGAGATATCTTTCAGCTAATTTGCTCAAAATATTTATTTGCTGTAGGAGTTTCCTGATGGATTTCTTGAGGTATTCACATATCTATCTATCTTATCATAAGCAAATAAAGACAATCTGACTTCTTTCCAATTTTCATCCAGTTGGTCTCCTTAAGTTATCTTATTTATCTGGTCAAAACTTCAAGTACTTATTTAATAAGTATAGTACATAGAGAGGGTGGACAACCTTTTCTTGTTCTTGATTACATTTAAATTGCTTTGGGTTTCTGTCCATTTAAGTTTATATTGGTATGGGATTGCTGTAAACTGCTTTTATTAAGCTGAAGTGTCTCCCTTGAAATTTCATCAGGAAAGGCTGCTGGATTTAGTTAAAGGCATTTTTCTACCTGTCATGTGATGATCATTGTTTTTCTTTATTTGTTTTATAGTTTGTTTAGGTGATGGATTAATTTGTCAATTTGTGTATATTGAATCTTCCACGAATCTCTGGTATTGACCCTTCTTGATTATAGTGGATGGTCTTTTTTTGTTTTTTCTAGGATTATTTTCTTACAATTTTAGTGAATATTTTAAAATATGAGTTTATATGGGAAAGTTGTCTATATTCCTTTTTATTTGTTAGATCTTTATGTTATTTGTGTATCAGGGTAATTGTGGATGAACAAAATAAATCTGGCAATGTTCATTGTGTTACTATTTGTGAAAAATGTTAAAAATAATGGAATTAACTCTTCTCTGAAAGTCTGGTAGAAATCTGCAACAAAACCAACTAATCCTAGGTTTGTTTTGGTTTTAAGAGTTTTAATGACTGCCTCTGTTTCAGTATGGGTTATATGTTTGAAGAAATTGCAATATCTAATCTTGATTAGACTTTTGGTACCTGTCAGGAATACTTTCATTTCTTTTAGCTTTCCAATGATATGAAATACTGATTGTTAATTTTTCTTCTTATAATTTTCTACATTTTCTAGGTTTCGGTTGTTTTCTCTCTGTCTTTTTATTTCTAATGTCACTAATTTGTATAATCTCTCCTAGCTATTTGGATAAGGGTTTGCTAATGTTGTTGTTGTGGGTTTTTTTTTTTTCCAAGAACCAACTCTTTATTTCCTTAGCTTTTTTTGTTTTCTTCATTTCTATTTCAATGCTTTCAGCCTGGGTTTAATTATTTCTTGCTGCTAATGCTTTTGAGTATAATTTTGTCAATTTCTAGAGTTTTAAGATATACTATTCAGTTGCTACTAATGTGATCTCTTCAATTTTTTAAATGTGGGTACTTAGCACTATGAACTTGCCTCATTGACTCTCTTTCATTTTGTCTCACAATTTTGGATGTGACTTGTATTTATTTTCATTCAGTTCTAAAAAGTTCTTAATTTCTTTCTTAACCATTTTTTTCATTCATTAGAGAACTATTCAGTTTCTATGCATTTCTAGGCTTTTTGTTGTTTCTGTTGTTAATATTTAGCTTTAATTTGTAGTGACTGGAAAGTATGCAGGGAGATATTTCAATTTTTTTATTAGACATGCTTTGTGTCTAGGTGTGTGTTCAGTTATGAAGAAATTTCCATGAATTACAGGAATAACATATATTCTTTTTCCTTTAAGTGAGATGTTCTGTAAATGCCTGTTAGATCTATTTGGTTTATAATTTCTCTTAGGCCCAATATGACCTGTGGATTGGTGAGGGTGAAATATTGAGATTTCCCATTACCAGTGTGTGAGGGTTAATATATGAGTTAAGCTTTAGCAGTGTTTTCTCTACAAACTTTGTTGCCCTTTTGTTTGGGGATAGGTGTTAATAGCTGAACTGTCTTCCTGATTTTTCTTCTGGTGAGTGTGTGTTGTCCATTCCTAACTCTTCTGAATATTTTTTATTTGAAGTCTCTTTCATGAAGTATTACTAGGGATATGGCAACATTTCTTAGGTACATTTGTTTAGAATATCCCTTTCTTCATGTTCACCCAGATGTAATGTCTGGCATTGATGTTAAGTTGTGTTATTTGCATGCAGAAGAATGGATCCTGTTTTCTCACAGTCTGTGTTTTTGTACTGGGGAATAAAGACCACTGATATTGAGAGTTATTAATGACTAATGATCAAGGATTGTTGACTCCTTTTATTTTTGTCCCTTTTTCAGTCATGCTAGTATTAGTGGTCAAGGGTGTGTGTGTGTGTGTGTTTGAGTGTGTCTGTGTGTGTGTATGTGTGTGTATGTTTTCTTCCTTATGGCTTTGCTATTTTGACATATTAATATCTTTGGTTATTTATTTAGTTGTGTATTTAGAGTGAACCTAAACTCTTTGGGTTACAGTTTACATTTTAGCACTTCTGATAGTTCTGGTTTTGCATAAAAATATTGTTTAATTTTAATTTTGTTATGTCATCTTTTATTTCTCCATCTATAGTAATAGTATAGAAAGTTCTGCTGAGTAGTTTGTGTTGGCATTTGTGGTCTCTTAGATTCTGACAAACATCTGTTCAGGCACGTCTTGCTTTTAGCAGCTTGATTGAGAAGTAAGGTAATATTTATATGCTACTTGGCCTTATTCCTTTGCAATTTTTTTAATTCTTCATTTTGTATGTTTAATGTTTTGATTATTTTATGCTGCATGGAGTTTCTTTTGTGGCTAACTTTATTTGGTATTCTCAATATTTTGCACACTTAATAGGCATCTTCTTTAGGCTAAACAAGTTTTCTTCTAAGTTTTTTTTTTTTGTGTGTGTGTGTGCCTTGATCTATAGTTCTTATCATTCCTTTAACTCTATTATTGTTAGATTCAGTTTTTACATAGTGTTTTCAGCTTTCCTGGATGATTTCCACCAGGAAGATAAAGGTTAAATATTATGACTTCAATGCATGACATATTCTTTTACCTCTTGTGTTCTGTTGTAAACTTGTTTTTCTGGTTCCTAGTTTTACCAGGACTTTTTGTTTGTTTGTTTTAACTTTGAGATTTCCTTTGGTTTGGGTTTTCTTTATTGAATCTATTTTCTTCCAGTGTTTATAATTTCATACATTCCTTTCATGGAATTGTTACTTTTCTATTTTGAGACCAGTATCATATCATAAAGGCTTCTTAAGGGATTTTTTTCTATGATTCAGCTATATTGGAATATTCAGGGCATATCATGTGGTTTCAGGCTTTAAAGATATGTTGTCCTGGCTTTATTAATTGTGTTTTTAAATGACATCTTAGCATCTTGGATTGGCAATATTGTAACTCTAGGTGGTGGCATCTGTTCTTGTCTTTCTTGGGTGGGTGTTTTGCTCATTTTTTTTATTTCTTCTCTTGTTCTTAGGAGAGTGTTTTGGATTTGTTACCAAATCTTCTGGAGTCCTAGTTGGTGCGAGAATTGGGGCTTTCAATGTGAAGTATGTTTCTGGCTAGTAAGGATCTAAGACTTAGGAATGAGGAAGTGCTGGAGGAGAAGGGATATCTCACAAAATGAATGAGGAGAAGTCTCAACAGAAGAAGAAGGGCATTAAAGATCTGGGAATGATATTGGAGGATTATACTTAAGGAATGTTTGCAGATGTGAATATCTGTAGTTAGCCTTCTTACTTTCTTCCTAAGAGTCATGTGTGTGTGTGTTCCCAGGGAATGCTTGTTGAAATTGATGGCTGGGACAAAACCAGGAGTAGAGGAAAGAATGTTGTATGGTAAGGTCTGTGATCCACTGGAGATAGGTTTAGGAGGGGAAGAGATTCTGTTACAAACCTGAGCTTGAGACTAGAGAATTGAATTTGGAAGAGGACAGGAAGTGTTGAATATATATAGTTAGCCTACATGCTTCTCTGCAGGAGTGGTCTGTTGGTTACCAGAGAATGTATGCTAGAGTTGGGGGCTAGAATAAAGAAAATAGTGTTAAGGTGTTAGTAGGTGGAAGATCTGTGGGATCTACTGGACATGGGGACAGGGATGAAAGGGAGGCTGGAGGAAGTGTTCTGTTGCAGTTCTGGGATGGGTCTGTGGGACTGGATTTGGAGGAGCAAAGGAATAGGTGAAGGTATGCAGTTAGTCTATCAACTTTCCTGGATGCAATGGACTGTAAACTCATAGGGAGTTTAGGAGAGAGTGTGGGGAAAGAGCTTAGGAAATTTAGATCTGTGTAATACACTGGAGATGTGGCTAGAAAGAAGGGGAGGCCTCAGAAGATATTCTTCTGCAGAGCTAAGATTAAGACTGGAAAAGCTGACTTAGCATATAGATGAGGAGAGGAGATTATTTATTATCCTCTTTCTCATACCAAAATGTCTTATGTAGAGAGTTGGGGGCTGATATAAAGCAGGATGGAGCTTAGAAGGGGAAGACATGTGGCATCTACTAAAGCTGAGGTAGGAGTGGGTGCTACAGCTGTTCAGCTACAGAGCTGGGAATGAGACTTGAAGCAATGGTGGGATACTTAAAGAACTGCAGCTGTCCTGCCATCTTCCCCAGGCAGAAATCAGGAATGTTTCAGTGTTATTAATCATATTAATAACGTTAATTTAAAATTACAATGAAATAACATCTCTAACCTGTTATAAAATCCCATGCCCTTTTCCCAATGTGAAATGTCTTCAGTACATAAGTTATTGCCATAAAATACTCTTAGAAAATCAAATACAAAGATAGAAACCTATATTGTTATCTGGATTTCCAATAGAACTCTAACAACTCAAAGGTATGCTCCCATACCTGAAAATGGGCTTTTTGTTTATGAACCTGTGTTTTCTTGGAAGAACCTAATTCTCTGTACATGATAATGTCAATTAAACTTGTGTGTGTGTGTGTGTGTGTGTGTGTGTGTGTGTATGTGTTGGTACATTCACATGTGTCTTTTCAAAAACTTTTGATTTTAAATATCCCCACACACTTTCTTTTCCATGCTCCCCATATATCCCAACATTAATTTACCCCTCTCTTTTCAGCATGTCTTTGGCACTTCATGCCACCATTTTCTTTATCCTCCTCTACTAAGATCTCTTTTCTTCCTTCCCACCCATATCTACCTTTCAGTTTCCTAGATTCTACATAACTCTAAATTAAACACACAAAACTAAAATATACAAAGAAAAAAATCTTTGCTTGAGATAGAACAAAAAATGTTTTGTTTTCCAGTTCTTGGTTATTCCACCTACTACAATGCTTTATAAGTCTCTATCTGGTGGCTAGCATTCATAAAACCTTAAGGTATTATATAGAAGCTGTGAAGGAAATGTATAAGAACTACTAGTTTGGAAATCCAACTGTCTTCTGGCCATGACACTATTGCTACACTCATGAATACTCATCGGCTCTGATATAAAAAAAAAAAATCAAGCTGATCATGATTCAGCCTTCATAGAAATCAACATTCATAGAAAGATCAGATATTAGCTCTCATTCTTATTTGATGATTGTTGGTCAGTTGATATCTTCTCGGGAATGAGTTATTTTCTTAAGGGTATAGCCACTGGTAGGTCAGGCATACTCCAAAATATGGTACAAAATAAATGTATTTATGGGCAACATGAATTTGACTCAGTAGACCATTTAAAATAAAAGCTTAGTTGTTGGTCAAAGAGGAACCAATGGAAGCCACATGTGACCCAGGCCAGCCAAGTCTATAAGTTGATCCCCACAAGCTAATTCAAACTATATTGAAGAAGATAACACTAATGCAACTTACTGAACATGGATAAGTGGAGCTGGTGGTTAGGCTTTTACCAATACTGACTAGTGCTCATTAATCAGGAAAGTACTCTGCTTGGAGACAAAGGAGAAATGTAAATGTCAAGGGAGGTAGAAATGTTTTTCTGCCTGATAAATAAGATAGCTAAAGCAACATTCATATTTGTGGAAGGAATCAATCAATATGTGATTTGATTTAAGGTTCACACAACTAGGTTGAACCCATACCTTATGATGCTTAAGTGGCCAAGGACTTGAGACAAAGTAGCCCAAGGATCTAGGGTAAAATCAAATATTACTGTTCAACTAAGAAAGCACAAGAAAGTTAATCCTAATGATATTCTGTTACACTCACAGATCAGTGTCCTGTTCGTCCATCATGACAGACGCTTCCTCCATAACACATGGGAAGAAATAGTACAGAGACTCACAGCCAGATATTCTGCATAGATAGAGACCTGAGACAAACTGGGATATTTCCATTAAATCCCTTCCCTCAGAGTTCAGGAAACTCCAGAGAAGAGTCAGAAGAAGTTTAAGAGCCAAAGTGCATGGAGGAACTCCCAGAGACTAAAGCAGCATTCACAGGCTGGATCTGCACCAGCCTCGAGGGGGAGGGGGATCCAGACCTTGGCAGTAGACAAGACTCCTCACCTAGAGTGGAGCTTTCAGACCAAGGTGAAGTCCATTGTTTCCAAGGACATGCGTTTTCCTGAGAGGAACCAGCCACCTGCAGAGCAACCAAACCAGTTTTCTAGCCTTTGGAGGGGGGAAGGGTTCCCCCCCACCATTAAATCTGAAGCTCCAGATAAAACATTGAGCCTTAATCAGAAATACATTGTCTTATTTCTCTTGCCAGGCCATTCTATTTCAGCCCCAGCTTTCCTTCAATGTGACCCTGGTTCCTGTAGCTGCAGGTGGCTACAGGCGCTAGAGAGCTGAAAGGGGAAGTAGATACATATCCCCATCAGGTAGCTATCTCCAATTGCTAATCACTTGCAAATAAAAATGTAGCTTTGACCCAGTAAGTCTGATAACAAACTAACTTAAGAGGAGGCTCTATGTCTCCCATTAGATAGCCAAGAGGAAAGCAACTCAGTAAGATCTTCGAAGGTTCTTTGTTTCACAATGCCATGCCTGAGCTTTAAATGTAATTTTTGCCATCATCATCAACAACCATAATTATTTATTTACTTTACCAAGAGTTCTTTTCCATATATAATATGGCTTCTTGCTTTATGATTTTACAGGATTCCTGAGTAGTATAAAAGAAAGAGGGTCATTGTGTCTTTATCAGTTTCTTGTGGCAGTCTTGGGCTCTCTCTATTGCTTTTGTCATTATTTTCTCCTATTCCATTTTTTTATTTTTTCTAATTATATTTTATTATTAACCCTTAGATGCCTGTTTAGTTTTTATTGAGAGACGGCATGTGAATGAATCCTGATGATAGGGGAAGTAGGGAGAACCTCAAAGTATTAATGGAGAATAAAGCCCAATTAGATAATATTATATAAATGTTATTTTCATTTTTTTCCTTGTACTAATTAAAGTCCTGTTGATCATGTCACTACTACATTCTTAGTGTTAACTATTCCTGCTGTTCTATGTTGTGGTTCGTTGTTTTCCAACTTTAGATGTTTGCATTGCACATTTTGATTCTATGAAAACTAGTCCTATGTGAGACGGCTCTCGGTTCAGTGGCAGCTCATGAGATGCTGTGATGTGTCTCAGTACCTGAAGTTCATGGCATCTTCACTAATGGTGCTTCCACCATGGGCTATCAGGAAAGGACCATAAGCCTGGAAATATGGCAATAGCCTGACATAGTTTGGAAGTCTCTTGGAGATTTCTAAACAATAACTCTAAAGGGCTACTGATGCCTCGATTGGGGGATTATGTTAGGTGGTCTTGGGCTCTTACATGGAAATCTATCAGCCTAGACAGGAAATCTTCACTCACACATTATATATATATATTTATATATTGCCTTATGTGTATTGCAGATATTTAGTTAGTTAGTATTACGGGTCCTTATGACTTTTTCAGGCATCCTTACAGTAAATTTAGTCTCCTCTCTCCATCCTCAGTATTTATCTACCTTCCCTTCACTGCAAACATCCATCATTCCCATTTTGTCCATCACATCAGATCCTTTGACCCATAGTGCTCTCTTCTCTATTGCTTCCTTACATCTACCCTGGAAACCGTTCCCTTCTAATTCCCTGATTTCTGCAGTTACTATAGGATATGTGCTTATACCTGAAGGTCTGAAACAAGAACCCTCAGATGAGAGATGACATGAAACATTTTTCATTTGGGGTCTGGGTTATAAATAAGTACGTTTTTTTCTAGTTCCATATGTTTATCTTTAATAAAAGGGAAGAAGAAATGCTGAAACTATTTTAATCTCAAAAAAAATTAAAAATAAAATAAGATGGGAAATAGAAAGGTATGGAGGAGGGATAGACCTGGGAGAAGCTACAGAAGTGAGGCTAAATATTAACAAAATCATTATACAAAATGTTCAAATAAATAATAAAGAATATATATGCCAGTAAATATTTTGAACAGTTTTTTTTTAAAAAAAAACAAAAAAAACCTATGTTAGTTTATTACCAAAAGCAGGGAAAAAAGATGCCCATGAGCACCATTGGTAACAAAACATATTTAATACAAACATTTGGAAAATTATTATGGGAATTCCTCCAAAAATGTACTTGGGTTTGTATACAAAGTTAATGAAATCAGTATTTCAAAAAGATATCTGCATTTTTATTTTCTCCATAATTATGATATGGATGGAATCAATGAAATGATTATAAACAAATGCATAAAGAAAATATGTATTTCATATTTCATGAACTTTGTAAATGTATGCAAATTAATGTGATAGTTTAAAGTAGTAATGACTAATATATTTCATAAAATTAAGAAAGGGTATGTGGCATGAATACTCAGTGAAATAATACTTAGCCTTTAAAAAGAATGCTCCATTTGTGACAGCATGGTTCATCCTTGAAGATATTACATTAAATGAAGTAATTGAGATAATGAAAGAAAATCATGAATTATTTCACTGTATATGGAATTTTACAAAATTTAACTCATAGGATCAGACAGCTACCTGCTAGTCTAAATACTTGTGGTACAAGTAAATAAATACATATATAAATTTTTGTTGGATAAAGAAAATTTTCAGAAATCTAATATAAAACATAATTAAGAGATACACATTAAAAATTAGTAATTTATTTTAAGTATTCTTACTATGAAAATTATATACATTTGAAGAAATGCATATATCTTAGACAAATTTACTAAGGATTCCACAATCTGTAAACTAGTCAAAAATATCACATTGTTTATGATAAATCTGCCTGATATTTAGTATCCAATTTTAATTCACTAGAAAGATAAAGTAAAATTAACAATATTCATATAGATACATATATTTTTATATATATTTCTATATAGTTATATGTTTACATATTCCTATTATAAATAGTTGTTTTTATATATATTTAAGTAATATGTATTATATAAATATATATTAAGGCATGAATGAATTTTGGGAACTCAAAAGATATTTTTAAGTTAGAAATATTGTCTAAAATATCTGACATTTTTCTTAACATTGCACATTTGTAATTGTGTCAATGTTAAGGATACTAAAATAGTTTCCAATTACTTTTTGACTAAAGATACAAATATCAATGATATTTTGAATTTTCCCCACAATTTAGAAATATGAATATGAAATTTGAATATGCCAGGAGAAAATGTATCTTAATGATGCATATTATTGGTATCAGGACCTCTGAAACCTGTGATATCACATAAGCACTACCTGAACACTTGTTGCCAAGGCAACAACCACCATATTCACAGAATTCATTTGGCTTACCTCCCACCTTTACCTGTGACTATGTCACCATCCATATATCAAGAAAGGCTCCTCTGATCTCTCTCTCTTACCCCTTTGCTTTCCACCACCACCTTTCCCTTCTCTCTCCATAAACCTCACATAGAACTGTTTGACCTGGTGTAGTCTTTCTGGAGCCATCTGACAATCACAACATTAGTGCTACAAGGGTTTCTAGTCTGCTAGAAACCTAGCTGCTCTTCATTTCCATCCAGGGCAGTCCTTACATCTAGAGATTGGAGGTTCAAGAAACCCCCACAGATAACAAACAGTCTTTCTTTTATCCACATTGCAAGACACTCTTCTTCTACATACAAGACCCTTGGGATTCCAGGTAGGAGACAGGAGCTGTTGTAAGCTCTACCATAAAAATCAGGGGCTTACGGGACTTTCGGCGAGTGGGGGGCTAGAAAAGGGGAAATCATTTGAAATGTAAATAAAAAATATATTGAATAAAAAAATAATTAATTAAAAAAATCAGCCTGGTTCCTCAGTAACTACCATATTCAGAGAAAATATATCTCAATTGCCCAACCCCTACGTATTTGAAAAGTAGGGGAGGTAATCAAACACTCCTCCAAGGTCCTTAACTCTTTGACCCATTACAAAGGATACTAACTTGTCATTTCACCTTTTTCTTCAGACCTTGGCCTCAGTGTACCAACTCCTTAGTGTCACCAAGCCTGGTCACTTTAGAGATTCCTGGTTATGCATACCTGCTGGAATTTATTCTCAATTGCCTTTGTCAGCTGCCTGACTCTGATGTTGCCATGACTCTATACCTTACCTATCCCTCTCTTTGGCATGGCAAACTATATTAAGACCCCCGGGACACATTCTGTAGAAATGCTGAGCTCCCTAGACTGCAATAGAACCATAACTTTTGATATATCATCTCTGCCATAATGCTCTGCAGTTCAGAACATGCCATTTCTTTGTGGCACTCAGGTATATCATTGCCTATCCACCAGCTGGTCAGGAGTTTGCACATTGGTTCTCCTTTTCTGTGAAATGGGAGTAATCAAGGGAAACGAGGCCCTGCCAATCCAAGTTATAGATTTGATAGTTATCCAACATAAGAGGGCAGTTCAGATTGTGCCACTATTGGTCACCACAGGAATAGCCATAGGTGTTGGTACTGGAGTTGCAGGAATAACGACTTCCATGACCCAATATAATACATTCACTTCCCAGTTTAAAAGTGATCTTCAAGAAATGACTGCAACCATCTCTCTTTGCAGAGTAACTTAACCCTTATTTTTGCTAAGCCATATTCCATGTAAACTGTTTTCATAACCATGTCTTCTTAACTAAACAGAAACCTTAATGATTATTTTTATTATTATGAAGCAAAAGAGATAACATCCATGAGAGAAAATGGGTCTGTGTAGCCCCATAGATAAAGTCCTCTGGGCAAAGACTCTCCAAAACTCTATGCCTTCTCTCCATGGAACTAAAATCTGTCATCAGCACTACGAGGTGGTATGCTAAATAAGATATCATTTGAACAACAGCACACACCACTTGTCCCTATCATTCAGAAAATTCTGTGTGAATTAAGAGACATTGTATGGGAGCTGTGTCACAGAGCACTAGCAAATTCTTCATCATCTTCCTTTCCTTCTCTTATCTTGTTCAAGTGTTTTCTCTTCATTCTAATGCTCCCACCATGAAACACCTTTTCTCTTTGAAACACCTTTCAAACTCCATATTATTAGCTTCACTGGTATGCAAGAAATAGATTTGTAGTCTCTGAAGTTTTAAAGACAAGGAAAAGAGTGAAAATACATTAAATATTTCCCATATCTTCATTATTTTTAGGTGGAAAAAAACTACTTTAAAACACATTTTAGTATTCCCCAAAGAGATTTCCCCCTTTGACTTATTTTGTGGCTGTTACTCCTGGAATGGTAACAAGCAAGAAAAATATACTCCCAATGTGACTCATTAGGTAATAAATTGCTTCCTGAGATTAATATAATATGCAATGCCTCAGACAGGTGAGAAGCCTAATTGCTTTTCATGTTTGCTTTATACCAATCAGGAAACAAAGAGCCAGATATGCAATGCAATATGTTTTCTTTTTCAATTATATATTTCTTAAGATAAGCATTTCAAGCAATGAACATTTTTTTTTCTTATCCATGTGGCCAATCAACTCACATAGAATAGAGTTTGGACAAGATCACAAATAGCTTCCTTTGCGGTCTTTTGTATACTTGTTCAGTGAATATTTCTGAACTAAAAATTTCCAAATTTTACTACAAGGGATATAGATTTGAGTGTAGGCAATGTAATTCTATGACTTTTCTTGTAACTAGTTCTGACAGCAATCCCCTAGTCTGCACAGAGGGCAGATTAAATTGTGTGCAGGATGTCTCCAGATAACAGAAAATGCCTCCTGTCACCTCTCCTAATAGCTTTATAGAGACTTTTAGCTTTTTCTCAAAGGATTAACTTTAAAGTTCTATGCAATAATTAAGGAAGCATATGTTATGGTTACCTACACAATAACACATTTATAAAAAATAATTAAAATACACAAATGAACAACCGAACTGGGATATTAGAAACTTAGTGTCTCCTAACATTTGATGCACCTTGAAAATGCGGCCAATAGTTAGAATTAGTTTTAAGACAAAATCAATAGTTTAGAGTGTGTGCAAACTCCTGCATTTTATTGGGAGTTTGTGTAGAGAAAGAGATGAAATAGGAGTGACAGCCCCAAAAGGGACTACACTGACCTCCAAGGAGGAGGTATGAAATTTCCTTCCTCTATAATGCAGATGTGTACCCAATGTGGCCAGTGTAGCAACCATAGGCAAAAGCAGGTACCCTTCAGGGGGAAATGAGAAACTCATATTCGGAAGCTTTGTTCCCAAAGTCCTAAGACTTTAGTACCCTGCTTCCATTCTTCTGGTGTTGATCTCTCCAAAAGGCCATAGCCCTTCTTCTCAGGTCTCTACACCACAGCATGCTCAAATGGATCAAAACAGAAATAACACCTGGGAAAGAAAACAAAATCAATAGCTTACACCAAGATATCACTAAGAGCTCAATATATTGATACAAAATCTAAGCTCAGGGAATAAAAATTAACTAACCACAGAGAAAAGATGATAATGTCCTATAACTACAGCACTTGAAAAAATTGATGACATGGATATTGTTTTATGTATCAAAGGAGAGTTCCAGATCTGGATTGAGACAGGTAAGAAGTTATAAAGTAAAACTGAATGAGCATTTAGTTGATTCAAATGGGATAAAAGAAAATAGTTAATATACATAAATGTATATACAAATATATATGTACCTATGTATAATATATCATATGTATATGTATATAACACATATGTGTATATGTTGTATATGTATGTTCTAGAGTAAATATTAAAACATTAAGTACCTTTTATATCCATATATTTGTAGAGGAAAAATATCCAAAGCTAACTTCTTTTAATTACAAGTGAGAAGAAGGCAACAAACAAGTCTGAAACATTTTTTAGATTGCAATGTCATAGGAAGAACAACAATGTCAATGAACAAGACCCCTAGAGCTCCCAGGGACTAAACCACCAAACAAAGCGTTCACATGGAGGGATCCATGGCTCCAGTTACATATGTAGCAGAGAATTGCCTTATTTGGCATCAGTGGGAGGGTAGTCCCTTGGTCCTGTAGCTGCTTGATGGGGAATGAGAGTCCTAGGGGAATGCTAGAGAAGTGAGGCAGGACTCTGTGAGTGAGTGATTGAGTACCCTCACAGAGGCACCTCATAGAGGCAGAAAGTTCACCTGGAAGGTGTACAACATTTGAAACACAAATAAACAAAATAACCAATGAAAAATAGAATAAGAGACCTCGTGAACAAATATCAAGATTGCTTCCATCAGCCTATGCAGTTAAGTAGTCAGTTTACTTTTCTGACCACAACCTTAGGAGCTGATGTTAGTTTAAGTAGCATCCCTATATTCTTGCCCTGGCAGGGTCGACCCTTTCTCAATCTATTATCTCTACTTTTTCCTCTCCATTTCTAATGTGTTCCTTCAGATGTGGATCAACATAGATAATAAATTGATGATAATAATAAAGGTCATTATTTCCAAACTATTTTCTTTTTTTCATTTATTGACATATTTTTTATTTACATTTCAAATGATTTCCCCTTTTCTGGGTCCCCACTCCCCACAAGTCCCATAAGCCCTCTTCCCTCGCGTTGTTCCTCCATCAACCCTTTCCCGCTTCCCTGTTCTGGAATTCCCCTATACTCTTGCACTGAGTCTTTCCAGAACCAGGGGCCACTTCTCCATTCTTTTTGGACATCATTTAATATGTGGATTATGTCTTGGGTATTCAAAGTTTCTAGACTAATATCCACTTATCAGTGAGTGCATACCATGATTGATCTTTTGAGACTGGGTTACCTCACTTAGTATAATGTTCTCCAGCTCCATCCATTTGTCTAAGAATTTCATGAATTCATTATTTCTAATGGCTGAATAGTACTTCATTGTGTATATATACCACATTTTTTGTATCCATTCCTCAATTGAAGGACACCTGGGTTCTTTCCATCTTCTGGCTGCTACAAATACGACAGCTATGAATATAATGGAGCATGTGTCCTTATTGCATGCTGAAGAATCCTCTGTATATATACCCAGGTGTGGTATAACAGGGTCCTCAGGAAGTGTCAAGCCCAGTTTTCTGAGGACCCACCAGACTGATTTCCAAAGTGGTTGCATCATCTTGCAATTCCACAGCAGTGGAGGAGTGTTCCTCTTTCTCCACATCCTTACCAACACCTGCAGTCTCCTGAGTTTTTGACCTTAGCCATTCTCACTGGTGTGAGGTGAAATCTCAGGGTTGTTTTGATTTGCATTTCCCGAATTATTAATGATGTTGAACATTTCTTAAGGTGTTTCTCAGCTCTCCGAAGTTCTTCATGTGAAAATTCTTTGTTTAGCTCCGTACCCCACTTTTTAATGTGGTTATTTGGTTCTCTGGGTTCTACCTTCTTGAATTCTTTGTATAAATTAGATATTAGCTCTCTGTCAGATTTAGGGTTGGTGAAGATCCTTTCCAATCTGTTGGTTGACGTTTTGTCCTTTTGACAGTGTCCTGTGCCTTACAGAAACTTTGTAATTTTATGAGGTCCCATTTGTCAATTATTGATCTTAGAGCATAAGCTATTGATGTTCTATTCAGGAACTTTTCCCCTGTGCCCATGTCCTCCAGGGTATTCCCCAGTTTCTTTTTGGTTAGGTTCAGTGTGTCAAGTTTTATATGGAGGTCCTTGATCCATTTGGGGTTGAGCTAAGTACAAGGAGATATGAATGGATTGATTCACATTCTTCTGTATGCTGACCTCCAATTGAACAAGCACCATTTGTTGAAAAGACTGTCTTTTTTCCACTGGAAGTTTTCAGCTCCTTTGTCGAAGGTCAAGTGACCATAGGTGTGTTGGTTTATTTCTGGATCTTCATTCCTATTTCATTGATCCGCATGCCTGATATTTTACCAATACCATGCAGTTTTTATCACAATTGCTCTGTAGTAAAGTTTAAAGTCTGGGATACTGAATCCTCCTGAAGTTCT
Source organism: Apodemus sylvaticus (assembly GCF_947179515.1). NCBI lineage: Eukaryota > Metazoa > Chordata > Mammalia > Rodentia > Muridae > Apodemus > Apodemus sylvaticus. Next base: position 33,734,018 of record NC_067479.1, on the reverse strand, counting down.
TTTACTGTTGAGAATAGTTTTAGCTATCCTGGGTTTTTTGTTATTCTAGATGAATTTAAGAATTGCTCTTTCTAGCTCTATGAAGAACTGGGTTGGGATTTTTAAGGGGATAGCATTGAATCTGTAGATTGCCTTTGGCAAGATGGCCATTTTAAGTATATTAACCCTGCCAATCCATGAGCATGGAAGATTTTTCCATTTTCTGAGATCTTCTTTGTTTTCCTTCTTCAGAGATCTGAAGTTCTTGTCATATAGGTCTTTCACTTGTTTGGTTGGAGTCACCCCAAGATACTTTATTCTGTTTGTAGCTCTTGTGAAGGGAGTCATTTCCCTAATTTCTTTCTCAGTCTCCTTATCCTTTGAATATATAAAGGCTACTGATTTGCAAACCAAAAGCTGGTTCTTTGAAAAAATAAACAGGATAGATAAACCCTTAGCCAGACTAACCAAAGGACACAGAGAAAGTATCCAAATTAACAAAATTAGAAATGAAAACGGAGATATTACAACAGAAACCGAGCAAATTCAAAATATCATCAGATCCTAATACAAAAACCTGTACTCAACACAACTGGAGAATCTGGAGGAAATGGACATTTTCTTAGACAGATACCAATTACCAAAATTAAACAAGGATCAAATAGACCATCTAAACAGACCCAGGCTTCCGACGAAAAAAAGCACAGGACCAGATGGTTTCAGTGCAGAATTCTATCAGACCTTCAAAGAAGACTTAACACCAATACTCTTCAAACTTTTCCACCAAATAGAAACAGAAGGAACACTACCCAACTCCTTCAAAGCCAATATTACGCTGATACCAAAACCACACAAAGATCCAACTAAGAAAGAGAATTTCAGGGCAATTTCCCTTATGAATATCGATGCAAAAATACTAAATAAAATTCTTGCCAACTGAATCCAAGAACACATCAAAACGATCATCCACCATGATCAAGTAGGCTTCATCCCAGGGATGCAAGGATGGTTCAATATAAGGAAATCCATAAGTGCTATCTACTACATAAACAAACTCAAAGAAAAAAACCACATGATCATTTCATTAGATTCTGGAAAAGCATTTGACAAAATTCAGCATCCTTTCATGCTAAATGTCTTGGAAAGGACAGGAATTCAAGGCCTATACCTAAACATAGTAAAAGCAATATACAGCAAACTGGTAGCTAACATCAAACTAAATGGAGAGAAACTTGAAGCAATCCCAATAAAATCAGGGACCAGACAAGGCTGCCCCCTCTCTCCATATCTTTTCAATATAATTCTTGAAGACCTAGCTGGAGCAATTAGACAACATAAGGAAGTCAAAGGGATACAATTTGGAAAGAAAGAAGTCAAACTATCACTATTTGCAGATGATATGATAGTATATTTAAGTGACTCTAAAAACTCTACTAGAGAACTGCTCCAGACGATTTTCTAAACTATAGTCCATTGCTCACTTAGGTATTTCTCATTCCATGTTTGCCATGTCTCTAATCCTCAAGATAAGTTACAGCCTGCTCCCTTTTTCAACTAATGTTTTCTAGTTCTTGATTGAAATCAGCTCCCTGAGTTGTTAGTAGGTTCTCTTAAAACCATTTGAAATGAAAACATTATTTTCTAAAAGGTTTCAAAATGTAAAGTCATAAAATTGGTAGCTATGTTTATGTAACTCTTTATAGCACCTGGTATAGTGAATATTCATCTTCTTTAGCAAAATTGAATACATTCAATAATACTTTTTTCAGTTACTTGAATGGTAGTTACAGAATTCCAATTACATCAGTGGTCACTGATTTCTTTTCCTCTTATTCCTTGGGAGTATTAACTCTAAGCTTACTTTCATACTCAGCTTCAGGAATAGAATCAAAATGCTGGGAACTTTCCATATCTATACCAATGCTACTTTCACTGTCTTGAAATGCTGACTCCTAACCTCCTCTCATTCAGTTCTTTTGAACTCCCTTTCTAACGATTCTCCCCTTGTCTGACTTTGTCATTGTTATAAACTCATCCTATTCACAATCACAGTTTTTTATAAAAAGAAACTTAATAGTTGTATTGCCACTTCCCATCTTTCTATCCATGTCTCAGCTTCAGAAACCTGAATTTTTTCAATAAACACACCACAATTTTTCATAGTCTCTCACTCACCACACAGACTGATTTTTACTTCACCCTTTTTTAATTTTGTGATTAATAAATTTGCATACCTGATACATGTTTGCTTGTCTTGGAGATTATGTAGCTTATATTGGCATAAAACTAACTGTAAAACCCAGGGTAGCCATAAACTCAGCAACATAACTCTCATTAAACCAGCACTTCTATGGGAGACTAGATGGGGCCTCTATAGGTGACGCATTCTCCATGGCTCCCCACAGGGGATTCCAATGAAAAGAGACTGTCTATGGGTTTAAGGCATTTTGTCATGGTGGGAAATGGATATGTAGACCATACCCCACTTGTCAGAGTGGGCCTGAGGTTAAATACCTTTTGCAGGGAGGAATGTCTGGGAAGAAAAGTTTATTGGGTAAGTCCTTCATGCTTTTAGAGACCTCACTAAAATGGAGATCTGTCTTGAGCCTATGTGACCACAGGTCATTTCCTTTACATGTGGAGGGGCTTAGGGCATTTCCCTTATGTGTCTGATAGCCAGAAATCCACCAGGGACTGCAGTTAGTGACAAGGGCCTGTTGTCCAGGAGCAGGCAAAGCTCCTAGCCTCCCTTCAGAATCTCCGTGGATTCTAGACTTAGAAACACAACCAAAGCTGAACAAATCTATGTTTTCTATATTCTATGCTGAATTTGGCTATAAGAAATCTCTGGTATTTTGCTTAAATCTCTTTTTAAAGTGGGAGTTTGTATGTGGGAAGTGGTGGTACACACCGTTAATCCCATCACTCTCAGACAAGGCAAGTGGATCTCTGTGAGTTCAAGATTGGCCTGGCCTACACATAAGGACTTCTAGGACAGCTGAAGAGTCAGAGATATGTAGAGAATCCATGTCTTGAAACTACAAAAACAAAACAACAACATGCATAGGTTGTTAGTTTCTTCAGTTGCCCTTTTGATAAAAAGAGTATATGTTTAAACATAATATAAGAAGCAATAGAAATTATAATGGAAAATTTATTTAGATCAGAGTTTTGGAGACTAAAAGACTGAAGACACAACACTCTAGGCTTTCACACCATGGCAGAAAAGTGGAATGGTTAATGTGTCTAGGAGAGGGAGATGATGTACAAATAAAACTTCACTTCTTTTTTTTCTAACAAGTCAGTCTAGAAATAAGGAATCCACTCCATTCACAGTTACATTGGATACGCTTCACATCTGCACAACTGTTAACCATGTTCTTCTTGGGGTAAGTTTAATGCTGAGTTTTCTATGAATAACCTACTCTAAGGTAGTTTTTCATGGTTTCTTCTATTCTCTTGTCTCCGATGTCTTATATCATATTCATATCATATGACAAGAAAATAGGCTTAGATAATGGACTCCAACTCTTTCAGATTTTCTTCTTCTGAGAAGATTCATTACTTTTTTATTGGATATTTTCTTTACATTTCAAATGTTGTCCCCTTTCCTGACCCCCCTCAGAAACCCCCTTCACAATCCTCCCTTCCCCTACTTCTATGAGGGTGTTTCTCCATCCACCCATCCACTCCCACATTCCCACCCTCAAATTCCCCTACACTGGGGCATTATCCATCGAGCATTCACAGAACCAAGTGCCTCTCCTCCCATTGATGCCTGAAAAGGCCATCCTCTGCTACATATGTAGCTGGGGCCATGAGTCTCTCCATGTATACTCCTTCATTGGTGGCTTAGTCTCTGAGAGCTCCCACACGTTGATCTTCCTTCTCCTTGAGTTTCATGTGGTCTGTGAATTGTATCTTGGGTATATTAATTTTTGGGCTAATATGCACTTATCGGTGAGTGCATACCATGTGTGTTCTTTTATGATTGGGTTTCCTCACTCAGGATGATATTTTCAAGTTCCATCCATTTGCCCAAGAATTTCATGAAGTCATTGTTTTTAATAGCTGAGTTAATTTGTCAATGTAACACATTGTCTGTATCCTTCATTGTCTGTATCCATCTGAAGGACATCTGGGTTCTTACCAGCTTCTGGCTATTATAAATAAGGATGCTATGAACATAGTGGAGCATGTGTCCTTATTATATGTTGGAGAATCTTTTTGGTATATGCCCAGAAGTGGTATAGCTGGGTCCTCAGGTAATACTATTTCCAATTTTCTGAGGATCAGTCAGACTAATTTTCAGAGTGGTTGTACCAGCTTGAAATCCTACCAACAGTAGAGGAGTGTTCCTCTTTCTCCACATCCTTCCCAGCATCTGCTGTCTCCTGAGGTTTTATCTCAGTCATTCTGACTGGAGTGAGGTGAAATCTTAGGGTTGTTTTGATTTGCATTTTCCCGATGACTATGGATGTTGAACATTTCTTTAGGTGCTTCTCAGCCCTTTGAATTTCCTCAGTTGAAAATTCTCTGTATAACTCTATTTCCCATTTTTTAAAAGGATTATGTGTTTCTCTGGATTCTAACGTCTTGAGTTTTTTGTATATATTGGGTATTAGCCCTCTATCAGATTTAGCATTGATAAAGATATTTTCCCAATTTGCTGGTTGCTATTTTGTCCTATTGACAGTGTCCTTTGTTTTACAGAAGAAATTTTGCAATTTTATAAGGTCATTTGGTCGATTCTTGATCTTAGAGCATAAGCCTTTGGTGTTCTGTTCAGGAAAATTTCCCCTGTGTTTGAGGTTCTTCCCCACTTTATCCTCTGTAAGTTTCAGTGTATCTGTTTTTATGTGGAAGTCCTTAATCCACTTGGACTTGAGCTTTGTACAAGGAGATAAGAATATATTGATTTCCATTCTTCTACATGCTGATCTTCAGTTGAACCAGCACCATTTGTCAAAAATGCTGTCTTTTTTTCCACTGGATGGTTTTAGCTCCTTTGTCAAATATCAAGTGACTTTAGGAGTGTGGGTTTATTTCTGGGTCTTCAATTCTTTTACTTTGAGCTTCCTGCCTGTCCCTTTACCAATACCATACCTATTTTATCACTATTGCTCTGTAATACAGCTTGAGGTCAGGGATGTTGATTTCCCGAGAAGTTCTTTTATTGTTGAGAATAGTTTTTATTATTTCATATGAATTTGCAAAGGTATACAAATTGGTAAGGAAGAAGTCAAAATATCATTATTTGCAGATAATATGATAGTATACTTAAGTGACCCCCCAAATTCCACCAGAGAACTCCTAAACATGATAAACTACTTCAGCAAAGTGGTGGGATATAAGATTAACTCAAACAAATTAGTAGCTTTTCTATACTCAAAGGATAAAAAGGCTGAGACAGAAATTAGGGAATTGACACCCTTCACAATAGTTGCAATTAATATTACATACCTTGGTGTGACTCTAACAAAGCAAGTAAACGATCTGTATGAAAGAACAAGTCTCTGAAGAAAGAAATCAAGGAAGATCTCAGAAGATGAAAAGTTCTCCCATTCTCATCAATTGGCAGGATTTATATAGTAAAAATGTCCATGTGGCCAAAAGCAATGTACAGATTCAATACAGTCCCCATCAAAATTCCAGCTCAGTCTTCATAGAGATAGAAAGAGCAATTTACAAATTCATTTGTAGGATTCATTTCTGTTAGTATCTCTGAAAGTTATTGATGGCTCCAGAAATGTTCATATTCTAATACTCAGATCTTATGAATACAATGTGGATATCTATACATAAATCCTAGAGTTAAAAATAATTTTGAGTACTCTAAATCCAATACCCAATTTCTTTTTCTTTCTTTTTTCTTTTTTTTAATTTACTTTTTTATTAGATATGTTCTTTATTTACATTTCAAATGGTTTCCCCATTGCAGGATTTCCCCTCCCCCAAAGTCCCATAAGCCCTCTTCCCTTACCTGTTCCCCAATCAACCCCTTCCTGCTTCCCTGTCCTGGTATTCCCCTACACTGCTGCACTGAGCCTTTCCAGGACCAGGGGTCTCTCCTTCCTTCTTCTTGAGCATCATTTCATATGTGAATTGTTTCTTGGATATTCTGAGTTTCTGGGCTAATATCTGCTTATCAGTGAGGGCATACCATGTGTATTCTTTTGTGATTGGGTCACCTCACTCAGGATGACATTCTCCAGTTCCACCCACTTGCCTAAGAATTTCATGAATTCAATGTTTTTAATAGCTGCATAGTATTCCATAGTGTAAATATACCACATTTTCTGCATCCATTCCTCCGTTGAAGGACATCTGGGATCTTTCCAGCTTCTGGCTATTAGAAACAAGGCTGCTATGAACATAATGGAGCATGTGTCTTTATTACATACTGGAAAATCCTCTTGGTATATGCCCAGGAGTAGTATAGCAGGGTCCTTGCCCAGTTTTCTGAGAAACCACCAGACTGATTTCCAGAGTGGTTGTAGTAGCTTCCAACCCCACCAGCAGGGGAGAAGTGTTCCTCTTTCTCCACATCCTATCCAGCACCTGTCTTCTCCTGAGTTTTTAATCTTAGCCTTTCTGACTGCTGTGAGATGAAATCTCAGCATTGTTTTGATTTGCATGTCCCTGATGACTAAGGATGTTGAACATTTCTTTAGGTGCCTCTCTGCTATTTGATATTCCTCAGGTGAAAAACTATTTGTTTAGCTCTGTACCCCATGTTAATTAGGTTATTTGGCTCTCTGGGATCTACCTTCTTGAGTTCTTTGTATATCTTAGATATAAGCCCTCTGTCAGATGTAGGGCTGATAAAGAATTTTTCCCTAATTGTTGGTTGCCATTTTGTCCTTTTGACAATGTCCTTTGCCTTACAGAAACTTAGTAATTTTATGAGTTCTCATATGTCAATTCTTGATCTTAGAGCATAAGCTATTGGTGTTGTGTTCAGAAAATTTTTCCCTGTGCTCATGTGCTCTAGGTTTTTCCTCAGTTTCTTTTCTATTAGTTTCAGTGTGTCTGGTTTTATGTGGAGGTCTTTGATCCAGTTGGACTTGAGCTTAGTACATTGAGATAAGAATGGATTGATTCCACAAAATAGAAACAGAAGGAATTCTTCCCAACTTGTTCTACGAAGTGACAATTACTCTGATACCAAAACCACACGAAGATCCAACAAAGAAAGAGAATTTCAGGCCAATTTCCCTAATGAATATCAATGCAAAAATACTCAATAAAATTCTTGCCAAACAAATCCAAGAATATGTCAAAAGGATCATTCACCATGATCAAGTAGGCTTCATCCCAGGGATGCAGGGATGGTTCAATATTTAGAAATCCATCAATGCAATCCACTACAAAAACAAACTCAAATAACCACATGGTTATTTCATTAGATGCAGAAAAAGCATTTAACAAAATTCAGCATCCTTTCATGCTAAAGGTCTTGGAACAGGAATTCAAGGCCCATACCTAAACATAGCAAAAACAATATACAGCAAACCGGTAGCCAATATCAAACTAAATGGAGAGAAACTTGAAGTAATCCCACTAAAATCAGGGACTAGACAAGGTTATCCTCTCTCTTCATATTTAGTCAATATAGTACTTGAAGTTCTGGCTAACGCAATTAGACAACATAAGGAGGCGAAAGGGACACAAATTGGAAAGGAAGAAGTCAAATTATAACTATTTGCAGATGATATAATAGTACACTTAAGTGACCCAAAAAAACTCCACCTGAGAACTCCTACACCTGATAAACAACTTCAGCAAAGTGACAGAATATAAAATTAACTCAATCAAATTGGTATCCTTCCTATACTCAAAAGATAAACAGTATGAGAAAGAAATTAGGGAAATGACACCCTTCACAAATGGCACCCAATTTCTTTAACTAATACAGAAATATGGTGGAAATACAGAAAATGGAGATAGCCCTATGATCATGTGCAATAAAAGATTAACATAGGGTTCGATAGAAAGAAAGCTGATAAATAATTCCAAAGTTTTTGCAATCTTATATGCTTTTAATTCAAGTTTTTAAAAGGAAGTATGAGTTGACGGTATTTTCCTACAATTATTTTCTGTTTTTAGACAATTTTAGATATTGTAGCATATGTAACTGTTCATTTCAAACCTATTTTATTACTATTTTAAGTTGTGTGATATACAATTGATACATACATGCAACTTCTGTGTGTTTGAATAGTGAAATGATTTAGAAGTTATTTAAAACATTATTAAATTTTAATGAAATTTAGTTTTAAATATTTGATTTTATAACTTAGTCTCTTAAAAAACACTTTATCTTATTACAATTTTAATACCATGTAGATATTATTCTGGAAAATTTAGAGCTTTACACCTTATTCTGAAATCTATGATGAATTTTGAGTTCAATATTCAGAACACTGTGATAACTATTTCTAAAGTCGTGTTGGTGCACAGAGATGGAATTTTCCATTATATTTTTCTGGACAGAGGCACTTATTCTTCTATTAAATTCTGTTTTCTCCTTTAAAACATCTGTAGACTTTATTGGTATATCTATATCTAGGCTTGTTATATTGTTGCTTTTATAAGCTGTTTATAAACCATCATATTGCTTGAAAAATTGTTTAACAAATTCTGAAATAACTTATTATTATGGTGTTTTCAAATGGTTGATAGAGTTCCATAGTAAAATCAGGTGGGTCTGGTGAATATTTATTCTAAGTCTGAAGCAGATATAGAAACTTTTAGTTTTTATCTTTATGTGTGTTACTCCATTTTCTCCAAGATATCCATTGCTGAGATGAAGACTTTATAGTGTTGCACAATTATTATTTTTACCTTATGATCCTTGTAATATGGCTAGTTTTTTATGTTTTAATTGGTGGGCATCATAACTCATATTTATTGTAATTCTGACATTTGTAAATAGAACCACAGAGAAGAACAAAGCATGAAATTAATGAATATTATTATTTTATATAGATTCAAATACAGGTTTCAGATCCTATTTTAGTTAACTGTGTTCTTCAGGAGAACAATCTTCTTCTCTCTGAATTATTCAATATTCCAAAAATACAAGCAACAATAAGAACAAGAAACAAAGAAAGTTCACAAAAGAACAAATAAATTTAAAACAAATATTTACAAATTTATAAATTACATTTCTTTAGTTTTTTATTCTGCTATATACTAATTTTAAAATACATATATTTTCTTTGCATTACTGTTTAATGATTAACATATGAATATGTGTTTTAGTCATTAAGTTGCTTTTCTGTTCCTTCCTCCTCCACCTCCTCCTCCTCCCTATCCTCCTTCTTTCTTCTTCTTCCTGGAAGGTCTCCTTGTATTTGAATTCTCAGATACAATTCTTCTGAAAGATGCCACTAACAGTTATTATTTCCCACAATGCCCTGTTATATGCACTTGAGCTCTGTTGCTAGTGATGAGGTGTAGAATTAGGGAATCATGAAATAATCTTCAAATTGTATGTGAGCCTTTAGAGGATCGGTGTTATATATTTGTGCTGTGATTTGGACAATATAGTCTATATAATAACTCTGTATGGAAAAATTTGCTTTCCAAGGAAGAAAGGTATAAAAAATGTTGTTGGCATTTTAAGATGTGAGTTGTTTAGATAACCGTGTGTACTTAAGAAGGAATTGTATCTATTACTGCTCCAGTTTGATATATAATAAATCCATCTTCCTCCTGTCTTGTATCATCCTTACTATATTTCAAGTCAAGGAAATCTTCAAACTCTTATTTTTCCATCTCCCCAAATGTTTCTTTAAATACAATTTTCTTCTTCCTAAATCTAATTCCCTCCAGTATTCTATTGTAGTGACAGAAAGCTAACAGAGGTCTTGATACGTTTCTCTGCCGGTGTATCTTCTCCCTCATTGATAGCCTTACCATCTTCAAATCTTTTCTGTAGCTACAGAAGTTTACTTGTTTGAAGTTTTGACCATTGTTATCATCTCTCTCTCATGAGACAGATACATAGGTACGTATATCTCTTTGCCAGTCAATAAAGATTAGCAGTTGTTCCTCTGGAGAATAAACATTTGTTAGTAAGAGGGCCAAAAACTTGTTCTTCAGCATTGCTTATTTCATGCCCTGGTTATATGACAAGAAAAAGCAGGAAGAGCACTGGGAGATGATGTTTATAAGAAGGTGCCATAACCAGATTGATGTTCAGACTTTATCTTGCTCTTACAAATCAAAATGCTTCCTCTCAAATTATTCTCAATAGTCTTTGAAGTGTTTTCATACTTCAGGTGGGCAGTCTTGACTGTGACTCTGGATTTGCCTTTGGTTGTAGATATAAGATCATCATTATGTGTGAAATTAAACAAAAGTAAGACAAAGAAAAATTATTCACTTTAGGTTATAAAAATGGGAACAAAAACCTCCCAACTCTTTTTGTGCAATGTTTCAAAATGAAAAACGTGAATTTACATAGTTTTAAGGATAATATGTGCTAAATATTTATTTCAATAATTCCTAAAATACATTATTCAGCTGATGGATATAACAGACAAACAAGTTTTCATTAGAAAACACATTTTCATTAAAGAATTCTGAGTAAAATCATTCTTTTATTAGTCCCCATTAAATTACATATAAATTAATATATTTACATATGAAAACAGAAATAAAAATCATATGTCTTTAAAGATAATAAATAAGTAGTTTGTACATATGAAGATGAACTGGACACAGAAATACCTTTATGCTTGTACAACTGTTTATTTGTAAGATATAATTTTTTTAGATTTAGAAGCAATAAGTAATATTTATTTATTTTTAATTATTCTTGTGTTTTCTTTAATTTTTTATCATTACTGAAAGCAAAGATATGAAAATAGAACACCTTAAAATTGCAGAATTCATATGTGATCTTAAATTAACAGATGTTTCCACTTTTCCCTTTAAAAATTATAGGAATACATTTGTTACACAACTATTTTGTTTGTATTAGAAGATATTTGTAAAGCATCCGAGTCTTTTATATAATTGATAAACAGTCATCAATAATTGGTATATGCTCTTTGAAAGTTCAACAGACACTTTTTCCTTAGTTCAAAGTTTTTTCCATGAGAGAAAGCCACTTGTGTAATTTAAACTTTTGTCCTTTTATAAAACACAGAGCCTAAATATAGGGGTACTATATGTAAACTGAAAACCAGTTTGTTAAATGAGTATATCCTTTCTCATTACTCTTCACAATCTCCACAACACTTTTGTAGATGAGAATTCAAACAGCAAGAAGTTGCAGCTGATTTGTCTGAGATTAAACAGTTAGATTGCTGCTAAACTAGAATTCCAATATGCTTCCATCAGACTGCAATAACCATAGTCTTATGAGCTGTCTAGAATTTCATAAAATACATCTTTCATATATTAATGGTGTCAGTTCTCAGGAAATAGACAGAGAAAGACTGGTCTGCCTGAAACATGATGACATACAATTCTATTTTCTGAAGCTGCATTTCAGGTTGATGAAAATTCAAAAGCAAATTGGAATAGCATATGTTTTGCATAATAAAATTTTCATAGCCAAGAGAAAAACAAGGAACTGATTGGATTTTCTTGTCACCTACATTTACATAAACAACCAAACAGCATTATTTTCCATAGCATCAGAGGGACAGATGTATAAACACAAACTATTTGTTTCAAAGATTGTGATTGTGGTCATCGTGAATGCCTGCCACTCCTTCATTCAGAAATGAGACGAGATTTGGCTGGTTCAAAGTAAAATGCTGATATATAAAATTTAGGCTAGCAAAAATAATGGGAAAATAATACAAGTATATTTTGAAAGAAGTTTGTGACAATACTTTTAAAAAGTATTCATTTTAGATGCTGAATATATAAAGTAATTTGGTATAATACTGCATCTACATGAAAAATGAAATAATTTGTTTATTTAATTAGGAGTATGTAGAATATATACATGAATATATAAAAAATCCCAACTATCTCTATGTATAATGACTATGAAATTAATAATTTATCTAGCAGAATATTTTAGATTTTCTACATTTATTCAATTCTTACTTTCCTCTAACTGTAAATGCTTTTTGACCTATAATCTTAATATTTCTTTCACATACTTATCTCTTGACAAATTATTCTACCACTATTTGAATGACTGTGGACACTTCACTGGAAATATCAGAGTTTACAAAAAATAATGAATATTTTAAGTTGTGGAAAAAACTCTGTCGGTAAAATAATTGAAGTAGAATCATGAAAACCTAATTTCAGATACCTAGAAATTACATGAAAGAAAACAAAAAGTTACAAATGAACAAAACAACAACAAACTCCCAGAAACTGTGTGACAGGAAACATGTGCATGCCATGCTACGGGAAAGCAAAAACAATTGAAAAAATGGAGGCCTAGTAAAAATATTATTTCAAAACTGTCGATCAAAACTATAAACTAGAAATTGACTAATGAAGTGCTCATGTATATGCCCTTTGAATAAAGAAGTTGTAGTAATTCTGCCACAAGAACCTTTGTCTGAAATAAAATATATTCAAATAAAAATTCTCTAACCGCATTTTATGAGTATCATTGGGCATACATTCTACAGTTTGGATAGAATTAGGTCTTTTCCAGTTGTGTGCAGCGTACCTTAGCCTTATAGTTTATGCTTTGTATATGGCATAATAACGTTGCGTATATTCCACTTAAGATTTGTAGAAGCAGTTAAAATTTAAATAATAGGAATTAGAAAATTTTTCATAATATGATACCTGATTTCTAGTTTAAAAAAATCAAATAGGCTACATGGTACAATTGAGAGCAATATTATGAGAACTAGACCCTGAGATGAGTAAATCCAAGTTGTTTGCTTTAAAATTGTGTTAATAATATCTCATTCAATATTTCACTTTTCTTGGGTTCAAAGCGGCAATAAAATAGCTATCTTCTCTGGCTTTCTAACAAAAATACTATCTAAAAAACTGCTAATCATGACTCTGTCTGCCCATAAACATGGGACTTTACTCATGATTTCTTTTTATTTAATCTATAAAGAAAATCCTCTGAGATAAACATCTACATTGCCAAGGTATTCATCATTACTCCTGATTCTAATGCTTATCAAGCAAGATTTCAAAGAAAGAACTAAGTTCGAGCTGTACTGGAATAGATTTCCAGGAGAAAACACACCTTGGCTATTGAAATTCTCCATACATCTCCCCAAACAGCATGTATGTGCAAATATTCCACTACAATTATCATCACCAGAAAGAGAAACCCAGGCCTGAAAAGTTGGATCATCCACTGTTCCTGTGTAATCTGCCAGGATGAGCTGGCCACAGCCCAATGAAGGCAGTTGGGAAACTACTGTCAGCACATCCTTGGCTTCGGAGGTGGGATGCTAGGAGACAGCTAGCCAGTTGCATTACCCAAATTGTATGGTAACTATGTTTGCCAACTTTCTTTTGAGCATCAGTTTTTAAAGGAAGGATGAGGATATGAAGCTATAACCTAACCTGTGGGGAATGCTGTTAGAAGACAAACTTTATTTATCAGATATTTTGATCTAGGCTCTTAAAATATCTTCTGCTAAGTTGAACATGTAGATAAAAGAATCTCAGATACCTCCTAATTTGTCATCACTGTCAAATGGTCTTATTACCTGAAGTATTTTACACACTGTAGATTACAATTAGAATATTTTATAATCCCTTCTTACTCCTAGCCTTAAAAACCACCAAAATGAAATATAAAATCATTGCTGTGTTTGAATCACGAGTAATCAATGAGCCTTCTGTAGCCATTAGATTGTGTACATTGCTAATCAACTGAATTGAAGCAGATTTCTCATCCTTAAAGTTATTTGTGATTCTGTTAAAAATTAAAAACAATGACTTCATAAATTTGCAGGCAAATGGATGTAACTTGAACATATCATCTTAGTTAGGTAACTCTGTCAGAAAAGAACACACATGGTATGTACTCACTGATAAATAGATAATATTATCCCCAAATTTGAAATATCCAAGATTCAATTCACAGACCATATGAAGCCTAAGAAGAAAGACTAAAATGTGGATGCTTCAATGATTCTTAGAAGGCTGAACAAAATACTCAGAACGAAATACAAACTATGGAGCAGAGAATGAAATAAAGACCATTCAGAGACTCCCAACTGGGGATCCATCCCATATACAGCCACCAAATCCAGAAGTTCTTGTAGATTCCAGGAAGTTCTTGCTGACAAGAGCCTGGTATAGCTGTTTCCTGAGAGGCTCTGCAAGAACCTGACAAATACAGAGGCAGATGCTCCCAGTCAACCATTGGACTGAGAGAGGGTGTCCCAGATAGAGGCATTGGAGAAGTTCCTGAGGCAGTTTGCAGCCCCATGGAGAGAGCAACAGTGTCAACAGGTCAGACCTTCCCGGAGCTCCAGGGGACTCGACCACCAACCAAAGAACACACATGGAGGGCTTGGGCCGCATGTGTGGCAGAGGATGGCCAGTGAGAGGAGAGGCCCTCGGGCCTGTGGGTGTGTGATGACCCAGTGTAGGGGAATGCCAGGATGGGAAGAAGGAAGTCAGTGGGTGAGTGAGGGAGCACCCTCATAGAGACAGAGGGAGGAGGGATGGGATAGTCAGTGGGTGAGTGAGGGAGCACCCTCATAGAGACTGGGGAGATTGGGGGAGGGGGAGGGGATAGTCAGTGGGTGAGTGAGGGAGCACCCTCATAGAGACGGGGGAGATTGGGGGATGGGGATGGGATAGTCAGTGGGTGAGTGAGGGAGCACCCTCATAGAGACATGGGGATGGGGGATGGGATAGTCAGTGGGTGAGTGAGGGAGCACCCTCATAGAGACAGGGGGAAAGCGGATGGGATAGTCAGTGGGTGAGTGAAGGAGCACCCTCATAGAGACAGAGGGAGGAGGGATGGAATAGTCAGTGGGTGAGGGAGGGAGGGGAGCATCCTCATAGAGACAGGGGGAGGGGGGATGGGATAGGTTGTGTCCGAAGGGGAGACTTTGAAAGGGCAAAACATTTGGAATGTAAATAAAAATATCCTATAAAAAATATGGTCAACTATGGTCTTCAACAATCTCTCTGATCCACAATATTTAGAAGTCAGGGATTTAAATAAAAAGACTCTGAGATTGCATAAACTAGAGAGTGTATGCCCAGTGTAAGTTCTTTTTTCAACTGAAAAGGTTTTAAATGCTACATTGACCAAACAAATCAAATCTGAAGGACTAAACTGGCCCATTGGTCCCAGTTTATCAGCTTAACATCTTGCATGACGAAGTTAGAGTGTAAAACAAATAACTTTCCTCTCTATCACACTTTTTTCTCTTCTTTTTTGGCTCAGGGAAAATGCTTCCATGTGTTATTACTTAGATTACAAAGATGTGTGGCCCTAGAGGTTGAAAAAAATATTTTCAGATTTCACACTCACAGTGTTTCCAAATCTATATAATAACTTCTGAGGGAACTGTTGTTGGCAGGTGTCTTGAACCATTTTTTTTTTTTAATTTTTTTCCACAGTGGAAATGAAAAACAAAGCAAATATATAAGGAAATTTTATCTGCGCTTGTGCCTTTAAAGAAGGACTTTTCTATTCCTTGGAGGTCAATTTTAAATTAAGGAAAAAGGCATAGAAAGCAGCAGAATGATCTGCTAGTAATAAGCCTGTGAGGTTAAGTAAGATCACAGTTACACGTTACTCACATATCAAAACTGGGTATTTATAAGAAAACAACTTTTGATACCTTTTCATTATACCTAAGTAATTTTTCACTAATCTTTTTTTGAAATAATTTATCTGTAATACATTTAACTTGAAGGCAACTAGGAAAGACAGTGAAATTTCACATCTTTCCTTAATCTTCCAGTGTATGCAGATAAGAATTGTGTGAAAAATACGGAAATAAATTCATGTCCTAAGTATGATAACTCAGAAACATGTTTATACTTCAATAGACAACTCTTGTAAAACTTCCTATAATATCAGGCAGGGAGAGTAGGGGAGTGACAGGCAGAATTTTAACTGTCAACATTAATTTTCACTCAGTGTTTTCTCTCTCTCTCTCTCTCTCTCTCTCTCTCTCTCTCTCTCTCTCTCTCTCTCTAAGAGTTGTGTTTAAAATATTGAAAAAAATCTTAAAATACTTTTCAAAAGTACTTAGAGATTCATCAAATCTCAAAATTGAGTCAACAAACTCACATTTGAATTTATTTATTTACTGACTTATTTACTTATTTTCTTATTTGCTTATTTACTTATTTACTTATATAATCTCACAGGGGAGCCCATTTATAAGCTGTTCAAATCAGACATTTGTTTGAGAGAATTGCAAGTCATTGAAAAGAATGAGTTGCAGGGAGAAGGGAGTTGTAACAGAGGTCTGCTGGACCTCTTTGCAAGTAACCTGATGAAAATCCCCAAGACTTAGGAAAGAATTTGATGAGGAATATTTTCTCTTGACCCAATGAAGCACAACTAGACAAAACAATTTGCCTTTCAGTGTCTCTATTTCTTCACTTTAAACATGAGATGGTTTGGAAGTTTAGGTATTGAGCTCCTATCACCGTTTTTATTTTTTAAAATATGTATTACAGTTTTCTTTTTCTATTTTATCTTTATTCATTTATTTGCTTGTTTGTTTGTTTGTTTTAACCTCCAGAATTTTATTCCCTTCCTGGTCTACCTGCAGACTGTTCCACATCTCATAACTCCTCCCCGCCTCTGTCTCCATGAGGATATTCCGACCTCTAACCCACACCTCACCAGACCTCTAAACTCCCTGGAGCCTCCAGTCCCTTGAGGGTTAGGTTCATCTTCTCTGAATGAACAAAGACCTGGCAGTCCTCTGCTGAATATCTGTTGGGGGCCTCGTATCAACTCATGTATGATGCCTGGTTGGTAGTCCACTGTTTGAGAGATCCGAAGTCCACAAGTTCTTAGGAGTGATGACCAACTTACTTCATTCTGTTTAGAACAATAAATCAAGCAAATAATTTTTCATGTGTCCTTTCTTTGAAAGAAATATTGTCTGACCTAAGTATTCCTAGGCAACTAGATGCTGGTGAGATTCCCCATCTTTGGCTATCCTTCCAGTTTGTGAAGTGGGATGCTAAGAGTTGTGGCAAACAGCAACTGATTTTTTTTTAAAAAGTTCAAGTTTATAACTATTCTGGTGATAACAAAGCTTATCTTTGAGTTGAGAATAGAGTATCATGGTACTCATTAACAGTTATCATGATCCTATCTTTCTCCTAAAGAGAAGCAGAAATGTCAATGATTTTTATTTTCTGTGCTTTACAAAAGCAGCTTCACATCTCTAAATGTTTGATGGTTTAGCATGTAACTGGAAGCATCAGAACATGTAAGCAAATGTGTGAAATTCTAAAATATACAGCCATGTAGATTGTCTAATTATTTGAGGGAAAAATAAATGCGATATTTGAATTTAAATATATATAGCATAGAAAGGAAAACATGGGCCATGATTTTATAAAGAAAGACAATGTGATGCCCTAGTTCAGAAAATAATCTATTGATGACTCAGGAAATATTTCAGATAAGGTTGTTTTTTAACCATTAAGTTGCTTGGGATAAAGTTTGCATTCATTTGAAAACTATACACTTCTTCAAATCATGGTAAGAACCATGGAAAAAACAAAGTTTTCCTTTCCAGAAGTAATTTGTTATTTATTTATTTATTTATTTATTTATTTATTCATTCATTCATTTATTTCGCATGACTAGAAGAGGAAAAAAGTGGACTATTTTTCCTATGGAACTCTTTCTATTCAACATTAACCCACTAAAAGAGAGAAAGAGAAATGAGGTGAAAGAATAAGAACATAGAAAAAGGGGAGAAAGGAAAGTATGTGAGAATGAATGTGAAGAAATAAGCCTGTTCTGTGCGCATGCCTGCTGTGCTGGTCCAGCATGGACAGTGTGTGTGCTGAGAAAAAGAGACAATTCTGAATTTGTTGTCAAGTGAATCTGCTCCTTGAGGAACTGTAGCTTCCCACCCCCTTTCATCTTCCGGAGTCCCTGCGCTGCTCCGCATTGCATGGCCCTGAAAAATTATATTTACTCACCAACTAAGTAATCTAGCAACATAAGTAGAGGTCTTCTCCCTGGATTGCCTTAAGGTATAAATTAAAATGTAAACGTGTAAAATATCAATAAAGCTGACATAAAACTTTTTGTTCCCAAAGATAGAAAGCAAAATGAGTATGGCCTTAGGGTAATACACTATGCCTAACGGCTAACCAAGTCTCCTGCCACATATTATATTGGAGTGTTATTACATTTTGTCTATTAGAAGCATAGTACCCTTGAGATTTTACACAGTTTTGAACATAAATCCTTCAGCAGTTCACATTTTAGTTGATGTGGAAGAATATGCAGTGGTTTGAATGCTTAGGAGTGGGAGAAGGTACCAAAGCATTTCTAGAGATACCTAATGTGAGTGTCAAATTACCAGCCTCCACCAAGCAAAATGGAATGCTAATTAAAGGGGTAGGACATGTTCCAGTTGTTCTAATCAAAGAGAGCTTAATCCTTCCATAAGCTGGCTGGCTTTGTTGAAGGAAATTCTGAACAACCTTGTTACTTTTGATAACTGTAAGCCACTGACTCATGGCCCCTTGACAGCTAGCTGAGCATGTAATAACATTTCTCTGTATTTGGGGACTGGCTTAGCTGGCTTTATAATAGATTATTGTGGATGTTAAAGTGAAATGTTAGTCTTTCTTTAAAGCTCTGTATTCCCTGGTAATTAAGGTTATAAAAAGGGCACTGAGCACAATGCGGTTTCAAGGTCGCCAAACACAGATATAACAGCCTTCAGTTTGTGTAAATAAGGTATTAACCATAGGTTTATTCTGCAATTGTGTCATGAAAATAGGTTTTTCAAGATCAGCTTGGTAGCAAAGTATTTTGAGGTTTGTAACGAATGTGTATGTGTTTTTCTTACTTTATGTTGCAAAATTAATGTCTAAAGAAATTGAAATTAAAGAAAGGCAGGGAAAATATTCTTTCAAAATATAACAAAACAAAGTTGAATGTTATCAGTTAAGAGAAGAATGAGATTCAGGTGCAGAGATTCATCAAAAAAAACAGCTGAAGCTATTGGGTATCAGAACAACCTCGGATAAAGCACAACCTTTGGCAGGAGAATGCCTGCAGAGACTACACAAACAAGGGTTTCACTCTCACTTTCAAGATCGTGACAGTTATTGGTTGCTTGTGTTTTCAACTCATTGTAATTGGGGGAAAAGTTCCAGGAAAAGTTCACCCAGGAGAGGCATGTAGCTACTTGTTTCAAAGGAAGCAATTGATGGAGTTTCATTCAACCTTAGTCTTAGTATTGGATCACTGTTTGAATCAGATCCTTATGTTATCTATTACAATAGGAAAAATGTTTCATCTTGTGCTTTTTAAGGAATGATCCTTTGTGGTGCTCAAATGCCATAAAGTTTAAGAAGAAAAAAATATTTTCTATTTACGTATCTTAAAGTTAAGCAAAAAACTCCCAATAAAGCAAAAGATCCACACTAACAGTATAGATTTCTATAGCAGATGATCCCTAGAATCAGGATAGCATAATTTATAGTGTCGGGAAGGCAATCATATTTTCATTCTACAAGATAAGATCAAGGCAAGTACTCCCCAAGGAGTGAACCTCTTTGCTTCAATTTTGAAATGATGAAATGGAGGTTGTGTGATGCTTTATAGTGCAGACAAAAATGTCATACCAGTAATTGCTATGCAGGGGCTTAAGTACATGCCAAATAAAACCATAAATTATATTTCTCATGCATTAAGAATTAATTGTGTCAGTAGTTAAAAGAACAATTACCATGTAATATGTAGCTTTTTAGAAAAAGATGGTAATAATCAAGAAAATCATTCAGATAACCTTTTGTGAAAAGTAAGACTTTTCTTTTCCTTTCAAGGTATTTTAAATCTGTGTCTCATATATCTTCTATGCTGAAAAATCTCATTTTAGTCAAATTCCTTCTATAAAGATGCTATATATAATATACTGAAGGCTTCCACAATTTGTCAAATAAAAGTATAATTTATAACATAATGGAGTCATTCAAAGTTACATGATAGAACAAAATGAAGTTTGTATAATCTCCAAGAAGGCAAAGCCATTCTTAGTAATAACTAACTCTCATTCCCACCACACAAATCTACTCAGTTCACCTTTTAAAATATGACAAATACAGCATCCCCGTAAACCTGGTAACATTTAGATTGCTGCTTCTGTTCTCTCTTTCCTAGACACCAACTCCAACTTGTATTTGTGTAGCCTGACTTATTACCTAGGTTGAGTCATTAAGAACCCTTCTAGGATAATCATAAGACAACAAAAATATAATGTTGGGCTGACCATGCCTGAGATTCCTGTTACTCGAGGATTAATACTGTGGGAAATGAAGGTAAAATAAGGAGATAATAAATTGGTGGCAACTTACAAAAGCTAACTTTTGTCGATGCCATTCATTTCCACTCACTATTCCTCACATTAATGATTGTAATGTTTCTTGCTAATATAGCATTACTAATTTATATAGGATCTATAGACCTCAAAGTTCAGCATAACTCATCCATCCCCTGGGTAGAAGACATTGTTCTAGCCTGCAATATTTTGGTGTGTCAGTACTTCCCCATAATCATATATGTTTTTGTAACCAATGTTTTATTTCTCTTGTTGTTGAAATATCATGGTGTAAGCTCAAAAACAGTAGGTGATATAGTTTAATGTAAACCTTGACTGCCTGGTGTGTATGTATGCATGATGTATAAATATTCATGTAGAAGTTAGCAATACTGTTTTTCTATTGTTTTTGCCTACTCCCAATAGTATGCATGGAATACTCAGAATCCACGTTCCACTTATGCCATAGAAAGTGTTACTCTGGACTGACTAAGAATGTTATTGTGACCCTTATCTCAACAATTCTTATGACAGTATGTAAGAACACTTCAGTTTGCTGAAAACACACTCCATATTTATGAAGTCCAAAGATCCAGAACTCTAAAGGAAAAAGATCAGATAGTCATCAGAGGGAAAGCTGACCTAAAACCAAGAATCTGGGCATGTCTGTCTGACAGAGAGAGAGAGAGAGAGAGAGAGAGAGAGAGAGAGAGAGAGAGACAGAGAGACACAGAGAGACAGACAGAGAGAGACAGAGACAAAAATATAGAGGGAGGGAAGGAAGGAGAGAGAGGCAAAGAGACAAAGAGACAGAGCAAGGAAGAGAGACAGGGAGACAGAGACAGACAGAGACAGACAGACAGAGACAGAAAGAAAAAGAGACAGAGAGAAATATTTACGTGATAGAAGAGAGCTGTTTTCAAATCCATGCTGTTACAAAATGCAATTAGATATGATTTATGGAACTGTAAGAGAGAACCAAGCTGGGTGTGGTAGCAAGCCTGTCTATCATCCCAGCTATGGAGTATTCCAAGAGTAGCTGGAGAGTTATTTAAGATTATGGGTTCAAGAACAGCATAGACAGAAGAAGGACAGTGGGAGCTAGGGATACGTAGGAAGAGGAACATAAAAGGAAACCATGAGAATGACAAAATAGGTGAACAGGAGAGGTGTACATGCCAGCACTAGAGTCCTCCTAGGAAATGACAGGAGAACCACAGGAGTGAATTCATAAAACAATAAAGTTCTTATTATTGCCCAATGCTATCTATTTGGCAGGACTATATTTACTAGTCTGTTCTTACTCACACACCAGTAGCTAGGTTTCCACCAGCATTACTGATAGGTACTGCTAATTAAGTTTGAAGTCTCCTAGCTAGCCTTCAGGGCTAGGCACAAAATGGTGTTTTACAAAATGCCACACAAAAGCAAAACTACTACTTTCATGAACTCGTCTGAGGAGCCTGAAACCTTGTCCTCTCCACCTGTGGAATGTCACGGAGCCTTAGAAGTTTGCAGGTTCAGCTTCCTTTCTCTGGATAAGAATCTGTTCAGCAAGTTCCTGACATTCCTCTCCAAGCAAAGCAGGCATTCCCAGAACTTTAACTCAAGCCAAAGATTTTCATTTAATCTGAAAACTCCTCACACTCCAAGGTCCTTATATTCCTGTGGTTCACCCTAAATAAAGTGTATTTGTACAACCTCACCCCGAATAAGGATATGCACACAAGTTAAGATGTTTCATTGGAGATCATGGCGAAGGCTCTAAAATAGCTGTTAATACTAATACTAAAATCTCCTAAGAAGGTCTTCTGCCCCTGAAGGTCTATTTCCCCTGATACTCACTCTGGGTCTGCTTCATCCTTCCAGCCCAGTGTGTGACAGAGACCAGACACCTTGAGTGAATAAAGTAGAGATGCCAAGCCACAAAAGGACTCCCAAACGCATACCACATGCTACAGAAGCAAGGAAAATGTCCTAAACTGTATGCAACCATGACAGTTGATGGTATCCAGTAAAGACTTTTGGATCCATGCTGAGCATATGTAGCATATACAGTCTTTCGTTGGCAGATATATCTTGAAGCAACACATAGCTGTACAATACATGACCTCAATATATGCCTTTATAGCCACACCAGCTTCATAGAAATTTTATGAAGTTTGTTCGTAAATACAGGTATGGACCCTAGGCTACTACCTGCAACAGGAAAATGTTAAAATAACAACAGTAAAGAGTATTAGATTTTATTCAGATTACATATCTGAGCATTTAAATAGATTATTAACTCTAATGATAAAATTAAATTAATAGTAATTTCCCCATTGAAAGAAAAGGAAATAGAAATTTTAGTGACCAATACCATGCAGTTTTTATCACTATTGGTGTATGGTAATGTTTGAGGTATTAGATACTGATTCCCCCAGAAGTTTTTTTACTGTTGAGAATAGTTTTAGCTATCCTGGGTTTTTTGTTATTCTAGATGAATTTGAGAATTGCTCTTTCGAACTCTATGAAGAACTGAGTTGGGATCTTAAAGGGGATTGCGTTGAATCTGTAGATTGCTTTTGGCAAGATGGCCATTTTACCTATATTAATCCTGCCAATCGACAAGCATCGAAGATTCTTCCATTTTCTGAGGTCTTCTTCGATTTCCTTCTTCAGAGATCTGAAGTTCTTATCATATAGGTCTTTCACTTGTTTGGTTAGGGTCACTGCAAGATACATTATGCTGTTTGTCGCTATTGTAAAGGGTGTAATTTCCCTAATTTGTTTCTCAGTCTGCTTATCCTTTGAGTATATAAAGGTTACTGATTTGCTTGAGTTGATTTTGTAACCAGCCACTTAGCTGAAGTTGTTTATCAGCTGTAGGAGTTCTCTAGTAGAGTTTTTAGGGTCACTTTAGTGTACTATCCTATCATCTGCAAATTGTGATACTTTGACTTCTTCCTTTCCAATTTGTATCCCTTTGACCTCTTTATGTTGTCTAATTGCTCTAGCTAGAACTTCAAGAACTGTATTGAAAAGATAAGGAGAAAAAAGGCAGCCTTGTCTAGTCCCTGATTTTAGTGGGATTGCTTCAAGTTTCTCTCCATTTAGCTTGATGTTGGCTACCGGTTTGCTGTATATTGCTTTTACTATGTTTAGATATGGGCTTTGAATTCCTGTTCTCTCCAAGGCTTTTAGCATGAAAGAATGCTGAATTTTGTCAAATGCTTTTTCAGTATCTAATGAAATGATTATGTGGTTTTTTTGAGTTTTTTTATATAGTGGATAGCATTGATGGATTTCCATATATTGAACCATCCCTGCATCCCTGGGATGAAGCCTACATGATCAAGGTGAATGATCATTTTGATGTGATCTTGGATTCAGTCGGCAAGAATTTTATTAAGTATTTTTGCACTGATATTCATAAGGGAAATTGGCCTGAAGTTCTCTTTCTTTGTTGGATCTTTGGGAATTTTTGGTGTCAACAAAATTGTGGCTTCTTAGAATGAGTTAGGTAGTGTTCCTTCTGTTTCTATTTTGTGGAATAGTTTGAAGAGTATTGATGTTAAGTCTATTTTGAAGGTCTGATAGAATTCTGCACTGAAACCATCTGGCCCTGTGCTTTTTTTCGTTGAAAGGCTTTCTATGACCCCTTCTATTTCTTTAGGGTTGTGTGACTGTTTAGATGATCTATTTGATCCTGATTTAATTTTGGTGTTTGGTATCTGTCTAAGAAATTGTCCATTTCTTCCAGATGCTCCAGTTGTGTTGAGTACAGGCTTTTGTAGTAGGATCTGATAATTTTTTGAATTTCCTCAGTTTCTGTTATATCTCCTTTTTCATTTCTAATTTTCTTAATTTGGATACTTTCTCTGTGCCCTATGGTTAAGGGTTTATCTATCTTGTTGATTTTTCCAAAGAACCAGCTCCTGGTTTTCTTGATTCTTTGTATGGTTCTCTTTGTTTCTACTGATTGATTTCAGTCCTGAGTTTGATGATTTCCTGTCTTCTTCTCCTCCAGGGTGAATTACCTTCTTTTTGTTCCAGGGCTTTCAGCTGTGCTGTTAAGCTTCTAGTGTATGCTCTCTCCATTTTCTTTTTGGACGCACTCAGGGCTATGAGTTTTCCTCTTAGCACTGCTTTCATTGTGTCCCAAAGATTTGGGTATGTTGTACCTTCATTTTCATTAAATCCTAAAGAGTCTTTGATTTCTTTCTTTATTTCTTCCTTGACCAAGGTATCATTGAGTAGAGTATTGTTCAGTTTCCATGTGTAAGTGGGCTGTTTTTGTTTTTTTTTTTGTTTTTTTTTTTTTTTGCTATTGAAGACCACTTTTACTCCATAGAGATCTGAAAGGAGGCATGGGATTATTTCAATCTTCTTAATTTTTGCTGAGGTCTGTCTTGTGACCAATTATATGATCAGTTTTGGAGAAGACACCATGAGGTGCTGAGAAAAAGGTATATTCTTCTGCTCTGGGATGAAATGTTTTATATATATATGTGTGTGTGTGTGTGTGTGTGTGTGTGTGCTAAATCCAATTGGTCCAAAGCTTCAATTAGTTTCACTGTGTGCCTGTTTAGTTTCTGTTTTCCTGATCCATCCATTGAGGAGAGTGGAGTGTTGAAGTCACCTACAGTTATTGTGTTAGGTACAATGTGTGCTTTGAGCTTTAGTAAAGTTTCTTTTATGAATAAGGGTGCCCTTTGCATTTGGAGCATAGATGTTCAGGTTTGAGAGTTCTTCTTGTTGGATTTTTCCTTTGACTTGCAAAAAGTGTCCTTCCATGTCTCTTTTGAGGACTTTAGGTTGAAAGTCAATTTTATCTGATATTAGAATGGCTACTCCGGCTTGTTTCCTGAGACCATTTGCTTGTATAATTGTCTTCCAGCCTTTTACTCTAAGGTAGTTATTTTCATTAAGACTGAGGTGTGTTTCCTGTATGCAGCAAAATGTAGGGCCCTGTTTACGTATCCAGTCTGTTAGTCTATGTCTTTTTATTGGGGAATTGAGTCCATTGATGTTAAGAGATAATAAGGAATAGTGATTATTGCTTCCTATCATTTTTTATGTTAATTTTATATTTGAGTGGTTATCTTCTTTTGGATTTGCTGAAAGAAGGTTGTAATCTTGCCTTTTCCAGGGTATAGTTTCCCTCCTTGTATTGGTGTTTTCCCTCTATTGTCCTTTGTAGGGCTGTGCTTGTGGAAAGATATTGTGTAAATTTGGTTTTGTCATGGAATATCTTGGTTTCTCATTCTATAGAGATTGAGAGTTTCGCTGGGTATAGTATTCTTGGCTGGCATTTGTGTTCTCTTAGAGTCTGCATGAGATCTGCCCAGGATCTTCTTGCTTTCATGGTCTCTGGTGAGAAGTCTGGTGTGATTCTGATAGGTCTTCCTTTATATGTTACTTGGCCTTTTTCGCTTACTGCCCTAAGTGTTCTTTCTTTGTTTAGTACATTTGGGGTTTTGATTATTATGTGACAGGAGGTATTTCTGTTCTGGTCCAGTCTGTTTGGAGTTCTGTAGGCTTCTTGTATATTCATGGGCATCTCTCTCTTTATATTAGGGAAGTTTTCATCCATAATTTTGTTGAAGATTTTTGCTGGCCCTTTCAGTTGTAAATATTCACTCTCATCTATGCCTATAATCCTTAGGTTTGGTCTTCTCATTGTGTCTTGGATTTCCTGGATGTTTTGGGTTACCAGATTTTTTCATTCTGCATGGTATTCGTACAATGACAGGCAAGTAGATCAATGGAATAGGAATCAAGACCCAGAATGAACCCACACACCTATGGTCACTTGAACTTCAACAAAGGAGCCAAAAACATCCAGTGGAAAAAAGATAGCCTTTTCAACAAATGATGCTCGTTGAATTGGAGGTCAGCATGCAGAAGAATGTGAATTGATCCATTCTTATCTCCTTGTACTAAGCTCAACTCCAAGTGGATCAAGATCCTCCACATAAAACCTGACACACTGAAACTAATAGAAAAGAAACTGGGGAAGACCCTTGAGGACAGGGGAAAAGTTCCTGAACAGAACACCAATAGCTTATGCTCTAAGATCAAGAATTAACAAATGGGACCTCATAAAATTACAAAGTTTATGGAAGGCAAAGGACAATGTCAAAAGGACAAAACAGCAACCAACAGATTGGGAAAGGATCTTCACTAACCCTATCGGAGGGCTGATATCCAATATATGCAAAGAACTCAAGAAGTTAGACCCAGAGAACCAAATAATCCCATTAAAAATGGGGTACAGAGGTAAACAAAGAATTTTCACCTGAAGAACTTCACATGACTGAAAAGCACCTTAAGAAATGTTCAACATCATTAATCATTAGGGAAATGCAAATCAAAACAACCCTGAGATTTCACCTCACACCAGTCAGAATGGCAAAGGTTAAAAACTCAGGAGACAGCAGGTGTTGGCAAGGATGTGAAGAAAGAGGAACAGTCTTCTACTGCTGGTGGGATTGCAAGATGGTGCAACCACTTTCGAAATCAGCCTGGAGGTTCCTCAGAAAACTGGACATGACACTACCAGAGGACCCTACTGTACCTCTCCTGGGCATATACCCAAAGGATTCCTGGGCATGCAATAAAGACACATGCTCTACTATGTTCATAACAGCCTTATTTATAATAGCCAGAAGCTAGAAAGATCCCAGATTCCCCTCAATGGAGGAATGGATACAGAAAATGTGGTATATTTACGCAATGGAGTACTACTCAGCAATTAAAAACAATGAATTCATGAAATTCTTAGGCAAATGGTTGGAACTGGAAAATATCATCCTAAGTGAAGTAACTCAATCACAAAAGAATACACATGGAATGCAACCACTGATAAGTGGATATTTAATTAGCCCATATGCTCTGAATTCTCAAAACACAGTTAGCATATCAAATGATACCCAAAAAGAGGGAAAGAGAGGCCTCTGGTTTTGAAAAGAGTTGATTCAGCATTATAGGGGAATATAGGAACTGGGAAATGGGAGGGGGGCGATTGGGAAAAGGGTGGAGGAAAGAGGGCCTATGAGACCGATAGGAAGGGAGGAACCGGAAAAGGGGAAAGCATTCAGAATATAAACAAAGAATATAGAAAATAAAAAAATAAAGTTACAAAATGATACATAAGCTACAACTACTTAAAAAAAGGAAAAAGAAAGAAGTTTATTGACTCAGTATTGAATTAAAGTGCTGTTTTGGAATGCTTCTATTGTTCTTTCCTTATCAGTTTAACTTTTAATCATCTGAATATGAAGCATGCATAATCACCATTAGTTGTTAGCCAGCAGCTACTGCAAACTGGGTCCCTGGAAGAGAAGCTGGAGATAGATGGAAGCTGGAGAAAAGAACAGAGGACAGGACAACCCAATTGCTGATCAAGACCCAAGTTTAATGGAGGTCTGACAATTTAAAAATTTGTGTGAGCCCCTCCCCCCAGACTCTGGGAAGTTGCCTGGCTCTACTGCTCAGGAAGCTGAGCAGGTCATGTGCTTAATTCAGGAATTTGTAGATCTGGAGGAACAATGAACTTCACCTTTACTCTAGTGTGAAGTAGGATCTTGAATAGCATAGGAATCCCTGCTCAACAAAGGCTGGAAGAGGAAGTTCACCTTGATCAATAGCGAGTTCGTACCAAGGGGCATGACACCCATTATGGCTCTGTACAGTTATAGGCACGCAGTCTCTTTCCTCCAGATCATACATTCTGTGAGTATTATAAGCATATTAAGCTAATTTGCTACCAGAATGATCGACAGTGTATTCTTTCCATTCCTTTCCTCCATGTTTTCTCCTTCTGTTCCCCACTTCTAAGAGCAAATACTGATGTCACAGCATCAAGACCATACTAGACTTATTTAACCCAAGCTACTCAGTACATATTATTTTCTTTTACAAATATTCCTATGTAAGAAAAACTGTGTTTGATTTCCACTAATATGTGCTTTTAAAAAAATCAGGATTTTGTGGTAACTTCTTTTTTTTTCTTTTTTCACTTTTAATATTATTTTTTGTATTTTAAAAATTAGCATATAGATTAAGAAAATTACGGATGGGAGGTTCATAAGTATTTCATTTGTGTTAATTCTGCTATTCTTGTGATTGTTTTCTGAACCCCTCAAATCACCAAGGAGCTGATTATGATGTAATCAGTCTAGTGTCATTATTCAAGCACCAGCTTGGGCCGCACCATCCTCTCTCATGCAATGATACTTGAGGGTGAAGCCCTGAGCTCAGTTTTAGGCAAATATTTATAGAGGTAAAAAAACAAGGAAGTGGGTTTCTAGCCTGGCACACAGCTGAATGAGTGGGCTATTATGGAATTTTGTTGACTTTTAAATAATTGGCTGGAGCTGGGAGCATAAACTTAACTTCTGTTCTCCTCTTGATTGGTGGTTGTTAAGAAGTAAAGTGGCAGGAGCAGGCTTGTTGGGGAGTAACTTGGAAACTAGTGATAGACACAGGATTGCTCAGTAGGAACCCAGAAATTCATGCTAGGTGATGACTTGTTAGTTAATTGTAGTTTAATCTTAGGTCAGGTTCTGAAAGATGGAGTCTGAGCTCAAGATCTGGCCTCTTACCACCAACACTAATCCCACATTTCCCTGTGAAAAATAAAATGAAATGAAAAAATAAAAATAAAAAAGAAACCAACATTCATTCTTACTTAATAGTTTCAAATGGTTTGCAAGCCTGGCTTGGCCCCAAGCAAATGGTAATAAAGTGAAATGTGTGAAAAGGAATAAGATCAGGTATAATCGTTACAGGTACGTCACCAGGGTTATAGTGTCTTCAAGTATGTTCTATGTCCTAAAGTTTTCAGAACCTTCTAAATAGTGCAACAACACAGGGACCAATACATAAATCTATAAGAGACATTTTATGCTCAAGCCATAACATATACCAAGCTAGAAAATAATAAAAAGTAAAGATAATAAGCACTTTATGAGACAAGCGTGGCAGCATGAGTGAATGTCTTAGTTCTTTTGAGCTGCTCTAACAGTATACCAAACACAGGTGCTTACAGAAAACATAAATTTCATGGTTACAGAGCCTGAGAAATCTATGAAATGTGTAGATTAATTGTAATACATCTGGATGTCTACTTTCTTATTCATTGTCAGGATATTTTAATGTTATAAATTTGATGGGAAGAATAGCTACATTTCTTTGGACTCATTCCCATGAAAACTCTATCCCTCACACATGTGAAAGCTTTCTTATCCTCGACGACTTCAAAATATGTGGTGGAAAGCTGGCTTAATAGTCAAGAGTACTTCTTTCTTCTCCAGAGGACCAGAGTTGGGTTTTTAGGACCCATATTAGACAACAGACAACCAAGTATAATCTAAACTACAATAGATGGTTACCATTTCAGGTCTCCTTATGCAACTGCACATAAGTGGAATAAACACTTGCACAAACACACACATACACAAGTAAATACATAAATATGTAACTAATATGTATTTAAAATAAGATTCAAACTTTTAATTTTAGAGATACATAAACATTCAAAATATATCAATGATCTTTATTTACAAGTAGTAAGGAAAGAAACCAGTTCTGTAGTGATGACTGTATACCATTTGGCTTATATATTTTCTTTTAATAAATAGATCACCTAAAATAGAGCAAAGAGTATAATAAAGAGGGATTTTCAAAAGGTTAAATCCTTACAAGCCTTTGGAAAAGGAATTTGCATGTCCTAGTGTAGTTGAAAAGAGTATGTAGAAGACTTGAATATCATCAACGTGAATGGATGCTGTTAATTCATTCTGGACTGCAGCTGTAATTGACCAGAACTCATTTTTGAGGAAATACATATTATGATAAAGTACAGCTAGAAATAATAGATATAGAGTAAACAAATCAAACTTTGTGACATCAAATGGTACAAATGCATTTTCTTACTATGAAGAAAGCTTTAAGAGATGTCTCAGTGAATACTGCAGATTGAAAGTTCTTATAGAAACCTGGGCTCTGTCTATAGCATCCTGTTAGTACCTAGCTGCACTCTGCACTTTGCTGAAGGTTCATTTGACTGTTGAAAATGCAGCTGTTAGAGCCATTACAGTAACTAGAAGAAGAAATCAACACCAGAGGAGGAAAATAAATTGAGTTTGAAGTTGAATGAGTTCCCATGAAGCTATTATCTAATACAAGCCATATCATATCTCCACTTATGTTTCATCACATGGTCATAGTCATTCCGTTCTGAGGCACAACATACCAAGTACAAATGGAAATTGATTACTAATTTAAATATGATATAGTAATACATCATATGAACTTCTTTGCTAGAAAGGAAAATAATAATCCTTTGTGGATAAGGTTCTAATTTTGCAAACCACTGGTGTAAAAGAATAGAATTGATGTTGAGTTAAACATACAATTGTCTCTGTAATAAATATTTCACTTCAAAATAATTTCAATATGATCATCTTCTCAAATTTATTTCATGTATTCTAACTTATATATGTTTGCAACTATCCAAAACAAATACATTGAAATATCTATTTTCATTAACAGTTGCACTTCAAAGTATTTTAACTGAGGATTTTTAAATGCTTTATAACATAGGAAAATCCAAAGTTGTCACTGAAAACTTTTCTGTTTCCAAGTCCTTTCTGTCAATTGACTTTGAACATTCCAATGTTCACCCTACAGTCTTAGAACTTAGACGCAATGCAGACTAATTATTTCTGCCATAAAGTCATGATGTCAAAAGATAGGATTTTCCTCATTTTCAGTGTAATTCTCATGTTCACATAAGTGCAGTTCTATAATGTCATGTTCTGAGTTTTCATAAGAATCAGCTTTAGTGATCTTCTACCAGATTTCAAGTCAGCTATAACCTGTTTCTTTAAATGCTAAGTTATGCCAGGTGTCCAATTCCAAGGTGGCTCAGCATTTACATTTATAGTCATAACAACATCTACCTCTTACTACTCAAGAACTCAACATCATGCATTTGTATTAGTTTTACATTGCCTTAATAAGACGTTGGAGGTATGTTAACTTTATATGGAAAAGAAGTATATATAGCTTGAAATTCACAGTTCAAAACTGCCTCTACCTTTGCCATGGTTTCAAGAAAAGCACACAAAGGAACAATCACATCTTGAATGTATAAGTTATTGAATGATTTAGGTTCAGGATTCATGCATTTATAGCAATTTTCTCTTATTTAATCTCATTCAACAAATATTCTCCATAGATAAAGTATCTAAAGATATGAGAAAAGGTTTTTCCAGAAGTTAGTAAGATTAACTTTCTTCAGAATCTAGCACTGTACCCAGCAAGTAAGTCACAGAAGTTTGTTGATTGAACAAGTGATCTAGTGAACAATAACTGCCAACAAGCTATACACATATCTGTTATCTATATGACAGATTGAAAATGGAGGACAGTTGCTTAGAAGTTGATTTTTATTATATATTTTGTAGGAAAAAATATATATAAACATTACTTCCACTTTCCATTTCTTTACCTCAACCCCTTGCTTGCATATATCTCATCTTCCTTTATTTCAAATTTATGGCTATATTTTCATTAATGTGTGTGTGTGCGTGTGTGTGTGTGTGTGTGTGTGTGTGTGTGTGTGTGTGTGTGTGTTTCGGTATGTGTTCCTAAACACAAATATATCCTGGACCTTCTTAATCAATATGTAGTTAAGTAACTTCTCAGTAGTAAGGAATAGGTCTCTTAAGGTAGGCTGCTAAACAACAATTTTATATTTTGATGATAATTTGGTTAAAATGTTTATGAATATTTGACTATTTTTTATTAAAGATGAACACTAAAAGCTACACCTTTTTATAAATTACATCATCAGATACTCCAAAGCAAGGGTCTAAAAAGGAAGCTAAGATGAATGTTTGGTATTGTGACTTGTCTCTTTCTTAATATGTTATGAATGTTCTTAAAGGACTGAACCTCATCATTTTTTTTGTTTTAAACTAGACTTGCAATAATTGTCATACCAAATATTAATCATTAAAGCTTTCATCTCCTCTCATCAAATGCTTTAATTTTTGATAATGATCAATCTTTATATCATATTTCATATTAATATGCAATTGCTTTTCTCCTTGTTAATGTAGCGATTAGAGGTTCCAATTAATTATGCTGATATATGTAGTCAATTTCTAGAGAAATATTGGAAGGAAAAGTGTTTGTGCAAGCTCCTCCTTTCCACTTCCCGCATTCTTCTAAGAGATGCTCATGATGAAAGAGGAGTCCCACACTGCTATTGTGCCTTAGGTAGCACTTAGGAGGCACTCTGAGTGTTTCAATAGCATCTTTTATTGAGTAAGTATTCATTTAACATTTCTACATTAAGAAGCAATAAGAAAGTACAGAATGGTACCTACATTTAATCCACAAATGTGTGTTCATTTCACTGTGCTCCGTGGACTTTATTACTACTTAGTCTAGCTACACATACTTTGATATCTCTACTTGGATAGTTTCAAGGTCTGAATTGCCTTTGAGTGATGTCACTGCATTAAGAAATCATCTTGCTTTTGGCAATATAGAAATACACAAGTTAGAAAATGAGCTCATAATTGTTACCAGAAATAGAATTTTCCCTTAAAACAACATATTTTGACACATTTATTAAAACATCGGCAAATAGAATTTTCAATCTCTGGAGCATTTCCAGTCTCTATATATATATTTGCCATTCTCTATCATTTAGAAGAACAACTGATCTAATAATCCCATACAAACAGTGTTTACTCTGGGACTTAGAATTCCTAACAACCTCTTTAGCTACTAATAGGTTTTTTTTAAAAGATAGATAATCTTAAAAGATTCAGGGTTTGGAAGCTTAAATTCCCTGCAGTGGAGAGCTTGCTAGGACTCTGTGACTTTCCACTACACACACACACACACACACACACACACACACACACACACACACACAGGTAAATTAGTGATTATAACAACATTTTAGCTAACACCCTTATCTGGGAATACCTTCTGCCTACTCTGGCATGAGAGAAGGAAGAATACCTTGGGCTTCGGTTTGCCGAGCTGTTATCTCTCAAGCCTCCCTCCATACTAAGGACAAATAATAGGAGGGGGGAAAAACCTGTGTGATCTCCTTATTAATCCTAATTTTTAAGCCTGGTCCAACTTTATACATTTACCTCCATATCAGCATGTCAGGATCAGATTATAACAGCTATAATATAGGAATGTGTCTTTAAATGCTTCTGGATATTTTCTTTCTGTGTGTCTCTGTCTTTCTCTGTCTTTCTCTGTCTTTCTGTCTCTCTGTCTCTCTCTCTCTCTCTCTCTCTCTCTCTCTCTCTCTCTCTCTCTCTGTTTCTTCCATTTCAGGCAGAAGTTAGTTGGAAGGAATGATCAGCATTTCTATGCTGGAGCTATGAGGTTCAATAAAAGCAAATTTAATATTCCTCTTTTAATGTAATTCTGTTCCATAAGTCTTTTCAAGTCTCTTTTAAAGACATCTATGTACAGACAAATACTAAAGTGAACAGTAAAGTTTTTTCAATTTCTTTTTTGGACACCTTCTAACCCACAACTTCTATTCCTTAGAAATGCCTAAGGCATTGGAATATCAAAAAGCCAATAACATGGTTCTTTCTCTATAAATATTTATCTAGGGAAATGGAAAAGTAGTAGATGCCGTTTTCACAAAGCTCAAGGTTTTACTTTGGCAAGGTATTATGTAAGCAA
The DNA here is from genome assembly GCF_947179515.1 of Apodemus sylvaticus. NCBI lineage: Eukaryota > Metazoa > Chordata > Mammalia > Rodentia > Muridae > Apodemus > Apodemus sylvaticus. The sequence continues at coordinate 33,699,852 of NC_067479.1, read as the reverse complement.
TTTATAGTAATAATGTATGCTATTTATTGAGTAATTTGGCACTTTTTAAAAAAGAGGGAAAAAAGTATATAAGTCCTCCACAGTTGTGAAGGTTCATGTTTGCTATCTAATTTATCCAGGTCAGTTATTTGATAAGGAAGGATCATTTCATCCTTAAACAAATCTTGCTTTTGATAAATAATTTCCAGGTAATAATTGGTACTTCCAGTGATTTATAAAGACAGTTGGAGTGTAGGGTCAAACTAACTCTTCATTAAATCAAAGCAGTGAACCAGATGCTTAGAATAAAGATGGTAATTAATCCACGGCCTTGGAGAAGAACAAAGGCTCATATGAAGAAGGCATTTATATGCTGAAGTAATTTCTTTTGTTCTTGTTTTGTTTAGTATCTCACGGTAATTGAATTCATTAGAGAATTGAGGACTCTGTAGATAGCATTTATTGTTTGATAGCATTGTGATTGTCTTCTTGCATGTAAAGGGAATATCAATTTACTTATATGTCGAGAAGAAGCTTATCCAAAATGAAATCATATTAAAAGTTGACAACAAACTTCCTGTTGCTTTTGTAGATTTGACTTTTAGAGGTGTTTGTTAATAGACATCTCTTTAGAAAGGCATTGAAGAAAAAATTTCACCGAGTTTGGATAAATGAGAGTAGATCAAACCAAACTTTCATTCAGCAATTCTAATGCTTATTAAAAAAATTTTTTTTGTGTTGTAGTAAAACAAAAAAGCCCATATCTAACATATAGTAAAATTTTTTCTTAATTATTCAATTTTCATGTTGTATTTATATGTTATTATATTTGTAAGTATTAAGGAATATGCACTGCATGCAAGTGTCTTCAGAGGCCAGAGGCCTCTTAAATTCTTAACTGGAAAGTTCTAGTTAAATTTTGTTCTCAGAAACAATGTCTTGGTACCTCATAACCAACTGGAACACCTTTTCCAAAAATGTTCAAGGCCTCTGGCCTCCAATGCTTACACAATTTCACTTTATACACACACACACACACACACACACACACACAGTACCAGCATATTAAATCTAAATTGTTTAAGGAAACTATGTTATTAATATGTATTTAAAATATATAAGTCAAACAAATGAACATCAGCAACAACAAAAAATCCTCACAACAATTATTGGCTTAGGAGGCTGAAGTGATGCTTCTAAGATTAAGATCTGTAACTATTCTTACACAGGACCTGAGTTTAGTTTCCAGCATTCACATTTTGGATCAAAATTGCCTGTGTCTCCAGTTACAGAGCATATGATGCCTTTTCTATTGTCTGAATGCAAACAGGCACTCATGTAGGACATGGAAATTCATGCAAAAAATACCTATGTACATTAGACAATAATGAATAAATATTTGAATATATGTGTGACTTTTAGCACATGTATTTTCAATTTTCTGAATCATAATGGCATTGACATATCAAGTCCAAAAACCCTAATCCAAAAGGCAATGAATATCATATTAATATTTCTTAATTGGCCACCATTGTGTTGCCTCACATATGTAGCAATAAACATTCTGTACCAAGAAAACTTCTAAAAATGTGAAAGTGTTATTTGCAGAATATATATGGTGAGAAGTTGCAGACTAAATTAAAAATAATCAAACAAAGAGGCTAAGGTAGACAAATAATTGTATAAAGCATGTCTGACAATTTAAAAATACTGCTAGTAGGGAAAAATCATTGCTTTAATTTTTATTGAGAATAATGTAGTTTAGGTAAATTTATGGCACATATAACTAATTTATTAACAGAGTATATTAAGTATGTAAGTCAGAGTATTCAGAATAACGAACATAGTGGAGAATACTTTTTTGTTGTTTTTGGTTTTTGGTGTGTGTGTGTGTGTGTGTGTGTGTGTGTGTGTGTATGTGTGTGTGTGTGTGAGTGTGTGTGTGGTGTGACTACTGGTATTACATATTTTTATGGGGAATCATTCATGATTGTAAAATATTTAAATAGCTATCATAAAATGGAGTTAAGTATGAAAGAATTACTTCTCTATGAGATTAGGATACATAATTTTGTCTTTAAATAAGGGCAAATATTGTAAGCTGATTGTACATTAACTTACATAGCATTCTGAAGGTGTGTATAGTAGATTAGTGTATGGATTATATAAGACCTTTTAATTTTTTCTGCACTGTGATTAATAAACAATAAAGAGGTTATAAAGACAAATATCACGTAAGAAATTTTGATATTATATACAATAAAGCTTGAAAAACCAGTATTGTAAGAATAGTAAAAAACAAAACTGCTCCTTCACTGTGATGTTGAAAGACACATATAGCAATATGGACTGTCAAGGCTCGTGATGTTCTGGAACAAAGATGCAATCTTAATTGTTAAGGGTTCGCAGGTAATGACATCATGAAGTATAGAATTCTGAAAGGCACTGTAGGGGAACAAAATTGAAAGGTTAATGTACTGAGGAGCACACACACACAAATTATAATGCTTCTCACTGTGAAATCTGTTTCAAATCTAATGGCTAACAAAAAAAGTATTAGAAGAAATCAAAGAGAAGTAACAGCCAAGAAAAGTGCCTGTATTAGAAGGTAGCCCAATAACCCTTTCAAAACAGATGAAGAATAATGAAGGAGAAAGCAATCCAACATAGAAAGTGTGTGGCATCTGAGCTAAGATCTACTTTTTCAGTAAGTGCATACCATGTGTATTCTTTTGCAATTCAGTAACCTCACTCAGGATGATATTTTCTAGCTCCATCCAATTTGCCTGAGAATTTCCTGAATTCATTATCTTTAGTAGCTGAATAGCACTCCATTGTGTAAATGTACCACATTTTTATATCCATTCCTTTGTTGAAGGACATCTGGATTCTTTCCAGCTTCTGGCTTTATAAATTATAAATAAAGATGTTTTGAACATAGTGGAGCATGTGTCCTTATTTACATGTCGGCACATCTTCTGGGTATAAGCCAAGGAGTAGTATATCTGGGGTCTCCAGAAGTATTATGTCCAATTTTCTGAGGAATTACCAAACTGTTTTCTAGAGTGGTTTTACCAGCTTGCAATTCCACCAGCAATGGAGAAGTAGTCTTATTTCTCCACCTTCTAGCCAGCATCTGCTCTTCCCTGAGTTTTTGATCTTAGCCATTCTTACTGGTGTGAGGTGGAATCTCAATGCCGTTTTGATCTGCATTTCCCTGATTACTAAGGATGTTGAACATTTCTTTATATGCTTCTTTGCCAAAAAAGCTCAGAATACACAGGATAATAATTCACAGACCGCATGAAGCTCAAAAAGAAGGAAGACCAAAGTGTGGATACTTTGGACCTTCTTAGAAGGGGGAACAAAGTACCTATGGGAGGAAATACAGTGACAAAGTGTGGAGCAGAGACAGAAGCAAAGGCCATCCAGGGACAGCCCTACCTGGGGATCCATCCCATATACAGTCACCAAAACCAGACACTATATGGATGCTGAAAAGTACTTGCTGACAGGAGACTGTTTCAGATGTCTCCTGAGAGGATCTGCCAGTGCATGACAAATACAGAGCAGGATGCTCTCAGCCAACCATTGGACTGAGCACAGGGTCCCCAATGGAGGAGCTAGAGGAAGGACCCACAGAATTAAAGGGGGTTGTAATTCCATAGGAGGAACACCAATATGAACCAACCAGTACCCCAAGAGCTCTCAGCGACTTAATCACCAACCAAATATTGCACATAGAGAGACCCATGGTTCCAGCTGCATGTATAGCAGAGGATGGCCTTGTCGACATCTAAGAGAGGAGAGGTCCTTGGACCTGGGAAGGCTTGTTTCCTTGGGTGTAGAAGAATGCCAGGACAGGGAAGTGGAAATAGGTGGATTTAGTGAGCAGAGGAAGGGAGATGGGAGAGGCGAATTTTGGAGAGGAATCAAGGAGAGAGGATAAAATTTGAAATGTAAATAAAGAAAATATCTAATTAAAAATAAGTCTAAAAAAAAAAAAGAAAAAAGAAAGTGTGTGGCATTTAGAATTTGAAAGTCTTGCATTTGGATCCTACTCTACCTGTTCCCTGGCTTTATTTATCAGAACCTTTGTTTAATCAAAACTTGTAAAATTGGATCCATTTAGTATATTCATTACACTACACTTCGCTAAGGAAGGAGTTAAATACTAAAATGGCTATATCTCTTACTAATGCTTATCTGCAGCATGAAATCGTGTTCATGTAAAATAAAAAGTACAAAGCAATATATACTTTTTATGCCTCAGTATTTTTCATTTCCAACTCCCAGATAGACCTCTATTTCCTAAACAGTAAAAAATAATTAACCACGTTTTTTCTTATTTATTTAAAAAGATTCCTCAAATTTATTAAAACACATCAAAATATTTTCATCTTTGAATAAAATCCATCTTATTCTCTTGAATTTGGCAGTAACATGATTACCTCAACTTTTGGACCATAACATGCCTTAGGATTCTACTTAATTAAGACATGCATGTGCAAAGGCTTTGCAAGGCTGTCACATCTTTATACCTTTCCTAATGAAACATGTAAAAAAATTCCTAATTTGAGACTCTTTATAAAATGAGCATATAGTTTTCCTCTTCTAAATATCATCTTTATATAATTTTTCTTTATAAATATAATTTAAAACTTCTATTTGCAACTCATTGCAAAGATTCCTATTTCAGAAAGTTGAGTAGGTGGGAAAAGATTCTGAAAAGTTTAGTTATCTTTGAAATAACTAAATATGAAATATTAGTTATTTTGAAATATTTCATATGAAAGGAATTGTGGGGTTTTGTTTATTGAAATTGAAAAAATATAAGTGATTTCATTATTCATTTTCAAATATTATACTTCCCACTTTGCTGCTTAAAAATGGCTAAATTCAATACAGGAGAACTTTCGTCAACAGGCTGAGGCCATGAAAGACGAAACACAAAAATCTCTTAAAGAAATACAGGAGAACTTTGGTCAACAGGCTGAGGTCATGAAAGAAAAAACACAAAAATCTCTTAAAGAATTACAGGAAAGCACAAACAAGCAAGTGAAGGAGCTAAGCAAAACCATCCAGGATCTAAAAACAGAAGTAGAAACAACTAAGAAAACTCAAAAGGAGACAACTTTGGAGATAGAAAGCCTTGGGAAGAAATCAGGGGACAGAGATGCAAATATCAACAACAGAATACAAGAAATAGAAGAAAGAATCTCAGATGCTGAAGATTCCATAGAAACCATGGACTCAACAGTTAAAGAAAATGCAAAATGCAAAAAGCTTGTAACCCAAAATATCCAGGAAATCCAGGACACAATGAGAAGACCAAACCTAAGGATTATAGGCATAGATGAGAGTGAAGATTTACAACTTAAAGGGCCAGCAAATATCTTCAATAAAATTATGGAAGAAAACTTCCCTAACCTAAAGAGAGAGATGCCCATGAATATACAAGAAGCCTACAGAACTCCAAACAGACTGGACCAGAACAGAAATACTTCCCGTCACATAATAATCAAAACACCAAATGTTCTAAACAAAGAAAGAATATTAAAGGCAGTAAGAGAAAAAGGCCAAGTAACATATAAAGGAAGACCTATCAGAATCACAGCAGACTTTTCACCTGAGACTATGAAGGCTAGAAGGTCCTGGGCAGATCTCATGCAGACTCTAAGAGAACACAAATGCCAACCAAAACTACTATATCCAGCAAAACTCTCAATCACCATAGATGGAGAAACTAAGATATTTCACGACAAAACCAAGTTCACCCAATATCTATCCACAAACCCAGCCCTAAAAAGGATAATAGGAGGACAACACCAATACAAGGAGGGAAACTTCACCCTGGAAAAAGCAAGATAGTAACCTTTCATCAAACCCAAAAGAAGTTAAGCAATCAAATTTAAAAAATAACGTCAAAAATGATAGGAAGTAACAATCACTATTCCTTAATATCTCTTAACATCAATGGACTCAATGCCCCAATAAAAAGACACAGACTAACTGAATGGATACGTAAACAGGACCCTACATTTTGCTGCTTACAGGAAACACACCTCAGGGTCAAAGACAAACACTACCTTAGAGTAAAAGGCTGGAAGACAATTTTACAAGCAAATGGTCTCAGGAAACAAGCTGGAGTAGCCATTTTAATATCAGATAAAATTGACTTTCAACCCAAAGTCATCAAAAGAGACTCTGAGGGACACTTCTTGCTGGTCAAAGGAAAAATACAACAAGAAGAACTCTCAATCCTGAACATCTATGCTCCAAATGCAAGGGCACCCTCTTTCATAAAAGAAACTTTATTAAAACTCAAAGCACACATTGCACCTAACACAATAATTGTGGGTGACTTCAACACTGCACTTTCCTCAATGGACCGATCAGGAAAACAGAAACTAAACAAGGACACAATGAAACTAATTGAAGCTTTGGACCAATTAGACTTAACTGATATATATAGAACATTCTATCCTAAAACAAAAGAATATACCTTTTTTTCAGCACCTCATGGTACCTTCTCCAAAATCGACCATATAATTGGTCACAAGACAGACCTCAACAAATATAAGAAGATAGAACTAATCCCATGCCTCCTATCTGATCACTATGGAATAAAAGTGGTCTTCAATAGCAACAGAAACAACAGAAAACCCACATACACGTGGAAATTGAACAATACTCTACTCAATGACACCTTGGTCAAGGAAGAAATAAAGAAAGAAATTAAAGACTTTTTAGAACACAATGAAAATGAAAACACAACATACCCAAATCTATGGGACACAATGAAAGCAGTGCTAAGAGGAAAACTCATAGCCCTGAGTGCCTCCAAAAAGAAAATGGAGAGAGCATACATTACCAACTTAATGACACACCTGAAAGCCCTAGAACAAAAAGAAGCTATTTCACCCAGGAGGAGTAGAAGGCAGGAAATCATCAAACTCAGGGCCGAAATCAATCAAGTAGAAACAAAGAGAACCATACAAAAAATCAACAAAACCAGGAGCTGGTTCTTTGAGAAAATCAACAAGATAGATAAACCCTTAGCCAGACTGACCAAAGGGCACAGAGAAAGTATCCAAATTAACAAACTTAGAAATGAAAAGGGAGACATAACAACGGAAACTGAGGAAATCCAAAAAATCATCAGATCCTACTACAAGAGCCTGTACTCAACACAACTGGAGAATCTGGAGGAAATGGACAATTTCCTTGACAGATACCAAATACCAAAATTAAATCAGGACCAACTAGACCATCTAAACAGTCCCATAAAGCCTAAAGAAATAGAAGGAGTCATAGAAAGTCTTCCAACCAAAAAAAGCACAGGACCAGATGGTTTCAGTGCAGAATTCTACCAGACCTTCAAAGAAGAGTTAACACCAATACTCTTCAAACTATTCCACAAAATAGAAACAGAAGGAACACTACCCAATTCCTTCTACGAAGCCACAATTACGCTGATACCAAAGCCACACAAAGATCCAACAAAGAAAGAGAACTTCAGACCAATTTCCCTTATGAACATCGATGCAAAAATACTCAATAAAATTCTTGCCAACCGAATCCAAGAACACATCAAAACGATCATCCACCATGATCAAGTAGGCTTTATCCCGGGAATGCAGGGTTGGTTCAATATACGGAAATCCATCAATACAATCCACTACATAAACAAACTCAAAGAACAAAACCACATGGTCATTTCATTGGATGCTGAAAAAGCATTTGACAAAATTCAGCATCCTTTCATGCTTAAAGTCTTGCAGAGAACAGGAATTCAAGGCCCATACCTAAACATAGTAAAAGCAATATACAGCAAACCGGTAGCCAGCATCAAACTAAACGGAGAGAAACTTGAAGCAATCCCACTGAAATCAGGGACCAGACAAGGCTGCCCCCTTTCTCCTTATCTTTTCAATATTGTACTTGAGGTACTAGCTCGGGCAATTCGACAACATAAGGAGGTCAAAGGGATACAAATTGGAAAGGAGGAAGTCAAACTATCATTATTTGCAGACGACATGATCGTCTACCTAAGTGACCCAAAGAACTCCACTAGAGAGCTCCTACAGCTGATAAACAACTTCAGCAAAGTGGCAGGTTACAAAATCAACTCAAGCAAATCAGTGGCCTTCCTATACTCAAAGGATAAGCAGGCTGAGAAAGAAATTAGGGAAATGACCCCCTTCACAATAGCCACAAACAGTATAAAGTATCTTGGGGTGACTCTTACCAAACATGCGAAAGATCTGTATGACAAGAACTTCAAGACTCTGAAGAAGGAAATGGAAGAAGACCTCAAAAAATGGGAAAACCTCCCATGCTCATGGATCGGTAGAATCAATATAGTTAAAATGGCCATTTTACCTAAAGCACTATACAGATTCAATGCAATACCCATCAAAATCCCAACTCAATTCTTCACAGAGTTAGAAAGAGCAATTATCAAATTCATCTGGAACAACAAAAAACCCAGGATAGCTAAAACTATTCTCAGCAACAAAAGAAAATCTGGGGGAATCAGTATCCCTGACCTCAAGCAATACTACAGAGCAATAGTGTTAAAAACTGCATGGTATTGGTACAGTGACAGGCAGGAGGATCAATGGAACAGGATTGAAGATCCAGAAATGAACCCACACACCTATGGCCACTTGATCCTCGACAAAGAGGCTGAAAACATCCAATGGAAAAAAGATAGCCTTTTCAACAAATGGTGCTGGTTCAACTGGAGGTCAGCATGCAAAAGAATGCGAATTGATCCATCCTTGTCTCCTTGTACTAAGCTCAAATCCAAATGGATCAAGGACCTCCACATAAAGCCAGACACTCTGAAGCTAATAGAAAAGAAACTGGGGAAGACCCTTGAGGACATCGGTACAGGGAGAAAGTTTCTGAACAGAACACCAATAGCGTATGCTCTAAGAGCAAGAATTGACAAATGGGACCTCATAAGGTTACAGAGTTTCTGTAAGGCAAAGGACACCATCAAGAGGACAGATCGGCAACCAACAAATTGGGAAAAGATCTTCACCAATCCTACATCAGATAGAGGGCTAATATCCAATATATATAAAGAACTCAAGAAGTTAGACTCCAGAAAACCGAACAACCCTATTAAAAAATGGGGTACAGAGTTAAACAAAGAATTCTCACCTGAAGAACTTCGGATGGCGGAGAAGCATCTTAAAAAATGCTCAACTTCATTAGTCATTAGGGAAATGCAAATCAAAACAACCCTAAGATTTCATCTTACACCAGTCAGAATGGCTAAGATTAAAAATTCAGGAGACAGCAGGTGTTGGAGAGGGTGCGGAGAAAGAGGAACACTCCTCCACTGCTGGTGGGGTTGCAAATTGGTACAACCACTCTGGAAATCAGTCTGGCGGTTCCTCCGAAAACTGGGCACCTCACTTCCAGAAGATCCTGCTATACCACTCCTGGGCATATACCCAGAGGATTCCCCACCATGTAATAAGGATACATGCTCTACTATGTTCATAGCAGCCCTATTTATAATTGCCAGATGCTGGAAAGAACCCAGGTATCCCTCAACAGAAGAGTGGATACAAAAAATGTGGTATATCTACACAATGGAGTACTATTCAGCCATTAGAAACAATGAATTCATGAAATTCTTAGGCAAATGGATGGAGCTAGAGAACATCATACTAAGTGAGGTAACCCAGACTCAAAAGGTGAATCATGGTATGCACTCACTAATAAGTGGTTATTAACCTAGAAAGCTGGAATACCCAAAACATAATCCACACATCAAATGAGATACAAGAAGAAAGCAGGAGTGGTCCCTGGTTCTGGAAAGACTCAGTGAAACAGTATTTGGCAAAACCAGAACGGGGAACTGGGAAGGGGTGGGAGGGAGGACAGGGGAAGAGAAGGGGGCTTACGGGACTTTCGGGGAGTGGGGGGGGGGCTAGAAAAGGGGAAATCATTTGAAATGTAAATAAATTATATCGAATAAAAAAAAAAAAAAGAATCTTCTGAAAAAAAAAATGGCTAAATTCTTACACATCCAGTGGCACATCGTAATGTAGGCATAACAGAGTTTTTTCTCTTGAGTAGACAAATGACCTTTTGACGTAAAATGGGCAAGAAAGTAAAAGATAATTTAGGGAGAAAATATACCTGTAACTACAATCATTTATTTTATTTTTATTACCCATAAAGCAATCTCCCATGCTTCACCTGTGACTAAATATTGTAAGGATCCCATACTTACAGATAGCCACGTGACTGGAGTCTAGCTGACCACTGTGTGGCAGTCCAATATCAGAAGCAATTGTTGGATACCTTAAACTGTAGCCTTCACTCCTGCAGTACAGGCAGGTCATGACTGTAATCACTTCTTTTCTTCTCTTAAACAGTCAGTGAGTTTAAACGATTCCTTCCATCCATATAAAAACATCTATTTTCTCAATGTAAAGACTATGCAGACAGAATAATAGAATGCCCGACTCTTAGTATGTTCTCGTCAATTATTCTCAATTTTCCTTTCTACTTCATCTACTTTAGTGCTTACAGAGAGTTAGAAATTCAAACTGTGGATTAACCTTTGTAATTTCATTGAGGAATGCAGGCAATTTAACACTGAGACTCATAATACTCTTCCTTTTCACAAAGAGCTTGGTTTTAAACCTCACATCAATCTACAAAATATAACAGCGGGATTATACAAAGACGCGCATGCAGAACATTTTCATCCTCATAGATGAGGGCTCTCCGAGTAGACAAGAACTCAAAGGGCATCATCGACTGCGCTCTGCACACACAATTTCAGATTTCACTGCTCCCTGGCATGAGAGCCCTTCTCTCCCCCTGAATGAATAACACTTGTCCTTTCTGAGCACTGTATCAAAGTATTATTAAAAATTAATGAACCTACCAATCCATGTGCACTCTGTCTGCACATTTTACCTACTTTTAATGTTCTATTTGAGGTATCATTGTCACAGAGCTTCCTTGATCCTCCCGACAGCAATCTCGAAGGTTCCTTAAGATTTTTTTCCCCATAATCGACTTATTTACTTTAAAGGGAGCTGATACTGTTGTAAATCTAAGGGACACCCTCAGCCAGCCATTGAACTGAGTACAGGGTCTCCGCAGGGGAGCTAGAGAAAGGACCCAAGGAGCTGAAGGGTTTGCAGCACCATAGGAGGAACAAGAATATGAGTCACCCAGTACCCCAGAGCTCCCACGGACAAAACCAAAGAGTACAGATGGAGTTACCCATGGCTCCAGACACATAGGCAGGAGAGGATGGCCTTGTTTGACACCAAAGGGAGGAGAAGTCTCTGGTCCTGGAAAGGTTCCATGCAGCAGTGTAGGGAAATACCAGGACAGAAAAGCAGGAGAGGGTTGATTGGGGCAGAGGGGGAGAGGAAATGGCTTATGGGATTTCGGAGTGAGGGAACCAGAAAAGGGGACCACATTTGACATATAAATAAAGACTATATCTAATAAAAAAAAAAGAAAAAAGAAAGAAAAAGAAACTGACTCCTGCTTCTGTACTGAACACCAAACACTGCCTCAGTTCCAGTAGCATTCTGTAATTTCTGGTTTTCATTCTCAACTACTGGATTGGAAATCACTCAAGGAAGCATCTGTCTGTCTATAATTACCATGCTAAAGCAAGGTGGTATAAACTCTAAGAATACAAGTGTGGAGCTTTGCCTATATAAGTTCTTGACTTTTCATAATCCAATAGTTCTGTAAGTGGCATATTTTTGTTTTTGTTTGTTGTGCTTTAGAATTTGAGAAAGTCTTTTTCCTAAACAGCAGTGACCATGATCATAGCATTCACTTTCTGGATATAGGGGACAGAAAAAAAAAGATTTACAATAAAGTAAACAGTCTATGTACTATGTTTGGTCTGATAAATCAAAACTGTCAGTTTGATTTCTACATCTACACTATATCTCACAAAGGAAAACTAGAACATGCTTTTCTTGTCTAGAGAAAGAACAGGACAAAGTTGAGAAGCAGTTTCAGAAAGCAAAAGTTATATTCAACACCAAAGGCTAGAGAAATTCGTTAATGAATGATTTTGGGGGTCCTCTCTACATCACCAAATGAATTGTTTTTCCCCATCTCTTTCTTCATGAATATAGTAGTCAGAAATTTGGCAAAAATAAGACTCACAAGGTATCTGTATCATATTGCAAATTCTTTAAAAGTTTTAAAACAGTATTTTTTTTAAATTCTCTCAAAACTTCCTACATGCCCACATGGATTGCACCTACACACCTCTCCTCCAACTAATTCATTGAAACTCCACCCACTTCTCTATGTCCTCATTTTTTCTTTTCCTTTTATAACACTTATTTGTTCATATGAGTTCATATTTGTTCAGTCTATGTGCTCCTGGATGCCAGGCTATCCCTTGGAGAGTAGTAAATTTAACATGAAGCACAGCCCTAAGGAAAACTGATGCACCCTTCCTCAGAAGTCACCAAATGTCAATAGTTTTGAGATATGGGTTGATGTCCTACTCTTACAGCCATGACAGAATATAGTGTTGCCTGATGTTTTGTAGGTCTTGTGCAGGCAACCACAGCAGTTCCAGGTTCTTAAATACAGTAGAATTTTCACATCTACAAAATTAACTCAAAATTCTCCTTACCTCTGGCGGTAAAAATCTGTCTACTAATTCCATAACATTACAATATCAATACATAAAAGAAACTTTTAGTAATTTCTGTGTTTTATTTTGAAATAAATAATCCTTTTTTAAAATTTATTTATTATATTTCACTCCATATTTTAATCTTTCCCTGGTCCGCCCTCTGACTGCTCCACATCCCATATCTCTTCCCAATTCTCCTGTTTCCTCTTGGCTGTCCCGACCCCTACCCCACATATCTTCTAAACTCCCAGGGTCCTCCAGTCTCTTGAGAGTTAGGTGTAAGATCTCTGAATGAACACAGACCAAGCAATCCTTTACTATATATGTCTTGGGAGCTTCATATCAGCAGGTGTATGATTCCTATTTGGTGGACCAGTGTTTGAGAGATCTCTGGGTTCCAGATAAATTGAGACTGGTTGAAATAAATAATTCTATGCACTAAGGAAAGTATTGTAGGTGGGGGTTGGGGATTTAGTTCAGTGGTAGAGCACTTGCCTAGCAAGCACAAGGCCCTGAGTTTGGTCCTCAGCTCTGTTAAAAAAATTGTAGGAAGGAGTATATTATAATTAACACATTCACACATATATATGCAAGCAATGAAGCTCAATTAATAATTTTAAACATATTTTGACATTATTTATCTGCTTTGCTACTTTTCTTATAATATTTCATGTGATATGAACATAGTTTAAATACATCAAATAATAAAAGTTTCTAATGGAAAAGTATATTGTTATTTCATATGAAGTCATATATTAAGTTTAATATCCTGTTTTTAATGCTTTTAATTAGATATTAAATTTTAGAGGTCAATAAAATATTTCAAAAGATATTAATTATATAGAAAAATGAAGATTAAACCTTTAGTAGTCAGAGAGAAAAAACACTTAATTTCTAATATTGCCTTCAAATCTATCTCATCTCCTTTTGACAATAATGTTATCATTATGCTGTTATATAATTTTATAATGTCTGCTTTTGAAATGAAACAATCTTAAAAGAAGCTTCTGTTTCATATGCAATTTGTTCAATTATTTTAATTAAAGATCCCTGTGCTATGTTAACACTACCTATCATTTTCATAATGGATAAATCATCTTTCAGCATTTGTTACATGCTATTTTGGGCAAATTAGATTCAGTAGAGAGCAAAATAGAAACAAATCAATAAAACTGACCTGTGCTTAAAGTGGTTACTTTCTCATTTGTTCAATAGCTACAAATTGAAATTTCCTGAAAATTCGGCATTCCAATGACATTTCTAATCCACAAAGCAAAATATAATCTCCTCAAATTCTGTGTCAATTGCTTACAAATGTGCAGTTTGACAATTTATTCAAAATAAATCATTTTCTTCAACCTTTGTATTTGTAGAATTGTCAAATTATTTTTAGAATTAATATGTGTAATATGATGTAGGTGTACCTTTTATTCTTTATCTAATAATCATATTGTATATGCAGTGCGAAGACTCTGCAACTTATTACCTGGTTTTCTTTTTTTCTTTTTTCTCTGTTTTTTGTTTGTTTGTTTATGTATGAGACAGAGACTTGTGCAGCTTTTAGTGGCCTTCAACTACTTTTGTATTAGAAGACGACATTGAACTCCTGGTCCTTCTCTTTCCCCTTTACAATGCCTAGAAGTACAGAAATTGATGACCACACCCAATTTTTGCTATGTTCTGATCAAACACAGGGCTTAGTTCATAATAAGCATGCAGTGTATCTATTGAGTTATATTTTAAACCATTCACCGTTTTGTTTATTCATTATATTTTTCCATGAATCAAGCTCTTTCTTTTTATGATATTTTGATCTTTCTCTTAAAAAATGTAATCAACATACTAGGTGTTTTTTTCTGAAAATAACTATTAGGCTGATAGTAATCCATATTTAAATTTTAAATTGTTTAGCTATATCAATATAAATCCTTAGTAATCACTTTCCCTCATTTTTAAAATTAGCTAGAACATTCTGCATAATATACTGTGGTCATAATCATGCTCTGCCTATTTCTTTAAGATCCAGTTTATTTCCCTATGTATCTAACTTGGCATCTGTTGTTTATTTTATTATTTTATTTTATCTTTTGCTTGTTTGTTTGTGTTTCCTACATACTCTAGAATAGGTGGGCTTCAGTAGAGAATGTTCATGTCCTATTGGTCATATCATTAATGAAACCCTACTTTTCTTTTCCTAGCAGCTGTCATCTGCTAAAATAGCTACCAATCTAGAGGTGAAATTTCATGCCCACCACAATTATTATAACATTAAAGACATTTACAAAATTCATGTGGAAAACTACTAATGTAGAAGATATCTAAAAATACATACATACACATATATAAAAAGTTTAAAAGTAGTTACCTTCTATTGGGTGCAACTAGACATGCAATATACGCATATATAGTACATATATATATATATAGTGTGTGTGTATATATATACACACACACACACAACAAATACAAAAGAGTAGTTCCCAGGGAGTCAGTGAAGAGAGTAGGACAATGTTAATGTTAAAGGAAATAAAGTTGTTGGGAATCTCATATAAGTCACTGTTAGTAATTTGATGGAAATACTAAGTAAAGAGAGGAGACTTTGAACTTTGGACTTTTAAAGTTGTTTAGATTGTGATAGACTATATGGCCTTTTGAAGTTGGAATAAATGAAATTTGCATTATGCTATGTCTAGGTATAGCCATAGACTCACATGTTTGACAGGGAATTGCACTCTTAGGAGGTATGGCCTTGTTGGAGTGGGTATGGCCTTCTCCAGCACCCTATCTGCCTAGATGCTGTCATAATTCTGTCTCCATGATAATGGTCTAAACATCTCTAACCTACTAAATGTTGTGCTTATAAGAGTTGACTTGGTCTTGTGTCTCTTCACAACAATGGAAACCATAATTATGATGGCACACAAACAAACACATATAACTCTTAATAACTTTTTGGAAAAATATCACATGAAATCAAAATCTAAAACACTAATTCATGCATATACAGTTCTCCCAAGTCTCATATAAGTCTGTAGAGAACAATGTTGAAACAGAAGACAGCCTACTCCTCAATGTAGCAAATTCCAGACAAAGATGGCAATCTAAAGTTCCAGAGTTATTTATAGATAAGTTCATTTTCAAACCGTTAATAAAGCTGATGGAATATGGTCTTAGGAGACATCTAGCTTCAAATCTGTATAAAATTTATTCTCTTCACTTATTTTAAAGGATCCTCCCAAAATTAAATAATCTCAAAGCAGCTCCTCACCAGATATAGCTTCAGATTGTCCATTTTCTGTATTTCATTAGATTTATGTAGCAAAACCCCAAATGACCTTAGAAAGTGTCTTTCAGTGAATAATGAGAAAGTTTTGCTTCTACCTGTTTAATCTCTATTGAAATAAAACCTTGAGCAAAAGGCAATTCAGGTCCTATAAAAGAATGGCTAACATGCTGGCCAAGAGTATTTCTCAAAGTTTATTCCAGTGTGTGTGAAATTCAAAGGAAAGAAAATAAATGGTTTAAGTAGTGTGGGAAGAAATTACTGATTAGAAACTAGGAGCTCTGTAAATGAAAATGGAAGGTTTAATGATTTTTGCCTTAGTGTCTAAACCCCTTCTAATGCATGCTATTAGAAAATGATTTAAATATCTGTTGAAGAGTCACAAGGGGGCTAATTCCAAAGGTGGTTTTGGACTCTTATTAAAAATGCAGTGAAATTCAACTCTACATTACAACAGTAATTAACTGTGGTTAACGGCCTCCCAGTGAGGTGCAATTACCTTTAAATTAATTCTCAAGTTTAAGATGTATATCTAATGCATTAATTTATCAGTTAATTGATAATTCTGAAGTTATATTAATGTAAAAGTCCCAAGTATATGACAGTGCAAACATTTTTCATTCATTCCAGGATATTTTATTGCTAATTCTTGCAAATAATACTTACCATCTTCTACATTATAGTAAAATCTAATATTCTTTTAAAAGTGGTTGAGAATAAGGAGAAGACTGGAGGGCTTGTTCATTTATAGAGTCATTTAAATTTACAATAGTTCACAAGGGCAATAATAATTCTCTTTGAAACAAAATAATTATTTTCACATTTTTAAAGTAAATTGACCCTGGTTGTTTTATAATGGGTCGGAAATGCACGAAATATAAATTTATAACAAACACTCAACATAGTTTTATTTCTAAATGGCTTACCCCAAACTCTATTAACAGATTAGAAACATTTCATGATTGCTTAATGGAGGGTGGATTTCTATTAATCAAATCTTGCTTTATACCAATTCCTGTCATTAGAAGGAAAGACCTATTCTGTTAAAAGTAAAAATTGCCACTAGAAAAGCTAAATGATTAAAATTAAGGGAAGAAAAATTTAAATATTCACTAGAGACAAAATGATAATTATACAGATATTTAAAAATCTAATAGCGAAACCATTTAGAAAATAAAACTGAGGGAATGGATATGTTAGAAGGATATTTGAATTACTTATGGTAGGGTAACTTATCAGTGATTTGAAAATTGTAGAGCATGTAACCACTAACATTTAATTGACTTGGCTCAGTCCTTCACTAACCTTGAATCTTCTTATTATTTCTTCTGTGTAGGTTGAATGATAATATAGCTGTTTTATTTGTCTTACTCTGTCACTTGACCTTACAGACTCCTTTTGCAATACCTCAAACTAGTAATATTTGTAGAGCTTGTCATGGGAATGTTGGATATGAAAAGTGACCATGAGCATTTTGATTACTACAATGGGGAGCAAATTGATGATCTGTGTTAAGCTGAATCACAGAGCAGCAATGAAATCTGTAACTGATTATAGTATCAAGCATCTGAGAGTGTAGAAAAACCCTATAATTTCTCAAAGGAAAGCAACAATCATATAAGACAAAATCTTTACTCAGTCTCTCATTGTTTATAGAATTTAAAACGAAAAAGGACTCTCTAAACATCTTTAGATGAACTAGAAAGAACCTTAGGTTACAATTCTTATTTAACCAAGTATCTGAAACTTTCAAGATAAAATTTTACAAATAATTATTTTTTTCTCTATCATGCCAAATATTGATTTCATCTAAGGGAAAGAAAATAAAGCCCAGAGCTCCCAGTGACTAAATCACCAACCAAACATATAATGTGTGTATGGTTCCTGTTATGTTTGTAGCAGAGCATTGCCTTATCTGACAGCAATGGGAGGGGAGATCTTTGGTGCTGTGGACACTCATCTCGCCCACCTTAAGGGATGCCAAAGGGGTGAGGCTGGAGTGGACAGATGGGTGGAGGATCACCCTCTTAGAGACAAAGGGGAGGGGACTAGGGTGGGCAATTTGTGGAGGGGAGACCAGAAAGGGAAACAACATTTGAAATATAAGTAAACAAAATAACCAATAAAAAATATTAAAATGTACACCTATACACACTAAATGCATTAACCTATGCAAAACTCCAATATAAAATCACAAATCATGATATATAAGGGCACTCTCTACAAAGCAAAATTTAAAAATATTGTTCAAAAATTATTAGATAAAGTTTAGAGAATATGAATAATAAGAAAATACTGAATCATAAAAGGAAATAAAATCTTGTCATTTGTAAAAGTATGGAAGATAACAGAGATCACAGCTAATTAAAATTAAGCTGATATAAGAGAGCAAATACCATATGATCTACTTACCTGTGAAATTTAAGAATGTCCTTTCATCGATACTGACTAAAGCTTCACAATAGCCAGAAATTTTGTAGAAAATTTTTTGGAGTAAGAAAGTCTGTCAATGAAAAAGTATTAGATTAGATAAAAGGTGTAAAGTTTTACTTCTTTGATGTACTAGACAGTGAATATAATCAGCAATTATGTACAATAAATAGATTTGTTTGCATAACATTAAAATGATACATGTTTAAGATGATAAATATGCTAATTACCTTGATTTTTTGTCATTATACTACAAATGCATGAACTAAAACATGACATTTTGGCATGTGATGATTTTGAGTTTATCAAGTGATTTTTATTTGTGTGATTGATATGGATATTTGAATGTTCTAGAGTCAAAATTTATTGCAGAAAATATGATAACTTTTACACTATAGTATAATTGATATATTAAAATCTACTTAAAGCTATTATAGTCACTAATACAGTATGACCTGCTGTCAGGCTCACAGGACCGCTTTCCTTCCTGTGGTTACAGTGGTATATATATATATCCCTTCTTCATACTTCAGACTTTGCCAAGGTCTTCGGTTGATATCTTGCCACAGCTATGAAACATGTTAAGAATACATTAACCAACTGAATTAGAGATTCAATGGAATCCCTATTAAATATTAATACCATTCTTCAAAAAATAGTAGATATCAATTAAAAAGTTCATATGAAGCACAAAAAACACTCAAATATCCACAATAATTCTGGGAGCTATGAATAAAGCTGGAAGCATCACAATATCCAATGGAAATAGTTATTAATTAATAGAAGTGATGTCTGAGACTTGAGGCTTTTTCTATGCTATTGTTTTGGAGTCTTTCTTCCTTTATATCTGAAAATGTTTGCTTCATAATATTGTATTTTCACATTGGCTTCTAATGTACTTATATTTACTTCTTGACTTGATAATTTAATCTTTATAATGACCTGGATCACTTTCTGTAATCTTTAATTTAAAGCCTGCAATATCAAATATAATCATGTTCTATTTGCTTTTGGTTTCAATGTATAGGCAACATTTCTTCATCTTTGCTCTGTCTGTATATTTAAGAACCAAAAGAGCCTGGAATTATTGGCCTACACTTTTGTTCCCAATACTAGTGAGACACAGACAGGTGGATCTCTTGAGAATTTGAGGCTAGCCTGGTCTACATAGTTAGTTCCAGGACAGCCTAGACGCCACAAAAGAGATGCTGTTTCACAGGAAATAGTAATAAAAACAAAGAGTATAATGAGTTGATCATAGGACATTGCAAGCCTTTCCCCTAATGAGTACCTCTTAGGGTGTCACAGGTGTGTATGTAGGATGTTTGGAGGAATTTCATCAAATGTCTTTCACACAAATAAGGGATACTATGCTCAACATTGCAATGGTGCCACTACTATGCTAGGATAAAAAAATCTTCTGTCTGACTGGATTTAAGTCCTACTCTAGGAGATAATTTATACCTAGTATTTAAACCTATGGCTGTAGATGTCATCAACCCTCGAAAACAACCTATAAACACTATTTCTCTAAATGGACATGAGAGTTGACTGCCTTATAAATATTTTTCTTTATAACCACAGCTGAGTGAAGTTCTTGTATCTCATCACAGAAGCTTAATTTGGAAGTAGAGAGAGGTTATTACAGTTACTCATCAACTGTGCTCAAAGGCCAAAGAGCAATTGACTGTGGTCTAACTTTCCCCAATGTAGACATTTAGAGTGTAATGCCTTCACACAAGGCTCAAAGATGTATGGGAAAGGAGGTGGGAAGATTGTAAGAGCCAGAGGGATGAAGTGACTGCTTTGAAATAGTGTCTTCTAGAGATGACAGGAATTTTGCACCCATGAGCTCTCAACAAAAAAGGTTGTCTGTGGGAGTCTTATACAAACCCATACAACCATACATCAGCATGGGTTAAGGAATGGCTCACAAGGTCCCATCCATATTGAATACAACCTAGAATACCAGGGCTTTTGAAGAAGAATAAGTATTTTTCAATATAAGCTCTTGATAGATTTTTATGTTTTTATTTACTAAGGTAATCTAAATATTTGATTAGGGGTACTTTGTTGTTTATCTTTGATCATAATCTGCATTAGTGAGATTTATTTCCTTTCAACTTTTTTTTATTCGATATTTTTTTTTTTGGATTTTGTTTTTTTAAAGACAGCGTTTCTCTCTATAGCCCTGGCTATCCTGGAACTCACTTTGTAGACCAGGCTGGCCTCAAACTCAGAAATCTGACTGCCTCTGCCTCCCAGAGTGCTGGGATTACAGGCATGCGCCACCACCGCCCAGCTCGATATATTTTTTATTTACATTTCAAATGATTTCCCCTTTTCTAGCCCCCCACTCCCCGAAAGTCCCATAAGCCCCCTTCTCTCCCCCTGTCCTCCCACCCACCCCTTCCCACTTCCCTGTTCTGGTTTTGCCCTATACTGCTTCACTAAGTCTTTCCAGAACAAGGGGCCAGTCCTCCTTACTTCTTGTACCTCATTTGATGTGTGGAATATGTTTTGGGTATTCCAGTTTTCTAGGTTACTAGCCACTTAATACTGAGTGCATACCATGATTCACCTTTTGAGTCTGGGTTACCTCACTTAGTATGATATCTAGCTCCATCCATTTGCCTAAGAATTTCATGAATTCATTGTTTCTAATGGCTGAATAGTACTCCATTGTGTAGATATACCACATTTTTTGCATCCACTCTTCTGTTGAGGGATACCTGGGTTCTTTCCAGCATCTGGCAATTATAAATAGGGCTGCTATGAACATAGTAGAACATGTATCCTTATTACATGGTGGGGAATCCTCTGGGTATATGCCCAGAAGTGGTATAGCAGGATCATCTGGAAGTGAGGTGCCCAGTTTTCAGAGGAACTGCCAGACTGATTTACAGAGTGGTTGTACCAATTTGCAACCCCACCAGCAGTGGAGGAGTGTTCCTCTTTCTCCACATCCTCACCAACACCTGCTGTCTCCTGAATTTTTAATCTTACCCATTCTGACTGGTGTAAGGTGAAGTCTCAGGGTTGTTTTGATTTGCATTTCCCTAATGACTAATGAAGTTGAGCATTTTTTAAGATGCTTCTCCACCATCCAAAGTTCTTCAGGTGAGAATTCTTTAACTCTGTACCCCATTTTTTAATAGGGTTGTTTGGTTTTCTGGAGTCTAACTTCTTGAGTTCTTTATTTATATATTGGATATTAGCCCTCTATCTGATGTGGGGTTGGTGAAGATCTTTTCCCAATTTGTTGGTTGCCGATTTGTCCTTTTGATGGTGTCCTTTGCCTTACGGAAACTTTGTAATTTTATGAGGTCCCATTTATCAATTCTAGATCTTAGAGCATACGCTATTGGTGTTCTGTTCAGAAACTTTCCTCCTGTACTGATATCCTCAAGGGTCTTCCCCAGTTTCTTTTCTATTAGCTTCAGAGTGTCTGGCTTTATGTGGAGGTCCTTGATCCATTTGGATTTGAGCTTAGTACAAGGAGACAAGGATGGATCAATTTGCATTCTTCTGCATGCTGACCTCCAGTTGAACTAGCACAATTTATTAAAAAGGCTATTTTTTTCCATTGGAAGTTTTCAGCGCCTTTTTCAAGGATCAAGTGGCCATACGTGTGTGGGTTCATTTCTGGATCTTCAAACGGTTCCATTGATCCTCCTACCTGTCACTGTACCAATACCATGCAGTTTTTAACACTATTGCTCTGTAATATTGCTTGAGGTCAGGGATACTGATTCCCCCAGAATTTCTTTTGTTGCTGAGAATAGTTTTAGCTATCCTGGGTTTTTTGTTATTCCAGATGAATTTGATAATTGCTCTTTCTAACTCTATGAAGAATTGAGTTGGGATTTTGATGGGTGTTGCATTGAATCTGTATATTGCTTTTGGCAAAATGGCCATTTTAACTATATTAATTCTGCCGATCCATGAGCATGGGAGGTTTTCCCATTTTTTGAGGTCTTCTTCTATTTCCTGCTTCAGAGTCTTGAAGTTCTTGTCATACAGATCTTTTACATGTTTGGTAAGAGTCAACCCAAGATACTTTATACTGTTTATGGCTATTGTGAAGGGGGTCATTTCCCTAATTTCTTTCTCAGCCTGCTTATCCTTTGAGTATAGGAAGGTTACTGATTTGCTTGAGTTGATTTTATAACCTGCCACTTTGCTGAAGTTGTTTATCAGCTGTAGGAGTTCTCTAGTGGAGTTTTTTGGGTCACTTAGGTAGACTATTATGTCATCTGCAAAAATGACAGATGACATTTGTCATCTTCCTTTCCAATTTGTATCCCCTTGACATCCTTATTTTGTCGAATTGCCCGAGCTAGTACCTCAAGTACAATATTGAAAAGATAAGGAGAAAGGGGGCAGCCCTGTCTAGTCCCTGATTTTAGTGGGATTGCTTCAAGTTTCTCTCCATTTAGTTTGATGCTGGCTACCGGTTTGCTGTATATTGCTTTTACTATGTTTAGGTATGGGCCTTGAATTCCTGTTCTTTCCAAGACTTTAAGCATGAAAGGATGCTGAATTTTGTCAAATGCTTTTTCAGCATCCAATGAAATGACCATGTGATTTTTTTCTTTGAGTTTGTTTATGTAGTGGATTGCATTGATGGATTTCCGTATATTGAACCAACCCTGCATCCCTGGGATAAAGTCTACTTGATCATGGTGGATGATCGTTTTGATGTGTTCTTGGATTCGGTTGGCAAGAATTTTATTGAGTATTTTTGCATCGATGTTCATAAGGGAAATTGGTCTGAAGTTCTCTTTCTTTGTTGGATCTTTGTGTGGTTTTGGTATCAGTGTAATTGTGACTTTATAGAAGGAATTGGGTAGTGTTCCTTCTGTTTCTATTTTGTGGAATAGTTTAAAGAGTATTGGTGTTAAGTCTTCTTTGAAGGTCTGATAGAATTCTGCACTGAAACCATCTGGTCCTGTGCTTTTTTTGGTTGGAAGACTTTCAATGACTCCTTCTATTTCTTTAGGCATTATGGGACTGTTTAGATGATCTATTTGGTCCTGATTTAATTTTGGTATTTGGTATCTGTCAAGGAAATTGTCCATTTGCTCCAGATTCTCCAGTTGTGTTGAGTATAGGCTCTTGTAGTAGGATCTGATGATTTTTTGGATTTCCTCAGTTTCTGTTGTTATATCCCCCTTTTTATTTCTAAGTTTGTTAATTTGGATACTTTCTCTGTGCCCTTTGGTTAGTCTGGCTAAGGGTTTATCTATTTTGTTGATTTTCTCAAAGAACCAGCTCCTGGATTCGTTGATTCTTTGTACGGTTCTCTTTGTTTACAATTGATTGATTTCAGCCCTGAGTTTGATGATTTCCTGTCTTCTAGTCCTCCTGGGTGAATTAGCTTCTTTTTGTTCCAGGACTTTCAGGTGTGTCATTAAGCTGCTAGTGTATGCTATCTACATTTTCTTTTTGGAGGCACTCAGGGCTATGAGTTTTCCTCTTAGCACTGCTTTCATTGTGTCCCAAAGATTTGGGTATGTTGTACCTTCATTTTCATTAAATTCTAAAAAGTCTCTGATATGTTTCTTTATTTCTTCTTTGGCCAAGGTGTCATTGTGTAGAGTATTATTCAGCCTCCATGTGTATGTGGGCTTTCTGTTGGTTTTGTTGTTATTGAAAATCACTCTTACACCGTAGTGATCTGATAGGAGGCATGGGAGTAGTTTGATCGTCTTATATTTGTTGAGGTCTGCCTTGTGACCAATTATATGGTCAATTTTGGAGAAGCTACCATGAGGTGCTGAGAAAAAGCTATATTCTTTTGCTTTAGGATGAAATGTTCTATAAATATCAGTCAAATCCAATTGGTCCAAAGCTTCAATTAGTTTTACTGTGTCCCTGTTTAGTTTCTGTTTTCCCGATCAGATTGAGGAGGGTGGAGTGTTGAAGTCCCCCACAATTATTGTGTTAGGTGCAATGTGTGCTTTGAGCTTTAGTAAAGTTTCTTTTACGAATGAGGGTGCCCTTGCATTTGGCGCATAAATGTTCAGAATTGAAAGTTCTTCTTGGTGGATATTTCCTTTGACCAGCAAGAAGTGTCCTTCTGTGTCTCTTTTGATGACTTTAGGTTAAAAGTCAATTTTATCTGATATTAGAATGGCTACTCCTGCTCGTTTCCTGTGACCAGTGGCTTGTAAGATTGCCTTTTACTCTAAGGTAGCTTTTATCTTTGACACTGAGGTGTGTCTCCTGTATGCAGCAAATTGTAGGGTCCTGTTTCCTTATCCAGTCTGTTAGTCTATGTCTTTTTATTGGGGGAATTGAGACCATTGATGTTAAGAGATATTAAGGAATAGTGATTATTACTTCCTGTCATTTTTGATGTTCTTTTTATATTTGAGTGGTTATCTTCTTTTGGGTTTGATGAAGGAAGGTAACTATCTTGCTTTTTCCAGGGTGTAGTTTCCCTCCTTGTATTGGAGTTTTCTTCCTATTATTCTTTGCAGAGCTGGGTTTGTAGAAAGATATTGTGTAAATTTGGTTTTGTCATGGAATATCTTGGTTTCTCCATCTATGATGAATGAGAGTTTTGCTGGGTATAGTAGTCTTGGCTGACATTTGTGTTCTCTTAGAGTCTGCATGAGATCTGCCCAGGATCTTCTAACTTTCATGGTCTCTGGTGAGAAGTCTGGTGTGATTCTGATAGGTCTTCCTTTATATGTTACTTGGCCTTTTTCTCTTACTGCTTTTAATATTCTTTCTTTGTTTAGTGCATTTGGGGTTTTGATTATTATGAGACGAGAGGTATTTCTGCTAAGGTCCAGCCTGTTTGGAGTTCTGTAGGCTTCTTGTATATTCATAGGCATCTCTCTCTTTAAGTTAGGAAAGTTTTCTTCCATAATTTTGTTGAAGATATTTGCTGGCCCTTTCTGTTGTAAATCTTCACTCTCATCTATACCTATAATCCTTAGGTTTGGTCTTCTCCATTGTACCCTGGATGTTCTGGGATAAAAGTTAGTTGCATTTTGCATTTTCATTGACAGTTGAGTCAATGGTTTCTATGGTATCTTCAGCATCTGAAATTCTTTCTTCCATCTCCTGTATTCTGTTGTTTATATTTGCATCTATGGCCCCTGATTTCTTCTCAAGGTTTTCTATCTCCAAAGTTGTCTCCCTTTGTGATTTCTTAGTTGTTTCTACTTCTGTTTTTAGATCCAGGATTGTTTTGCTCAGTTCCATCATTTGTTTGTTTGTGTTTTCCTGTAATTCTTTAAGAGATTTTTGTGTTTCCTCTTTCATGACTTCTGCCTCTTGACTCAAGTTCTCCTGCATTTCTTTAAGATTTTTTTTTTCCTTTCTTCTTTATTGGCTCCTATCTCTTGAGCCTTATTCTCCTGCATTAAGTGATTTTTGTGTTTCCATTATACGGGTTTCTAGCTTATTCATGTTCCCCTGTATTGCTTTAAGAGATTCATTCATGTCCTTTTTGTGTTCTTCTAGCAGCATCATGAACAGTGATTTTAAATCCAAATCTTGTTTCTCTAGTGTTGGCATAACCAGGACTTGCTGATGTTGGAGAGTTTGGTTCAGATGCTGCCATATTGCCTAGATTTCTGTTAGTAGCATTCCTGTGTTTGCCCTTTGGCATCTTGTTCTCTGGAGCTAGTTGGTATTGTCTCTGGCTGGTGTTTAAGCCTCCTGAGAGGCTCTAGGGCTATTTCTGCAACACTGTATGGCAGGGTTTCCCCTGTTGCAAATTGCTGATGTGCTGTCCTCCTCTTGGGTGCCCTTGCAGCCCTAGTGTGCTTTGCCCTAGATTGTGTCTGTGAACCGGATGGTGCCCGTTTGCTCCTTCAGGGAGTGCTGAGGGTGTATGTTGCAGGGACCTTTTCTGCATGCTGATCACTCTGCTGGGCAGCAGAACTCCCAACCGGGTTGGTGCACACAAGGCTAGCCTTGCTGCTTGGGCCCTGAGTCTAGGCAAAAGCCTGGCAGGCCAATGTCTGAGCAAAGTTCCCCTCAGCTGTGAGTGTTGATTGGGTCTGTCAGGTGGCCAGGATGGCGGCATGTGCGAGCTCCCTGAGAATGCTGGGAGAGTCTGCTGGGCTAACAACCTCCTGGCCGGGTTGGCACACAGATGGCCCACCGAGCAGCCAAGGGCCTGGGGGCAGTCCAGGGCCTGACAGTCTTAGACGCCAGCTATGTCAGCCTCAGGCTAGCCTGTTAGCTGGTTTTGCCTGCTAGGACTCTCTGGCTTCCCTTAGGCAAAATGGCTGTTGAGAGCGCACTGGCCCAGGCAAACAACCTCCTGGCTGGATTTGCATACCGGTGCCCCCTCCCCCTCTAGCCCAGGGCCTGTGTGCAGGCCAACACCTGTCAGGTTTAGACCCCGCGATGTTGGTCTCAGGTTATATTTGCATACCTCACTCTGTCTGATCTCTATGGCGTCCGGGAACCAATATGGAGACCTTGTAACTGACTGGCGGGAGGCAGAGTTCTGATGTGGCTTCTGTGTGGTGAAAGGCGCCATAAATCCTCTGCTGCTTGCAGCCCAGCTGGCCAGTGATGGCCAGTGGTCGTGGACGCAGGGTCTGCCTGGACCCTGTCAGCTTGGTTCTACTGCTGATAGCCCTTCCTCTGGACCAACAGCTGCTGCTGTTGGTGCTGCAGCAGACTCCCAATCTCCTTTCAACTTTTTACATGTTGAGTTGTCCTTCTAGAGAGTTATCTTTCACTTGATTTTATC
Organism: Apodemus sylvaticus; assembly: GCF_947179515.1. NCBI lineage: Eukaryota > Metazoa > Chordata > Mammalia > Rodentia > Muridae > Apodemus > Apodemus sylvaticus. The sequence continues at coordinate 33,672,774 of NC_067479.1, read as the reverse complement.
TAGGTGTCACTTTTTCTTTTGCCTTTAGATGAATGATTCCCTTTATCTTCTTTTGTAAGGTGGATTTGATACATTGGGGTAACATATCATTTTTTGATTATATCCATTCTATTCCAATGTCTGGTACAGTCAAACTTGCCAAAACTCCATGGTTTGGGAAGTCATAGATCCTATGCAAGAATCTAATGTTACTATTTTGCTAAATTTGTACAGTATTAAAATCCATTCTATATATTTTTCTTTATATCAATAAATTAGTATGGCTCCTGACTCACAACAGGGGAGCTATAGTCCAGAAAATATTAATAACTTGAGTTTTTTCTACATAAGATGATCTAGGATCTCAATGTTCTAGACTTTCTTGTGATATTGCATATCCACAGGACACTACAATCCAAGTTTCCAAATATTAGCTGAATATTAACTGGTTATCTTCTGGTTCTTTTTCTTAGGTCAATACTTTTTTGTAGTGAACTATCACAACCACTGCCTAGAATGCACCTTCTATCCAGAACTCTTGTATTTCCCAGTGATTATTTACTTTTCCGAGGTGTTCCACAATGTACTCAGATGCCTTTTAATTTTATCTCTATTTACCTTTTCCCTTGGGGTTCTGAAATGTAAAATTTAGTACATTTCCTTACTGTTCCAAAGTCCTCAAAACCTGAGGATGGGCTGAAGGTTCTTTAAAGGCAGAATGTAGGTCTTTCCTATATTATATTCTGAGTATGGATGCAGTACATAAAAATGACACATAGATTTGTTTTTAAAATTATATGAAGTTTAACAGTTTTTAATTTTCTTATTTTCTTTCTTTCTTTTTTTTTTGTTTTTTGTTTTTGGTTTTTGGTTTCTTTGAGACATGGTTTCTCTGTATAGCCCTGGCTGTTCTTGAACTTACTCTGTAGACTAGGCTGGCCTTGAACTCAGAAATCCACCTGCCTCTGCCTTCCAAGTGCTGGGATTAAAGGTGTACGCCACCACTACCCAGCTTTTTTTATGTTCTAAGGTAACTATTTTGAAACTCATATTTCAGAATGTTGCATAAGAAAAACATGAAATGCATAATATAGATTAGTAAGTCATTCTTTATATAGACAAAAGGAATAATTTTACAAATATTTTAAATGGCTTATGTGACTTTAAAACTTCCAAATATCTACTATATGCAAAATAAACCTTATATTAGTTTATTTTAATAGCTAATATATTTAGTAACATTTTAATTCAGATTCCAAACATTCTGAAAATCATTCCAATTTCAAGTGTATACATCTAACATCTATCACTAGATTCTTAGTGTCATACTGTCAAATTCAGAAAGGCAGTCCTAGAATTAAATACTACAGTTCAAGCTTTAACACAGAAATGAAAGTTGATCTAACTTGACAGTTCCCTAGAAATAATCATTCTTACATGTCAAAGATGGGACATGACTAGATCTCTACATTATTCAAAACTGATGGCATCTAGGGAAAGGAAAGGAAGTGACAGTGTTATACCACATGAATTAAACACAAGACTAGAAAATGTTCTAACTCATGGGGCAAAGTGTTGGGCAAGAGGGTAAGAATACAACAATGTGTATCATTGCATCTCTTCAAACTTGTTCCCAATTCTTCTCCATCATCATTGAATTCTTCAAGTATGAAAGAAATTCAAAAATACAACTAAGCCAAACTTCTGAAATTTGACTTCTATAGCAAGTTAGACTTTAAAATGTAATTCTACTGTTTGAAAAGTAATCAATATATAAACACGCTACAAAATAGGAATCACCTAATATCTAAAGTTTTTACTTAATGGATCCATTCTGTAATAATATGACAAGAGTTTTGCAATAAATACTAACCTGTGCCATTGCTAATGTTTTTCCCTCAATATACCTATTTGTCACAGTACAGTGATGGTCAATACTGATGTAATGCTTTAAAAATAATCACCTCAAATATTTCAATTCTATCCATGAATGAAATAATGTTTCCTATGATGCCACCCGAATGAAGACTCAGAATGAAAGGATAACTTCCAGACTTACATGGAAACTCCAAAACCTTTGCCAAATTAACCTATGATATCAGTACTCCATAGAGTTAGCCATTGATACCAAAGTAGCAAGGCTTAGTCAACTGAGTCATTTCCTGCTCCCTGATCACAGGGGAGAGCTAGAAGTGTTAGATAAGTCCATTAGCTCTGCCTGACTAATGCTCACTTGTTCCAAATTGGTACACCAATTTGGGAAGTAAGAAAAGCAATATTTGTGAGATGAATTGCTGAGATGTTGATTCATTTTGTACTTGTAATAAGAAAAATATTTGAGGTGATTTTATAATAACTGGAGAAAATAAAGATAATATTTATACCATGGAATATCTACAATTTTAATTAGCACATCTCAATTCACACTGTCAAAATATTTTCTCAAAGTTATTTACAAATATCAAAGAAAACATTAACATCCAATTTCTTAATTCAAACATAAAATAAAAATGTTAAGTACAATGAGAGTTCTTGTGATGTCAGAATATTTTGTCCTTAATTTACAAAATATATCGTAATGGTAAAATGTTAATGTAAGCTTTTCTATAGATTAGAGGTTATATATAACTATCATATAGTATAATGTTTATTTCCTAGTGCATTTTATTAATCAACATTACTATTGTTTTTGTAGTTCAAATTGAAAAAATGAAATTTGTTGGTTAAATAAACTAATTTCTTTTTTTTTTACTTTATACAATATTTATTTACATTTCAAATGATTTCCCCTTTCCTGGGTTCCCCTACCTGAAAGTTCCATAAGCCCTCTTCCCTCCCCATGTTCCCCAATCACCCCCTTCACATTTCCCTGTCCTGGTATTCCCCTATACTGTTGCACTGAGCTTTTCCAGGGCCAGGGGCCTCTCTTTCCTTCTTCTTGGGCATCATTTGATATGTGAATTGTTTCTTGGGTATTCCGAGCTTCTGGGCTAATATCCATTTATCGGTGAGTGCATACCATTTGTGTTCTTTTGTGACTGGGTCACCTCATTAAGAATAGCATTCTCCCTGACTCAAAAGGTGAATCATGGTATGCACTCACTAATAAGTGGATATTAACCTAGAAAACTGGAATACCCAAAACATAATCCACACATCAAATGAGGTACAAGAAGAAAGGAAGAGTGGCCCCCTGTTCTGGAAAGACTCAGTGAAGTAGTATTCAGCAAAACCAGAATGGGGAAATGGGAAGGGGTGGGTGGGAGGACAGGGGGAGAGAAGGGGGCTTGCGGGACTTTCAGGGAGTGGGGGGTTAGAAAAGGGGAAATCATTTGAAATGTAAATAAAAAGTATATCGAATTAAAAAAAAAAGAATAGCATTCTCCAGTTCCACTGCTTTCCTAAGAATTTCATGAATTCACTGTTTTTAATAGCTGAGTAGTATTCCATAGTGTAAATATACCATATTTTCTGTATCCATTCCTCTGTTGAGAAATATCTGGATTCTTTCCAGCTTCTGGCTATTATAAATAAGGCTGCTACGAACGTAGTGGAACATGTGTCTTTACTACATGCTGGGGAATCCTCTGGGTATATGCCTAGGAGGGGTATAATATGGTCTTCTTGTAGTATCATGCCCAGGTTTCTAAGAAACAGCCAGACTGATTTCCAGAGTGGTTGCATCAGCTTGCAACCCCACCAGCAGTGGAGGAGTGTTCCTCTTTCTTCACATCCTCGCCAGCACCTGTTTTCTCCTAAGTTTTGATCTTAGTGATTCTGACTGGTGTGAGGTGAAAGCTCAGGGTTGTTTTCATTTGCATTTCCCTGATGACTAAGGATGAACATTTCTTTAGGTGCTTCTCAGCCATTCGATATTCCTCAGGTGTAAATTCTTTGTTTAGCTTTGTATCCCATTTTTTAATAGAGTTAATTGACTCCTGGAGTCTATCTTCTTGAGTTCTTTGTATATCTTGGATATTAGCCCTTTGTCAGATATAGGGTTGGTAAAGACCTTTTTCCAACTTGTTGGTTGCCATTTTGTCCTTTCGATGGTGTCCTTTGCCTTACAAAAACTTTGTAATTTTATGAGGTCCCATTTGTCAGTTCTTGATCTTATAGCATAAGCTATTGGTGTTCTGTTCAGGAAAATTTCCCCTGTGCCCATGTGTTCAAGGCTCCTCCCCAGTTCCTTTTCTATTAGTTTCAGTGTGTCTGGTTTTATCTAGAGGTCCTTGGTCCACTTGGACTTGAGTTTAGTACAAGGAGATAAAAATGGATCCATTTGTATTCTTCTGCATGCTGACCTCCAGTTGAACCAGCACCATTTGTTGACAAGGCTATCTTTTTCCCCTGGGTGGTTGTAGTTCCTTTGTCAAAAATCAAGTGACCATAATTGTGTGGGTTCCTTTCTGAGTCTTCAATTCTATTCCATTTATCTACCTGTCTGTCACTGTCCCAATACCATGCAGGTTTTAACACTATTGCTCTGTAGTACTGCTTGAGGTCGAGGATACTGATTCCCCCATAAGTTCATTTACTGTTGAGAATAGTTTAAGCTATCCTGGGTTTTTTGTTATTCCAGATGAATTTGAGAATTGCTCTTTCAAACTCCATGAAGAATTGAGTTGGGGTAGAAATTGCAGTGAATATGTATATTGCTTTTGGCTTCATGGCCATTTTTTACTATATTAATCCTGCCAATCCAAGAGCATGGAAGAATTTTCCATCTTCTGAGGTCTTCTTCGATTTCTTTCTTCGAAGACTTGAAGTTCCTGTCATACAAATCTTTCACTCTTTGGTTAGAGTAACACCAAGACACTTTATATTGTTTGTGGCTCTTGTGAAAGGTGTGATTTCGCTAATTTCATTCTCAGCCTGTTCATCCTTTGAGAATAGGAAGACTACTGATTTGCTTCAGTTAATTTTATATCTAGCCACTTTGCTGAAGTTCTGTATCACCTGTACAAGTTCCCTGGTTGAGTTTTTTGGAGTAGCTTAAGTATACTATCATATCATCTGCAAATAGTGATAATTTGACTTCTTCCTTTCTAATTTGTATCCGTTTGACCTCCTGTTGTTGTATAATTACTCTAGCTAGAACTTCAAGTACTATATTGAATAAGTATGGAGAGAGAGGGCAGCGTTTTCTAGTCCCTGGTTTTAGTGGGATTGTTTCAAGTTTCTCTCCATTTAGTTTGATGTTAGCTACTGGTTTGCTGTGTAATGCTTTCATTATGTTCAAGTATGGGCCTTGAATTCCTGTTATTTCCAAGACCTTTATCATGAATGGATGCTGAATTTTGTCAAATGTTTTTTTCAGCATCTAGTGAAATATTGGTATTGTTTTTGTAGTTCAAATTGACAAATTAAAATTTGTTGGTTAAATAAACTAATGTATAAAATATTTCATGAATATTTTATTATATATCAATTGTTTATAATTTAGCTTTTGCTTGAGTAGTCTTTCAAAAGTTATTTCTTATACTTTTTGATATTAGAATACAAGTATATTTTTCTCCTTTCCTTCCTGCCCAAACTCTTTTGTATGCCTTTCCTTGTCCCATTTAAATTTATTTTTTTAATGTTTATTATAAAATTTGTAATCTAATGGTGAGGTCATTCCTCAGCTTTAGACAGGGTCCTGAGGAATGGGTGAATGGGAGCAGTGGAAAATGACTTGGAGTCAGTGATGGATGCAAGCTGACAGCTCTGTAATCCACTTGGTTGCAGAACAATGTACAATCTTTTATTGGCATAATCTATTTCCTTAGAAATTACATATGACTTCAATTATTTGTATATATTTCAATATATTATTTAATCTTTAAATTTTTCTTTTTTTAATCTCAGCACTTCCAAGGCTTATTAAATAAAAGTATTAAACAACCCTAGAAAGTTTAGGTATCATAAAGCCTTCATCATTTACTTGATATCAGGCATTTGTTTGTCCCCAACCTCTATTTGGTTTGCACATATAGCTTCCTCCTTTAGTGAGTAGAATATCTGAATCAAACTTAGTTGTTGATAGCTTCTATGGAGGAGGGGACCACCATTTTCCCACTGATACTCTACAACCAGGTATCTGTGACTTATTTTTTAACTATTCCTTTCTCTTTAATTATTTACTTTTTTTCTTCTATTGCCCAATTCATGGCTCCTTCCTTAAGGTCCTTTTCAGTAAACTGACTTAATAGAGAAGCCACCTCTCTTTTCTTAGGTCTGTAAAGCCTCTCATACAAATCATATTGCAGCTCTCATCTGAGGCAGGAACCATTTCTCAATGTCCCTTCTGTGACTATGGTAGATCCAACACACTGTAGTTTCAGAAGACCAGGAATCCATTCATAACACACATAGAGTGCAAATCATAACTGACTATAACTCCAGTTCTACAGGATCTTGCTTCAGCAGGCCTGCATTCATGTGTTGAACATAAATTCATAAAGGCATATACATGTACACCTAAATAAATATAAATAAATCTTAATGATAGGATACACATAATGGATTTCATTTTTTTGTTTTCATTCAAGCAATATCCTACTGTTTTCTATCCATTTATTTCCATACCTGCCATTTTGAAACTGAAATTTACTATTTACTCATGTAATACCTGACCAATATTTAGCATAGCAATTTCTTCTTTGACTCCTATTATCAAGTATATAAGTTTTCTAAAATTCTTGGTGAAGTTAAACATATACTGGAAATTGAAGAGTAAAAATTTATAGAAGCAAAGCAAAGAGAAACCACTCAAACCTAAATATTCTCCTAAATTGTTATCCTAAATGGCATTGTAAGTACAATAAAATCAATAGTTTCTATCATCTATAATAATGTTATCATTTTGTGTTAGCACATTCATTCCCTCATGTTAGCATATTTCAAACACTAATGATAAATAACCTTTTCATGTTTCATGGAGCTATATTAAATGTTGGAACTTCAGATTAATTATCTAATCAGCTCTGCTCATAAGGATGGAAGAAATTTTAGAATTAATATAAATAAAAATGATGAAATTATGTTCATTTGTTCAATAGCTTTGCATATATTCTACATTCAAGCACTATGTTTGGCCATAATACATAATAGAAGAAAAGGCAGCTTGAACTTTTGTGGAGACCTGAGATAAACTCAATAGTTACACAAAATCATTTAAGATGTCAGTGTGAAAAAATGTGACTAATTTTGGCTATGCATCTGCTTCTATCTGCAGCTGGATGAAGGATCTCAGGAGACACTTATACTAGGTTCGTGTTTGCAAGCATAGCAAAATATCATTGATAGTATCAGGTGTTGGCTCTCTCATTGGTCCTCAGTGGGAGAGGATGTGCCTATACTTGCTTGTACCAGGTGAGGTGGTACCCAAAAGTGCTCACCATCTTTGAGAAGAAGGGGAGAGGTAGTAGGAATAGGGATTTATATGTGTGGGACTGGAAAGAATGAAGCTGTAATTGATATGTAAATAAAAATAATAACAATAAGCCAAATGTGACTAAGTATGTTTAGTAACATGGATTCAGCAAAGACATTCTTGAGTTACAAACCACCAAACTAATATGCATGGTGAGTGGAAATTTACTGATAGATAGAAGAAAAAATATATTCCAAGTAAAAGTGAAGCCCAACAAAGAGGACATGATATGGTGCATTGCCAGATAATGCCAATGTAACTGAAAATATATGAAGAAAAGAAAACATTCTAGATAAGACACCCCCTCACACAGAGCAAAATGCAACATATGGAAAATACTGAGTTTCTCTCGGGATGTAGAAAATGGGTTTTTAAGCAAACAATACCATGTTTAGATTTCTCTTTCATTCAATCATGTGCACACATACATACACATATATAATTATAAAATTGTCATGTCTGAACTGAGAATAGAATTCAAAAAGACCAATGTAGAAGCTCAAGAATTTACCCAGATGGGAAATATTGGCAGATTAATTACAGAGTATCAATAAGATGGAGGGCCTGAGTGGGATTCAGAGATGCATGTAATCTTGCATAACCAACATTTATTATATAAAACCATGGGATTTGATAGTAACTATAAAAAGTAGAGAAAGGAATAAATTAAAATTAATTGTTAAATTTCTGTTTTTAAATTGAAAATAGGGGGTTTTGTTTGTTAGTTTCAGACAATATATTTTCTTCAAGGTATCCCCACCAAAACTCCTCCCATATTCTCTGCCCTCCATTATATGGAGTAAGATGCACAGTGGTCTACTCATTAATATGAAATTAACTTAAAAATAACCATTTGTCAAATGATAGGGGAAAAGATTAAGCTTAAAAATGAAGGCATTACCAGACTTGGTGGCACATTGCCTGTAATCTCAGCAATAGGGAGGCAGAGGCAAGCAGATTTCTGTGTTCGAGGCCAGCCTGGTCTACAGACTAAGTTCCAGGACAGCCAGAACTACAAAGAGAAACCCTGTCTCGAAAAACAAAACAAAACAAAACAAACAAACAAAAAGAGGTATCACTTGAATAAACTTTCTCAAAGTACTTCAAATATGGAAAAACCATCATTTTAATGTTTCAAAAATGAACATTGGAGGAGACAGATTTGGAAGAAGAAAAACCAATGGGATAGGATAGGAAAGTAATTATACCTCAATTTAAAACAAATTTAATTAAAATATTAAAATATACTCTAGAACAGATGGTTCAACCATTAAGGTCACTGGCTCTTCATCCTGTAGGCCAGTGGTCTATTTCCAGCACTACATAATAATTTACAGTCCTCGATATTCCCATTCCAGATGGCCCCTTGGGTGCCTTCTTCTGCCTTTGCAGAATCTGTACACATGTTGTAATCCAACATCCCTTCACACATAATATCCCTACATCAAAAAACAAAAAACAAAAAACAAAAAACAATCATTCTTTCCCTAAAGACAAATATACTTATTACTTATGCGAGATTTGGGGGGTGAGGAACCGGGAAAGGTTTTAGCATATGAAATGTAAATGAAGAATATATTCAATAAAAAACACATTTTTAAACAATATAGCAAATACCAACTGATGTCTAGTCAACAAAACGAAATCTAAATTAACTATTATAATTATTTTGTTAACATGGAATAGATTATACTAAATAATGATTAGATAGATACCTAAATATTGTATCATGTTAACAGAAAACACTTTTTGCAAAATATTTTACTTTTAAAGAATATTTTATGACAGAAAAATGATTGATAAATGTTGAGTACTCTTCAGAGGTCAAATAATATGGGCAGAAAGCATATTGAGTGTGTTGCCACAATTGGTACATATTCGTCAATGAATAAGTATATTTAAACGGTTGGAAAACTGAAGAAGAGGCAAACTAAAATTCCCTAATGGTTCAAGAATTCAGCAAGAACATGAGGTAAACTAGAAAGATGAAAAGATGGAATCAAGTAACAGGGACAGATCAGCCTTCTGAAGTTAAAAGTGTAGACCTTGGTTTTTCTTTTTTATTCTATATTCTTTGTTTGCATTCCAAATGCTTTCCCCTTTCCCAGTTCCCCTCTCCCCATATGTCCCATAAGCCTTCTTCCCTCCACCCATTCTCCAATCACCTCCCTCCTTTTTCTCTGTCCTGGTACTCCCCTACAATAGTAGATCAAGACTTTCCAGGTTCAGGACCCTCTCCTTACATCTTCATGGGAGTCATTTGTTATGCTAATTGTGCCTTGAGAGCTTCTGGGCTAATTAATATCCACTTATCAGAGATTGCATTACATGTGTATTCTTTTGTGACTGGGTTACCTCACATAGGATGATATTTTCCAGTTCCAAACATTTGCCTAACAATTTCATGAATTCATCATTTTTAATTGCTGAGTAGTATTCCATTGTATAAATATATATATTCCATAATATAAATATTAAATATTTTTGTAAAAAAATTTTCTGTCTCCATTCCTCCATTGAGGGGCATGTGGGTTCTTTCCAGCTTCTGGCTATTATAAATAAGGCTACTATGAACATAATGGAGCATGTGTCCTTATTGCATGCCAGGGAATCCTTTGGGTATATGCCCAGGAGAGGTATAGCAGAGTCCTCTGGAAGTGTCATGTCCAGTTTTCTGAGGAATTGCCAGACTGATATCCATAGTGGTTGTACCATTTTACAATTGCACCAGCAGTGGTTCCTCTTTCTCCACATCCTTGCCAACACCTGCTGTCTCATGAGTTTTAACCTTAGCCATTCTGACTGGTGTGAGGTGAAATCTTAGGGTTGTTTTGATTTGCATTTCCCTAATGACTAATGATGTTGAGCATTTCTTAAAGTGCTTCGCAGCCACCTGAATTTCTTCAGGGGAAAATTCTTTGTTTAGATCTGTACCCCATTTTAAATAGGGTTATTTGGTTCCTTGGGGTCTAACTTCTTGAGTTCTTTGTATATATTGGATATTGCCCTCTATCTTATGTAGGGTTGGTGAAAATCTTTTCTCAATTTGTTGGTTGCAGTTTTTTCCTTTTGACAGTGTCCTTTCCCTTACAGAAACTTTGGAATTTTATGAGGTCCCATTTATCGATTCTTGATCTTAGAGCATAAGCTATTGGTGTTCTGTTCAGGAACTTTTCCCCTGTGCCCATGTCCTCAAGGATTTTCCCCAGTTTCTTTTCTATTAGTTTCAGTATATCTGGTTTTATGTGTAGGTCCTTGATCCACTTGGAGTTGAGCTTAGTACAAGGAGATAAGAATGGATTAATTTGCATTCTTCTGCATGCTGAAATCCAGTTGAACCAGCACCATTTGTTGAAAAGGCTATCTTTTTTCCACTGGATGTTTTCAGCTCCTTTGTCAAAGATCAAGTGACTATAGGAGTATGGATTCATTTCTGGGTCTTCAATTCTATTTCATTGGTCCACTTGCCTGTCACTCTGCCAATACCTTGCAGTTTTTAACACTATTGCTCTGTAGTATTGTTTGAGGTCTGGGATAATGATTCCCCCAAAAGTTCTTTTAGTGTTGAAAATCGTTTTAGCTGTCCTGGGTTTTTTTTTGTCATTCCAGATGAATTTGAGAATTGCTTTTTCTAACTCTGTGAAGATCTGAATTGGGATTTTGATGAGGATTGCATTGAATCTGTATATTGCTTTTCCAAAATGGCCATTTTAACTATATTAATCTTGCCAATCCATGTGCATGGAAGATTTTTCCATTTTCTGAGGTCTTCTTCAATTTACTTCTTCAGAGACCTGAAGTTCTTGTCCCATAGATCTTTCACTCATTTGTTTAGAGTCACACCAAGATAGTTTATATTGTTTGTGGCTATTGTGAAGGGTGTCATTTCCCTAACTTCTTTCTCTGCCTGCTTATCTTTGATTATAGGAAGGCAACTGATTTGCTTGAGTTGATTTTATAACCAGCCACTTTGCTGAAGTTGTTTATCAGCTGTAGAAGTTCTCTGGTGGAGATGTCTGGATCACATAAGTATACTATCATATCATATGAAAATAGTGATAATTTGACTTCTTTCCAATTTGTATCCCATTGACCTCCTTATGTTGTCTAATTGCTCTAGCTAGAACTTCAAGTACTGTATTGAAAAGGTATGGAGAAAGAGGGCATCCTTGTCTAGTCCCTGATTTTAGTGGGATTGCTTAAAGTTTCTGTCCATTTAGTTTGATGTTGCTGTATATTGCTTTAACTATGTTTAGGTATGGGCCTTGAATTCCTGTTATTTCCAATACTTTTAGCATGAAAGGATGCTGAATTTTGTCAAATATTTTTTCGGCATCTAATGAAGCGATCATATGTTTTTTGAGTTTGTTTATGTAGTGAACTGCATTGATGGATTTCCTTATATTGAACCACCCCTGCATCCCTGGAGTGAAGCCCACTTGATCATGGTGGATGATCATTTTAATGTGTTCTTGCATTCAGTTGGCAAGTATTTTATTGAGTATTTTTGCATCGATATTCATAAGGGAAATTGGCTAGAAGTTCTCTTTCTTTGTTGGATGTTTGTGTGGATTGGGTATCAGCATAATTATGGCTTCGTAGAACGAGTTGGGTAGTGTTCCTTCTGTTTCTATTTTGTGGAATAGTTTGAAGAGTATTGGTGTCAGGTCTTCTTTGAAGGTCTGATAGAATTCTGCACTGAAGCCATCTGATTCCGTGCTTTTTTTTGGTTGGGAGTCTTTCTATGACCCCTTTTATTTTTTTAGGGGTTATGGGACTGTTTAGATGATCTATTTGATCCTGATTTAATCTTGGTGTTTGATATTGCCCAACATCTTTCCACAAACCCAGCCCTACAAAGGATAATAGGAGGAAAACACCGATACAAGGAGGGAAACATCACCCTGGAAAAAGCAAGATAGTAACCTTCTTTCATCAAACCGAAAATAAGATAACCAAACAAATATAAAAAACAACATAAAAAATGACAGGAAGTAATAATCACTATTCCTTAATATCTCTTAACATCAATGAACTCAATTCCCCAATAAAAAGACATAGATTCACAGACTGGATACCTAAACAGGATCGTTCATTTTGCTGCACACTGGAAAAACACCTCAGTGTCAAAGACAAACACTAACTTACAGCAAATGGCTGGAAGACAATTTTATTAGCAAATTGTTTCAGGAAACAAGTCGGAGTAGCCATTCTAATATCAGATAAAATTGACTTTCAACCTAAAGTCATCAAAAGAGACACTGAGGGACACTTTTTGCTGGTCAAAGGAAAAATCCAACAAGAAGAACTCTCAATACTGAACATCTATGCTCCAAATGCAAGAGCATCCTCATTCATAAAAGAAACTTTATTAAAACTCAAAGCACACATTGCACCTAAAAAAATAATTGTGGGTAACTTCAACACTGCACTTGCCTCAATGGACCGATCAGGCAAACAGAAACTAAACAGGAACACAGTGAGACTAATTGAAGCTTTGGACCAGTTAGAGTTAATATATATATATAAAACATTTCATCATAAAGCAAAAGAATGTACCTTTTTCTCAGCACCTCATGGTACCTTCTCCAAAATCGACCATATAATTGGTCACAAGACAGACCTCAACAAATATAAGAAGCTCAAACGAATCCCATGCCTCCTATCAGATTACTATGGAGTAAAAGTGGTCTTTAATAGCAACAAAAAGAACAGAAAGCCCACATACACATGGAAACTGAACAATATTCTACTCAATGATACCTTGGTTAAGGAAGAAATAAAGAAAGAAATCAAAGACTTTTTAGAATTTAATGAAAATGAAGACACAACATCCCCAAATCTATGGGACACAATGAAAGCAGTGCTAAGAGGAAAAAAAAAAAGAGGAAAACTCATAACCCTGAGTGCCTTCAAAAAGAAAATGGAGAGAGCATACCCCAGCTGCTTAATGACACACCTGAAAGCCCTGGAACACAAAGAAGCTAATTCACCCAGGAGGAGTAGAAGGCAGGAAATCATCAAACTCAGGGCTGAAATCAATCAAGTAGAAACAAAGAGAACCATACAAAGAATCAACAAAACCTGGAGCTTGTTCTTTTAGAAAATCAACAAGATAGATAAACCCTTAGGCAGACTAACCAAAGAGCATGAGACAGTATCCAGATTAACAAAATTAGAAATGAAAAGGGAGATATAACAGCAGAAACTGAGTAAATTCAAAAAAATCATCAGATCCTACTACAAAAGCCTATACTCAGCCCTTGGCTTTTCTATAGGTAGAGGTAATGGAACAGATGTGATTTTTTTTAAATTTATTAGATATATTCTTTATTTACATTTCAAATGATTTCCCCTTTCTTGGATGCCCCCTCCCAAAGTCCCCATAAGCCCTCTTCCCTTCTCCTGTTCCTCAATCAACCCCCTCCAGCTTCCCGGGTCATGGTATTCCCCTACACTGCTTCATTGAGCCTTTCCAGGACCAGGGGTCTCTCTTCCCTTCTTCTTGTGCTTCATTTGATATGTGAATTGCTTCTCGGGTATTCCTAGCTTCTGTGTTAATATCCACATATCAGTGAGTGCATACTGTTAGTGTTCTTTTGTGACTGGGTTACCTCACTCAGGGTGACATTCTACAGTTCTACCTACTTGCCTAAAAATTTCATGAATTCATTGTTTTTTAATAGCTAAGTAGTATTCCATAGTGTAAATATACCACTTTTTCTGTATCCATTCCTCCATTGAGGGACATCTGGGTTCTTTCCATCTTCTGGCTATTATAAACAGGGTTGCTATGAACATAGTGGAGCATATCTCCTTTTTACATGCTGGGGATTCTCAAACTGGGCATGATACTACTGGAGAAGAGTTGTGATCTTATGCAAGGTGTTTTAAACACTACTAGGAAAATTACAACAGTCTTCTATAACTTTAAATTTATTTGTTGTGCTCCAGAAATTCTTAGATGACAATTAGATAGAAAATACGTTAATTCACAAAGCAAAGTAGAGGAAACACAGCAGAGATACGTGCTGATACAGCCTTTAAAAATCATGGAGCAGAAGGTTGCGGAAGCAACACAAAGGGCAGTAAAACTGATTTGAATTAATGAAAGCCCCATGAAAATGGGCTATGAGCTGGGTTTGGAAAGTCAAACAGAAGCTTATCAAATAGGAGAAAAGAAACAGAAAGAGTTATAGCCTAGCAAGTTTCCCCAAAGAGGAAAGGAGATTAAGTTCAAGAAGAAAAAAACAGTTGGGAAGAGCTATATGCCTTGGTTGTTCTTTCAGCCCTCATCTGAGGCATGAAAGTGGACTGTGTGCTTTTGTCTGAGATTCCCTGACAGTAGTTACCCTTTATGCCTCCTAACAAAAGATTAAAAATTGGCTGAGAAAATTGTATTTCTTCCTTATTGGGTAACTTTTATTGGCATTCCAAGAGAAATTAACTCAATTCCTTGAATAACAGAGTTCACAAGAGAATGTGTTTACTAGAGTAAAATGTGTTTGTTCTTTTCTATTATGTCTAGCTGTTCACACTTTACCATCATGTTTATCATATAGGATGGCTGCTGGTGTTAAAGCTTCCAATTTATTTTAGCAATATTCTTAATTGTGTTAGAAAATTGATATTAATTCCTAAAGTGAATGCCACTAATAATCACCTAATAGTCTCATATTTAATAATCAACATAGGATTAATTACTGTGTTAAAATTCATTCTTTTGCTATTAAGCTTAATGTTGATATGTCAATTTGTATTACCATGTTTATCATTCTCTGGGCTTTTTAATATATCTACAATGTGTTTCTGAGCCTTTGTACAGCATATATTATGTAAAGATTTAAATAAATGATTTTTGCATAACATAATTCATTCCCATCATTATTCATAGAATTAGAGTTTGGTTGTTTTGTATATTTACAGATATGTATCATGTTGACATTTTGTGTGTTCAAACACTGAATTGCATAATGGCATTCAATTGGCAATGGCATTAGCACTCTATCAAACTTAGATGCAAGACTAATATTGAAATGAAGCTCTTTCTATTAACAGCGGTAATACCATTTGGATTACCAAAATGAGATAAATCTCCTAGAATCTTAGGGCATGATCATATTTTCTTTTCATTTTTAAGTGAGCTTGTGTTTGCTTCTTAGTTACATTTCTTTAATCTGTTAGTGTGTCTTATTTAAATACATCTTTATAGAGGGTAAAAGTGACATACAATGTGCTTTCATTATTTATTTTTTTGAGACACTATCTTTGACGTGCCTGGAACTTACTTTGTAGAATAGGCTGACCTCATACCTCTCGGTATCTCCTAGCCTCTGCCTAGAAGTAGCTTGGATTACAGCTTGTGCTACCATGCCCAGCTCAAAAAACATGTTTTCAATACAGTTTTTTCCTTTCTCCTTGTTCAGCACTCTGTGTCCAGTAAATAAAGCATAGCTTGGCTCAAAATAGATGCTTCATGAATATTTATTATTAAATGCATAATTTGTCAATGATTTTAATTATCTCAAGACATATTTCATATTATTCATTCTAAATAATTTTATGTTCTGTCCCTGATAATACTGCTTGTTGGACATGTTGTTTTCATGATATTTTTCTTAAGGCTCAAAAGCAACTTTAATTTTCGAATAATATGCAAACATTATTATTACATATTTTAAGTGGAACATTTGTCTATACATAAGGGACTACATAATTAATGTTCAGTTAAGTCATAAGAACACTTATTATTTATATAATTTTTAAAGTTAGTGACTAACTTGTTGATTATTTATCTTTGAAAAAACACTTATTTCTCAAGACATTGACACCCTTTCAGAAAATAACATGACCTTGTGAGTGATGTGGTCTTACACAAACACACACACACACACACACACATTATCAGACTATCAATATGAAAGAAAAAGAGAAGGGTGAAAAATAACAAAGGTGTAGATACAGGACAGAAGAATTTTTTCTGCAAGGAAATCTAATTCTGACAATTGTCAGAGAACCTTCCTTCCTCAGTTTCCACTGACCATTGTGATAAGATTTTATATATCAGCCTATCACCCTGGTTGGATTTTGGCAGACTATACATGTGCATACATTGTATTGCAAAGTTTATAAAAGAGATTACAGTATTTAACCTTTTGGGACTGGATGGATATCACAACCTCTACAGAAAGTCTGAAGAGAACAACAGGTGGAGGAAGTAAAAGCTCATTTCTCTTTCTTTCTGACTATATAAGAACAGCGAAAAGACTGAGATATCTTACATGTTCTTTGATGGTTCTTGGTTCTCTTACTTGAGCCTAACTGCTTAATCATCGTTGCTTATGAGTTTGCAGTTTATAAACCCATGCCATTAAATTCCTACCCTACATATCCCACAAAGTGATGGATGCTTCCTCAATCTCTTCTCTCTCTCCCTCCAGCTTGTCACTTTCACACCCTGTGAAAAAACAAGTTTAGAAAATTCAGCGTGGGTGTTTTCTTTATCTAGGAATACTTATCAGATAATTAACACGTAGATTCGTACAGAAACGGCAATGTAACTTTACTCTGGGCACATTCCTTTTACCCTTCCTTACTAACCACATGAAAAGAAATGGAACCCTTAAAGAACATAGAGATAGCTGGGCAGTGTTGGCACGTGCCTTTAATCTCAGCACTTGGGAGGGAGAGACAGGTGAATTTCTGAGTTCAAGGCCAGCCTGGTCTAAAGAGTGAGTGCCAGGACATCTTACACAGAGAAACACTGTCTCGAAAAAGAAACAAAACAAACACACAAACAAAAAACAAAACAAAAAGACCACAGATATGAATTTTATACTTTTTTCTTTTAAAAAAAAGTGTCTTGTATTTACCTAGTATCTATTACACTTAGAGGAAAAATATGAGGAGCAAACTGGAGATGTTAATGTTGGTTTTGATACTAGAGCTTTAAAATTAAGGCAGGAGTATTGCCAGTTTGAGGCAATCCTTGAACACACATAGTTTAAGACCATCCTGGCATATTTAGCAAAATTTTTTCTCAACAAAAGCAAGCCACATAACAAACAGAAAATAATGGATACAAATTACCTAGATACATTTTTAAGAAAACACAATTGGATTTTAAAGACTCTATTGCTGTGAGTTCAATACACAGGCAATTTATATTTAAGGTACAATTATAGAAGCTTTTAGAAAGGGATCTTAGATTCTGTGCTTGATCTACTAAAGTAAACTATACAGTCATCTATAAAAATGTGACCTAAAAATTTGGGACAGTTACTGGTTCAAAGTGTTGGAAAAGTCACATAGTAAAGATGGGATTTAGTTTTAACCATGTTAGATGGGTCCCAATACCAATAACCCCTGTGGTTATTAAGGAATATATGACTCAAAGTTTGAGACATAGTTACTGAATTGGAACATCTAATATAAAGATATTAAATGAATATTAGAGTGACAGAGGCCAAATCTTTTACATTAATTGCCAATGACAAGGCAGACATGATTGTGCAATGAATATGGCAATCAATATTGCATTCAAAACAATATTCACTTATACAAGCATGTTTTCCTAGTTGAGTTTACCTTGAAAATGAGTAAATAAAAATTATCTATCTACACCATAAATTTTTTTAACTCAAAGTATAGAAATGCTGTAACATGGTCCTCAGTCAGTTCAAACATATAACAATTTTCATATCCTTTTGACTTGAATAAATTTTTTGGGTCCCCTTCGAGAAGGACATTGGTATGTTACTCAAATTGTATACCATTCATGTTTTTTTTCCAATTTCTTGAAAGACCTATTGCCTTCTCTTAGAGTAACTGAAGATTCCAGAAAATAAAATAATTTTAATTTTTAACAACACCTAGATTTTACTTTGAACTTACCCTAAATTGAATTTTGCAAGTGCTTAACATCACTTTCCTAGATCAAGAATGTCTGCAGGCTAGGACTTAAAGAGTTCACTGTACCAGTGGGATCTTCAATCACAGGCATCTCAAGGTGCGTCCAGGGTATCCTTGTGGTTATTACCTTAATTCTGAAATGCATAATTGGAAGAACCATACTGAACTGGTATTGAAATCCACTATGTATCACTGCTATATGGGGCTATTTTGGGGAAAATTATCAGGAAGAATCTTATATCAGTTACTATATCCTAGGAAAAATAGGAAGCCTGAGTGAATTGCTGGAGGCTGGTGTCTTAGGGTTTCACCATTGTGAAGAGGCAACTCTCATAAAGGCAAACATTTAATTGAGGATGTCTTACAGTTTCAGTTTCAGTTCTTTATCTTCATGGTTAGAAGCATTAGCATTGTATAGGCTGACTTTGTGATGGAAGAGTTGATAGTTCTACATTTTGATTGGAAGGCATTCAGGAGGAAACTACTTCCACATTGGGTGGTACTTGAGCATAGAAAATCTCAAAGTCCACCTCTACAGTGATGCAGTTCCTTGCATAAGGCCACACTTTCTAAATCTCCTATTGGTGGCATTCCTGTTAGCATCTAAACACATGAGCCTATGGGAGCCTATTCAAACCACCACAGAGAGGAAACATCAATGCTATCATCAAAGACATGAAACATGTAAGTATTCTGATTATTACAATATCTTCATTTAACTACTCTGCATCCTCAGTAGAAGTCAGATGAATCTTGGAGAATCTAATGACTTATTGAAAGTTGAAGACAGTGGTGACTTAATTGTATTGGCAGCACCTCACAGAATGGCTAAAATCAAAACCTCAAGTGACAGCACATGTTGGCAAGGATGTGGAGGAAGAAGAAACACTCCTCCATTGCTGGTGGGATTGCAAACTGGTACAAGCACTGTAATTCAATCTGGTCCTTCCTCAGAAAATTGGAAATGGTCCTATCTGAAGACCCAGCTATACCACTCTTGGACATATATACAAAAATGCCCTATAATACAATGGGGACACACACTGCAAGATGTTCAGCATTATTTGTAATAGCCAGAAGCTGAAAACAACCCGGATGTCACACAGTGGAAGAATGGATACAGATAACTTATCTATTCATACAATGGGATACTATTCAGATATTAAAATCAAGAAAATCATGAATTTTCCAGACAAATGGATGGGACTAGAAAATATCATTTTGAACGAGGTATGCTAGACCCAAAACGGCATTCAGGATATGTACTCACTAAAGGGGAATGCCAGGATAGGGAAGCTGGAGAGGGTTGATTGGGGAAGAGGAGGAGGGAAGATGGCTTATGGGATTTTTTAGAGGAGAGGGGAACCAGAAAAGGGGACAACATTTGAAATGTAAATAAAGAATATATCTAATAAAAGATAAATAAATAATGAGTGGATATTAGCCAAAAAGCACAGAATACCTAGGATACAACCCAAATAATTTAAAAACTTTAGCAAGCAGAAAGTGAGGATGATTCAATTTCACTTACTTGGAGGAATAAAATAATCAAGGGAGACAGAAAGAGTGAGGAATTTGGGAAGGAGAGGGGACATGGGAGAAGGGGAATAGGATCAGTTATGGAGGGGTCTGGAGGGAATCCCAGAGGGGCAAGAAAATGAATGAAAATATGTAGTCTACCCAGGTGGGAGGTAGGGATATCCTCTAGAAAATACCAGAGACCTTGGGGTAAAAGACACTTAGAATCAATGGGAGTGACCTAAGATAAAGCGGCCAACAGTGGGGAGAGGGAACTCGAAGAGTCCACCTCCTGTTAATGGACAGGACCTCAATGGAAGTATGGGGTTGTCATCCCACAATCAAAAGGTCTGACTCAGAAGTGTTCCATATAAAAGAACTGTAAAGACAAAAATGGAGAAGAGACTGGGGGAAAGGTGGTCCAGTGACTGCCACAACTAGGAATCCATCTCAAGGGGAGACTCCAAGGCCTGACCCTATTACTTAAACTTTGATATGCTTACAGACATGAGCCCAGCATGGTTCTTCTCTGAGAGGCCCAACCAGAAGCTGACTGATACAGTTGCAGATACTTCCTCCCAATCATTGGACTGAAGTTGGGGACCTCTGTAGTTGAATTAGGGGAGAGAAGGAAGAAGCAGAAGAGGAGGACCATCCCATAGGAATACCAGTAATCTCAACTAACCTGTACCTCTGGGAACTCCCAGACACTGAGCCAACAACTAGACAGTGTACACTACCTGGTCTGAGGTCCGACATATATATCAGAGGACTACCTGGTCTGGTCTCACTGGAAGAAGATGCTTGGAGTCCGGGAGAGACTTGAAACCCTATGGAGGGGGGAGGCTTCTTGGTGGGGAAGCATTCTCTTGCTGACAAGAGTGAGGATGAATGGGGTGAGGAACTGTGAGACAGGGAGGGGAGCAATGACTGGATTGTAAATAAATAAAATAAATACGGGATAAAGAAATAGAGATTTCTCAATGGAGATCTCTCTAAGGGCTGAGAAACACTTAAAGAAATGTTCAGTGTCATTTAGACAAATCAAATTAAGTCTAAAGTATATATCTCTTGACAAAAATTTTTCAAGAAAATAAACCATTATGTCTTTCATTAGTTGATTCATTTTCTAAGACAAAATTACAAGATTTGTACACAAAAAGAGAGGAAAGTAAGCAAATGTCACTTCAAAGCAGTGAAGGTTCTGATTTTAATGCTCTTTAGAGATAGCAATCACATTTTGTAGGTTTTGTTTCACTATACAATCATTAAGCATACAATAGCAAAAGAAAGATATAATTGCCTAGGATCTTAAATAACAGCATGATAAATCAAAGAGCACAACAATTTGAAAAGATTCATGTGTTATATATTTACTACTTGTTTCAGTTTTGTGAGGAAAAATGTAGTTACGTTTAACAATAAAATACTCCTTTTCTCATCCCCTATCACCTGTTGCATTAGTAGCAAATATGCATTATTATCACTGCTCTATTACTAAAACATGAAAAATAATTGAGTGAGATATTGAATCTGAAATTAAGGCGCCTTCTGCTCTTCCACAACAAGATGAGAATTTGCTGACTGACATAGTCCATTCGCCAATTCATTTTCCATCACTCACAGTAGGGCTGTCAATCTAGAGTAGTCTTCTTGGGTCAGTGACCAGTGCACACAGGGGATTGCTAGCCTCCTCAGAGTAGAATTATTAGCATGAAGCCAGCTGATAAGAATCCTACTGGTGTCTTTGGGATGCTGGACTCTTAAATGTTTTGGGTTGGGAATTGGGGTGCTGAAAGTTTAGGGTCCCATGAGACTCCCACTGAATTTCCTATCCTTCAAGTTCTGGTCTCAAAAATTTGAAATATGAAATTCTAAGACAACCAAAGGTGAGTTTTCACAAAATTATTTCATAATAGAATTTAAGATAAAGGAAGGTGCTCCTTCACCACAGAAAGAATGCCCAGGAATGGCACAGTGATATTGGTAACTGCTTTCCAGTCCTAGTTTTCTGTGATTCATGGAGAAGTCAGGGAAAAGAGCTGAGCAGTGCAGCTGAAATCCTATTCCATTCGTCCCAGTGCCACTCAGTTTCAGTTAAGTACTCTTGTTTGCCTTTCTGGAAAAGAGATAATCCTTTCAAGAAAAAGAAACAATGAAAAAACATAAACATTCTGGGCATTTCTATACTGAAGCAAAGACAAGGAGGGATGTGTCTCCTTTTCAGGGACTGGTGGAAAACTGCACGCATTGAGGAGTTCTTTACTCAACCACAAAGCCACTTTCCCTCTGCTGTTCTCAACACACTATATTAAGGTCTCTTCTCTGTTTCCTCAGAAGCAATTGCTTTTTATTAATGCTAACATCCTCCCTACAAGGATAGTAGGTCTAGAAAATATTTTAACATTTGCTTGTGTACTGTATAATTCTTTCCTAAAATTAATTACAGTGTTTCAAATCTATGTCACCAATCTATCTCGTATCTAATAAAATATTTCACTGCATTTTTATTCTTTGCCGTCACTTGATTTTGAGGAATATCCTTTGGGTCTTTCTCCAATCTTTCTCTAATTTTGAACAAAAGAATGTTTGACTATTCTGTATAGCACTATCCATATGATTCTGACTTTCTAAGAAAAAAACTCTAGCATTTTTGCAAAAGCATTCTAAAGATGGTACAAATTTTTATGGGTATATTTGATTCATTTCCTAATATACCTTCATGAGTCTTAAAGACAACATTCTTTGCTAATTAGCTCACATATTGTAATAACTTATATGAAATTATCAATAACATATATACAGATGTCTTAAAGCAGATAATATAGAAACTGTGAAAGTATTCTTTAATAATGAAATGTTGAATTAATGGTATGCTGTTCATTTGAGATATTTAAAAGTTGGGGAAACTAAAGAAGACACATGGGAGATGCATCTTGGCTATTCCCACAGTAATTTTATGTTTGTGACCTTGAATTATAAATGTCTTTGCAAAAAGTCATTAGCAGATTGTTGAAGTAGACAGGACATGCATGTGACATTTACATGAGAATAAGAATTAATTCAGAAAACTTTCCAATGAATCTCTGGATAGACACTTTATCTATATGTCTACAGATTTGTGTCAGAGCATTTATCCTTCTAAAATAAATATACTTAGTGGATCCCAAGTAGAGTCTTCAATAGCATGTATATAAAAGAGTTTACATTTAAATAGTGGCACATATATTCATTTCTATTTTTCCCCCCAAAGGGGAATCCCTTTTTTTGAACCAGCAGTTGTTGGGTAAAGGTTTGTTTTTTAAAACTTGCACTAGTATAAATACAAGTTAGTAACACTCAAGTGAGTATACTTTATAATGATAGGAAACAATATACACATATATGCACATGTACACACATGTGCTAACACACATACACACATGCACAAAAACGCATCCACACACAGAGCAGACACTGATCTAAAACTTTGAATTGATGAACTTCTTCAAAACCAACACCACATAAAGAACTAAGTTTGAAGTCCATAATAAGTTACTGTGTCTCTTATTAAATAGGAAAGAGATAATTCCATTGAAGAATTACTAAGATATTAGGCATACCTGGAGACGTCAAAATGAAATGTGTATCTCAGGGATTGTTGTTAACTTGATGATTGTCTACAAAAAGATTAATTGAGAAAGTAAAAATGCAATTGCTTCTAGTAGTTTATCTATTTCATTACAACTACAATTTTCTTATTTAGACAATAGTTCTACTTCTCCTAGTTGGGCAACACACTCATTGTTGCTGCCAAAAAGACAGAACATCTGAATTCTGTTTTTAAGCAGTGTCATTCTTTCAAAGTAATAGGCAAAACAAGAAGAAAAGAAACATCTGCTATCTGCAGGGTTTTTTTTCTTCCCACTCTTCTCTAAACATCAATCTCCCAAGTCTTTGGCAAGTAGATTCTTGCACTCTAAGTCAAAGAAATGTCAAAGGAGAGTGGAAATGAGTGTGGATACCTCCTGAAATGTCACTTCAAAAGTAAATAAAATAAATTGAAAAACGGCTATCGAAACCCACGGAACCTGAGAGGCCATGAGCTGCATGGCGCTCATAGGTAACTGAAGTGTCCCCACACAGGGTATCATTCTTCTCTCCCTAAATTAAGTTTTTGTGGTTATTGACTGCAAAGAAGATAAAGACAAAATTCATAAATGCAGACTTAAAATTCAGATGCTTTTATCTTGAAATTAATTTTTAACAACTTTTTTTCTGTGTACAAATCAGATTTTGATGGAAATATTGGTTATATCTTAATATTGGGTAGGTCTGTTTGTTTATTAAATTGCTTTTATGCAATATAATAATAACTGTGAACCATGTTTCACAATAATTACATTCAGAAAATCTAAGTTCTATAGTTAATACTGCCACTTAGCCAAATACTTAATATGTGAACACAAATAGACAACTGAACACAAAGAGACAACTAAATTTCTATTTAATTTTTAAAAGTATTTTTGAGAATAAAATATAATTACATCATATTTCCCCTCCAAGTTTTCAAAACTAATCAAGCACATAGAGGAACTCTGCAGAATAATAGAAACTACTCAATACTTTACTCCTTTGATCATTAGTGAAAACATCCTCAAAAATTGATTGATACCCATTTACCCATATATATGTATATATACATATATATACATGTATGCATGTATTAATATATAATTTCTACCTTTGACAACATTGTTTATACACATATTTCAATTTCTGAGTAATGATATTATATATACATGCTATGCATAAGGTAATCAGTGACTGTATTAAATGGAAAATTATTTAAAAGGAAGATTCCCAGGGAGCTAATTGGAAGCTACAATATCAAATATTTAATACTGATAAAACTATATTCATCACAGTCCAAAGAACAAGTGATTGAAAAAAACATTATTGGTTATGATTTTTTCATTTGATGTTCATTTGTCTAAAACTAGATATGAAAAAGGAATCCTGTAGATTTTACTTACTCTTACTGTAGATTCACTTGAAACTGACCTTCTTTAAAATGTTCAATTACACATTTTTATTAATGAACACTTGCATATATTGATAGAATTTAAGAAAATAGATTATGTCAAAGCACACTACTAAGAATTCAGGGATGAATTTCCTCTGTGTTTAATTAAAATATTCACTGGTTACCTTTTACCCTTTTATCTGTTCCACATTTTTCCACTGCCTTTGATTCCTTGAATTTCTGAATTTGTAGAGCTAGTTTTTGATTCAGATCATCTCCAGATGGAAGAAAGGTCCAAATGTTTCTCCATTTTTAGTTGTCTCAGTTCTCCACTGCCTTATCATATACCTTCATGGAAAATGAAATAGAATCTGGATAATAGAGTTACATTTATCAGAACAGGCAGTCTTCCCATTACTCATATGACATTTAATTAGTATTTCATTAAAATACTCTTTAGAAAAGCTCTTTAGCCACGTTGGGCACGTTATTTTGACCTTGATGAATCCTCTTTTGTTAGCTTAGCACTAATATAGTGCTGAAAAATTTTAAAGCATAAATAAAACATTTGCTTTTGTTGCCAAATTTTACTATGGTGGGCTGATGAGATGGTTCTGCTGGGAAAGTCCCTGTTGCTAAAGTAGATGACCTGAGTTTGAGCCTTATCATCTATATGGTAGACTTAGAGTATGGACCCTGCCAAGTTTTCCCCTGTCATGAAATGGTACCCCCCCATTCTCTATCTCTACCTTTCTCTCTAAATAAATAAATTGTTATAATCATTTGTGAATGAAGTTTTTTTATAATTAAATTTCTACCACTCGATTCTGTTTGAAAAATCTAATAATTTATCACACAAAGACCTCAATTCTTTTTCTTTCATTATATTCCTTTTTTGTAAGATAGCATTCAGGACAGAAAACTATTAAGATACGTTTCTATTCTATGTCTTTACAATATTTAAACACAAACAGACTTTTTTAAAAAAATGTTTTCATCTGTATTTTCATTCAATATCATCCTTTTTCTCTTCCTTCATTCACCCCTCGTTCACTTTCCACTTCCACATGAACCTCTTTCCACCTTCTCATCCTCCTCGTTCAACTTCTTCCGCTTTCCCTTTCTCTTTCTATTCTACCAATGCTAGTGCTTAAATATGGACTCTAAATGAGTCTTTCACTTCAATCGGCATAGCACCCAGGACTTCAGATCCGTTCCACCAAACCTGTGTCTTTTATCAGTGCACACAATTGATTTAATTTTCATACAGTGTATGCCAGTACCAAAAACAGCACAGCAACAGTGTCAACGTATATGATTGCTTTGGTTCAATAATCCCAAGAAAGTCTGTGCTCTAGACCATAAATAGATTCAAGAATTTCTATAAAGAAATAACATTGATTTGTTTAAAAATTTATTTGTTAATTAGTTCAATATTGACTTTAAGCGTATAGGTTTCACAAACTATATTTTAACATTTTATTCATTTATTTGATGTATTTTTTATTTACATTTCAAATGATTTCCCCTTTTCTGGCTCCCCACTCCCCGAAAGTCCCATAAACCCTCTTCCCTCTGCCTATTCCCCCATCTACCCCTTCCCACTTCCCTGTTCTGGTATTCCCCTATACTGCTGCACTGAGTTTAAAATTGAAAGTTTATTTTTATCTATCTCTGTTTTAGCACTAACGTATTTGACTGAAGGAAATACTGCTATCTATCATAAGGCTAAGAGTATATTCTTGGCTCTATGCTCCTGTACAAGGAACTCTTGCAGTAATAGAAAGAGAAATTCAATTCCAACTTCCTATCTAGAGTAATTATTCTGACTGGTGAGTACAATATTTTCTCTCAATTTTCTTCTTTTTTCACGCAGCATTGACACTGTTTAATCATTCAAGCTGTAGTCTTCTTTGATTCTTAATGTTAATGCAAGTCTTAATTCATTGTTGAAACTATAGTGGTCATTGAAACTACTGTTTTTTTTTTTTTTTTAATCATGCATCTTACATGGTAACTGTAATTTTTCTCTAATGTCACTTTACATCAAAGTATTTCTATACTCTACCTGCACCAGATTGATAATCACTTCATGAATATTCTACCTTATGCTTTTATGCTTCTCCATTTGCACAGATTTGAAGTGGAATTTTCTAGTTCTTTGGAAAGTTAGCTACATCAAATGATGTTTTCCTGGGGCATACAGGTGAAGGATGTTTTGCTAAATCAAACACATGACAGGCTGTTTTCATGAAGCAGACACAGGTGAAAAGATGTTTTGACATAGCAAACACGTGAATAGACACTTAACGAAGGAGTAGAAATATGACCCCACTGATAGTGGAGGTGAAGTTCTGAGCTTAGACTTGGTTTGCTCCGCTTTGCTATTATTCTCTAAAGATACACATGTATTGGTTTGCCTTCCACAGCATTGTTGAGCTCAACCTTTGAAATTTTTGACATTGGGACAAAGTTGTCCATGAACTGCTCATGGGGTTTTGGTATCTGCTTGCTGAAAGGACTGGACTGTAGCTGTTGGTTCCTGCCTAGGATCTCCCTGCCTAGAGGACTGTTCTGCAGCTGCTTAATCATATTTGGTTTTCTATGGGAATGAACTGTTGCCAAAAAAGATCAAGTTTGTCCCCAAAGAACTATTGCTGATCAGATCCACTTCCCCATATCCTAATAACTTTTTTCTTTCACTGCCTCTGCTGAATGATGGGTTGGAGGAAAGGCTGAACCTTTATTAGAAGTAGGTTGCAAAAAATTATGCCCAAACAAATTCCTTGGTCTATATTTAGCAAAACCAGATGCTTATGTACCCAGGATTTTTCTTGATCTCTCAAATCAAAAGTACTTACCTCATTAGTGATAGCAGAGCATCTATAGCAAATATGACTTTGAGCTTGCTTTTACATATTTTGAGGGTTTTTTTGGGGGGGGTTATAATCCCAATATTTCTCATTCCCTTTCCTCGCAATAGGGATTTTCTGGTCCATATTGACAAATTATTTTTTTGTAAAAGTTAGTATTTACAATCATGGTATGCACTCACTAATAAGTGGATATTAGCCTAGAAAATTGAAATACCCAAACATAATCCACACATTAAATGAGATAGAAGAAGAACGGAGGAGTGGCTTCCGGTTCTGGAAAGACTCAGTGTTGCAGTATAAGGCAAAACCAGAACAAGGAAGTGGGAAGGGGTGGATGGGAGAACAGGGGGAGGGAACGGGGCTTATGTCACTTTTGGGGAGTGAGGGGGCCTGAAAAGGGGAAATCATTAAAATGTAAATAAAAAAAATATTGAATAAAAACATGTCACTTCCTCCTGAGGAAGCCAAGTAGCAAAAAAAAAAAAAAAAAAAAAAGTTAGTATTTACTTCCCCACACTCCTGTTTGTGCCAATGTATGGGTCTAGCTTTTGATATACCTTAGGAATCAGAATCTTAAAACAAAGTCCTTCATCTATAAGCTTTCATAAACTTTCTGTTTCTGCCCTATCATCCATAAAAGTCTGTGAGCATTCAGTGCTTGGGTTTTTTATAGATTCATTCTTTGGGACTTGGTTTCACAACTCTGCAGTTTTTGTTGTGGTTTACTGTAGTGGTCTCTCACTGGTACAAGGAGAGGTTTTCTTGGTGAGACGTGAAAACTGCAATTATCTTTCAATATTTTTATCTTGGTGTGTGTGTGTGTGTGTGTGTGTGTGTGTGTGTGTGTGTGTGTGTGTAGTTTTTAGTACTTCACTAAACATAAGATTGCTGAATGGGTAAAGTGTCTGGCAAGTAAGCACAGGGACCTTTTTGGTCAACAGCACCCGCGAAAGCCAGCCACAGCATGATTTTTCTGTATCCCTAGCACTGGGTGTAGGGAGAATAAATGCAGGATTTCTCAAACTCTTTGACCAGCCAGATTACTGTTATCTCCAAGTTCATTAAGAGATTTCAATTTCAGGTGGAGCATAATCACAAGTAAAAGATTGCATTGTTCGTCACACACGTAAGTACAGACATCCATGAAGAATCCTTTCAAATAAAGTGTACACGCTACATACACCCACATGAATCCACACATATACCACATACATACACACATACAAACCCTACACACACACACATACACACACACACACACACACACACACACACACACACACACAGAGATAGAAAGACAGATACAGAGAGAAAATCAAGTAAGGTAAAAAATTCTTACAATATTAGATAAAGAAAATATTATAAATATATACTTATTCATAAAAACTAAAACCTAAACAAATGTTTATCTTGTTCATAAAACTAGACTGCATTGGAAGTGGCATTGTAATTATCTGCCTTTAAAAATAAGTATATAAATGATTGTGACATTGAAACTTTAATCACTTTATTATTATTAACTGTTTTAATGAGAAATGATCATGTCCTTATAATACCAACATTCCTTTCCCATCAATGAGGATATTTCTATAGTGAAACTGAAAAGCTTAACTCTTATTATAAAATTTTCTTCTTATAGAAGCAACTTTAAGATTTAAAATCATCAAACATATAATTAATTGTTATTTTCATTCTTGCAATGTGTTACCAGAGAAAACTCTATTAAATGTTGTACAATTGAATATTACAGCTTATATGTCAGATATAAAATTCAAGTATTTGTGGTGCTAAGTTAGAATGGAAATAGAAGTTAGAAAATATTTGAAAATGAAAATATATTAAGTAAGTCTAAAAACTTGTGAACTCATATTAATTGAAACCTTACCATAAATAGGGTTGAGAAAATTAAGGCATGTTATTAAAATCAAACCTGCTGCTCTTTATAAACAAGAAATATGATAATGTTTTGAAAGTGTTTTAAAGGCTTTAAAAATATCACACTTTTTCACATAATCTGTATGTGGCTTGTATCATTTAAAATATTCACTATCTGTCTATTTGTAGAAAATGCTTGATAGTTCCTGGCTTTCAAGCCTATATTTGACAAGAATAATAATGACATGAAGAAAGCATGCTTCCTAAGAAAATAATAAAGAACAGAAAGAAAACTTAAAGAAATTAGAGGGAAACTGTCAAGATAAGGGTAGAAAGTAATAAAATGCCAATCAAGTACATGGTTCCAAGCATCCAAGCAAGTGTTGTTTCTTTCAATGTCTAATAAAAAAGACAAGCTGCTGGTGAGACAGATCAAGGAAAAGAGTGAATAGACACACATAAACAATGTGATGGATGAAAACAAAGATGGAGCTATAGCCCTCCTCTCTGTAAAAAGTAACTAAAGGTGCAGCAAACTAGAGAGATCAGGTCAGGTGCCACAGAATGTTAGGAGCTCATGTAGTGGCAGAGAACATTCTGTCACATGTCTGAAGACCCTCATGACCGTGGTTGTAAATGTGTATAAATATAACATATCTCTTTCATCTATACATATATGCATATATTATATATAATATTATTATATAATACAAATTATAGACAATATTTTATATACTTGTAAATATAAATTATATGGAAACATGAATATAATATATTGTATATGTATGTACACACATACACAAAAGAAACCTCTTTAATTCTTAAAATACAATTCAGAATTATTTTCTTTTTTTAAATTAGATATAGCTTTTTTGGAGATTTCATTTAAAAGATTGTCCATTTTTCTGTGTGTGTGTGTGTGCATGTGTACTGAATTTGTGTATATGTGCACATGAGCTATTGATTCTTTTTGTTAGTATGCATATAGAACTCATCAATTTTATGCTTTAAAACAAATAAACAAAAATAACCAGAACTTTAAATCCTACTGAAATCAATGCATTCTTTCAGGGAACAGAAACTCCACATGATCTAGATCTTTATTTTTTTTTTCTTTAAAGAACAGATGTGTCATAAATCTATAAAATAGAATTGATTATCTGTCCCAAAATATTCTGTTTCTCAATATGTCCAATACTGTAATGAATATGGACACTGAATAAATACTCAATTTTTCCAGTTTATGAAATTTGAGTAAGTGATGCTCAGAGGTGACTGTGTTGTAATTTCTGGAGTACCTATGATATAATATACTGCAAACAAACTATCATTTTCAAAAAAAAAGACTCAAACTCAGATTTTCTTCAATGGCAGGCAAATGCCGTACTCAGTCCAACATTTTAATATGATTGAGTGAATCGCATTACCCTACCTAAGATTGGTATAATTAGGTTTATTTCTACACAGATGTGAAAAGATCAAACATAAACAGAAAATGATAAAATGATGGATGCCTAGAGGAGAAAAGGATACTATGATCCAGGCTTTGACGATGGAAAAGTTTGACAACAGTCCAGAAATATAGGCATTAATTAGAAGAGGGAAAGGCAAAGCAACTGATTCTCCAAGAAATCCCTATCGAAAGGAAGTTAGACTACAGAACTTGTGTAGCCTTGAATTTCTAAAACTAGAAAACCATTTTGTGTTGCTTTGTGCTACAAACTACCTGTAAGTATGTTATAGCATCATTATTAAAAGAGATTTCTGGGAAATCATTTGAAATGCTTCTAATAGATTCCAATGATCTCAGCAAAGTTAATATTGAGTATAGCATGGGAGTTGAAGAAATGTTATAACTATATAGTTTATGTAGATAGATGATGGAAATAAAGATATTAAATTACTATTGATATCTTAAAAGGAATTGAAAAACATGGAGTAGAAACTACATATTGTCTGAAAAAAATATCCAAAGATATAAATGCAGAGTTTTGACAGAAATATGATATTGAACATATGTTTGTATATGAAAAGAAGAGATGTACATTGTAGAAGTCAGTTTTTTTAATTTTAATATATTTAGGGTATTTTTGAGATTATAATATTATTACATCATTTATTCTCTCAGTCCATACATAGTCATAAAAGCTGAAAATGTTAAGAAGGACTGGGAAACCCCAAAAGGCCTCAACTCTATGCAGAAAAATATGATTAAATAAATGCTCAGAGTACAAAAAATTATCTTCTTTAGGGAAGAGCATACCAACAGCTTAGCTCTAATATCAAGGGATCCACTCTGAAGACATACATACAGGGAATATTATACAACTTATAATGTTGCAATTTCCTTATTTAAATTACTTTTATCATCACAAATAGTAAAGTAGGAGTCATTTTGGTGGGTCAGTAGGTAAGTATCTTTGCTGTAGTTAAGGATTCCCATTGCTGTGAAGAGACACTGTGATCAAGGCATCTCTTAAGAAGAACAGTGTTTGACTGGGGTTGGCTTACAGTTTCAGAGGCTTAGTCCATTACTATGGTGGGAAGCATGGCAGCATGTAGACAAACATGGTATTGAAGGAGCCTCACACATTACATTTTTTTGTTTTTGTTGTTGTAGGTTAGTATAATTTATTTTCATGATTAAATAACTACAAATACAGTCTATTCTTCTCTTCTCCTCCCAACTTATCCCACCTGAAGAGAACAAATTACTAGGGCACTGTGGGCAATATTGGCAATTAGAACTCAGGCTAGGCAGAGAATCTTTGTCTTGGTTGTATATGGGAGATTTACACGTCCTCTTTCAAATCCATTTCTCTTGAAGCTAGATTCACCTTTTCTGGGCTTCTAGAGAATGGGGTGGGGGTGGGGCAAAATTCCAAACCACACCTCAAAAGAATCTTTGTCTATAAAATGTCCATGGGTCCAACTTGAGTCCCATCTGTATGAAAGAGCCAAACTCTGACAATATTAATGATATTCTGCTATGCTGGCAGCCAGCAGCCTAGCATAGTTGTTGTTTGATAGACTTCATGCAGCAGTTGATGGAAATAGATGCAGAGACCCACAGACAAACATTAGACAGAACTCAGGGAGTCTTGCAGAGACCTACACCTTAATCCAAAGGGAGCAGAAGGAGACTATGTACCACACTGAATATAGATTGAAGATAGGAGATTTCAAAGCCTTCTGCCACAAAGATTCAGATCTCTAACAAGGTCACATCTGCTTCAATATGGTCAAATATTTTAACCATGCCACGTCCTATGGGCTACGCATTCACGCACATGAGTTTAAGCAGAGGAATACCTATTCAAACAACCACATTCCTCTTCATGGCCCCTATTAGCTTGCAGCCATAACATAATGCAAATTTCATTTAGTCTACATCATAGTTTCATCAATATCTAGAAGTCCAAAGTTAAAAGTCTCTTCTGACATGCGTGCATTCTTTTACTGTAATCCCCTATAAAATCAAAATCAATCAAAACACAGTTCAGACACTTCCAACATATACCCCTGTCTTAGGGTTTTACTGCTGTGAACAGGCACCATGACCAAGGCAACTGTTATAAGGAAAACATTTCATTGGAGCTGACTTATTTGTTCAGAGTTTGAGTCCATTATCAAGACAGGAACATGTCAGCATCCAGGCCGGCATAGTTCAAGA
The DNA here is from genome assembly GCF_947179515.1 of Apodemus sylvaticus. Lineage (NCBI taxonomy): Eukaryota > Metazoa > Chordata > Mammalia > Rodentia > Muridae > Apodemus > Apodemus sylvaticus. The sequence continues at coordinate 33,639,520 of NC_067479.1, read as the reverse complement.
GAAGCTGAGAGTTCTACATCTACTTCTGAAGACTGCTTGCAGATTATTGGCTTCCAGGCAGCTAGGATGCAGATCTTAAAGTCCACACCCACAATACTACTCTAAAAATGCCACACATGCTCCAACAGGGCCACACCTTCTAAAAGTGTCACCTCCTGGGCTAAGCATCTACAAACCATAACACCATCCCATTCCAAAATGTAGCAAGTAAGCACAGTGACAAAATAAAGGACAAAAGCAAGGCATGAAAACAACTGGCCACACTCCAAACTCTACATTTCCTTGTTTAATATGCGCTTCAGATGTCCACCCCATTCCAGCTCTGTTGACTAAAACACAATTCTTTTTCTTGGGCTACTTGAACTCTCAGCAGCTTTCCTTTACAGGTATACCACAGCTCAAGCATGCAAAATATCTTGTGGTCTCCAAGGCAACCTAGACTTCACCTTCACAGGTTCATACAATGACCTCAGAGGGCCTTCATGAAAGGACACTCCTGCTACAAACCTGACTTCAGTAGCAGAGGGAGATTCTTTAACCCCTTTCTTCTATTCTTGATTCTAAAACCAGAATAATGTGGTGAAGGCTGATAAGTTCTGCTACATGCTGGGGCTAGAGAATAGGTCCTCTGTTTAATTACATCCTTACCAGTTCCCACTTTTTAATGGTTTCCTTTATTGCCTGAATTTGGATGTGCTGGAATTTGGTCTGTAAACCTTTCCAATGTCAAACTCAGAGATCTACTTGCCTTTATCTTCTGAGTGCTGGGATTAAAGGTGAATACCACCAATCCAGGACCCAATCTTTCTTTAATTCCATTTCACAATATGGAAAGTATGGAGAGAAGAGGACTTATGGGACATATGGGGAGGGGGAAATGGGAAAGCGGAAAACTTTTGGAATGTAAACAAAGAATGTAGAAAATAAATATATATATAAAAAAAGAGACTAATAGGAGGATCCCAGTTCAAGGTTTTTCTTGGTAAACTAGTTTTAAATAAAAAGGTATTATAGTTGTTTACTTTGAAACAAGAAAGGAAAGTATAGCTGGTTGAGATATTATTTCAGGAGTAACCTGAAATTACTACTTGTTTAATTCCCTTTAATAGCTTTAATCTGTTTATCTTCTTGAACACATAATTTAACTCTATTCCAATTCCTGGTGCCCCTCTAATTCTTGAAGCATACATTTTAGTTTTTCCATTTTATCAAAGTATTCTTCTGAACACAGAACGAAGTCTATAGTAGGATATTTTGAGATTTCCTTTACCAATGCAATTAATCAAAATAACTTCACCTGAACCTTAGGCAGACTCATCAGACAAGAGCAAAAACAACCATGTTCTTTACCAAAATAGTACAAGAATAATCTCTAGGAAAATTACTAAAATTCTTAAGCCAGGTCTCTGAAATCACCCTCAGCACCACTGCCTTCCATGTTTTACTAGAATGTCCCATTAAGCCCCACTTAAACCTTTCAACTGTGTTTGTAATTCATAATCCCAAAGTTCAAAAATCTTATATTCCCCATATTTCTAAAAAGTATATTTGAAACCATGAAAGTGAATTTACGTTTTTATTGATTGAATGAGTAATCTATATCACTACATGCCTACTTAAACACTTAGAAGAAAAGACATTTATATCCAAGAAACCAGGATACCTATATGTGAAAATAGAAAAGAATGTGTAAATTATTGTTTCATTTTCCACATAATTTAAAAATATTATTATCTTTTTAATTAAAAATACCTTGATATTAAAGTATATCTTATGCAGGAATATAGCAGAACTAAAATTATTTTATTATTTTAGTGTATTACTTAAGGATTAAGTTCATGACAAACTAAATTAACCTGGTGTGATTACTATTCTACCCACTAAAGGCAAATATAGAAACCTGAGAAATGGAGAGGAAAAGGCATGCTAAAGGTCAACTTCTACATATATTACTTGGTGGATAACTTTTGATAGATATTAAATGTTTGTAGAGAAAACTCTTATTCATGCATCTGTCTTGCTGCCTCCTTTTTAGAATAAGTGTAGCAGAGGAGGATATTGAGATGATATTAAGACAATTATTCTTTCTGGGTGTGTATTTACTATTTAGGATTTTAGCAGCATCAGCCTCAGTCATAGGCCATATAGAGAGTGCTAGCCTGACAAGCTTCGCTGTCCAGATGAGAGCTGTTCCTTATATTGATGTATTTTCTTTATTTTAATGTACACGAAAGTTTAAAAATAAAGGCCTATATATGAATGTATATATGGATGTGTGTGTATATATTTGTGTATATATTAAATTATATATAACTGCATATATCCCATTTTCTTAATTAACATGTCATAGCTACTATACATACATAAGATTACGTAGTGTCAATATTCCATTGATAAGCAAGTGACTATGAGGTGCCTAGACCCAAAAGGGAAATTTGTCACTTAACCAACCTAGTCAAACCTCAGGCAGAAGTAAGGATTGAAAGATTGTGAGAGTCTGATTTCAAGAAAAACTGATGAATTAAAGTTTCTACTGTGGCATGTTGTTCCTATACATTCTTAATAATAAATCGTTGCTTATGGTTTCTATTTTCATGACGAGACACCATAACCACAGCAACTCTTATAAAGAAAATTATTTAACTGGTGTTGGCTTACAGTACAGAGGTTTAGTACGTTATTATCATGGTGGTGAACATGGCATCATGCAGTCAGATGTGAGGCTAGAGAGGTAACAGAGGGTTTTATGTCTGAATAAGCAGGCAGCAAGAAGAAAGAGATACTAGGACAGGCTCAAGAATATGAAACCTCAAAGCTTTCAATGACAAAAATTATCCAAGGCCATATCTACTTTGAAAAGGACATACCTCCCAATAATGTGACTCCCTATAAGCCTTTGGGGTCCATTTTCATTAAAACCCACCACAAATAATAATATAAAACCAAACCAAAAGTGTAAACACCAAAATAAGAGCCATACCAAAATGGTTAGAAAACCATTTCTACAAGGCCCCATCCCTACACAAAGCTTGTTAGCAGCCAGTAGCAGCTGAAGGAATGAGAACCAGATTGACTAACTTCCTTTTATTCTTACTTTTGTGGGAGGAGACATTAGTCATAAGGGGTCCACTCTCACACATGTTAATAAGAGAAAAGTTGATTGAACTTTGTAGGTTTTATAAACACACACACACACACACACACACACACACACACACACACGCACACACACACACGCATACATCAATAAAAATATACAAAGAGGTTATACATTTTGAAGAAGGTAGTGGAGGGCAAAGGAGGATTTGAAGGAGGTGTGAAGAGGGACAAACATGGTGTAGTACATATTGCATCCTCACTAATTAAAAAGTCTTTAAATAAATAAATATATAAATAAATGAAGTATAATCACCAGTTACGGATTATGTGACAGAAGTAAATCCTTTGTATACATTGGCTGAAACATTTTGGAGCATAGACACAGCAGAGAAATGCACTTTGCAAAATTTGTACTTTATGTCAAGATAAGCCTAAGATATCTTATCGCCATTTCCTACATACAAACACAGATGCCCTGTTACCCTTAGGAAAATATAAAATATATCATCTAAATGACTTTATCAAAATCAACATCTGCTGTGCCTGTATTTATTGGAACCAATAATATTGATATTCATTATGTATTTGTAAAGTGCTTTGAAAATATAAAAATTTATTATGTATAAGAATCTTCTATAAGTTTCTTGGAAGTATTGTCTTATACCTTTTACCAAGATAGAAAAATCAGGAAGCAGCCTGCAGTTGGCCCGCAGCCTGTATCCTGCAGGGAACTAACAATATAAGGTACAGATGTGCACCTATATGTGGTTGTAATAATGAACAATAATCATCCCAAGATTCATACATTACACATATATCCCCATCTGTGACTATGACTGAGAATACGATGTATCTTTGTAAGAAATGTCAACTCATTTTCCACCCCTGTGTATCACCCTGATTATTGAAAGAGACCCATGCATAGGTACAATATGAGACCAACTTAGTATTTCAGCAATCTTGAACACTATCCTAGAGCCTCAATTACAAACTTCTTGAAATCCTAACAATCAGAGCTTTAACACCCTTTAAATCAAATATTCATTTCATTTGGAAAGCCAAACTGCATTGTTCTATGATTTTAAAATGTTGGAAATCCCCTGATAGAAAGGAATCCTTCAATGAGTACAAAATTATAAACTATTTCCCTTTTCTTCAGCAAACTTTGTAGAGGGGTGGGATAGAGGAGTAGAACACAATTATTGAGAGGAATGAGCTGCAGTGGCTAAAAACCAAGGAAAGTAGAAACAGATGTAGTCCACCCAGATAATGTGTCTATTTAATTAACACATCAGAAAGATATTCATGAGACACTCTCACAGAGTAACCTGCTCACACTGCCTTTTCCAATCCTCTCAGTTTAGAAACATCTGCATGAAAATGGTACGCCAGGAGATGTGTTCCCCTCCAGTCTCTCACTTTCAAGTATTCATTCACGGTTCATATAACTACTCCAGAGTTCAAGTTCTCTTATGTGAAAATGAGAATGTAAACCATTTCACAGATATCAAGTCTGGCATCAATGTTACTTTTAAAACTCTCAGGATTCATTAAAACCCTTCATTGTCACCTCATACCGAATCTCTATTAAGTGCTTAAGTGCCGCCATAGTACTTAACAACAAGTACTCATACACCATTCACTGGAAGCACTCATAGTGTGAAGTGTATGCACTCACATAATAAAAGCCAAATGTACTATGTTTTCAATAATTATAATATGCACACTTAACACAGATCCCTGTTGTCAGATTTAGTTAAGCACTACCAATTTTTGAATAAACTCTTCACATCTATACTCATATTTAGACGCAAAGCTGGCAGAGTTTCTGGATCAGCATTCACTGACGAGGAACTGAAAAGGAAAAAACAATAAAACACAGAAACAATGAAATCGCATGGGAAGTAATTATTCACATAAATATCGGAATAATACTATATGACAAATGTTATATTTTTGTGGTCATATAATATTGTTTTAACTACACTGCTGAATGATCAACTCAGAAAGCATTTTAGGAAAAACACTGTGACTCAAAATCATCACTGGGAGAAAATACACAAAAAACATCCGCAGCTAACTCTATTAACAAATAGAATGTAAAAAGAATCATTATGTTTTGTCAAATACTTAAAATAACATCAGAAATTCAGAAATGTTCATAAATTAAATTCATATGTTCTGCTAATCTATGCCCCTTTCTATCTCCTAGATTTGCTAATTTTACCTTTTAGATTTTTTTAATCAAACTATAGCGAACCAAGAAAATTCTTTATTTTTCCAATGTAATAGAATTGAAGACCCAGAAATGAACCCACACAATTACGGTCACTTGATATTTGACAAAGGAGCTAAAATCATCCAGTGGAAAAAAGACAACATTTTTAACAAATGGTCCTGGATCAACTGGAGGTCAGGTCAGCACACAGAGAAATGCAAATGGGTCCATTCTTATGTCCTAGTACAAAGTTCAAGTCCAAGTGGATCAAGGACTGCCACATAAAACGAGACAAACTGAAGCTTATAGGAGAGAAAGTAGGGAAGAGTCTTGAACACATGGGCACAGGGGAAATTTTCCTGAATAGAAAATCCATGGCTTATGCTGATGAACTGTTGATGTGGTTCATCACTAGAGAAGTTTCAGTGTCCTTCCAAAAAAAAAAAAAAAAATCAGCATGTGCTAAGGAAGTCAAGCACACTGAAGTTTTGAAGGACACTGAAGTTCCTCTGTTTTGGGTATGCAGGGCTCCAATGAGCCTTGCTCACAGGCCATTAGGTGGCACAGTTTTTTTTTTTTTTCATTTAAATAACTATCACTGGTAATGGACATGGTTCTTCTACTGTAAATGAGCATGGTGATTTTTTTTGTTATTCATGGTAATGGTGCCTCATTCTTTTGGTGTTTGCTGCAACTCTGGTGTCTACTCCATGCTGAAGACTGGAACATTTTCTTCATCGGAGGAGTACATGGAAACTTAGAGGGCTGCATTAAAATGATTATCTATGTATTATTCCCAAAAGTAGTGAATGTGGTATGCTATATAATGTGGGATGGTGCCCTTTTCACAGTTTTTATTTTGTCATTCATATTTAAAACTTAAACTTAATTTGAATTCAATGAAATGTGTATGCATTCATCTATATGCTAGATGATTATAGTCCTACAAGTTATATGATGCCTTGCATAAGAACTCCTTTACTGGATTTGTTGCACCAGGGAGTCAGGAGACTCCACAGCATCCTGTGATCAGTGAAGCAGCTGGGACGGAAGTCTTCCAAGGCCCACCATTTGCACCAGGAAGTTGGGAGACTCCACAGCCTTCTGTGTATAGCCTACCATGAGGGAGTGATCTCCCAGCAAGCTTTCACTTTTGAGAGCAGTGGTGAGATCTCTACCTTCTCTCTGGAGGGGACCCAGCTAGGAGTACACAGGTCCTAAGGTCAGTGGAGCAGCTGGGACAGAAGTCTTGCTGCCCACCTCCATTTGCATGGGAAGCCAGGAACATCCCCAGTCTTCTGTGCATAGCCTGCCAGGAGAGAGAGAGAGAGAGAGAGAGAGAGAGAGAGAGAGAGAGAGAGAGAGAGAGAGATCTCCCAGCAATGCTTTCACTTTTGAGCTCAGACAAGTAAGGACACAGGCTTAGAGGTCCACAGGAGGAACAAACTCCAGCCAGAGACAACAATACCAACTAGTACCAGAGATAACCAGATGGTGAAAGGCAAGCACAAGAACCCTACCAACAGAAACCAAGGCCACATGGCAACACCAGAATCCAGTTCTCCCACCACAGTAAGTCCCGGATACCCCAACACACCAGAAAAGCAAGAGTTGGTTAAAATCATATCTCATGATGCTGATAGATGGCTTTAAGAAAGATTTAAATAATTCCCTTAAAGAAATACAAGAGAACATTGGTCAACAGGAAAAAGCTCTTAAAGAGGAAACACAAAAATCCCTTAAAGAAATACAAGAGATCATGGGTCAACAGGCAGAAGTCTTTAAAGAAGAAACACAAAAATCCCTTAATGAATTACAGTAAAATACATACAATCAATGAAGGAACTGAACAAAACCATCCAGGATCTAAAAGTGAAAGTAGAAACAATAAAGAAATCACAAAGTGAGATATCTTTGGAGATAGAAAACCTTGGAAAGAATTCAGGAGTCATAGATGCAAACATCAGCAAGAGAATAAAAGAGATAGAAGAAAGAACCTCAGGTGCTGAAGATACCATAGAAAACATTGACTCACCAGTCAAAGAGACTGCAAAATGCATAAAGCTGGTAACTCAAAACATCCAAGAACTCCAGGACACAATGAAAAGACCAAATCTAAAGATTATAGGTATAGATGACAGTGAGGATTTACATCATAAAGGCCCAGTAAATATCTTCTTTTTTTTTAATTTTTTTTCTTTATTGATATATTTTTATTTACATTTCAAATGATTTCCTCTTTTCTAGGTCCCCACTCCCTGCAAGTCCCATAAGCCCTCCTCCCTTCCCCTGTTCCTCCATCTACCCCTTCCCACTTCCCTGTTCTGGTATTCCCCTACATTGTTGCACGGAGTCATTCCAGAACCAGGAACCACTCCTCCATTCTTTTTGTACATCATTTAATATGTGGGTTATGTCTTGGGTATTCAAAGTTTCTAGGCTAATATCCACTTATCAGTGAGTGCATACCATGATTGATCTTTTGAGACTGGGTTACCTCACTTAGAGTGATGTTATGCAGCTCCATCCATTTGTCTACGAATTTCATGTATTCATTGTTTCTAATGGCTGAATAGTACTCCATTGTGTAAATATACCACATTTTTTTGTATCCATGCCTCTGTTGAGGGACACCTGGGTTCTTTCCAGCTTCTGGCTACTCCAAATAGGGCTGCTATGAACATAGTGGAGCATGTGTTCTTATTGCATGTTGAAGAATCTTCTGGGTATATGCCCAGGAGTGGTAAAACAGGGTCCTCAGGAAGTGTCATGCCCAGTTTTCTGAGGAACCTACAGATTGATTTCCAAAGTGGTTGCACCATCTTGCAATCCCACCAGCAGTGGAGGAGTGTTCCTCTTTCTCCATATCCTCGCCAACACCTGCTATCTCCTGAGTTTTTGACCTTAGACATTCTGACTTGTGTGAGGTGAAATTTCAGGGTTGTTTTGATTTGCATTTCCCTAATGATTAATGATGTTGAACATTTCTTAAGGTGTTTCTCAATCCCTCCAAAGTTCTTCATGTGAAAATTCTTTGTTTAGCTCCATACCCCACTTTTTATTGGGGTTATTTGGTTCTCTGATTTCTACGTTCTTGAGTTCTTTGTATATATTAGATATTAGCCCTCTGTCGGATTTAGGGTTGGTGAAGATCATTTCCCAATCTGTTGGTTGACGTTTTGTCCTTTTGACAGAGTTCTTTGCCTTACAGAATTTTTGTAGTTTTATGAGGTCCCATTTGTCAATTTTTTATCTTAGAGCGTAAGCTATTGCTGTTCTATTCAGGAACAATTCCCCTGTGCCCAGTTCCTCAAGGGTCTTTCCCAGTTTCTTTTCTATTAGTTTCAGTGTGTCAGGTTTTATGTGGAGGTCCTTGATCCATTTGGAGTTGAGCTTAGTACAAGGAGATAAGAATGGATCGATTCGCATTCTTCTACATGCTGACATCCAATTGAACCAGCACCATTTGTTGAAAAGACTATCTTTTTTCCACTGGATGCCTTCAGCTCCTTTGTTGAAGATCAAGTGATCATAGGTGTGTGGGTTCATTTCTGGGTCTTCAATACTATTCCATTGATCTGATTGCCTGACATTGTACCAATAACATGAAGTTTTTATCACTATTGCTCTGTATTAAAGTTTGAGGTCTGGGGTACTGAATCCCCCAGAAGTTCTTTTACTGTTTATAGTTTTAGCTATCCTGGGTTTTTTGTTATTCCAGATGAATTTTAGAATTGCTCTTTCCAGCTCTATGAAGAACTGTATTGGGATTTTTATGGGGATAACATTCAATCTGTAGATTGCCTTTGGTAAAATGGCCATTTTAACTATATTAATCCTGCCAATCCACGAGAATGGAAGATTTTTCCATTTTCTGAGATCTTCTTCGATTTCCTTCTTCAGAGATCTGAAGTTCTTGTCATATAGGTCTTTATAGAGTCACCCCAAACTGTTTATGCTGTTTGTGGCTATTGTGAAGGGTGTCATTTCCCTAATTTCTTTCTCAGTCTGCTTATTCTTTGAGTATATAAAGACTACTGATTTGCTTGTGTTGATTTTGTAGCCAGCCACTTTGCTGAAGTTGTTTATCAACTATAGGAGTTCTCTAGTAGATTTTTCGGGTCACTTAAGTATACTATCATATCATCTGCAAATAGTGATAGTTTGACTTCTTCCTTTCCAATTTGTATCCCTTTGACCTCCTTATGTTGTCTAATTGCTCTAGCTAGGATTCAAGAACTATATTGAAAAGATAGGAAGGGAGGGGGCAGCCATGTCTAGTCCCTGATTTTAGTGGTATTGCTTCAAGTTTCTCTCCATTTAGTTTGATGTTGGCTACTGGTTTGCTGTATATTGCTTTTACTATGTTTAGATATAGGTCTTGAATTCCTGTCCTTTCCAAGACTTTTAGCATGAAAGGATGCTGAATTTTGTCAAATGCTTTTTCAGCATCTAATGAGATGATCATGTGTTTTTTTTTTCCTTTGAGTTTGTTTATGTAGTGGATAGCATTTATGGATTTCCTTATATTGAACCATCCCTGCATCCCTGGGATGAAACCTACTTGATCATGGTGGATGATCATTTTGAAGTGTTCTTGGATTCGGTTGGCAAGAATTTTTTGAGTATTTTTGCATTGATATTCATAAAGAAAATTGGCCTGAAATTCTCTTTCTTAGTTGGATCTTTCTGTGGTTTTGGTATCAGCATAATTGTGGCTTCATAGAAGAAGTTGGGTAGTGTTCCTTCTGTTTCCATTCGGTGGAATAGTTTGAAGAGTATTGGTGTTAAGTCTTCTTTGAAGGTCTGATAGAATTCTGCACTGAAACCATCTGGTTCTGTGCTTTTTTTGGTCGGAAGGCTATCTATGACCCCTTCTATTTCTTTAGGGGTTATGGATCTGTTTAGATGGTCTATTTGATCCTGGTTTAATTTTGGTATTTGGTATCTATCTAAGAAAATGTCCATTTTCTCCAGATTCTCCAGTTGTGTCGAGTATAGGCTTTTGTAGTAGGATCTGATGATTTTTTGAATTTCCTCGGTTTCTGTTGTAATATCTCTCTTTTCATTTCTAATTTTGTTAATTTGGATACTTTCTCTGTGTCCTTTGGTTTGTCTGGCTAAGGGCTTATCTATCTTGTTGATTGTTTCAAAGAACCAGCTTTTGGTTTTGTTGATTCTTTGTATGGTTCTCTTGGTTTCTTCTTGATTGATTTCAGCCCAGAGTTTGATGATTTCCTGTCTTCTTCTCCTCCTGGGTGAATTAGCTTCTTTTTTGTTCCATGGCTTTCAACTGTTCTGTTAATCTTCTAGTTATGCTCTCCATCAAAATTTCTTTTTGGAGGCACTCAAAGCTATGAGTTTTCCTCTTAGCACTGCTTTTATTGTGTCCCATAGATTTGTGTATGTTGTGCCTTCATTTTCGTTAAATTCTAAAAAAAATCTTTGATTTCTTTCTTTATTTCTTCCTTGACCAAGGTATCATTGAGTAGAGTATTGTTCAGTTTCCATGTGTATGTGGGCTTTCTGTTGTTTTTATTGCTATTCAATACCACTTTTACTCCATAGTGATCTGATAGGAGGCATGGGATTATTTTAATATTTATTTGTTGAGGTCTGTCTTGTGACCAACTATATGATCAATTTTGGAGAAGGTACCATGAGGTCCTGAGAAAAAGGTATATTCTTTTGTCTTTTGCTTTGGGATGAAATGATATATATATATATATATGCTAAATCCAATTGGTCCAAAGCTTCAATTAATTTCACTGTCTCCCTGTTTAGTTTCTGTTTTCCTGATCGGTCCATTGGTGAGAGTGGAGTGTTGAAGTCACCCACAATTATTGTGTTAGGTGCAATGTGTGCTTTGAGCTTTAGTAAAGTTTCTTTTATGAATGAGGGCGCCCTTGTATTTGGAGCATAGATGTTCAGGATTGAGAGTTCTTCTTGTTGGATTTTTTTCTTTGACCAGCAAGAAGTGACCTTCCATGTCTCTTTTGATGACGACATTAGGTTGAAAGTCAATTTTATCTGTTATTAGAATGGCAACTCTGGCTTATTTCCTGGGACCATTTGCTTGTAGAATTGTCTTCCAGCCTTTTACTCTAAGGTAGTTGTTGTCATTGACACTGACAAACACACTGAGGTGCGTTTACTGTATGCAGCAAAATGTAGGGTCCTGTTTATGTAACCAGTCTGTTAGTCTATGTCTTTTTATTGGGGAATTAAGTCCATTGATGTTAAGAGATATTAAGGAGTAGTGGTTATTGCTTCCTATCATTTTTGATTTTAATTTTATACTTGTGTGGTTATCTTCTTTTGGGTTTGATGAAAGAAGCTTAATATCCTGCTTTTTCCAGGGTATAGTTTTCCTCGTTGTCATGGTGTTTTCCCCCTGTTATCCTTTGTAGGGCTGGGTTTGTGGAAAGGTATTGTGTAAATTTGGTTTTGTCATGGAATATCTTGTTTTCTCCATCTATAGTGATTGAGAGTTTTGCTGGGTTTAGTAGTCTTGGCTGGCATTTGTGTTCTCTTAGAGTCTGCATGAGCTCCGCCCAGGATCTTCTAGCTTTCATGGTTACTGGTGAGAAGTCTGGTGTAATTCTGATAGGTCTTCCTTTATATGTTACTTGCCCTTTTTCTCTTACTGCCCTAAGTATTCTTTCTTTGTTTATTACATTTGGTGTTTTGATTATTATGTGACAGGAGGTATTTCTGCTCAGGTCCAGTCTGTTTGGAGCTCTGTAAGCTTTTTGTATATTCATGGGCTTCTCTCTCTTTAGGTTAGGGAAGTTTTCTTCCATAATTTTGTTGAAGATATTTGCTGGCCCTTTCAGTTGTAAATCTTCACTCTCATCAATGCCTATAATCCTTAGATTTGGCTTTCTCATTGTGTCCTGGATTTCCTGGATGTTTTGGGTTACAAGCTTTTTGCACTTTGCATTTTCTTTGACTGTTGAGTCCATGGTTTCTATGGTATCTTAGGCATCTGAGATTCTTTCTTCTATCTCTTGTATTCTGTTGTTGATACTTGCATCTATGGTCCCTGATTTCTTCCCAAGGTTTTCTATCTCCAAAGTTGTCTCCCTTTGTGCTTTCTTAGTTGTTTCTACTTCTGTTTTTAGATCTTGGAAGTTTTTGCTCAGTTCCATCATTTGCTTGTTTGTTCCTGTAATTCTTTGAGTGATTTTTGTGTTTCCTCTTTCATGAATTCTGCCTGTTGATCAAGTTTCTCCTGTATTTTTTTAAGTGATTTTTGCATTTCCTCCTTATTGGCTACTAACTTCTGACCCATATTCTCTTGAATTTCTTTAAGTGATTTTTGTGTTTCCCTTGGAGGGCTTCTAGCTTTTGATCATTTTTCTCCTGAATTTCTTTAAGAGATTCATTTATGTCCTTCATGTGTTCCTCTAACTGCATCCTTAACAGTACTTTTAAATTCAACTCTTGTTTTTCTGGTGTGTTGGGGTATCCAGGACTTGCTATTGTTGGGGAATTGGGTTCAGGTGCTGCCATAATGCCTTGGTTTCTGTTAGTAATGTTCCTATCTTTGCCTTTAGCCATCTAGTTCTCCCTGATGTTAGATGGTCTTATTGTCACTGGCTGGTTCTTCAACCTACTGTGGATCTTTAAGTTTATTTCTGCAACACTGGATGACTGAGTTTCCTCTGGACAGATTGCTGATATGCTGCCTTCCTCTTTTGTGCCTTTGGAGCCCTGCTCAGTCTTGCCTCAAGCAATTTTATACTTGGGTTGTCAAGGTGAACAAGGTGTTCTCTGAATGCTCTGTTATGGGGTAAAGATGGTGTGGTGGGGGTCACTCCCTCTGTTGATTCTCACGTAGGACACAGGTCCCGTGACTGACCAGCTTGCAGATGAACTACCTATGTGCTCAGTTGCTGAGTGGAGGCAGACCCCTGGTGGTTTGCATCCCCAGAGATCTAAAGCTCATGGCGACACAGTATCTAGTGACCCTTTTCTGTCCAGGCAGGCAGTGAAAATGGCCTCAGGGAATCTCTTCCTCTGCTGCTCTCTGGGCAGGACACAGGACCCATGCCCGGTGGACTGGCAGACAAACTGCTTATGTGCTCAGTTCTTAGGCGCAGGCAGACCCCTGGCGGTTTGCAGCCCCAGAGATCTAAAGCTCAGGGTGATGCAGTACCTATTGACCCTTTTCTGTCCAGGCAGGCAGCGAATATGGCCAGTAAATATCTTCAACAAAATTGTAGAAAAATACTTTCCTAACCTAGAGAAAGAGATGCCCATGAACATACAAGAAGCCTTCAGAATTCCAAAGAGACTGGACCAGAACAGAAAATCCTCCAGGCACATAATAATCAAACACCAAATTCACTAGACAAAGAAAGAATATTAAAAAACAGTAAGGGAAAAGGGGCAAGTAACTTATAAAGGCAGACCTATCAGAATCACACCAGACTTCTCACCAGAGTCGATGGAACCTAGAAGATTCCTCCTGGGTAGACCTCATACAGAAGCTAAAAGAACACAAATGCCAGCCCAGGCTACTATATCCAGTAAAACTCTCAATCATCATAGATGGAGAAACCAAGATATTCCATGATAAAACCAAATTTACACAATGTCTGTCCACAAATCCAGCCCTACAAAGGATAATGGATGAGAAATGTCAATACAAGAAGGGAAACTACACCCTAGAAAAAGCAAGAAAGTAATCTTCTTCCAACAAACCCAAGAGAAGATACCCACACAAACATAAAAATAACATCAAAAATAACAGGAAGCAACAATCACTATTCCCTAATACATCTATCTTAACAATAATGGACTCAACTCCCCAATAAAAAGAAATAGATTAATGAAATATTTCTCATGTAAATCTTCAATTTTCTCAGAAAATGTTTGTAATTCCCCTTTTAATTAATTTAGTAATTTCTTTTACGTCTACCATTTTATCTGCATTATTTTTCAAGATAATCTTGAAATTTATGATGTCTTTCTATATACTTCCTCTATTTTATCAGAAATGTTTTCAATGTAAATTTTTGATTTTTATCACAAATGTTTCTTTCTAATTCTACCTTCAATTAATTTAGAAGAGTTTTTATATGAACCATTTTTATGTAAAATTTTCCATGAAATAGTCAATTTTAAATGTTTGTCTATTTCTTGAATTTTACCAGAAATATTTTCCATGTAAATCTTCAATGTTATCTGAAAATGTTTATTATTCCACTTTTAATCAACTTAGGAATACTTTTATGCCTACCATTATTATATCTATATAAAACCTTCCATAGCAAGAGCTGGACTAGGGTGACACTGAAGCAGAGGCTAGCAGAACATGGTGGGCGACAGACAGCTTGGTAAACTTGATCCTGGTAAAGGAAAAGAGGCAAAGGAATGCAGTAGTGAACAGGGAAACAAGAAAAAAAAAAACCTTCCATGATAATCTTCAATCCTAACATGTTTTTTCCTACATTTTCTACAATTTTGTCAGAAATATTTCCATGTAAATCTTCACTTCTATAATAAAATGTTTCTATCCCATATTTCAATTAATTTATCGATTTTTTTACATGTCTACCACTTTACTCCTTAATTTTCCATGAAAATTGTCAATTTTAACGTGTTTATCTGAAATATTTTCCATATAAATCTTTAATTTATTTTTTTTTAATAAAGGGCTTTTACTTCCCTTTAAAAAATAAAATAATAAAGAGAAGAAAAAGATCTCTTTTACTGGATTCTATTTAATTATTAAGATTGATAAACCCTTACAGTGTCAGAAGCTGTGACAAGTGTCCCAGGAATCACGGAAACAAAGCAGAACAAAGTGTTCAAACTGGCAGCTAAGAGTAGCAGGTTTTTTACTCAGACCGAAGCTCTTTACTGGTCCTTCTTAAAAACAACAAATGGCTTTCATATGTGACAGAATGGAATAAAGAGTTCACATTTGTCTCAATGCAGAAACAGGGAAGAATTCACAAGACCATAGATTCAACTGGAGATATTTTGAAATGCTAAATATTAATAATAAAATTTGTTGTAGAAATCAGTTTTTTTCAAGCTGTAATAATTGCTTAATTATGCAAGAAAGAAAAATTTTTTAAGGTTGGTGAAAGCCTTTTGGATTGAAATAATTATCTTTAAGTGATTACTGAATGTGTCAAATATGATGCTGCCAAAAATTAATCAGTTTGAAAAGCAAAATCAAAAGCTGTCAAACATTACGGGCTTCTTTCATCCCTTTTTATTCCATGTCTATTCTTCTGTTGCAGTAAAAGGAATTCTAGGTCTTTATTATTTATACAATTATTCAATTGTTGTATATTTTTTTATTTTCTCTGAAGTCAACCTCTTTGAGAGGATGACTGAAGTGTGCTGGTAATGCAAAGAAGACAACAAAATAAACTTCATAGTCTAGACTCTTCATAATAAAAGCTACCTCTACCACTGTTAAACTCTCCTTGACTACTTCACTCAGTATTCGCAACTGTTTTGCTGTATTAGATCATTTCATTTTATCTTATTTTTGTCCTTACTGACGCCACCTGCCTAGAAAATCTTGCAACACGGCTCAGCATTCTCATTCACAAGTTTGAAGATGTTAGCGTCATGAATCAAACAAATGTTTGTATGATTTCTCAGAAGTGGAGGTCAAAGTTTTTTCTGTACTGTTTTGCCAAGATCTTTGTTGTGTGCTGCTATTATAAATTCATCAGACTGTCTTATAGCAACATTTGATTTGCCAGCTTCTCTCACTGTGCCAGGCATTTCTGTAGCATAGAGACAAAGTAGCATCTATGCTTGCAATCCATTAGTGCTACTGTTGATACACATGATGTGTTCAACAATGCTAGCTGAATGAAGGAATAAATATTTCATTGCTTAGACATTAGGATAAATTTATCCATGTAAAGTCTCCCTGTTATTATTATTTGTATTGTATGTCTTGCAGCTACCACAATAGCTACAAAAACAATAGGCATTTACTGAAGGCTTATCTGGGTTCGGGCAGGGAGCTAATGGCTTCACATTCATTATTCATTGCATTTAATGCATGCAGCAATCTTCTGAGGTAGGCAAAATTATTGCCTTCATTTTAAGATAAGGAAAATGAAAAAAAGAGAGATCACATATAGAGTAAATATTAGTGTCAAGATTTAAAAATAAATCCTCACTTGGGCTCTAGCACATGTGCAGTTTGAAGATGTACCAAATACCTTCTTACATGTTTGATATTCAGTAAAATAGAATGTGTTTACTCAGTAAGAAACAAAACATCTTAATATGTTCTTTCCTTAAATATAAAACGATGATGTTTCATCTATAAGTTATTAGTACTTACATCTCTACACTTTATATTATAAAATTAGTGCATAGTGAAAAATTAGTGAATAGTGATTGTTGGGTAGAAATAAAATCCATGGTATATTATGGTACTTTTTTATACACAACTCGTTCACCACTCTGTAGTCCTACATTATCAATACCTTAATCTTAATGATCTTTTCTAATATCTAATATATAACACCTTGTTTAAAATTGCTTTCAATTTCTTTAATCATATCATGGGGTTTGAAGTGCTTGCATGTTTTGACTGAATTGTTTGATAACACATCAGTCATTTATCTTTTTAAACAATAATATTTGGCTAAAATATCTTGAACTTTTATTTTAAAATTGAAGAAAAATAAATCACAAGCCTACCTTTTTAAAAGATGTATAAAGTATATTTACTCTATATTTTAAGGAATATTTACTCTATATACCTTACCATGTAGATATTCACTTGTCTCTATCTCTCTAGTGCTGACATAAAAGTTGTTTAACACAAACTTGGCTCTTTCTTTTTTGTTTGTCTGTTTAGACAATTAAGATCAGGTTGTCTACCATTTTCTAGAGTAGAACTTGATAGCTAGACCAGGCTGATGACTTGGTCTACTCAAGTCTATTGGCTTGCCTTTGCTTCTGAGGTGGGATTAAAGGTGTGTGCCACCACACTAATGCTCAAATATATTCTTCATACAGATATACTCTCAAAAAATTCTGCCATGTCCTAACAGTCTAATTCATTCATATTAGTATAGATTTAAGTGATTTTTTGCTATGGTATTATATATTTAAGAAGAGACAAACTGAGTTAAAATTGTGTAGTTGGAATATCTTAGAATACTGATTACTTATGAATGAATTTGAATGAGGGAGTAATTTGAAAGGTTTTTTTTATTATTTTATTTTGCCTTGAGATAGAATGTTAAAATACAGTAGTATAATACAGGCTAGCCTAATTATTCCTGTACCTACCTCTCAAATGCTGTGGCCCTAGGCATTTATGAGCATAACTCTGTTAGTAGGTGACTGAGTCATCTAAAACCAGCTAATTTAACCTTTGCTTTCTGTGCCTTATTTTTCATTTCTCTTGTACTGGACTTCGCAATAGACTGCGAACATTATCTAATTCTTAACCTTGTATGTCTTGTTCTGATTTTTTTCTGTAGTTTTATAGAAAAAAAATTATTTTAGTTAACTATCATAAAAGAAGACTAAAACCAAAATATACATATGATAAAGAATATAATAGAGTATAATAGAATGCTCCTTGTGACAAAGAAAGAAATCAGTTTAAGGGATATTTATAATAATAATCCCTTTCTGCTAATGTTGCCTTCAAAGCAAACAAAGCTACAAACCAAGGATGATAGTCAACACAATTCCAATATTAGTGGATGCTAACAAGAGGAGTCTCAACTCCAGACTAGTCTGTTGATACAGTGAGACAATACCTCAAATTAAATTATTCCAAATTAAATACAAAAATCTGCAAATAACCATTATTAATAATTAGTATTGATTCCAGTATGGTATATCACTACTACTTACCAGGGTTAGGACTACATCCTTGTAAGACAGAGGGATTCTAGGTTCAGTAGAAGTGGGAAGGGGTTGATTGGGGAAAACGGGGAGGGAAGAGGGCTTACGGGACTTTTGAAGAGGGGGATGCAGGAAAGGGGAAATCATTTGAAATGTAAATAAAGAATATATCAAATTAAAAAAAGAAATAGAAAAAGAAAATATGCTGCAAAATACTCTGTTTAGGCGGGAAAACCAGTTTTTTTTTTTGTTTCTGTTTTTTTTTTTTTTTTTTTTTATACAAGATTTATAGAAGACATTTACTTCTTTGCCAATTACATGAGCATAAACAGATAGTAGTATTTTGCCAAGAATTGATGTTGTTCATTGAAGTTATCCATAAAGAAATTTACATGGTACTACCCCTTAAAGTTCAAGGAATAGTATAGAAAATAAAAGTCCTGAAATACACACACACACACAGACACACACTAAGAATATTTTGTTATCCAGGACGGACTTGATACTTAAACAAACTTTGAAGATGATTATTGTCTAGCATTTAGTAGGTTAAAGTTTTTCATATCACTATAGGTACATATTAGATGCAGATAGAAAACTAAATGCTGATGAATTTGTGATAACAGTGTGTTTTCTAGTAAGACCATGTGCCACTTTGACCTTACAGAGAGTAGTTTAATGCACATTAGGCAGTTATCTTTAGGAAAAGTAGTGAAACACTCACCATCCTGAATACTAGACTAGTGCTACCAAGCCAAGCACACTAGCACAGAAAGAGAGGTAGCCTGTGATGGTTCTCCTGTGTGGAAACCAAGAACAGAAATTTAATTTGTAAGTAGGAAATGGGAAATCAAGTACTAGCATCTGAAAACAAAGGTAGAAGAAACACACATGGGCACAGTCAACACAAGATGTATGCATTTGTAAAAAAAAAAAAAAAAAAAAAAAAACGCAACCCCATATACCATTTATTATTAAATTAATATGAATCCATGAAAAATTGAAGACAAAAGGTTTGGTATAGACATAGATGAATTTGAGTGAAGGTAGTAGAAATTACTTCAACATTTTTATTTGTGTTGCATTCTGCCATGTTTTCTATGTCAATATCATGCATTTTTATAAACTGGCTCCGATTTTATATTGTAAAATTTAGAGATGTTAGATACATATATCAAAGTACTCACATAGCAATGTGACTTATTCTCTTAGAGAATAAAATGGAAACCTGCATCTTAGAATGGAAGTTAAAATGTGGAATAAAGCTTTGTAGTTTATGTGAAAATTTAGTATTCATTCAGTTATTGTTTACTAGTTTAAAGGTTAGGACTCGGTTTTATTATTACAGACTCACCAGGCAAGGCATTTGTCTCTTACTCATTTAGTGATTACATTTGATTTTGTGACAGAAGCAAGAGCATTATTAGAAATACCAATGTTGCAGCATCATTGTGGGCTGGTAAATTGTCTCAGTAGTAAAGGCATTAAACATGACACCATAGTTCATTTCCACAAACACACATATGGCAGAAAAAAATAGATTTCTTAAAGCTCTTCTCTAGCCCTGAATGCATACACACACACACCCACACACACCCACACACCCCCACACCCTCCCCACACACACAGTGAGATTGACACAGATATTCACACATGCACACATACATTAAATAAATGTAGAAAAGTATATTTTTAATAAAAATGAGGCATAACAAACAAAATGAAAGTAACAGCCTTCAGACGTAGATTGCATGCTCCATAGAACCACATTAATCAGGGCTATGAATTGTTTCTCCTGTCCTCTATCACTTACGTATTCCAGAGATTACTTGAGCCACCAGCTCCTAAGTGAATCTAAATAACATATTGCCTTAGATTAATTTGCTCCTTACAAAATCAATTGCATAGATATTAATTGTGTATCTGAGAATTGAAAATGTACTTGCCTCAGAGTTCTATAACCATTTACAACTCACACCATATTTACATTACCTGCCTTGGGTCTGCAACAAATCAAGAAGCCTATAACTATTCACCATGTGGCCCTGCTCTATGAACATAGATTCTATAAATCGTTTAAGCCTCAGAGGCAGAATCATACTTCATCTTCTGGGCGACTATTGTGGTGGCTTTGTAATGTGTCACCCTGGCTAGACGGAACTACACATCCCCTACTATTCTGATTAGAATGGGCCACAAGAGAGATTCTTGTTTAACACTTGGATTGCAGAAGTGAAGAGACAGCCACTTTGTGGCTCAGACACATTGATCCGCTGGCTCATCTCACTGATGAGAAACAGCACTTGGCCTGCAAATGCCCAACCTTGCTCTGAATCTGCCATCAGCTTCTCAGACTGCAGGATCAGATCTGTGTTTAGCAAGATGACAAAGGGCACTAGCTTCTTTCACAGGGTGCTCACATCAGTACGGTTAAAGAAAATGAGAGCTGACTGCTGTGCTTGAGTTCCAGCTTGTCCTTGTTCCCCTTCACTCTACATCCCTCTTGGCTTCAAGCTCGCTGTCTCAAACACGAGCAGTGCATCTGGGGACAACGACCATACCTACTTCCTCTTGTACAATTGCATAGGGCCAAACTCCTGTGGCATGCCTGAACTTTCAGTTCTCTGATCTCTCTCTCTCTCTCTCTCTCTCTCTCTCTCTCTCTCTCTCTGATTCTCTGTCTCTGCGTGTTTCTCTCTGTCTCTGTCTCTCTGCACACATAAAAACACTCTGAAAAACATTTTTTTCTTTCTAAACCTTCACTAATGCAGCTACATGTTAGAAATAAAGCAAAATATTTCTAACATTAAGGATAAAAATAGAGAAATGGTTAAGGCACCAAATTTGTATTGGTTCCTTCATCCTACATCTAATCAAGAAATGCCCTATCTATTGCCAAGACGATCTGTTCAGTACCATGTAAAACTCAGAAGACCTCTTTTCTTCTGAAAGAGAGATTGTGCAAACAATGTATATTGAATTAGTTTATTTATTGCATATAAAAATCTATAAATTTGAATATACGCTACAATTGCACATTAATTTGGGGATTGAATCATTCACATAGTATGTATATTATTAATATTAGAAAGCTTATTTTTGCATCTTTTTGTATGTAAGTAACTAGGCTTAATAAGAAATTTCTGAGTGCAACATCTTTCTTCTCCAGCACCCACTAGGATCAGTAGGCCAACATTCAGGATGGAACAGTGTTTCCTTGCACTTCCTTTCCTATAGACTATGGATACTTCTCCCATGTTACTATTGCACGTTGTTACCCCCACTCTATGTGTACTCCCTCCAGTTTAATGACTTGACTTAGTTGAGATGGTAACAATATTACTTAACTCTCTGATTGTTGAAACAAACTTCCAGAGCAAACCCACTTAAGGATGGAGAGAAGTCTTTTTGCCTCACAGATCTGGAGTACAGTCAAAATGGAGAATCCATGACAGCAGGCATTTGAGCAAATAGATTAGATCTGCAGTCAGGAAGAAGAGAGACAAACTGCCCTGTTCAGCTTGCAGGCTACAGCAGGAAATAATGATTCTCCAGTCTTCATTGGAATCTTTCTGACAGTTCCTTAAATACACGTCTGTGGGATGCATCCATGAAGCTTATTGCAGCCAAGTAGCAGACCATCACACTAAGTAATACTGATGGAGGGAGACAGAGGTGGGCGAGCTGAGATGTGACATTCTAGACACAGCCTTACACTGGAACTATTGCTGGTGGGGTTGCAAGCTGGTACAACCACTCTGGAAACCAGTCTGGCTATTCTTCAGACAACTGGGCATGATAATACTCGAGGACCCTGCTATACCACTCCTGGACATATAACCAGAGGATTTCCCAGCATGTAATAAGGACACATGCTCCACTATGTTCATAGCAGACCTATTTATAATAGACAGAAGCTGGAAAGAACCCAGATATCCCTCAATGGAGGAATAGATACAGAAAATATGGTATATTTACACTATGGAATACTACTCAGCCACTAAAAACAATGAATTCATGAAATTATTAGGCAAATGGGTGGAACAGGAGAATGTCATCCGAGTGACCCAATCTACCTCAGTGTCATCTTTTGTGACCCAATCACAAAAGAACACACATGGTATGCGCTCACTGATAAGTGGGTATTATCCCAGAAGCTTGGAATACCCAGGAAACAATTCACATATCAAATGATGCCAAAGAAGAAGGAAGGAGAGGCCTCTGGGTCTAGAAAGTCTCAGTGCAACAGTGTAGGGGAATACCAGGACAAGGAAACAGGAAGGGCTTGACTGGGGAAAAGGGCAAGGGAAGTGGCCTCATGGAACGTTCAGGGAGGAAGGATTCTAGAAAGGGGAAATCATTTGAAATGTAAATAAAGAATATATTGAATAAAAAAAAGAAAAAAATTTTGTTTAAATATAAGCACAATTAGTGGATGGGGTCATTCCAGTGGCTACTGTTGATGATTTTATAGTTATGGGGTTAACCCAAGATTTTGTCACTTTCTCTAACATAGCCTCCAAATTTTAAAAGTTAATAAATGAAGTGGTGGTAAAAGTTATACACCTTACTAAAACACAAAAGTCTTTTTAACTCATTTACCAAACATTTGAGGAAACATCGATTTTTTTATTCTAAGATTACAAATAAGATAATTCTTTTAATAAGTTAATCTTGATCCCGAGTAGCAGGAGAAAGTTGTAGTACAAAATGACTTCTGTAACATATTTAAATTCAATAGAATCTTATGGTCATATTTTGTGGTGAAAAGAAAGGAAAGTAACACCTGTGTTAATCCATTGCTCCATAAACTATAATTTATTATTAATATGAGCAAAGTGTGAATAATCATTTGTATCACTTTTTAATGTTGAAAGGAAGGACATATATTGTTGTTTTGCATAATAAGTCAAGTTTGAATAATTATATTTGCTGGCATAAAAGGTGATTGGTTTAAATTTTGCTTGATTATTTTGTATATTTTTGTACTATGATTTATTTATGTGTTTGTTTTTATTAGTACATGAGATTCCACATGTTAAACAAGAATTCTACTAATGAATGAAATATTTTATTCAGGATTTGTCTACATCTGACTCATATGTGCTTTGATTACAGCTATGTGCCACCACATCTAGCAAAAAGCATTTAATATTAGAAAGTAATTGTTCTATTATGTAATACACTTAAAATCTTATGTATACATTTTGTGGATTTACAGAAGCAAAACAAAATATGATGACAATGATGTTTGACTGTGACCGAATTAGTTTTTTTTTTTTTTTAAATTCTATGGTCAACTTTTCTTATCTATTTTTATAATTGGCATTTTATATATATTATCACAGATTTCATAGAGTCTAAACAATTATATATTTATCATGTATATTTATTTTCATTATATTTCACTATTTTACCTCATGGTAAAACAGGCAAGCTGGCAAGAATATTTCGATGTAACAATTGTGTACTGCATGCTGTATACTAAGTGCTTATGCTGTATTCCTTTGCTCTTTGGCTTTGAATGAGAAATGTAGCTAATTTAAATATATCTCCTGTTCTTTATTTTTTTTGATACAATGAAACATCTTGTATGTGAAGTAGTGGACCTTAATGTCTGTGTGTGTGTGTTTGTGTGTGTGTGCGCGCGTGTGTGAGTGTATGTGTATTTAATAGTACAAATATATCAGACAGCCATCCCTGCACACTTGTAATATACCAGAGTTCCTGTATATGCAAGCATCTTCCATTTGATACTTCAGAAGCTAATGGGGTATTTATTATCCTAAATGAAGTCAGCATAAATAATGATATTCTCTTGGTTTTAACTAGAATTCTACTCCTTTAACATTAATGATATCAATACACATATTTAGTGATGAAATAGCCTAATATGTTGCTAGTCTAACATATTCCCCAATAGCAGCCCATGACTATGATTCAATGAAGAGGAGAAAATCCACAGAGAGTGTTGTGTTATTACCCAGCCTAATTTAGAAGGAATAACTGTCAAATTATATGAAAAACCTATTTATGCTAATATGGTCACACACTGGTGACCATGAAGAAAGAAAAAATTGTTTTCATTTCGGAATATGAAAACAATTATAAAGCTACAAACACATTCAATTGTGTCATTATTATCAGCTCTGGGTTTCATGACTTCAAGCTTTATAATTGTATCTGCTCATGCCTACAGTTTGAAAGTATGATTATTGTTACATATTAACCAGTACTCTCAGTTGTCTCTGAAAAGCATGCAAGCATTCATTTCTCAGGTTACAAAAGATGGCATAAGCTTCAGAGACGTTGTAAGTCACCTTCAACCATACAGTTGCTTAATAAATGTTATGGGAAATAAAGACATACATTTATCTGTTTATATTATGTCAACCAATCCTATTCTAATATTTCCTATGTCATATTTTCAAAAGAAAATTAGATTGATGAAACTACAAAATTTCTCATTATTTTAAATTGGTAAAGTTAGCTCTAAATTATTTCTTTAAAAATCAACATTTTTTAATATAACGAGGTATGCAGTTGTTTACTGGAGGCATATGAAAATCTGGCTCAGTGTTACAGTATAGTGGCTTACTTTCAGCACACTTAATTCTTCTGTGCAACCTCTACTCTCTGCATCCTCTGAAATTCACCATACTTGTCAGTCAATGTTTACTAGGTTGAAATTTATAATGTCAATATATATGTTTACATTCAGAGGAAAGAGTTGGAGTGAAACAGAAAAATAAGATGTAAGATAGCAACACTTTACTGGTGTTCACTATTCCTCAAAAGTTTATCATGAACATAAAGGAAAGAGTCTATAAAGTCATATTTAAGGATCAGTTGCTCTGTGGTGTTTGTCATGGGACCATGCCATTTCAAAATTCATAAAACAATATTCCTATAAAAATTTTATGTCCCTAAAAATAATGATCCACCCATCAAAATCTATCATAACCAAATATAAAGGGAATAAAATTTGAGAATGAGAAAATATAATATTTCTTCTAGTTGTTTCCAATCAAGTTATTTCATATACCACAAAAAAAGTCTAATATTGAAGAATGTGAGATGTCACAAACGAGGTTTGGAAGATTACTAAATTTTTAAGGCCTGAGTAATGTAGAGACCTCCGAACAATATAGGTAGTTTTCCTATTTACATCTTGAAAAACAAGACCATTTCATCCTATATAGTCTGTGATTTAAAATGTGTTATACACTTCTGTGACTGAATAACAAAGTGTTCTAGTATGTGGAGACATGATCTGTCTTTTGAAGACCCCCAATGAGAGCCCTTTCTGCATAGAGAGTCTATGTCATAATTCACTGTACAATTAATAATTCTAAGTGAGAAAAGCCACAACTGTATGTTTTCAAATCCTTAAAATAATAGTTAAACCTGATATTTACCCAGAATAAGTCGTTCTTTTGTGCTTTGCTTTAGAAGATCTATGATTTTCCTCAAAAGCTGACTTGTTTTTCCAGCGTGAAAGTTAATAAGTGAGAAAGCGTGTTCTATCATCTGATGGCTGCACTTGACTCTTGGTACTGCTGGAGGGTTGCAACTTTGATGTTTCAGTCTCTTATTAAGAGAAGAGAAAGTCGGGTATGTACTCTTGTTCAGTTCGTTTTCTGAGAGTTTGTTTTAAACTGAGTTCCATGAAGCTATAATGTCTTTTAACAAGAATATTGATTCTAAAATAAAGCCTCTTTCCATTACCTTCATAGAGGAAGCCCAGATAGAGACGCTTTAAAAGTTTGAGTAACATTACTTCTTTGCTGTTTATAAGTGCACCCTTAGCTCTCCAGGGCACTTAAGAAGAAAGTTTCTGGAGGGACTTGCTATGTAAGCAAATCTTTTCCTCCTCTGTCCTTAGTTCTAAATATGTGAAGAAATGTCTGAGAATCTAATTTCCTCTGACCTTGAGTTGTGAATGTTTGTTTTAATTTAGAGGACCTCTTTAAAGCTCTAGATTTTCCTTACCAAGTTTGATAATAGCTGTGTAGAATGAACACCATTGCTGCTACCTTGAGACCTAGGAATTGACAGGTAATGGCTCTAAAGGTAACCAGCCGTGCCAATTATCCAGCCCCAGTGTCCAGCAGAGCTGGCAGACAGAAGCTCTGTAAGTTGAACTATTGCATACTGAGTATGCTTAGAGAAACTCAGAGGATCTCCTTATCCAGGGGATGTTATCTTTTGTTATTCATCATCACTGCAGTTGGTTATTCTCCAATTCCAAACATGCTATTAGAATTCAGCAACTCTGCCCTTTTATATTACAATAAAGCAGCCAGATAAAGCTTGAAATGTACTAACTTTAATGGACTGTCAAATAACTGAAAATTTTACTGAACTATTCACATAACAAAAAGTTTCTATGAAATACTGATATATGGGAAATGATTTTTCCCCAAGCTTATATAAACTAGAACTAATTAAAAGGGTTTGAACTTATTGCCTGAAGGTTACCACTGTGCTGACTGGATTAGGATTTGGTCTCATATCCATATAAGGCGGAAACAAAATAATGACAATGACTCCTGACAGCAGAAACGACAGAGACCAGAATTCTTATCCTATTTCCCTTCATGGGTCTCAATGGCAAGTGGGTTGGTGGAGTTGATGAGGACCTTTAAAGATACTGTATGGCAATCTCTCATTAATCAAGAAATTTTCTTTTGTTTTATCTCTGTTGGTACCTGGTAAGAATTTCAAGCATAAAAGATATGATTTTCTTCCTTCGTCATCGTTCAATACCTTCCAAACTGGTAATATTAAAGGCAATAAAGAAAGTTCATAGACTAGGTATAAATAACACTTGAAGTAATCATATCCACAGATAATGTCTAGGTCTGTCATGGGTTCCCAGAAATGTATTCTGTAATATGCATAGAATTTATCCATGTTTCTCCGGAGTTCTTTTTATAAACCCTACACAAGTAACTAGATTTTCTTGGGTAAAAATATCTTAAGAAATTTATTCTAAAGACTAGTATGCTATTGCCCAATTAATATTCTTTTTGACTTACATGATTTTGTATACACCTGTAACATCATTTTCTAATGTGTAATTACGTAATAACTAATTACTCTCACAAAACTGTATCAGTCCTAAATTCATGCCTTTGTTTTTTTTTTTTTTAATAATCTTCATTGTCTTGTCATGTGGTGAATCTGTAGTAATTTAAGGATGCTCTTTAAAACCATTAACAGCTGATAAAGAAGGAAGCAGTACAGTGATATTACTAATGGGAATGGGAGACCCACCAGCAGAGTCTCCTTAGTCAAAGGAAAGTCAACAGAGCAATCATGTTCACTAATAGTTTCACTGTGGAATCATAGTTCCCATATTTTCATAGGAATCAAGTTAACCAAAATCACCGAAAACAAGTTTTTTCTACCATTCATTACTGAAAGAAAACATTTTAAATTTTATTACCAGATACTGTAAAATATTTTTCATTGTGTTTTACTGACCATTAATATAGTCACCTAAATGAATTCTGTGAAATACTACAACAAAATCATCAAAGAGATCTGTCCTTTTCCTTTACCTGGTCTGGCAGATTAAAAATCTGATTTCATAGATATAGCTTTTCGTGTCTAGCTATTTAGTATATATATATATATATATATATACTAAATATATATATTTATATATTATATATTTAGTATATATATATATATACATATATATATATGTATACATAACATGTATATAGAAGTTAATAAATCAATCTACCCTAAATATATATTTTATAAGCCAACTGAGTTTTGAAAAACGGCTATGCACAGAACTATATAATGAATACACAGTAAACTAATTTTAGATATTTATACAATTAAAGTTGAATTTTAAATTGTATTATAAAGTTTATTAATAGCATAATGCTTTGTTGGGACCTTCCTAATCCAACTATGATTTTGTTCCTATGGTAGCTTTCATTCTAATTATTGTATAAATTAAACTCTTCACATTACCATCAGGCCCCATTCTTTTCAGGAGAAAGACAATTGGTATAATGTATGGCAATGCTCTGTTTTCAAGTGATATATATTTACCTCAATTTTACTTCCCCTGAGTTTTATTTTCACTGTTTTTATTCAGAATTAAAGTATAAAACTTAAGTTTAAGAATATTAGAGGAAGCAGGGCGGTGGTGGCACACGCCTGTAAACCCAGCACTCTGGGAGGCAGAGGCAGGCAGATTTCTGAGTTCGAGGCCAGCCTGGTCTACATAGTGAGCTCCAGGACATCCAGGACTATACAGAGAAACCCTGTCTTGAAAAAAACGAATCCAAAAAACCAAAAAAAAAAAAAAAAGGAAAAAAAGGAATGTTAGAGGAAGACATACTCAGTGTTCACTTCTAGTCTCCATGAATGCCTATGTTCAAATGCATGCAAATTTATGTACATGTGAAGTCACTAAAGAAGACATATGAAAACATTATATATATATATATGCACACATATATACATACATACGTACATACATGATGATACATTTCTACATTCACATTGAAGGGATATTTTGAGACCATAGAATCATGAATTTAAAGCTAATCTGCAATAACCAGTAAGGTCCTTCATAGGGAAGGAAATGAATACAAAACACACACACACACACACACACATACACACACACACACACTCACTCACACACATTCAGACGCCTATAGACAAAATTTTTAATAGAAACTAAGTGTAAAATGTTAGACAATTTCATAAATGTCCATAAATTCACCTATTTAGAGGAAAAGCCGAGGCCATACACCTGTGACAGAGGAGAGCTCCGTGGGCTAAACATGAACTGACTTTAAGTGAATGGAGTAAGAAAGCAATTTTTAAACAGGAAATCTATACTTCTGTGTTTCTTCTGTGAGAAGTAAATGTTTATTCTAATGCATTTAAGCAAGAAGCATGAATGATTAATGATGCATTTGATCCTGTAACTAGACCTACAATCTCTTCAATAATTAATGGGTTATCCAATACTTCACAGGATATACATCTGCTAAGAAAATTGTGTGCATGCAAACTATTACCATTAAAAGTCTATCATAAAACACAGGCAGAGGCTTTCAGATAAAATGATAATATGTAGTAAAACTACATACTTCATCACATGTTTCTATAGTTAAAATGTTATGAAAGAATTATATAGCCCAAGAACAGAATTTGCCATGATGGATACTTTATTATGATGTCATCTTTGACAATTATTTTCTAGAGGATCTACTAAATGATATAACAACACATTATGGAAATTGAATGGAGAGAAATGTGTTTTCAACGGTAATATAATATATTTTATTTGTTGTCCTGAGAGACTTGGAAAAATAATTTTATTAGAGCCCTTTCTTCTTATTTCTATCAAATATCTGCATTTATAAAGATATCAAAAATTTTAAAATATATAAAATAGAATAGTTTGTTTCAAATTCATTACCAGTTCAAATGCTTAAACATTTATCAGTCTCTCCATGTTTCACCACATGACTATTTTCTGGTATTTTCTGGTAGAATTCTTAATAGGAACACAAAGCTTTAATTTGCAAATCATACAGATTTAAGACTTGAAATCTTTGAAAGCTTTTAGAACTGTTTGCTTATTTTCAAAACAAAGGGGATATCTCAAGCTAAGTTCACAGCAAATCTCTCTGTCTATGATTTTTCCACTGTTTTGAAAAGAGTTGCTTTTGGATTTTTGTTATTTTTTTAGTAACATATTTTACTAATTGGTTATTTTACTTTTTTACATTCTAAATGTTCCCTGCTAGGTCTCTCTTCCACAAATCCCCCATCTTCTTTCCCTCCCCTTTGCATCTAAGAGGATGCTCCACACTCACCTACGTGTTCCTGCATCACAAAATGTCTCCACAGGACCAAGGGACTCCCTCCCATTGATGCTTCCAAAAAGGCAATCCTCTCCTACATATGATACTGTGGCCATGGACCCTTCCATGAATTCTAAGTTCATAGCAGTTATTTATCATAGCCTGAATCTGGAACCCACACAGATATCTCTCAACAGAAGAATGGATATAGAAAATGTGGTACATTTATACCATGGAGTAGTAACTAGCTATTTAAAATGATGATTTCATGAATTTTGCAGATAAATGCATAGAACTAGACAATATCATCCTGAGTGAGGTAATCCATACCCAAAAGGACACACCTGGCATGGCTCAGAACTGGCATGATAAGTGAATATTAGCCCAGAAGCTCAGAATACCGAAGATACAACTCACAGACCACATGAAGCTTAACAAGAAGGAAGACCAAAGTGTGGACCCTTCAATCATACTTTGAAAGGGGAAGAAAACAATTGGGAGAGGTAGAGGGAGAGAGTGACCTAGGAGGGAGAGAGGAAGTGGAGAGGTAAAGGGATGGGGGTCAGATATTGGAAGAGATAGGAGAGAAGTCCAGAGGTTCAGGAGAATGAATGGAAATATGGAGCAGTGGGGAATGGAGAACCACTAGAAATTCCCAGAGACCAGGGTAGCAAGAGGTTCCCAGGACCCGATGGGAATGACATTACCTTAAATAACCAACAAAGGGGAAATAGAACTTGAGATTATCTCCAGAAGATAGTCATGACCTCCAGATGAGGGAAAATGTTAACCCAGAATTATTCCTGTCCAAGGGAAAAGCAGGGACAAAAAAAAAAAAAATGGAGTAGAGACTGAAGGAAAGTCCATCCAGAGACCACCCCATCTTGAGATCCATACATCTGGAAACACCAACCCCCTACACTATTGCTGATGCTAAAAAATCCTTGCAGACAGGAAGCTGGAATGGTTGCTCTCAGAGAGGCTTTGCCAGAACCTGATAAACACAGATGCAGATACAGGCCACCCATTGGACGTCCCAGGAACACAATGGAAGAGTGAGGGGAAGGACTGAAGTAGCTTAAGGAGATTGCAACCCCATAGGACGAACAATGATATCAAATAACCAGATCACCCAGATCTCCCAGGGACTAAAAAAATTCCAAAATGTTGCTTTTGTACTGCAAGTCTTTCAGGTAGTATCCAGGACCATCTGGATCTCAGACAGTCACAGAGCCCTCCGGTGGGATCTCAGCGGAAATGCACTGTTAAAATGGCATTTGATTTTGCTATAAATTGTTCTTGTAATATCCTTACACAAAAATGATAAGAGTATTAGTGTTAGGATTTAGATTTCTCTAACATTCAGGTGCTTAAGTTTTCCCATGCAACCTTTAGGAAACAGATAAGAAGTAGGAAGGCAGGCCTAGAGAGATGGCTTTATGGTTAAGAGTACTTATTGGTTCTAAATCAGAACTTAGTTGGACTTCGAGCACCCATCTGTTAGCTAAGAACTGTCTGTAAACCCAGTTTCAAAGAATACAACAGCATCTTTTGAAATATAAATGTAGGCAAAATCTCATACACATGAAAAATAAAAATATATACATAGCATTATATATTTGCTGTTTATACAAATACATATAATATGTAATATGTTAAATTATACATATGTTTGTGTATTCACATATAAATGAATGTTTATAAATGACATATATATACATATATATAGATATATATATATATATACACATGTATATATGACTAATGACATGATGCTATTTACTTGAAGATATTGGCCTCTTGATTATTTGATTTGGCCTCTTGATTGGCCTCTTGATTTGTTCTCTTTGTTTCTTTGTTGTCATGAAGAAAGTATTTCCCTTTGCATTAGTTCCCTGTCTTCTGGTTGCCTCAGTACATGCTAAAAAGCAAAGGCCAGGCAGCCATGGACTGACATCTCTGAAACTGTGAAGCAAAATAACAAGATTCTAGTTTGCCTAGCTTATAAATCTAGAAAATCACACTGTTCAAAGTTATGGTCTAGTAATATAATCAAAATATGCATTCATATAACACAATACACATGCAATATAGCTCTATATATTTTGCAACTATGCTACATTTGTGAAAATATACATATGCAAAATGAAAACTGCAATATTGTATGATATAAATGTTTCATTCCTTGGGAACTAGGGAACTTTGAAGTCAATTTGCAGGACAATCACTTTGTCCTATTTTCTAATTAAAGAAATGTGACAAATTAAATGTAAACCTGTCAAGGGATACAGAATTATCAACTTTCTTAATCTGTGTTCAATTTAGGAATATTTTCAAATAAAAATGATGCATCAGTTGGTAACATACCACTAAATATGTTAAACACTGTCCCAGTTCCTAAACATGGAGCTAATAAAACAAATGACCATGCTGAGATGTTTATTGTTTTTGAAAAATAAGAAAAAAGAGAGAAAAATAAAATAATATAATGTTGCCATGTAAAACTAATTCAATATGAATTAAATTGGTCTATTCTGATTTATGATTCTTAATTGACTTATAGGGACATAACAGATACATACTGCCTTAGTGATTCCATTGCTGTGAAGAGACATCAAAACCAGGGCAACTATTATAAAGGAAAAGACTTAATTGGAACTTGTTTACAGTTTCAGAGGTTCAATCCATTGTCATCATGTCAGGAAGCATGCAGTGTACAAGCAGATGGTGTATTGAAGGAGATGAGAGCCCAACACGTTGATCTGCAGGGAGCAGAAGTAGACTCTGACCCACACTGGGCATAGCTTGAGCATATGTCGGACTACAAAGCCTGTGGGGAGGCAGGGAGGGATATGATAGGGTGTTTTGGAAGGGTAAACCAGGGAAGGGGATAACATTTGAAATTTTAATAAATAACATACCTAATTAAAAATAGAAAAAATAAAGACAAAATATCAAGGTATGTTATAGGTTGAAAGAGGTAGCATAAAAAAGACTCTGAATTAGACTTCATAATATTATTCAGTACATTACCCATAAAATACTTCTGTATTATAGTTTTTATTACACATAAGAGCTTTAAATACAAAATAATATGTATGGTCTTCCTGCATTTGTCTTACCATCAGAGACACTTTCTTTTCTATAGCAATGTTCTCTCAAGCCCTATACTACAATCTAACCCAAACTTACTAGACAACTGTGCTGTGCCTTAAATCACAATAGAATCATAGTGCCCATTACAAAAATTTGTTTCATGCAATCATAGTCGCATCTTTCTGCTTTAATCACAAACTCTATCATTCTTGTCCTAAATGCCCACCAAAAATACAAATAAGATACCAAGCTATACTTTATGTTGGAAGATGCTACCAAAAATGAAACTATGAAATTCATGTTAGACTTTAGAATATTGCTCCTTTTCCTACCAAACATTTAAATTCTATATCTCTGTAGTATAATTCTATAGTATTTCATAAGTTGTATATACACTCTAATTTCATAGAGATAACATTAACTTTAATGTATCTATATTTTAATCAAGTTTATTTCTTAAACTATTGTTTTGTTTCCATCCTCACATGTTTACAACCTTTTTGTCTAATTTTTAATTTTTCTTCTTGTGTACCATATACTGTATGACATAAATTCAATCATTTAAGCAAACTAAATAAGAATCTAAGCTATTTCAAAGTAATGTCAACTTCCATTTAATATAGAAGGCTACATTAAATTACTTTTGCTTCTAGATTTCATCTATGTTTTAAAATATTTAAAACTTGTCTTTTGATAAAGGAATTTAGCTTATAATAATACTCCTGAGAAAACATAACTAAACAAAAGAGGAATATTGTACTAAAAAATCAAAGGTACAGCATGTGTATCAAAAATTTCTGTTAGTATTTGTATGTATTGCAGGGAGACACTGGAAATTTAAACCTACCTAAGGTTAGCACCTGAACTCTGCCCATTAATCAACTTCATCAAATAACATATTATCAGCAATTCCAGTCTTTCAAAACTAGTCATAAGAGAAGATAATCTGGGTATATTTTGAAACTAGTTATTAGAAAAAGAGGATTCTAGCTAATTCTATTAGAAAAAGATCAATCCAAAACAATCCCATGCATACATTAAAAGCAAATTTGAAATAACAGCCCTAGTAGCATGAAAAGAAAATCTACCTATGCTAGAAATAATGGTTGAAGTTGATCAGCTCTTGGTTCATTCACAATTCATGAACTGCCTTCACATTCCCATGCTTCCTACCGGCTCACAACTAAACTAGATTACAAAGCTTGAAATCATTTTCTTTATGATAAATAAAAATACTAACCAATTATATGAAAATGGGAAATCAAATACCTAATGTCCAAATATGAATATTTAATACATGAAGCTCCATCCTTTTGAGACAATGGGGTAAGATTGAAACATATTCTTAGAGTAGATTTTGCAGCAGAATGAGCAATATTTTCTTATGTTGATACCAAGACACGTCTCTCTGCCATGCCAGAGAAAATTCCACACAAGATGAGATAAGACTGCTCATCCATTGTACTCTTTGGGACTTTATTTTTAAATGTTGAAATACAGAAATTAAGAGGTTCTGAAAATTCAATTCAACTTGTATTTAAAGATTAAAAAAAACAAGACTATTTCATGTTTCTAGAAGATTGTTTCTGACCTTCTAAACAGTAAAATCTATATTAAGCAAAGCAAGTAAATCCTTTGTAATGCAGGCTGCTTAACCCCAGAATGATGATTTCTAAACAGTCATGCCCCCAAGGGTAGCTTCCAGGTGTTAAAATAAGTTTGGGCTTGTGACATAGCAAATAGTTGACAGGGATGTCTTCCATGCCCAGGCAGGTCTATGAAACACTCGCAGGCTTCTGCAAGCTTTGCAGGTATTTTATTCCCTACAGCAGCTAAACTCGATTTTAATGTGAGACAGATACTGAAATCTGATTCTAAGACAAGTGATACTACCACCTCATTCCAATACTCATAATGATGGTGAAATTGTATTTCATACCATTTCAAATAATAATCACTGGTATGTTCCTAAAAGTGCAAATTACTACCTTCCTAGAACATTCCTATTATATGAAAATATTAATATTAGAAGTAGTGAAAAATATTGCATCCTCCACACATTTCCCATAAAATACACAACAAGTATATTAAGTACACCATAAGAGAGAAGGTCTGATGGGATTCTAGGATTTTTATTCCCCTGGGATAAGGAAGAAATAAATACTTCTTCCCAAGATTATCGTTGGGATATATGGGAGAGAAGACACAAATGCCATCCATCCAGTTTATCTGGTGAGGTGCCCTTAATCTGTGTCTATTTCTTCATAATCAAGAGTAGATAGAGGAGGATTTCTCCATATTAAGTGAAAGGTCCCACAATCCTCTTTCCCTAAATTCATAACTTCATTAATATGTTCATAAGTATTGCTCTCATATGCCCACTTTCTGATTATTATCAGCAAAAGATAGTGATAACTTTCCCTGTGTCTTGAACATTCTTTAATTTTCCCAGTCAATTATCAAAAGAGCCATTACCTATTTCCATTTCTATTTTCTTGTTTATTTTTACATATTTCAAGTATTATGTGTTTGATAGAAACTACCTTCCAAGTGAAAAGTATTTAATAAATGAATAATTAAATGTTCTTTGTTAATCAACAAAGTTAAATAAATTCATGACTGATTATATAACCGTTTCATGTTGCTGAATTCAATTGTGTAAATTTTTAAGTTTTATTATACGAAGAGGAAATAGTAAGCATTTTATCACTGACTCTAGAATGTCATACCACAGAAAATAGAATAGTCATCTCCATCTTACTTCCAATCCATCAATATTACCAATTGATTCTACTATTTAGACATCACTGATAAATTTAAACAACCATGCTAAAAGTTATACATGTAATAATTAATAATAAATATCATATTTTAATAATTTATTATTAGTTTCAAGCAAGGATCCAATTGCTGAGGTCCATTCATTCCTCATGAAAACCTTTTACATTTATCCTGCTGCTTTCACTTCATCCATCACTGCCATATTCCTGTTATCTGTTGACAGACAGTGCTGTCATAAATCAAGCATATTTTATGACTCATTTAGTCCATATTCAATCTTGCCTCTTCTGGTGCCAGAATGC
Organism: Apodemus sylvaticus; assembly: GCF_947179515.1. Taxonomy (NCBI): domain Eukaryota; kingdom Metazoa; phylum Chordata; class Mammalia; order Rodentia; family Muridae; genus Apodemus; species Apodemus sylvaticus. Next base: position 33,603,320 of record NC_067479.1, on the reverse strand, counting down.
CAGTCCGAAAATGAGTATATAATTTTATTATGTTCCTATTTAAAATACTCCCGTGCCTTTAGAACATCTACTGTGTAACGTTCTTGGAAATTTCCCTTAGGTATAATTTAAACTGTTACTGGTGCTTTGCTTTCATTCTTTTAGTTTCGCCCTTACCACAATATGCATATTTTACATATATGCAACATTTGTCTCTCTACATAGGATATGATAAAACTTTAATTAAAAAACCTCACTCAACTGATAAATAACTACTTCTCTCTTCGTAGAGTTGTTTCCTGTATAAAATGTTTTATTGTATAATACCTTCTAGCATTTCCAGTATATATTTTACATAATCTCTCTGTACTCTTTTTACAAAAATAAATTTTATTCAGTTTGTATGAGTTGATACCTTCATGGCTGTGCAACTCAGGCTTCTCTGGCCCACAAAAGCCAGAACTGGGCATCTGATCAACTGGATCTACTATTATAGTTATATCTGAGCCATGTGGTGTCTGGAAATGGACCTTTTGTTCTCGAGAAGACCAGCCTAAACATTAAACTACTGAGCTATTCATCCTGTGTAACATATTTTTGTATGTTAAAGTAATTTCTGCTTTTTATACTTTTAACATAAGAAATAAATCACAATTCACATATCAAATGATGGCCAAGAAGAAGGAAGAACAAAGTATGGATACTCTGGTCCTTCTTAGAAGGGGGAAAAATACCCACAGAAGGAGATACAGAGACAAAGTGTGGAGCAGAGTCTGAGGGAAGACCATAGAGATTACACCACCAAGGAATCCATCCTATATACAGTTACAAAACCCATGCACCATTATCGATGCCCACAAGTACTTGCTGACCAGAGAGGGATATAGTTCTCACCTAGGAGGTTCTACTAGTGCATGACAACAACAGAGGGGGACACTCTCAGCCAGCCATTGAACTGAGCACAGGGTCCCCAATGGGGGAACTAGAGAAAGGACCCAAGGGACTGAAGGGGTTTGCAGCCCCATAGGAGGAACAACAATATGAGCCACCCAGTACTCCCAGAGCTCCCAGAGACAAAATCATCAACCATATAGTACACTTGGTGTTACCCATGGCTCCAGACACATAGGCAGCAGAGGATGGCCTTGTTGGACATCAAAGGGAGGAGAGGGCCCTGGTCCTGGAAAGGCTTGATGCAGCAGTGTAGGGGAATACCAGGACAGGGAAGCTGGAGAGGGTTGATTGGGGAACAGGGGGACGGGAGGTGGTTTATGGGATTATCCGGGGTTGTGGGATCCAGGAAAGGGGAAATCATTTGAAATGTAAATTAAGAATATGTCTAACAAAAAATACTAATTGAAAAAAAGAAATAAATCCTAAACACCCATACTACAATCACTTGATTCCTATCATAAACCAAGAAAATGTGTATCATAAATGAGCTCACAGACTTATTGATAAATAGATTAACCAGAAAACTAACTTGTACTTGGTAATATGTTGTTCATTATAGAATATTAATTTAAGGCAACTTGGGATAGATTATGAGAGGCAAATAAAAGCCAGTTCATGAAGATTTATTGCAGTCTACATTGTATGAGAAAACAGAAGAGCAAATAGAATTTCCATGTGTTAATGAGAGAATAAACTTAGAATAAATGTGTGTGTGGGGTGTGTGATTTCTACCATATATTTGGTGCATATTCGGCCATTAATAATTCTCTGCAGGCCCGGTGGTGGTGGTGGCGCATGCTTGTAATCCCAGCACTCTGGGAGGCAGAGGCAGGTGGATTTTTGAGTTCGTGGCCAGCCTAGTCTACAGAGTGAGTTCCAGGACAGCCAGGGCTACACAGAGAAACCCTGTCTCGAAAAAAACAAATCCCAAAAAAAAAAAGTCTCTGCAGCCCCCCTGAATCTGTGCCTTTCTGTCCTACATAAGATCCTCAGTAAATAGGCTTTTGTGGTTTTTTTTGTTTGTTTGTTTTATTTTCAAAGTGGCCTTCTTTTTTATGGTTGCTTTCTATTCATTACCTAATTATGGAATGATTTTACTTCAGTATACAGTTTTGATTAACAGAAATTATTTGTAACTTTTAATAACTTTAGTGAACCTAGCCAGAATATCTCTTTTCAAGTTAATAGGAATTTCATGCACAATAGGATATACTGGATTTTTATAAAATCTATGATTCATAGTAAAACATTTTGCCTTCTATATTGCTGCAAACCATCATAATATCCTAGACTTCCCTGAAAGTCTCCCTGCTTATCCTACAAATTAACAGGTAAATGCATTCAGGATAATCACATTTGAAGTAGCATATGGTAATTATAATTAGGGAGTGGGAAAGGGCAGTTGGCCTAGGTAAGTTTTATCTAAAAAGATAGGAAGAAAAATTTTCCCCATTCAAAAAGGATCAAAGAATTTGGGATGATTTGCATTTATGAGAGACAGTAATCCAGAAAATCTGGGTGTGTTGACCGTAATTGAGGCATTTGGGATAAATTGTTACTGACTAAAATCAGGAATCTGATTTTCCTTGTATCTATTAGTGATTGTAATCAGGAATTTCGGATGTGCTGTACCTATTAGTGTCCATAATCAGCAACTCTCACGACCACAGAACTCGCAGAGTACAGAGAGCACCTATCATGTCAAAAATAGAATCAACTTTGAAAAGATAGAGAAAATGATTTATTCTCCCAATCCTGCCCTGTTGTGCTAGATCATGATTTTTCCACATAACTATCATTTGTCGATTCTGAAGTTTTTAATAACTTCATAATGTTTAAGTTCTTACAAGTCTTCCCACTCAAGTTCCTTCTCATCTTAGACTCACACAATCCCAAATGGATCAAGGGGTGTGATGAATTATTCACCATCATATTTTTTAATATATATTTTTATTTTCTATAATCTTTGTTTACAATCCAAAAGCTTTCCTCTTTCCCAGTTCCTCCCCTCCCCATATGTCCCATAAGTCCTCTTCTCTCCAACCATTCTCCTATCTTTCCCCTCCCTTTTCTCTGTCCTGGTAATCCTCTACAATGCTGGATCAAGCCTATCCGGGATTAGGACCCTCTTCTTCCTTCTTCATGGGAATCATTTGATATTCTAATTGTATCTTCACTATTCAGAACTCCAGGGCTAATTAATATCCACTTATCAATGATTGCATTCCATGTGTATTCTTTTGTGATTGTGTTACCTCGCTTAGGATGATATTTTCCAGTTCCATCCAATTGCCTAAAAAATTCATGAATTCATTGTTTTTAATTGCTGAATAGTACTTCATTGTGTATATATACCACATTTTCTGTATCCATTCCTCCATTGAGGGACATCTGGGTTCTTTCCAGCTTCTGCTATTATAAATAAGGCTGCTATGAACATAGTGGAGAATGTGTCCTTACTGCAAGTACCGTCATATTTGTACACTCATTTTAGTAGCCCTTTATGCCACGTGTTATCCTCGACTAACTTCAGTTAACACAAAGATGATTTGATCTTTATAGGTGATAAAGTTAACTTTCATTTTAGTTTTCTCAGCATTCTTGACAGAGCTGGAAGAAGCAGTGCATGAAAATTAAAATTTTTAGCACACTATGGTAGTGGTGTAATGATGGCTCCATATGACGTGATTTCATTAAATGACTAGCGGCCGGAGACCATGTTCTAATTACTTTTTTATATGTTTAAAAAGTTTGTGTGTGGGGGAAAAGCTAGATAAGTATAAAACTAAATTATTTAGTAGTAACAGAAGAAATAATAAAAAGCAATTAATATACAAATTCATGTCCTCCTGGACTTGTGAAGACTAGGATTCAGAAATCCTCTGTATATCAGAGAAAAAAAAAAGCTTACGTGATTTTGATATCATTAACATACACAACAGAAAAAACTTTATATAGTTGGTCTCATGTAGATTTAAAGAAGTATAGTTGGAAAAATAACTTTAGCTATTTTAAAATCACGAGTTAAGAAAATTATAAAAGATTGCTTTTACAATATTTTAATAGAGAACATTTTAAACATTTTAAATGAGAAGTCATAGATCAATACCTGTAGAATGAATGATAAATAAAGGGTAATAAAATGTGTTAATTATGTGACTTAAAACTGCAAGTTCTAGTTACAATGACAATCACATTTCATACTATATTTAAAATGTATTGTAACATGATTTTAATCCATGTGAGTAAAGGAAATGAGAGAGTCTCTTAATGCATAGAAGGATAACAGATCTAATTTTGCAACTACCACAGTAAAATTACTAACAAATCATTTCTGATGAGTCATGTGATTCAAAATGTATGCTGCATGATTTTATGAGACAATGATTACTAGTTCTATTATACATTTCCTAGTTTTTTCCAAATTACTTAGGATTTTAGCTGTAGCATTTTGAATAGTAAAAAATACATCAGATTTCTGTTTTCAAACCAGAAGGATTTTTTTTAAATGAAAACTACTTTTTTATCTGGATATACATACCAGGTTCTATTCTGCTTTACCTTCTACATCTATTTATAAATAGAAAGCTATTCTCTCATCAATCTAAACTGGATATACATACCAAATGATCTGCATAATATCCATTCCATTTGATAGTAGTGGTCAAAATGAATGTATTTTTACTATGTCTTCACATATCTCAGACAATGACTTATGTGGTTAGCTAAATCCAGTGGTCAAAGACAAATGGAAGGTGATAGAGTACACAACAAAATTCCAAAACTTTTAGCTGTGAAAAAAAAAATCTTAATGTGATTTGACATTCAAACAAGACAAAAGTATTTTTCTTTATGGAGAACCTATGAATTTCATACACAAGCCACCAGGAAATTTCAAATGGAAGTATTTTCCATAACAGACAGAAAATTATACTGTTTTTCTAGTTCCTTACTGTATCCTCTGACACAACTTTTCATAATCATTCTAAGACTATGAAAACATATATAACATTAGAATGATCTGGAGATGCAGATTTCCAAATTAGCAGTACTGAATGCATTCTCCAAGTTACCTGATATTTATGTATTAGGTAGATTTTTCTGCATATCTAGTACCAAACAGATGACATAAGTTTCAGACAGAAAACTTTTTGATTTACAATAACACTGAAGAATAACTCAGTTTATAATACTAAGAGAATTTTACCTATTCTAGAATATTAAACACTAGAATATTAAACTAAACATATTAAATATTGAATCACAAAATATTAGTTAGGTAAATGAGTTTACACAAATAAAAATTAAAACAAAAATACATGCTTTACTATGTCTATAGAAGCTGTAACTTTAATAGCCAGAAGCTGGTAACAGCCTGGATGTCCCTCAACAGAGGAATAGGTACAGAAAATGTGGTACACTTACACAGTGGAGTACTACTCAGCTATTAAAAACAATGACTTCATGAAACTTGCAGGCAAATGGATGGAACTAGAAAATATTATCTGGAGTGAGGTAACCCAGTCACAAAAGAAAAGATATTATATGTACTCACTGATAAGTGGATATTAGCCCAAATACTTGGAATACCAAAGATATAATTCGCAGACCATATTAAGCTCAGAAGAAAAACAAACAAAACAAAACAAACAAAATGTGGATGCTTCTGTCCGACTTAGAAGGGGGAACAAAATAATCACAGGAGGCAGAAGGAGGGAGGGAGGAGGGGCAAGGGAAAGGGGCAGGCAAAATCAGGTGTGGGAGGAGACTGGGGTCTGGAGGAGAAGTACTGAAGGCCAGGAAATTGAACTGAAATGTGTAGCAATTGGGAATGGGGAGCTGAGGGTAGGAATGAGAAAGTCTCAGTTGTCAGAGAAGCAAGGGGTCCCCAGGACCCAAAGGGGTTGACATTAGCCTAAATACCCAACAAAGAGGAGAGAAAACCTGTAGAGACCACATCCAGTGGATAGGCATGACTCCCAGTTGAGAAATGGGGCGACTCATCCATCTCAAAATTTTAACCTAGAATGGATCTTGTCTAAAGGAAATGCAGGGACAAAGAGTAGAATAGAGACTGAAGAAAAGACCATCCAGAGAGTGTTCCACCTAGGGATCCATTCCATAGGCAGACAGCAAAGCCAGAAACTATTGTTGATACCAAAAAGTGCTTTCTGAAAGGCTCTGCAAGTGCCTGACCAATACAGATTTAGATACTCCCAGTCAACCATTATACTGAGCACAGGGACCCCAATGAAAGGACTGAAGAACTGAAGGAACTGCAACCTCAGGAAGATCAACAATATTAACTAACCAGACACCACAGAGATCCCCAGGGCTGGCTCCAGCTGGATTATGTAACAGAGGATGGCTTTATCTGGCATTCCTGGAAGGGGAGGCCCTTGATCCTGTGGAGGCTCAATGCCTCAGCATAGTGGGATGGTGAGGCAGGAGTGGGTGGGTGTGTGGGGGAGCAACCTCATAGAGGTAGAGATGAAGGGGGATGGGATGAGTTGTTTGAGGAAAGGAAACCAGAAAGGGGACATTTGAAATGTTAATAAATAAAATAACCAATAAAACGAAAAGACAAAAAATGTAAAAGATAAAAGGAAATAAATTTAGGACTTAAATCTCTGTGTGTATTGTCCCTGATGAAGCTAGGTATTAGATTATTTTCACCAAGGGTTAGTATTCTGATTTATTACCCAGTGAAAACCAGTAACCCCCAAACAAGAGGAGTAGCAATTCTATGACACTAGGTATTTCTATTCTGCTTTACCTTCTACTTCTATTTATAAATAGTTCTTTTATTCAATCAGATAATGAATTTCTTCAAAATAGTCATTGATCAGTAGTTTCTTATGTTCAGGGTATAATTCTGAATAAACATTATACTTTCTATATATTCTATGGCTATACATAAAAGCAGATAAGAGTATTGGCGTTTCTGTATATATAAACAGTCCTGTATGTATCTACAATATAGATGGTACAGGATTCTTATCTGAGATATAATTATTAGAGAATAAATGCAGCAATACTCCTTCACTGTAATTCATTTCTTCTAACACATTGAGGCACATATGACTTAGAGAATATGAGAAAAGCAAACTGGCATGAAGCTCACTCTGTTCTAAGTAAGGTTATTTTTCTTCTCCTGCAGTCTAATTCTTTTCTTTCCTTAATAAATTATGTCCATCTCTAAATTTTTCTCCTCCGATTACAATACACTCCAATTATCTACTATAAACCAAAGTCTTAAAATATGAATCTACATTGTTTCATATGAATGGCTTCACTCTGAGTTCCCTGAAAGAATTGCGGTCATTAGTAGAGGAAATTATGTTAGCATTGAAAATTGTCTTGTCACAATTAGAATGACAAAATGATTTACTGAGGTTTTGGAAAGTTATTTAATGGGTAAGAAAATTAGTGGAAAAAAGCTGTTACGTTAATATGGAAACCCTGAAAAAGTTTGAGTTCCTTAAGTCTAGTGGGAAACTGTTTTGTTTCTTTCTTGTAAGCTCATGGTTTTGGAAAGGTGAGAAAGGAACACTATTAACTTCAGGAAAAATTTCTGGCAAATGACTGATATATTAGAAATGGCACATGTTACATAATTTTAGGAAAACATCGACTTCATTAGAAAAGGTAACAAAGCTACTTGGGAGTGTTTTGAAACAGTTAACAGATATTTCCTAAGCAAATTTCAGGATAAACAAAACCATCAATAAATGTGTACATTGTGGCTTAGAGAAAAGTAAAACATGATCTATGGTATGCTGAAAGCTTTTCTTTCTTTAAACTTTTAATCTGTAACTTCAAGGGCAATAGAAAAGCTAATCAAATTTGGAGCAAAGATTTTCATAACAGAGAACAGCCTAAAGTCTAAGAAAAAAAAAAGCAGAAATATAGCTATAAAAGAGGTGCACTTCTACATTAATTACATGAACTTGTACTTATCAGTGCAAGAAGCTCAAAAGTCCAACAAATTAATAAACTATAATTTGAAGTGCACATTTGCTTGTAAGGAGTAATTCCTTCAGGATAGCTAGCTACATTATTTTTAACTTAATTTCTGATAACTTCACATTTCTTCACGCAGTGTGACATAGTATGACTAATTAATGATTATAAAGCATTTTGAGAATTCACTGTGCTAATATTAAGATTAAGCAATATACTGACAACAGTGTCAGATGTGTAATATTTTACTGGTCATTCCAAACGATCAGGGAATTAAGCAAGCACAATGTTGTGTTATTTATTGAACTATTATTAGTCCTAAATTAGCCATTGGTACATATTTATATTCTACAAACTGTTAAGAGACTATTAAATTAATTAGTTATTTCAGTTCAGTCCTGGAATTATATGTAGGAAAATGTCTCAGAAACCAAGCATAAGAAATCGTGTTAATCTGCCATCCACAACTAACAAATCCTTTATCATTTTTATTAGAAATAGAATCTTTTCTCATACTAAATATCCTGATTATAGTTTCCCCTCCCCCTCCCATTTCCACCCACCTCACTCCACTTCAGATCCACTCCCTTTCTGCCTCTTATTAGAATAGAACGGAAATCTAAGAGAAAAACAGACAGGACAAAATTAATAATAAAAAAAAATCAGTAAAATAAAACAAAAACTATCACACCAAGTCTTGACATGTAGACTTTCATGCAGCCCAAGAAAAGGAACAGAGCACCAAGAATCTGAGGCTGAAATCTGAGGAAAGGCTGAATAATCTTGAATTCAAGAAATCTTCAAGTCTTTCTAAATCTTCCTAATTTATGCAGGTTTCTGAGCCAGGATTTGTTTGCTGTGGATCAGTTTATATAGAAATGCTCTATCAATTTCTCTACTGTCACAAGTAACATTTTTTTTGCAATTATCTTTAGCCACACTAGCTGGGCTTTGGCCTGTTCTGTGTTCCTGTGCCATGAAGTCCTAGTTACTTACAACTCCTGCGCATCCACACATACATTTCAAATGCACAGCAATTATTTCTGTTTGTTTGGAAGAGGGCTTGGACACTTTTGCCTAAGTGTTGGCAAAATGATATCTTCAACTCGGCAGGTCAGCCTATGATTTTACGAACAATATTGCAAAACATATTTAAAGTCAAAGCATTTATTTTACTAGTAATGACTGATCTTTTTGTATCAAATACAAAGTTATAGATAAAATACAAAACAAAGCAGGTATTAGAGTTTTTAGTGAAAATATTCATTATAAATCTGTTTTAAAGAACTCACTCTTTACTGCTCAGGTCCCTGTAAATGACATATTTCATGTATTTGCATTTTAGTATTGCTATTATAAGCAATATATAACTTCTACGATAGTTTCCTATATATATCTTTGAAAAAGAACACTTTAGTTCAGGGAATCATTCCTACTTCTAGTCTCCTCCATCAATGTTTTTATAGTGTTCTTTCTTTGGCATTGATTCTGCTGCTTCTGCAGTATTACTGACTTAACAAAGTTCCATAGGATTTTTTTTTTGAAAACTCATAGGCTTGCTTGTAAACTTTTCCATTTTTCTCTGGGTCACTAGAGGTCATTTTCCCCGTGAAGTGTAAATACATGGGAAAACACATAGGTTTTATATACATGAATAGAAATATAAAACCTCATGTTTTATAAAACCTCATGTTACATAAAAATATAAAAATTTATGTACATTCAAAGATAGATTGTATAGATATATGTGATTACTCATGTATATAGGTATTCTAATATTGCTGTATTTTCATTAGATCATTTTATGATTGGTTGAATGTATAATTAACTCTAATATTTACCATGGTTTAAATTAGGTATGGAACTCACAAGTTATTACATGTAAATTATGTTGTTTAGAACTCCTAAGAAACACACTCTAGAAAGAAGGAAAAGGAAAGATTCATGTCCTAGTGGAGAAATCTGGTAATTTCTGTCTCAGTTTGTGATCATGTTTAACAGTGAGACTGATTATGCATGTTCATTCAAGCACTGTGATATGATAGAAAACGGTTGCTTCAACCATCTTTCAAAGAGTCATAATTCAGTTCAATCAATAGAAACTTGTCAGAAAACACAATCAGAGAACAGAAACAACAAAAAATTTAAATATTCTAAGATTTTCAAAAATAGATGACTGAGGAATTTATATAACAAGAAACCTAGAACATATGATCACTAAATGAAATGTGTTATTGGCTATTTTGTGGATATTTTATGGGACAGAGGACTGCAGGCACCACAGGAAAATCTGATAGAATAGAATGAAATCTAATTAACAATTTTAGTGTTGAATCAGCTATTAATAAAATATACCAATGAAAGAAACAGAAAATATAGGAGACAGGGTAAAGTATGTAAAAATTTTTTCTGAATGAAATAATATTTTAAAACAAAAAATAAAATAATGTAAATTATACTTGTTTTAGTTAACTTGGCTTACATTGTTTTACTCTGACCTGGTAATGGAAGACAGAGAATTAAATCAAATGAAGTGGCAAACTTGAATCATGTTTTCCTATATTCACACCATTAAACTCTTCCATCCTTTAGTTCTTAATTCGGGCAAGCAAAGTAATGGAAAGGAAGCCTTGCTGCCAGGATATTGATTTGAGTCATCTGGCATGTTTATTATTAGCAGAGGACCTGTGCTGGTGAGAAGGACCAAAGCATATAAAGTTTTTAAACTAATATGCCCAGACTATTATTGCCCTGTCCATTTTTGTTTCCCACTCTTCTGCATTGATTCTTCCAGATTTTCTACATATGGCTGTGGGTAGATGGGGAATAGGCAAGTAGCCACACAACATATATTGTATTTCATTATCACAGAGAATGTAATTAGAGAAGAGTACTCTGAGTTGCATTTTTAAACTCTAGTAAATTGTAATTATGATTTAGCATCACTGTTATTACTGTTTAGAAAAACTCATATAGAAATCCACTACTGTTCAACATATGCATGCACAAGCACATGACCATGGGGATGAGAACTGAAAAATAAAGCTATATAATACTAAGCCCTAAGTGGGATATCTGCACCATTCCCTCTCATTTCTCAGTTCAGATTTCATTAAAGAAAGAGGTGTGTGTAGTTGCTCTGTAAAATGGATTAACCATGCCATCACTAGATACCACAGGCTAAGAAAATGCTTGTATCAAAAAATTTTCCCCTATTTGAATTACTGGCTAGTGGGAATCAATAGACCTCAAAGATTACAACTAATGCCAGTATTTGTAATTGTCCTCAACAGACATTAAGACCCTATTTTTTATTATTTTATTTTTTGTTATTTAATATGTTCTGCATTTTCATATCAAATGTTATACCCCTTCCTAGTTTCCCCCTCTCCATAAAGCCCCAACTCATCCTCCCACCCCCTGCTTCCAAGGAAATGATCCTCCACCCAATCCACTCCCATGACCCCCCCCACTTGATTTCCCCATACTGGGGCCTCTATTGAACCTTCACAGGCCCAAGAACATCTCTTCCGACTGATGCCCATAAGGTCATCCTCTGCCACTCTTTTAGCTAGAACCACGTGAACCCCTGGGTTGATGGCTTAGTCTCTGGACCCTATTCTTAAAAACAAAATAAAAGAGTTTTCTGGCTGCCATTTGCACCAGGGAGCCAGGGAGCTCCAAAGCCTTCTGTGCATAGACTACTAGGAGAGTGTGATCTCCGAGCAGAGCTTTCATTTCTGAGTGCAGAGGTGGATTTCCACCTTCTCTTTGGAAGGGAATAGCTAGGAGCATGGGGGCATATGATCAGTGCAGCTGCTGGGATAGGAGTCTTCTGAACTCCATTTGCACCAGGAAGCGAGGCAGTTCCACAGCCTTCTGTGCACAGGCCCCACCAGAAGAGATTTGGTCTCCCAGGAATATGAACACAGGCTTACAGACCCATAGGAGGGACAAGCTACATCCAGAGACAGCAAGACCAACTAACACCAGAGATAACCAGATGGTGAAAGGAAATTGCAAGAACCCTACCAACAGAAACCAAGGCTACTTGTCAACATCAGAGCCCAGTTATCCTACCAGAGCAAGTCCAGTGTACCCTAACACACCAGAAAAGCAAGAGTTGGATTTAAAGTCTCATCACATGATGCTGATAGAGGACTTCAAGAAAGACATAACTCTCTTAAAGAAATACAGGAGAACATGGGTCAAGAGGTAGAAGCCCTTAAAGAGGAAACACAAAAATCCCTTAAAGAATTACAGGAAAACACAAACAAACAAGTGAAGGAACTGAAGAAAACCATCCAGGATCTAAAAATGTAATAGAAACAATGAAGAAATTACTATTGGAGACAACTCTGTATATTAAAAAAAAAAAAAAAAAAACATGGAGAGAAATCTGTAGTCATAGATACAAGCATTAGAAACAGAATACAAGAAATGGAAGAAAGACTCTAAGGTGCTGAAGATACCGTAGAAAACATTGACACAACAGTCAAACAAAATTCAAAATGCAAAAAGCTTGTAACCCAAAACATCCAGGAAATTTAGGACACGATGAGAAGACTAAACCTAAGGATTTTAGGTAGAGAAAAGAGCAAAGATTTACAATATAAATGGCCAGTAAATATCTGCAGCAAAATTATAGAAGAAAACTTTCCTAACCTAAAGAAAGAAGTGCCCATGAACATACAAGAAACCTACAGAACTCCAAATAGACTGGACCAGAACAGAAACTCTTCCCGGCACAAAATAATCAAAACACCAAATGCCCTAAACAAAGAAAGAATATTAAAAGCAGTAAGGGAAAAAGGTCAAGTAACTTGCAAAGGCAGGCCTATCAGAATTACACCAGACTTCTCACCTGAGATGATAGAAGATTCTGGGCAGACCTCATACAGACCCTAAGAGAGCACAAATGTCAGCCCAGGCTACTATACCCAGCCAAGCTCTCAATCACCATAGATGGAGAAACCAAGAAATTCCATGATAAAACCAAATTTACACAATATCTTTCTACAAATCCAGCCCTACAAAGGATAATAGATGGAATAGGCCAATACAAAGAAAGAAACTACACCCTAGAAAAAGCAAGAAAGTAATTTTCCAACAAACTCAAAGAAAGTAACCACACAAACAAAAATAACATTAAAAAAAACAGGAAGCAGCAATCACTATTTCTTAATATTGCTTAACATCAATGGATTCAATTCCCCAATAAAAAAGACATAGACTAACAACAGAAAGATATTTCATGTACATCTTCAATTTTATCAGAAAATATTTGTAATTCTTCTTTCATTTAATTTAGTAATGTTTTATTCCTACCATTTTATCTATATAATTTTTCCATGAAATAGTCAATCTTAACATATTTTTCTATGTATTTCCTCAATTTTATCAAAAACACTTTCCATGCAAATCTCCAATTTTATCAGAAATGTTTATAATTCCACTTTCAATCAACTTAGAAATATTTTATGCCTACCATTTTATCTGTATAATTTTCTATGAAATAGTCAATTTTAACATGTTTTTCTATATATTTCTTGAAATTTTTCAGAAATATTTTCCTTGTAGATCTTCAATTTTATTAGAAAACACTTATGATTCCACTTTTAATTAACTTAGAAATATTTCTATGCCTAGCATTTTATCTGTAATTTTCCATGACAATATTCAATTTTAACATATTATTCTATATTTTCTACAATTTTATCAGAAATGTTTTCCATCTAAATCTTTACTTCTGTCATAAAATACTTCTAATTCCTTTTACAATTAACTTAGCAATTTTTATGTCTACCATTTTACTCTTTAATTTTCCATGAAAATTGTCAATGTTAACTTTTTTCTATATATTTCTTCAATTTTGTCAGAAATATTTCCATGTAAATAATCAACTTTATTATAAAATATTTTACTTCCTTTTTCAAGAAAAAAGGAAAAAAAGCAAACCAACATTCTCAATTTACAGAACATGAAAAATGTAAGCTGTCTCTTACTTGAAAGCTTAATTCTTACTGATTGTTTTCATAGTGCTAGAAGCTGCTACCTGTGCTAAGTGGAACCAACATTTTCTCCCTGGAATCATTCCAAACTCTACAATATGGAACAATCAAGATCAGATCCACTGCTTACATATGTCATGAGGCCCTACAGTAAAATCTACAACTATTACATTTCAAAATAAGCATAGTATTAAGTACAGCCATAAGTTATGAGTTTATTACTCTGTTCTCCTCAGAGAAGCTTCTTTTTCAGTTAATAACAATAAACACAGAGACCTACAATTGAGAAAAAACTACATAACACTCACAGTACTTAGTTCTGGATGTTTCCATACCCCCTGTTTTCTAGATTCAGAGATTGTTAAAGAATGGCATTGGTGATACAGTCAGTACCAGAAGCAGTGGGAAGAAGAAAAATTGTTTTCTGGACACAACAGTGCAGTTGCACATATAAACTCACAGTGGTTTGAGTAGTGTGAACAAGATCTGTTCAAATACATGCCAACGTGGAGATAGGAGGTAGGCATGCAATCACACTGCTAGCTGATACTGGCAAACAATGTCACTTAGGAGAAGAAGAGTTGGTTTTCTTTAAGGGTGGGGCTCCTGGTAGGGTCAGTGAAAGGCCATACACCCAAGTATGAATGAAGCTCAAATTATATTCCATGCCTTAAAGATAAAATGAGGACATGAAGTCAAGCAAATAGGGAGGATAAGGAAGATTTGTGGGGCAAAATTAATGTAATCAAAATACATCGTATAAGTTTCCTCAAAGAATTAATGAAAAAGAAGAGAAAAATAGCTTAACATTTTTACTTCGAGGAAAATAGGATAATAGCATGTGAACGTTATGCCAGATAAACACACACACGCACATACACACATTGTATTTGTATAGGTATTGGTATAGGTGTAGGTGTAGGTGTAGGTGTAGGTGTAGGTGTAGGTATAGGTACATATTTGCTATCATCAAATATTGGCACATAATTGAGAAAAAACATATTATAGTACTTCATATTTATGTTGTATGACATGTTTATGCTAGTGTTTAGTTTTTTTTTAATATTTTTATTTTTCTATATTCTTTGTTTACATTCCAAATGATTTCCTCTTTCCCGGATCCCCCCTCCCCATATGTCCCAAGAGCTCAAAATAAAGACTCAGGATAATATTCCATTTTATCCAATATTTACTTTCATTCATGTATTTTTTAATCTTATTAATTATATTATCAAACATTCTAATACAAACTTAAGTAGTCTATATAATTTTCTGTTGCAGGTAACAGTTATACACTGAAAGGCCGAAAATAGTATTTATGGTATTACAGGGCTTTAGTAAAGTTGTTTTCTTATCTATCAGAGAGGTCTTATCACATTTCTCCATACTTTTGATAGAATCCTCGTCTCATCTGAGGGCACACTACTTTACAGGCTATGAGAAGAAACTTGGAGAAGATACCTACAGTTTATAGAGGAAATTTTACAAAGTATTTAAGTAGAAAATTATTCTTTCATGTTTGCAATATATTAGTTATAAACCATCAAGTAGAAACATCTAATTGAAGGATATATAAAACTACTATTAAGAAGATAACAGTTATTAAACACTGTTTATAGTTTAAAATATTTTAAGTTTTTACATTCTTTCATGTTGACCAACAAGAAAACCTAAAAAGGGAAAGTGCAAAGCACATGCATATATTCAAAGAAATGCTTGCAATTAATAAAAATTTCAGGAATCTATGAGAGTGACCCTAAGACTCCTAGAAGAGGGCATAGAGAGTCCAATTCTGCCATCTACTGTAACAAGCCAAGACTTCCAGTGGGGGAATTGAAGTATTGGGATATCAACCCAGCCACAAATCCTTAGACCCGCAATTTGCCCTGCCTACAAGATGTGCAAGAGTTAAAAGACAGAGATGAATTTAATAGAATGGCCAACGATTGTCTGGCTCAGCTTAAAACCCATTCCATGAGAGGGAGTCCACTCCTAACACTGTTGTTGTTATTTTGCTGTACTTGCATAGAGGAGCCTAGCATACCTGGCATCAGAGAGGCTTCACCTAGCAACTGATGGTAACAGATGCAGAGACCACCAGCCAGACCTTAAGTGGAACCTGGTTAATTATGTGGAAGAGGAGGAGGAAGTTTTGAAGGAGCCAGAGGGGTCAATGATACTACAAGAAAGCTTATAAACTCAACTAACCTGTGTCAGTTGGGGGCTCATAGACATTGAACTGCCAACCAGAAAGCATGCCTGGGACTAACCTAGGTCATCTACACATATGTAACCATTCTGAAGCTGAATCTTTATACTGGACCTCTAAAGTTAGATCATTGGCTGTCTCAGTACTCTTTCCCTGCCTTTGAAACCCTTTCTCTAACTGGGTTACCCAATCCAGCCTCTATAGAAGATGCAAGAAGTCTTCCTGCCAAGGTTGGTTGATATGCATGGGAAACCTCTTCTTTCCTGAAAAGAAAGGGAAGAGGGGTGGATAAGTGGGGAGCTAACAACAGAGGCCCCAACAAAGGGAAACCAAGGGGGGGAGGTGGGAGTGTGTCGGGTGGAGGGGCATATATGTGGAGGCGGGGGAGAGAGGAGGGGTTGGGGGTCTTTGGGGAGGGGGGAAATTGGGAAAAGTTTTATCATGGTAATGTAAATGAAGATGATATTCACTTAAGAAAAAAGAAACAAAGTTTAATCACAAATTTTTTTTTTAAAAAATGGGGGTATAAGGTGAGAGGGAGGGACTTGGAGGAAAGGAGGAAGAAGAAGCTGTAATCAGGATGCAAAGTCAATAAATAATAAAAAAGAAAATAAAGAAAATTTTCTTATGTATCCAGATGGCAGAACATAGTGATAAATATACCCAACCCACTAGCATCAAAAGAATGTTGACATCTTTTTAGCAATGTAAATATCTATTTAAAAACTGATTATTACATAAGACTTTTTGCTACAAGATAATCAAAGCCAGAATGTGAAGCCTGTCTTGAAACCAAAAATTTTTCTTTCCATTTTTTTGTTTCTGCTGAAACCTACTGTGTAGAACTAAAAAAGAAAGAAGCAGAGAGAATGGTGTTTATGAGCTCACAATTTTTGAGAAGAATGCTTTTAAGAGTCTTTAGAATGAAGTCATGGAACAATATTGCAACCATATTTTGAAAACCTTTTAAATGAGCTGTTCGCAATACTATCATAAATGCTCTCCTCTGAGCTTAGCCATCTCTGTTTTGTTTCTGCCCCTGCATTTGAATGTCGCCCTAGAGGCTAAGGGATATCAGTTGTAAGTACTCAAGTCAGACTGTGGTCAGAGTTAATAGAGATGCACAGTTTTCGTCCTCCTTCTGAGCAGTCTGTTAAGTGCTGCCTGCAGCTGCTGGTTTGGAAGGGTTTTGACTTTTCTGTAATGTGTAGTCTGAAAATGCTAAAGGTGCTTCGCTTTTCTTCTCTTTACCCTCTGTGCTTGGTTTCTTATGCCGGCTCATTTTTGTTTCTTTAGACTTAATGAGTTTGACGATTATTTCAAATCATCATTAGATGAGTGTATTCTATCACACCTTGTCTCTGAAATACCGTTCTCTATTCTCCCGTGGTTCAAATGGATATGGTTCAGGCAGGCAGCAAAAATTATCACTTAAATTTTAGAGTAAAACTATTAGTGAAAATGATTCCACTGTCAACTTTAAAATGAAGTGTGAGTGGAGAGACAGAGACACAACTGGGTGTAGAATGTAGAGAAAGAACAAATCTTTCTCAGTGTCTTTGGCTTTAAAACAAATATAAGAAAATACAGAATGCAATAGTTGCATTTCCCTTTGCCGTTCTACTTGCACCCTGATGTCTCTTCTCTGTTCTCACGTCTCTCGACCACAGAAGACTAACTTAGCACTTAGAAAGGAACACATATTATTTGACAGTAAATTAAAATTGTCTGGCTTTCCTATTCATGTTGACCCCCAATTGCTAGACATACATCAGTAATGTAACCATGTGAAATGAGCTCATTGCCCATGAGGCAAATGAGCCTTTTCTAGAAATGTCTTGCCAAAGGCAATTCAGTTCCACTCTCTACAACTACAGCATACCCTCTAAAAAGTCCCTTCTTTCTAATCTCAGAGCATCAACCGTTTATTAATACATGTGCTAGGATCTTCAGCCACACTCAGAAATTTCAATGTGGTAAGTTTTTTCTATAACGAAACAGTCCCCAAAGAGAAATTCATTGATATGATATAGTTCTGGCATCTGCCATCTGTAGCGCATCATCAAACTCCCCTAATTACTGACCCTGCTCCCCCAATGTCTGTGTTCTCTGCATGTGTTTTTCACTTTCCTTTTCATCCACTCCCTTGTGAACCAAAAGTAAAATTCTTCCAGGTGAGCATAACAGATGCCATTTCCTGCCCTCACATGTAGAACTTCTGTTATAATGATTTTCATTGGAGATTTTTCTTGTTTGATTGTCTAATCTGTGTGCACTTCCAACGGAGCCACCAGCTTGCTGCCCATTTTCCAACTTGAAATTCATATCAAAATTAGAAATTATATTCCCAGAACACCCACAGCACAGCAATCAAAGACATAGAATTTACTCCTAAAGTCTAAACAATAAAAATGATCTGAGACATACAATAGGGTGAGGTGATTAGAAATCAGCATGAAGCACTCGGACCTAGGTGTACATTCAGAGTTTAAATTGAAGTCTGAGGTCTACTGGCATGATCAACACAGCGAAACCTGTGAGCTTGAAGCAAGGTAAAATATTGTCATGGTGTGCCTATTTGTGAAAATTTTTCTTTGAAGAGTCCCACCTTAGTCTTTATGTTTGTGCCTCTTTTTTTTTTTTCCAAAGGTCTAGCATCAGAGGCCAGTGATTCCAAAACATAGACTGCACTTTATCACTTCAAGTTACACTGGCCCTCTGACATGCAGCTGGTTTTGGCTGACATTTCTGTTCTTCAATCATCATCATCTTTTCTTCTGTTCTGTATCGCCATTGTGCTTAGGATCTTTATCTTACAAGATAGACTTTTCTAAGTCATGCCACAGATATTTATAAAGTTTGAACTGTGCCCCACTTGCCCTTGATTTAAGTCTACTCTTTTCTCAAAAATGGATTTGTGTGATTATTTTTTTAAAAAAAGCTTATTTTTATTACATCAAATTCTTTAGTATGTAATAAAACTGAAAATTTGTCTAAAAGTGTGCAATAAGAAATATAGGACAGAAATACAGGTACATATAATATATCTTATATGTATTATACCTTTCTGTGTAAAATTAGCAACAAAATCCTCAGTGAACATTGCAAATCAGATCCTAATGTGAAGCCAGAGTGTTTTGTGTATTAAAAGCAGACAAGTATAAAAATATGTCAAAATTTTTATGAATTCTTCAAATATACGAAGATAATAACTAATCACAAAAAACAGATAAAATGAATGAGAGATTTAGAGTTTGATTTCTAAGTCAAAGCAAGAATGACTAATCAATGGCAGCATCATATATCAAAGTTGGCTCCGTTTTTCATCCTCAACCTCTAGGCTAAAGTTCATCTAAGTCCATGTCTGAGTCTGAATTCTTAAAAGTGTTACTACCCACAAGGAACAAATTTTAATTTGTCATGTATTTTTATATCAGTAAATGAGAAACCAAATGAGGGCAAAGATGCATAAAATCTGGCAGACATCGTATAGTTGACCAAGAATGTGAAACATGTAGAAAATGAGTATCTAAATTAAATTCTAAAGAGTGTATAGGATTGAATTGCATGTTGGGTGATCTAAGAGAAAATGTCAAACTAACCACAGTGAGATCCAAAAGTTCTTACTAAAGGAGTTCTCTCATTCTCTATCTTTTAAAATACAATACTTTGAATAAAAGTCTAGGCAAAAAAATGTTTGCCTCTAAACTTGCTGATTTGAGGTCAATACTCTGGAATCCATGTGGTAGGAAAGAATTGACTCCAAGCACCAGCAAATTGTTGTCTTCTGAGTTACACACACACACACACACACACACACACACACACACAAAGTAAATAAATGTAACAAAGTCTTTTTGAAAATATGTTATCAAAATAAAATAAAATAGAAGAGTTCAATACATATTAATGTTTAACTATATACATTACTCCTCTCCAAAATCAATCTCTTTCTAATTATTATTTTTGAGATTATAATTACCTTATTCCCTTTTTCCCTTTCCTCCCTCCAGACTCTCTGAAATAATACCCTTCCTGTTCTATTTATAATTTATGACATTTTGTAACGATGTAAGAACATTAATTCTTGTTACATACATATATGTGATTTTGTTCTTAAGTACATATATTCAGCCTGCTTGTTCTATATAATGTTATTAATATTTATGCTTTCAGGTATGATAATTGGAATTACATAAATAATTAGTGTGCTCTTCCCAGTGGAAGAGTATCTCTCCACTCTCAGGATTCCTTAGTTACCTGTAGTTCCTTGTATATGTTTGAGGCCTCCTGAGCTTTCCTTCCATCCATGTTACCATGTCCTTGTTATCATCCTTGTTCAGCATAAATGTGGGAAGCTATGTTGTTGAGATTTTATGGATATAGCTTCTGACACTACGTTGATATAGTCTGAGAGCAAACCTCTCTGAGCCTCTGACTCTGACAACCTTTGAGCATCCTCCTCATCCATGTTCCTGGAGTCTTACATGACAAAGTTCTTTAGCAGCTCTATTTTGGGACTGAGCACCACAATTCTGCATATTGATTGGCTGTGGTTTTCTGAAATGGTATTCATCTGTTTCAAAGAAACAGTCCCTTTAGGAAGTGTAGGAACTACACTTAACTCTAGATGGTGAGACAAGCATTTAAAATGCATTTAAGCATTCCATGGCTTTAGTATAATGGCAAAGGTATGTTCTACAAGATCCATGACTTCACTAGCCCTTGGTAGTTGGCTAAATTTCCAGTATCAGGCATGATTTCCCTCTCATTGGACAGATCTTATTTAAGTAATTGAATATTTTAAATTTGCTTTTCTTCAATTGTTTTTATTTTATGTGTGTGGTTGTTTTCTCTGCCTTTATATTAGCACATCACTGTGGGCAGTACCCAAAGAAGTCAGAAGAGGAAGTTGAATCCTCTAGAGCTGCTGTGAGCTATTTCTTCTGTGAATAGAGTGGAGTCTTCCTTCCAATCCTTCCCTCATCATTGCATATTGTCATGAAGCATTCTAATACTTGTCTTACTGTTATGTTATACCTAAGAAATATGACTTCATATTGGTAATAATGAATTTGATATACACATATCTCTTTTTCTGGAGTGTTGCATTTTTAGAAGGATTTTGTTTAATCACATGAAGTAAACATCCTTTAGGAGGACTGGTACCTCCTTAATACACTTGTGATTGACAGTCTTTATTTATATAAGAGAAAAATAGAGATGTTTGTTTAAGTTTGAACCATTGCACCTTGCATTCTCTGAGAAATCTTTAAAAGGGTAGGAAGGATAACCCTTGGCTGTCTCTGTTTTCAATGAGTGTTCATCTTCTTTCTTCACGAATCTCAGAGGAAGGTGAAGCAGCCTGATCTGTGCCTGAGTGCTGAATTGCATAATAACCAAAGGTAAATTGAGAGATAATTAGGAAGATTGAAATGTAAATAGGATGTCACTTTCTTTATCTCTTCTTGATAAACTCTCCAGAGTGTAAAATCCATAGAGAATTTTCTCATGTGCATTCCCCTCCTTCTCCCATTTCTTTATAAAGTACTCTATTGTCCTAGCCATAGGACTTCCATCAGCGGGAAAAAGCCAAATTCTACACAGAAGGTAAGAATAACGCAGAATGCTAGCACTTCCTTCTTGATGACACCCACCAGATTCCTTGCTTGTTATCTAGACTTATATCAATGGCTTACCAACTGAGAAGGAAGGACAAAGGTTGAACCCCAGGGACCATTGATCACACTCAGCACAATGTAAAGATGTCTTCCTGTCTTCAGCTAGAATGGGTTATCAGGCTAACAGCCCCCGCTTTGATGCCACTTTGGTGAGCAGATCGATACAGCTGCCAGACACAACTGCGAGGAGTTGTTTCCCAGGCATCTGCTTTATGTACAAACATAGTGGTGTTCACTTAGGTCCATGTGCTCCTTTGTTAGCCACATTGTAGCAAGATCATCTCATTGCCACATGGTTAACCAAATGACAGACACCATAACACTTACATAAAAGGTAACAATGTATTCTTTTTGTTGGTTATTTTATTTACTTACATTTCTAATATTGTACCCCTTCCCAGTTTCCCCTCTGCAAAACCCCAGGGACTAAACCAACAATGTATTCTCTAGGTTTATAATCTAAATGTACACATTAAATTATTAATTCTATTTAACTACCTTTTGAAAAAATCAGTGTAACTCTAAAGATAACAGTTATTTTGGGTGACACTGACCTTCAAAAATAGACTGCCTAGAGAGCTCTGGGTCATTAAATCCAAAGTGTACTTTTCATCAGCTAATGGGAGAATGCACTCCCCTAAAATCTGCTAAGTAATGATCCTAATAATATCCTGGATTTTTTAAATAATGAATAGTCAATCTCACTTCTAGTCATGGAAATTACTTATCTCCACCCGCTTAAACTGTATATAGTTTTGTGCCTTTTATTATTACATCATCTTTCTAAACTTGCTAAGAATCTAAATTGTACTCCATTGTCTAATGTCCCCAATACTCCCTCTCATCTCTGCTTATCCCAGAGTGTCAATAATCATCCTGTTTTCTGTGCTGCATGCATATTGAATGCATATTTATCCTGCTGTTATCATTTTCAGTGTGAATTAGAATGATAACTATAATTTCTAGTGCTTCTGATATGCCAGATTCTGTGATGTGTACTTGACATATAATATCTAATGTGATTCATAAAAATATAAATGTATGAGAGGAAAGACTAACATTTGCCTGTTTAGAGACGAAATCACCAAACTGGAGAAAAAAATATGTTAAATATAGGTACAGAGCTAGTAAGTGATTGAAGCCTACTTAAAGTCACAACTTATATTATTCTCCCTTCTTCTCAAGAGCTTAGAAAAATGATTTGTAGACAAAATAAAACAAGGGAAATGGATTTCATTTCCTTGCCATGCGATAATCTCAATTTAACTGTTGTCTTAGTTCATATGTAAAGAACTAAAATGTGCTAACTAAGCAAAATATGCCATTTATACAATTTGTAATATCAAATTGTGTGTCTGGTTTAAGTCTACAGAATTGCTCAGATTTTCAGCAGTGTCTGGTTTAAGTCTACAGAATTGCTCAGATTTTCATGTGAGAACCTCAAAGCTGTGGCTCTCTATTAGAATTATATTTTTACTTTCAAGGAATATCTGGAATATGCTGTCATCCAGACTGTTGAAGTCAGGAATGTTGCTAAATATTCTATGATATATGGAACAGTCTAATTTAAAAACATGTGTGAAACAACCAATTTCATAAAATATCTGGTTGAAATGTCAGTACTACCACGGCTGACAAGGTTAAGGAAGAGTCCAGATCAGAGAGTAGAATGCATTTTCTCTGCAAAGATGAATGCCAAGGGAGAGAAGATGGATAGCGGTAACAACATTTGCCAGACTCATGCTTCAGAAATTATCAACTTGATAATGTACATGCCTTACCCTGTTGAGGAATGGGCAGGGCTGGGGGAAGATTAAGCAGGCTAATGAAGTGCTACACAGATTGCTATCTATAAAAGAACAAAAAAGTAAAAATAAAAAAAAAAACAGGAACTGAAAGGTTCCTTTAATCTATATATATGATATGATTGGTTCACAGTATTAAAATGAATGTTTATAGTAAAAAATCCATGCTATTATGACAGTAGATTAATGTTTAATTATATATTTACTTAGTACTGTAAAGCATGTGAAGCAGATTGTCCTTTGCCTTTAGGTCTATCTTACAAGAAGGAAGAAATCAATTGTACTGTGTTTTTTCACCAATACATACATAGGCTTTTCTAAGAGGAGAAAAGCAAAACTAATATAGTTTGTGGAAGATATATTTGATTTATTGATTAAGCAATTCAAACAGGGTTTGGCTAGTTGCTACAGTGTCTCAGAGGCACTTAATTAGCAGCACTAATCTAATTAAACAGAGAAGAGAAACAGGAAAAGAGAACAGGTAGGTACAGTCACTTGATTCACTACATCAACTGAGCCTTATGTGTCTGGAGAAATAATCCTAAAGCTGAATTGCCAACCTGAATTTAAAACTTTCTTCTATTTGTTGTTGTACCTACCTCTCTGATGCAGAATAACTTAGTTCTCTCAGCCTGAATAGAGGGTCACCAATAGAGATTTTACTCTACAGCCAGATGCTTGACAGGTTTCTCTTCACTACGTTTTATACTTACATGAATTAAACTCAGGCCTCTACAAAAAACTAAGTCTCTCTCTAATGATAGCGATTTGCTTTATTACACAGTTACAGCCAGTATGAGACTATATAAAAGGAGGAACAGTGTGCCAAATAGACATTAAGTTACCCAAATTATCCTGTGGTTACATTAGGAGAACCTGGTTGTAACTGGCAGTTTCACAAAGTGGGAGCAAAGACAGAGAAAGCTTGAACTTCTCCACAAAATAACCACAAAAGAATTCTTTAGTCCTGTCAGTAAGTTCTCCTTCTGAAAGTGTTGTTCTCAAGTTTCTATTTGTAAATAAACAGGACAGAACAGAAGAACAATACAATATAAAGATTTATATAAAATAAATACACACACAGACACACACAGACACACAGACACACACACACACACACACCAACACGCACACACACACATACACACACACACTCACATCTAGACTTTCCCAGTCTTTGACTTGAAGGATATGATGAATTCACATTCCCTGTTCCCTACAGAAAAAAAAAATTCTCTACCTAAAACTTTAGTTCTCCCATTTCCAACTTAGTTACAATCCTTTCCTTGAAACCATGCCATCTACCTTTCAATTTTGTCCAAAGAAGCAATACAGCTCCTCCACTTTCCTCGATGACTTCCACACCTGGCTCACTTTTATCCTCTCTCCATGCTTAATCATTTATAGCTTCTGAACAACAATGCCAATGATTCATTGAGTACTCCAATCCATTACTTTCATCCTTACATTCCATCATTTTCTGAGTAACTGATTTTCCATTTTTCCATCACTCCACTTCCCTCTTAAAATTACTACATTCATCATGGCATTCCAGGTGCAGTTCAAGTGACCAAATCCTAGATAGATATTTTATGTTCATAATGGCTTCAATAAATAGCATTATATTTTATTGCAAAAATATTTATAATGAAATTCCTTTTTACCTACATTTTCATATTTCACCTCTTTAAACTTTTTAACCATTAAGAATATGATAGTATTGTATTTTATCATTCATTCATTTATGATTCTAACTAAACTATTTTCCCAAGGCACCATGTTATTAATCCTTTTAGGTTTAGAAAGAAAGCTCTTTCCCTTATTGCATATATACCATAACACATTTTTTTTTTAAATTTTACCTCTTAGTGCTCATTATTTCTACTCTGAGTTGGCTACATCATGTATTGTACAAACTCATGGAGTCACCCTATTCATGCTAACATAAAAATCCCCCATGTTTTAGTTAAACAATTTAAGAAATTATTTATAAAATTCATCATTTACCTCTTAGTGCTCTGGAAAAAAATCATCAAAACTGTTACGTTTGTCTTTTTTTAAAATTTGTATCACATCATTTTTATTACTATACCACTGTGATAGGTTTTAAGATCTGGAATTATAATTCTTCCAGCATTCTCCTTTAAAGAAAACTTCTGAATGCGCCAGAAGTTTTGATCACTACTGAAAACCCAAGTAAATCAAAATGCAGTGCTGTGAAATCCAATCCCTGTGAATACATCTATAAAACTCTCTTGAACTTAAGGTTCAGGGAACATGAGATTGTGGAAAAGGGGATGGAAAGAATGTAAGAGACAGAGAATCAAGAAGCTTACTGCAAGATTGTGTCTCCTAGTAATATGGGAAACGACTAGTATAAAGTTTCAACATGAAATATGAGCTGAGCAATGATCAGACCAATAAACGTAGACAGGAAAAACCCAAAGGGCCTCAGTCCTGCACAAAGATCTAAAGACACATGGGAATGGGAGAAAGCCTTCCCCAGGAAGAGCCCAACAATTAGTTACCTAATATCAAATAATCATCCCTGAAAACTATCAAACAGGGACATTATACAGACTATATATATACACACACATTTAACAATAACTTATGAAAACACAGGCCATGAATTTGAAAGGGAGCAAAGGGGGTTAAGTGGGATCTTTTAGAGGAAGAAATTTTCTAATTATAGGTATTATATTGTGAATAATCTCAAAAATAAAAGAAAATAAAAACTTTAAAAGAAACTGCAAGACAAAAACTAACAAAAGATAATACAAAAAATGTCAACAACAAAACATGCCTAGTGATGTGACTTATACTATGAGATGGCCTCCTCAGTTTGATCTCATATAACACAGAAACATACTGCAAGTTTATCCTTTACCCTTACCTGACTTCTGTTCTTTAATTATTAATGTTATTTATTATTAAACTATTTCATTAGTACATGTTGATAAAACATAACAATGGGTTTCATTCTGACTTTTTCCTTGCATATACATAATATATATTTTTCCTTCATATTATTATTTCTTTTTTTATTCTATATATTTTTTATTTACATTTCAAGTGATTTCCCCTTTCCTGGCTCCCCACTCCCCGAAAGTCCCATAAGCCCTTTTCCCTCCCTCTGTTACCCCATCTACTCCTTCTCAGTTCCCTGCTCTGGTATTGCCATATACTGCTGCACTGAACCTTTCCAGAACCAGGGGCCACTCCTCCGTTCTTCTTGGACATCATTTGACATGTGGATTATGTCTTGGGTATTCCAAGTTTCTAGGTTAATATCTGCTTATCAGTGAGTGCATACCATGATTGATCTTTTGAGACCGGGTTACCTAACTTAGTATGATGTTCTCCAGCTCCATCAATTTGTCTAAGAATTTCATGAATTCATTGTTTCTAATGGCTGAATAGTACTCCATTGTGTACATATACCACAGTTTTTGTATCCATTCATCTGTTGACGGACATATGGGTTCTTTCCAGCTTCTGGCTATTATAAATAGGGCTGCTATGAACATAGAGGAGTATGTATCCTTATTACATGCTGGGGAATCCTCTGGGTATATGCCCAGGAGTGGTATAGCAGGGTCCTCTGGAAGTGACTTGCCCAGTTTTCTGAGAAACTGCCAGACTGATTTCCAGAGTGGTT
The DNA here is from genome assembly GCF_947179515.1 of Apodemus sylvaticus. Lineage (NCBI taxonomy): Eukaryota > Metazoa > Chordata > Mammalia > Rodentia > Muridae > Apodemus > Apodemus sylvaticus. The sequence goes on along the minus strand of NC_067479.1, from coordinate 33,576,057 downwards.
GTACCAACTTGCAACCCCACCAGCAATGAAGGAGTGTTCCTCTTTCTCCACATTCTCTCCAACACCTGCTGTCTCCTGAGATTTTAATGTTAGCCATTCTGACTGGTGTAAGGTGAAATCTCAGGGTTCTTTTGATTTGCATTTCCCTAATGATTAATGAAGTTGAGCATTTTTTAAGATGCTTCTCAGCCATCTGAAGTTCTTCAGGTGAAAATATTTAGTTTAGTGCTGTACCCCATTTTTAATAGGGTTATTTGGTTTTCTGGGGTCTAACTTCTTGAGTTCTTTGTATATATTGGATATTAGCCCTCTGTCAGATTTAGGGTTGGTAAAGATCTTTTCCCAATTTGTTGGTTGCCGATTTGTCCTTTGATGGTATCCTTTGCCTTACAGAAACTTTGTAATTTTGTGCGGTCCCATTTGTGAATTCTTGATCTTAGAGCATAAGCTATTGAACTTTCCCCAGTGCCCATGTCCTCAAGGATATTCCCCAGTTTCTTTTCTATTAGTTTCAATGTGTCTGACTTTATGTGGAGGTCCTTGATCCATTTGGAGTTGAGCTTAGTACAAGGAGATAAGAACGGATCAATTCGTATTCTCTTGCATGCTGACCTCCAATTGAACCAGCACCATTTGTTGAAAAGGCTATCTTTTTTCCACTGGATGTTTTCAGCTTTTTTGTATAAGATCAAGTGGCCATATTTCTTTCTTACTCTTACCTTTTCTTGTCCCATGCCCATTTATCCCTGACTTTTCCTAGCTTGTACCATTCTATAATTTTCTGACCCATTTTTGATGGGAGTGAAGAAAGGAGAGAAGCTAATAAGCTTACTTGGGCTTCTTTAGATGTTGAGACTCTGATGCTGCAGATACCACTTATTTAGTCAAAGTACATAGAAAAAAATGGAAGCTTCTTCCATATTGACTATTCCTCAGAGTGTCAGAAGTTCTTATGTTGGGTAGAATTGTTATCAATTGTGTTACTTTTCCTTTGAACTTTTGAGCAACAGAGAGCCCACTGGTGTAGTAGTAAGGTATTTAATAAAAGACTATCTTTCACCATCAACCATTAACTGAATATAAACTCTTAGAGGGCTGTCCTGTCCCATGTGTCCCTCTTCTTTCCCTGATAAGATATTGGAAGACAAAACCTTGTTGAGATCTTGTGCACATAATCATCGCTTCTGTGAGTTCGAGAATGCACACCTCACCTCCTGGATTGACTGGATTTAGAGTACTAGGAAGGAATTACTTCCTAAGCAAACATATCGAATCCAGAGGTAAATTCACTGTTGATCCCCTTAAGAGACATCCTACTACCAGTAGGCTCAAAAGTTGCTCAAAAGTTCAAAGGGAAAGTAAGACCACTAATAACAATTCTGCCCAACATAAGAACTTCTGGCACTCTGAGAATTAGTTAATTGGAAAAATCTTCCACTTTTCTCAGTGTACTCTGACTAAATAAGTGCTATCTACAGCATTAGAGTCTCAACATCTAGTTCTTATAAACAACCTGTAATCAACAATTGTTATATTGGAAGCCTTACTGACTTTGTTTAATAAACTATGGCCTCTGAGTTCCTTTATCTTTTTTTTTTTTACCCACATAAAGAATCACTGTTCAAACATTTTAATTTTATTTTATATTTTGATCAACTTATCAAGATAAAAATTTCTGTTTGCCTTTATTCATATTCATAGAATTATCTTTCTGGAGTAAATAGCTCTGAAGAGACAAAAGACAAAATCACTGTTATATGGTACCCCATACTCAAATGCTTAATTCATTGGAAAGATCTTCATTGATCATTGTCAAGACACAGTTACTATGTGTCAGAAATTGTGCTGAGGTAGGAATGCAGAAATAATTAATTTTTCTTTCTAATCTGTTGTCTTTGTTTGGGTTTTATTGCTGTGAAGTGACATCTTGATTACTGCAACTCTTAGAAAGAAAAATATATAATTTTTTTCTTACAAAGAAAAATATGTAATTCGGTCTGGCTTACAGTTTCAGAGGTTTCGTCCATTATTGTCATGGCAGGAAACATGGCAGCATACAGGCCAACAATGTACTGAGAATGGAGTTGAGAGCTCTACATCCTGATCCACAGACAACAAGGAGAGACTGTTCCACAACGCCTGTAATGCAAGCAATGGAGACCTCAAAGCCCATGCCCACAGTGACACACTTCCTCCAAAAATGTCACACCTAGTGCAACAAGTCCACATCTCCTAATTCTGATACTCCCTATGGCCAAGCATTCAAACACATGAGTCCATGGAGGACATTCTATCAATCCATCAGTTTCATTGTTTCATAACCCAAGGTGTCAGGAGGCTTCTGTGGTATAATGAAAATATTCCTATAGCCATGTATTTGAAGGAGAGCACAGAAGGGTATAGGGAAGGGCTTGGAGGGAGGAAAGCAGAGGGGAGAATATAATTACATTAAAAACGTAATAGCTTAATAGCTTATGGGACTTATGGGAAGAGGGGAACCAGGAAAGGGAAAACCATTTGGAATTTAAACAAAGAATATAGAAAATAAAAAAGGATGGTGTGGAGAATAATAAATTCAACAATATTTAATATGAAAAAAATGAAATTGAAAAAGCTACTCCTGAAGGAGTAGGTAGTAGAACACCATGGAGAATGTCTAGGTAGCATGGCAAATGTCAGTTGCCCCCACGTCATTTGGAACATGTGGAACTGACACAAAAAATGTAGGTTAGCATTATATAAGTTGGCTAAAAGTGTTATACCTAGAACAGCTAAAGACAGAACGTAAGGAATTATCCCATGCTGCTATGGTTTATTGTAAAGGCATGTTAAACTGAGGAAGAGTTGCTTGATACAAAAAGGGGAAAACACAGGACTGAATAGCTAAGAAAGAAACTTGGATTTTACCATGGAAAACAGCAAGGAGGGTCTCAAGTGGAAATGCAAAGCAAAGTTTGTTTAAATATCTTTGGAAACACTGAGAAGATTCTACTGAAAGAGAAACAAGAGGCATGGACTAGTGTTAGTAGCCATGAGGATTTATTGAGACATTCCTCTGGTGGAATGGTTTGGGAAGATTCCTAATAATGAGTATGTGGCTTATAAATTCTCCACTCTTGTGATTATAAATTGAGCATCAATTGTTTAAAAATAGATTTTTTCCTATAAAAATACTTATTTTTTAACCAGCTCTCTACATTTTCCTGAAACAAAGGCAGTTACTTACCAAAGATAGACCTTTAACAGAAATATATGAGGTCCCTTTTTTGTGGATTAACTGTTTATATAATTAAATTGGCTGTCCATTGTAACTGACTTTGAAAATATAAGGTAAAGGTATTTTATTAGATAATAAAATATTAAAATATTAAGCTAAAGTGTTAGTAGAGGTCACTGGATTTCTCAGTGGGTTATATTTGAGGAAAAAAAGCAATGAATATATTTACATGATGTCATTTCTAATGTGTAAAGTAAGGTATAGAAATAGTATTTGTTTTCAAACATTATTATTTTCTATTAGTATGATTAACCAAAACCTCTTGCTCATTTATTCTATCCACTATAGTTAATATAAATAGCGTATGGAACTTTAGACAGATGTGGTATCATAAATATCCAGATTATAAATATCAAAGTTATGCTCATAAGTATAAAAAGGTTTATTTTTATTTTAACTAATTATCACATTTTTAGAATACATTACAGATAATTTTCAACTATAAAAATGGAGCAGCATGGCTTAGCCTAACTATAAATAATCTAACGTTTTTGTTGGCAAAAGAACCATTTTAATTTTATGTTACTTAAGCAAAAACTCAAATTAGATTATATTTTAGTTGCAAGTAGTAATGGTTTATTTGATTAGCTCTGAGGTCAGAAGGATACAACTTTAGGGAGGACCAAAGTTTGAATCTATAGGTGAAAAATATGCTATAGTACATCTTTCTCAACTTATTTTCTTCTTCATTTATTATTTCTTTAACTTCAGTCAAAATTTAAGATTGAAGTTTAGTGTAGGAAATAGACTTTACTTAAATTAAACAAGTGAGTATAATGCAAGGTATTAAAAGCCAACACATTCTTGGAAAGGTCTAGAGATCCAGTAGTCAAGCATTCATCATGCCGGATCTACTGCGAAGACAAGTGAACTGTATACTTCATGGGTAGACTGGCAGCAGGTGGGGATGGAACCAGGAGGAATGATGGTGTTGTGGAGAAATAGAAGACTGCAAGAGACTACTGGAACTTCTGGGCATTTCAGGGCAATGTGGAAACCTAGTTTGATGGAAATTCCCATAAATATATGATCGTGACCTAGGAATGACTCCTAGTAATGGGTACTAGGACCCTGAAGTGTCCCTCTCCTATAACCTGGCAAGGCTGCCAGTGGTAAGCCTGCATCACCAAGACAGCCACAAAACCTTCCTGAAATATGTACTGGGATAAAAGTAGCAAAAAATTAGTGAGAGTGACCAAAGAATGACTGGTCCAGATATAGAGACCTGTGTCCTGAGAAGGAGCCCATGCCTGGCACTGCCAGGAGGGGCAGGAAGCACAGGCTGGATATTTCAGAGACAGAGCAGACCACCAAGCACAACAGACAACAAAACAAACAAAGAAAAACAGAAAAAAAAACAACACAATAAAATTATTCCTAATGATTCTTTTTTATTTGCTACTTTATTTGTTTACATTTCAAATATTATCCTCTTTCCCAGTTTCCCCTCTGCAAATCACCTATCCCATTCCCTCCCCATGCTTCTATGAGGGTGCTTCCCCTCCCACCCACCCATTCCTGCCTCACTGCCTTAGCATTTCCCTATGCTGGGACATCAAGCCTTCACAGGACTAAGGGCCTCTCCTTCCATTGATGATGGACAAGGCCATCCTCTGCTACGTATACATCTAGAGCCATGGGTCCCTCTGTGTGTACTCTTTGGTTGGTGGTTTAGTCCCTTAGAGCTCTGGGGGTCCTCTATGGTTTGTATTGCTGCTCTTTGCCTGGGGTTACAAGACCCTTCAGCTCCTCCATTTCTTCCCTTATCTCCTCCATTGGGGTCCCTGTGCTCAGTTGATGATTGGCTGCAAGCACCACATTTGTATTGGTCAGGCTCTGACAGCCTCTCAGGAGAGCGCTATATTAGACTTCTGGCAACAAGCTCTTCTTTGCATCAGCAATAGTGTCTGGTTTTGGTGTCTGTCTATGGGATGAATCCCCAAGTGGGGCAATCTCTGGATGCCCTTTCCTTTAGTCTCTGCTCCAGTATTTGTCCTTGTATTTCCTTTAGACAGGATCAAATGTGGCTACTCACCCATCTCCAAAATTTCATCCAGCTTCTGATGGGAGCAGATACATACCAGAACAGCCAAATATTAGAGCTTGGGTCATCTGTCAGAAGAATTGTAGAAGGCAGCAGTATTAAGGACAGCACATGAAATTGGCCCAAAGAATCAACTAAGCAGGGCTAATAGGGGTTCACAGAGACTGAACCCAAAATCAGGGAGCCTATATGGTTCCGAGCTAGGTCCTCTGCATATATGTTATAATTCTACAGCTTGGTGTTCTAGTAAGACTCAAAACATTGGGATGTCCCAGGAACAGGCAAAGAGTCAGACATACCTGTACATGCTGAGGCTTGATATAAGGGTATGTGCCTACTCTTACTGTAAGTTTTTACACAATGTTTGATTAATATCCCTGGGAGGCCAAGGGAGGTAGAAGGGATACTGCAAGGAATAGAGGGAGTGTAAGCTGTGATTTGGATATAATATATAAGAGAAGAAATAAATAAAATAATACAATAAAATAATTCATCAGGATACAGAAATCTGATGTAAGTAGGAAATCCTACTTGTAAGTAGGATTCAGGAATGCAAACACTTGGTGTTGTTGCTACACCTACCAAGAATTTCTTCCAGTGCCCAGGAAGCTGGAAACTAGTAACTGGAAAACTAACTGTAGTCATTAAGACTCACTTGTGATGTCTGAAATCCCATCCAAAGAGAAACATCAATTAGGGACAATATCTATAGTTTATACCTATATATTTCCCACAGCTTCACAAACCTGACTTGCATCCAAATTTTGTATCTAAGTTATTTTTCAATTCTTATTATTCCCAAAGTGAATGTGGATTGGAAGTCCAGGACAACAAGTCACATAGTCACAGTATGCTGCTATGCTAGTTTAAGTAGACCTTCCAACTGCTTCCTATTTCTTTTTCTTTTTTTAAAAATTTATTGATATATTTATTTACATTTCAAATGATTCCCCCTTTTCTGAACCCCCACTCCCGGAAAGTCCCATCAGTCCCCTTCCCTTCCCCTGTTTTCTCACCCAACACTTCCCACTTCCTTGTTCTCATTTTGTTCTATACTGCTTCACTATTTCTTCTTTTTTATAGTAGTCCTTTCATTAAATCTGTTTTTGATCCTCCTGTCCTTAGTCCTACTCTGCCAAGTCTCATCTAAGTCCTTTTGTGTGAGTACTTTGGAAAGAGCTGTTTTCAAAATATATTTACTGCATCATTAACTCAACTTCTGTCATACTTTTCTATAATTAGGGAGGACATATAATGAAATATTCAAAATTGTAATTTATGTACATAATTACTTATTTTACATAAGCTTAAATATAACTACTATATTTTTCCTTCAGTTTATTTTTTACCTAAGTATCAATTTTCAATAAAATTTGCTTATTTTTAGATTACATAATAATTTACTTTCTAGAATAATCTAAGAGAGACTAGAAAAGCTATCGTTAAATTTTATACTTGCTTGGAGTCTTCTTTTCATCTATACTTACTGATTTTTTGTATTTTGTCATTAAATATTCAATGTGCACCATGCAGGATTTCATAAAAGCATTTTTTAAGAGAAATTGTGAGCTTTAACAAATTTATCACTCTCATCTTTTCCCTTTCTATAACTTCACTATGTCCCTTCGTTTTTCCACTCTCATCTATTTCCATAACATAAATAAACTTTTTTAAGATGTACAGAAAATCTAGAACACATAAACATTCAATAACTTTTCTGAGTCGGACTTGTTTGGATTAACATGAGACTAAGTTGCACTGATTTTCATTCAATAAGTATAATTTCATGAATAGGACCGTATTACTTGTAAATATGGAGAGTTGCCCTTCCTTTCTATCTGTGTAATCTCCTATTTCTATAGTTTGGACCATCTTTCTGCAAGTGTTGGTAGACTCACCCTTGAGTATGTCTGCTACATTGCACTTTATTTTAGCTCCAAGGTGGTATTCATGTAAATGTACAATTCTTCACCCCTTTGTTGTCCTATACTCAACATGGTGCCTATTATTTTTGTCTTAATTTTCTGTCAAATATCATAATATATTTAAAAATAATTTCAGCTGCTTTTTGGGTCTTTTGGAGGGCAATCATGATGGGTCCCTTTTTGTGAGTGCTCAATAGCCTCAGTAATAATGTCAGGCCTTGGGGCCTCCCCTTGAGCTAAATCCTACTTTGGACCTGTCAATGGACCTTCTTTTCCTCAAGCTCCTCTCCGTTTCCATCCCTGCAGTTCTTTCAGACAGGAACAATTATGACAATGACCTCACTCATTTGATGCCCTGTCTTCCTGCTAGAGGTGGGCTCTATAAGTTCCTTCTCCCTTCTGTCTGGCATTTTATCTAAAGTGCCTCCCTTTGAGTCCTGAGAGTCTCTCACTTCCCAGGTCTATGGTGTATTCTGGAGGACCCCCTACAACCTCCTACCTCCTGAAGTTGCCTATTTCAATTCTTTCTGCTGGCCCTTAGGGCTTCAGTCCTTTTTCCTCAACTGATTCCAGATCTCCTATTCCCCCCACTCCATCCACTTTCCCTCCCATCTCCCTCTCTCCCTGCCCCCTTGTGGTTGCTTTCATCTCCCTCTCAAGTGGAACTGATGCTTCCTCACTTGAGTACTTCAGTTTGTTGACCTTTTTAAGTTCTGTGGGCTGTAAATTGGGTATTCTGTACTTTTTTTTTTCCTTTTCCTTTTTTCTTTAGCTAATATCTACTTATTAGTGAGTATATACTATGCATGTCCTTTTGGGTCTAAGCTACCTCACTCAGGATGATATTTTCTAGTTCCATTCATTTGCCTGCAAAATTCAGGATGTCCTCGCTCTTAATAACTTAATAACTAAGTATTCCATTGTGAAAATTAACCTCATTTTCTGTATCCATTCTTGTATTGTGGGACATCTGTGTTCTTTCCAACTTCTGGCTATCACAAACAAGGCCACTGTGAACATATTGGAACACATGACCCTGTAGCGTGGTAGGGCATTATTTGGGAATATTCCCAAGAGTGGTGTTGCTGGGTCTTCAGGTAGAGATCTATGTGCAATTCTCTGAGGAACCTCCATACTGATTTCCAGATTGGTTGTACGAGTTTGCCTTCCCAACATCAATGAAAGAGTGTTCTTTCTCCACATCCTTGCCAACATGTATTGTCAAAAGAGGTTTTGATCTTAGCCATTCTGATTGGTATAAGGTGGAATCTCATGGTCGTTTTGATTTTCATGTCTCTGATCACTAAGGACTTAGAACATTTCTTTAGGTGCTTCTCAGCCATTAGAAATTCCTCTATTGTGAATTCTCTGTTTAGTTCTATACCTTATTTTTTTGATTAGGTTGTTTGTTTTTTTTGTGGTTAGCTTCTTGAGTTCTTATGCATTACTTGCCCATTTGCTATCTGGGTCTGCCTAGTGAAAAGTTTATTCCTAGAACATGTGCTTGATCAGATAATATATGCCAGAATATCCGCTATACCCTTGAGATGTTTGTTTTTCTTTTCTCTTTCTATATAAAGCACGTTGTCCTCTGATTAGAGTCTGTGAAGCTGTGTAAGCCCCTTAGTTCATGATGCTGGACCCAAAAGTCTGATGTTGTATTTATTGCATAAACAACAACTTAATTAAGTGTTGCTCTAGAAACATCACTAGAGTTTTGTTTCTGCTATTGTACTCAGGCATTGATCACATTGTTTTGACACATGCATTGGGAGATTGCTTTGCAGTTAGTCATGTTTGGGGAACACTACTAGTAAAAACAAAAGAAAACAATAATTCTATTGGTATAACAAGGAGAAAGCTCCCAGGCCCAAAGAAATGATGATAAGACACATAATAAGAAAAAACGTTTCTTTTGGGAATATTTTACATGAATCATATATTACTCCCATCCAAGTTAATGTTTCAAAAATAACTAAAAATTTTAACCACTACGGTACAGTTTAATATAACCAACTCTAAAACACTTTCCATTTTCCATTTCCATATTTATCTACTAATTATTGTATTTTATATTTCCCCATAAATCTAATATTTAAATTAGGCCAGATTTTTGACAATAAAACAATGTTTTAAACAGTGTTTTGTTGTTGTTGCTGTTGAATATTAGAAGGGTTATGAAAAAGTGGATGATGCATAAACAGGTTTTCACACTACTCTGCGAAGTGATAAACACATTCTCCATTCCTGTAATGCTTTGAAACCTGAGAGACTTTTAGTGTATTGGCCTCAAAATATTAAAATGTTTATCATAATTAGTGTTGACTTCATATTGTACTACTTAAAATTATTTCAATTGTGTATCAAAAATTCAAAACAAAAGTTGAAAAATAAGGGAATCAACTAACTGTAAAAGAAAAGGAAGGGTTTCTGAAGACATCTTTTTCTAGAAAATCTATACCACAGCTTCTTATGCTGTGACTTGTGACAACATGTGAGATTGTGGAACTGAATTCGGCAGAAGGAAGGCATCAGGTAAAAGCTGGCAGGAGTAAAAAGTTTCTTCTTGACCATCTAACAACCAAGCTTAAGTTCAAAAATCAAACACCATAATGAACTGAAAGATTTCTGTTAGAGCTCACTGGTGTATCATGGGAATTTGCAATAGCCTTGGCTCTTGAAGATACAATATGTGTACTTTGTAGAGTTTAGTGCTGTAACCTTTGCCACACTCAGCTCCTGTAAAGGCTGCTTGAAACAATTTGGCTCAGATTAAAACCCATTGTCTTTTTCTAATTGTAGTATTTTTGTGTATATTATGTTTTCTTTTTTTTTATTCGATATATTCTTTATTTACATTTCAAATGATTTCCCCACTCCCAAAGAGTCCCGTAAGCCCCCTTCTCTCCCCCTGTCCTCCCACCCACCCCTTCCCACTTCCCCGTTCTGGTTTTGCTGAATACTGCTTCATTGAGTCTTTCCAGAACAAGGGGCCACTCTTCCTTTCTTCTTGTACCTTATTTGATGTGTGGATTATGTTTTGGGTAATCTAGGTTTCTAGGTTAATATCCACTTATTAGTGAGTGCATACCATGATTCACCTTTTGAGTCTGGGTTACCTCACTCAGTATGATGTTCTTAGGTAAATGGATGGAGCTAGAGAACATCATACTGAGTGAGGCATATTATGTTTTCTGCTTTTACAGAGCCATTCTAGTTCAAATACAGGTGAGAAAAACTTAGAAGGTTTTAATATTTTCTTATCATTAGTGATCAGTACATAAATATCAATTTTTTATACAACTTGGCTATAATGCTCCAGAATAATTGATTCTAAAAATTGTCATTTAAATTCCTAACTTGTACTTCATCAACATACACACACAATATATGTATATATACATATATATGTATATGTAGATATAGATATAGATATATAGATATAGATATAATTTCATCAGTTTTAGGTAAAGTTTAAGGGATAAAATGGTTAGCAAAAGGAAAATAAGATATTTGTGATCTAGAAAATGTTGAATTTGGTGCTAGCCTCTGGAGATATTCTCAATCACTTAAGGAAATAGAAATGACTAGGTAAATGGGGGAAGGGACAGTGTCCTGATATGATTAGCCCAGACTAATGGCACAGCAAGTGCTTTCTGAGCCTATACCAGGTTCCTGGAATGGCAGGGTCTACCAAAGAGGCGGGGGGGCTTGATCTAGATCTAGATGAGGGGAATGGGAGCATGAAAGGTTAATGTTTGTGTAGATGGGAGCAGAGGCCAAGTCTGAGCACACTGACTCAGACTAAGAACTTAACTAAGAACTGCTTCTTCTTTCCCTCCTTTTGTTCCTTTCTCCCACACGGAGAATGGCTGCATCATCCCCTTCCTGCACTGTCCCTACTGAGGCAGTCCCCCAGCTTGAGAACTTCACAAGGTAAATGCATCAAATGATTTTTATTTTATTGATACATAATCATAATGTACTTTAAAGAGTGCATTAATTTTAGAAAGTAAATTTAGGATAGATACTATTCTTTTAAAAGGAGAGGGTATATACCTTTTAACGTTTATATTTTAGATGATATGTTGGCCATATTTAATATCAATTTCTTCCTAAGCTTATACCCATTTTAACTTCAAGATAATGTTTTAATTTGTATTGTAAGAACTACTCAACCTCTATGTTGTATTCTTTGAATGTATTCCTGAATACAAGTATGAAATTACTGCTAATTGCATTGTTTAATAATTATTATCAGAAAATACAATGTATAGTTTTGTTTATTTACTTAGCCATAATTGTTAGTACAAATGCTAAAATATAATAAGCAGCCATTTCCACTTTGGCTGAAATTGCCAGAAAAAAATGGCTTTATATACTTTTGATATTTTGTACTACATGCTCATGATACATAGTCTCAGTATTAACATCTAGAATTCAAAATATCAGGGATCAGTAGGTAAAGCACTTGATGCACAAATATGCAGTTCAAACAGATATCCAGAAGCCACTCAAGGCTAGAACTGGACATGGAAATCCACCAGTGATTCCAATGTTTAGGAAGTAAACTTTTATACCCACAAATGCATATCCGCAAACCAATATGCATATGAAGAAAACTCAAAATAATATTAAATTCTGAAGACATTGAAGACAACCTACAACCTGAAGTTTCAAATACTCAACCAAGGTTTAAATCTTCATATAGAAATACATATACATGTTCTTCTCATTTGCATATGTATGACAGGTTTTATGTCAGCTTGACACAAGGTAGAGTCACCAGAAAGTAAGGAGCCTCAGTTGAGAAAATACCTCCATAAGATCCAGCTGCAAGTCATTTGTCAATTAGTATTTAATCGGAAAAGTGGCTGCTGTCACCCCTGGCCAGGTGGTCCTGAGTTCTATAAGAAAGCAGTTTGAGCAAGCCATGTCATACAAGCTAATAGCAGCATTCCCAGTGACCTCTTCAATAGCTTCTGCCTCTAGATTCCTGCCCTGCTTGAGCTCCTGTCCTGACTTCCTTTGGTGATAAACAGCAACATGGATGTATAAATTAAATTAACTCTTTCCTTCCCAACTTGCTTTGGGGTTATGGTATTTTGTTAAAGCAATAGAAATCCTAAGACAGTATACAAGTTTGCTTTCATCATTACAGTAAATGCTAAAATTATATGTATGCCAAAGAATTGTCTTTAAACAAACCTAATAATTTTTTATCACTAAATCCTTGATTTGTTTGATAAGCCTCTATACAAAGTATTGCACATAATTACTTCAGTTGAAAAGATTTACTGAGAGGAAAAGAGCAAAGGAAGTCTTGTTCTACTCAGGATTGTTTAAATGATTTGCTAAGGAAAATGACAAAGAGATAATGTAGTGTTATAGTTTCAAATACTGAACAATGAAAATTAATTGTTAGGTTATGGAGATGGCATAAGACTGCTTGCTGCATAATCTGACTTCAGACTGTAGTATACATGGATCAAGTAGGAAGCATGGTTTGGCCTCACATGCTTCTGTGACCCTAGAGCTATTGTGGCATAAGGGCATGCAGAGAGGGAAGATCCTGAGGAAATACTTGTTACTTCCCAAGTCAAAACTTTGAAGCTCCATGCTCAGAGAAGTACCTGGATTCAAATAAATAGCAAAAGTATTAATTGATAGAACACAATACCTAATACTTTTCACTGAACTCCAAGTGCCAAGAGTCTATCACATATGCATACACACACACACAGACACACACACATACACACTCACACTCACACACACACATGCACATACACACTCACACACACACACACACACACACAAACACACACACACATGCACATGCATAAACAATCCCCCAAAACATAATTAATTTCAAAAGCTCTAATACAGCAAAGAGACAATTTAGTTAAGAAGCAGCACATGAATGTGAGAGAAGTCTTCGCCAGGTATACATATGTTAAAGATTTCATATCTAGTACATACTAAAAATTTAAAAATCAAAACATTATTAAAGAAAACACTCAATCAAAAATGGCTATAAATTTTCACAAAGGACTATCAAAAGATGAGACAGTCACCTAACCAAGACACTATTGTGGATGCCAACAAGTGCTTGCTGACAAGAGCCCAATATAGCTGTCTTCTGAGAGGCTTTGCCAGTACCTGACAAATAAAGAGGGGAATGCTCTCAGTCAACCACTGGATTGAACACAAAGTCCCCAGTGGAGGAGCTAGAGAAAGGACAGGACCGAAGGAGCTGAAGGAGCTTGTAGCCCCATAGGAGGAGCAACAATATAAATCAGCCAGTAACCCCAGAGCTCCCAGGATCTAAACCACCAACCAAAGAGTACACATGGAGGGACCCATGGCTACAGATACATATGTAGCAGAGGATGGACATCAAAGGCAAAGGCCCTTGGTCCTGAGAAGGCACGATATCACAGTATAGGGGAATGCCATGACAGGAACGTGGGAATGCGTGGGTTAGTGAGTGGGGGGGGGGATAGTATAGGGTTTATTCAGATGGTAAATCAGGAAAGAGGATATTTGAAATGTAAATATAAAAAACTTTAATAAAAAATGTCATTTTAATAAATTGGCTCAACATGTATAAGAAAGAAAGATGAAATACAAATCAAATAGCCAATAAAAAAATTTAATGGGATAAACATCATTAGCCAAATGAAAATCTAAATGATTTTGACATCCTAACTCAATCTAAATCTTAATGGCTAATATCACCAAATGAAAGAACAAGAAGGGCATTTGGGAACACTTTCCAGCCATTGGTGGGAGGACAGACTGGTGCAATCACTATGGAAATCAGTGTAAAGATTACAAAACAAACAAACAACAAACAAACAAACAACAAACTACCCTATAATTCAGCTAATTCACTCCTGCAAATTTACCTCAGGGACTCATTGCTTTCTAACAGAAATGCATACAGTGAATGTTTATGTCTCATCTATTCAAAATAGCTAAGGAATAGAACCAGCCTATATGTCTGACACATACTACCTTGAGTGTGGCTTTGTGGCAGAACATTAAGGGAAACTATCAGACCTAGGTAGAGCACTAATTAATTGTGTCTGATTAATTAATTAGGTATTACATCTCCGTGTCCAGTTCGCTACCTGTACCAAAGATTTGTGTTCCGGAATTAAAGACAATGCAGTCTTTATATTTTGATATGCCTTTAAAAGTACAATAGCTGAGCTCCTTCTAACCTCTACACAGTTAATCCACCTCCAGCTGATAATCCCTGATTATTACTCACTAAATTCTTTGTCCTATCTTGGCTGGCCTGGACACAGTCAGGCAGCCCTCTTGGGTGCCTTTCTCTTGGATCTTTCATGTGGTAACTGTCTCCCTGTCCTCCACTATTCTCAGGCACAGCATGTGTCCTCTCCTCCACACTCTCCCTGCACAGGGCATCTCCCTTCTTCCTCTTTCTTATCCTGATCCCAACCTCCAGAAATCCTAGAAATCCCTTTTCTGACCAGCTATTGTTTATTGGCATCTTTATTTATCATTCAGAACCAACTAAGTCAGGTTCCCAGAAGCTACAGGCAGGTACTATCATACAAAGTATATTGGGGGAAACATAATTAGCGTTCATTATACAGCCAGCTACAAACTAATATCTCAAGGTACTCCAAACATAAGAAAAAAATTTTCCTGTCAATCACCTGACTCAGAAATGAAATTTCAGGAAAGCTGATTCTTTTTAAACCCTGCTAAAGAGAGGGAAGGAATAGCTAGCTATTTAATGAGATAATGTAATTTTCCTTACCAGGATATCTACCTCTGACATAATTGGTCATGAACATATAGCAATAAAACTGGCTAAAGCTTCCTGATTTTCTTAGTTAATTAGAACCTTTATAATCATATTTTTTTGTTTTTTAGTTTAGTTTAGTTTAGTTTTGTTGGTTATTTATTTACATTTCGAATGTTATTCCCCTTCCTGGCTTCCCTTCTGCAAACCTCTTATTCTATCCGCCTTCTACCTGCTTCTCTTTCTCTTCCTCCCTCTCTCTTATGAAGCTATGCCCTATTTTTGTCATGGGATTGCTTGCAGGCAACATGGTTTTCTCTCTTATCTCTATACCCTACCTACAGAAAACTTCTGAGATATACACCTGAATGTTCTCTGATTTTTCTATTAAACTGTAATGAAATTATTCATGAGCTTCCTTCTAAGAACTCTGAAAAAAAACCTAAATGTCCCTGGAAACTTGTGACACTGCAGGTAAACTCCTCCAAATGATTAATAGCAAATGTATTACCTCCTGGTAATAAATGTATAACTGAATAATAAAGTATATATATATATATATATATATATATATATGATTGAATTTTGTTCATCTGTAAATAAAATTGAAGAAATAAAATTGAAGCACACAAGTAAAAGCACATAATTGAAATAACATATCCTAAGTTTGGTAATTCGGACACAGGAAAAACAAATACTACATTTTCTGCCCATAGGTGTATTCTTGCTTTAAATATCTAAATTTTCATTTTCAACTTGGAGTTCTGCAGAAGCCAGGACACTAGGAAGAGGCCATTGGAGTGTGCAGGTTAAGAGGAGGGTTATTACAATGTAGATGATACAAAAGTAGAGAGGACAAATACTAGACTTGAAAGCGATAAGGCTGCAGGGAGAAAGGACATCAGCTTGTTGGGAATAGGGACAACTGAAATGACAGGTTTGTAGAAAGAAAAAAAAAACTAAAACTGGTATGGGAGCTCACAACCTTGTAACAGAATAAGAAGTATACTTTTTTTTTCTTCACAGTTCAGGAATATAATAAGATACCAAGCGCTCTCTCATCGCTCTTGCCTCTTGGCACTCTTACCTCTCTGCCCCTCTTGGGCTCTCCTCCCCTCCACCCTCTCTCCATGTGGTCATGGCCGGCCTCAGCTTCTCTACTCTGTACTCTCTCTGCCTCTCTGCCTCTCTAACTCCCATCCTCTGCCCTGAATAAACTCTATTCTATACCCAAAAAAAAAAAAAAAAAAAAAAAAAAAAAAAAAAAAAGATACCAGGCATGTCTGGAAAGATCTGTTTAAAACCCCCAGTGACAAATGGGAAGTAATTCCCTTACCTGTGAAATCTGTACAAATTTCAGTACTTATGTAATAGATGAAATGTTTCCACATGTGTCATGCCAATTTTAGGGGTATACTACAATTCTCTGTTGGATTTTAAGCTTTCTCTACAGGGCAGATTTCATGTTTTATGATACAATTCTAGTCAAAAACACATGGTTAAGCAAAGTCATTGAACTGATGAAAGTACATAATATACTCAAAGACAAATACTCCTCTAAACCTTAATCAAAGAAGCTTCTCTTTCAGTGATGAGCAAAGATGTACGGCTAAATAAGTTGTTGAAAGTAAGTGAGAGTAAATTTCTTAGTCCTAAATAAGAGTCTGCGTGGAATTCTTCAAACAGAGGAGGAAGCAGAAAGAAGAAAAGAACCAGAAATTATGGAAAAACACTGTCTATTGGGAAAGGCACTCCTATTACTATCAGAAAGACACAGCAATTGCAACTGTGTTTGAAAGGGTCGGCCTAAGAACTGCACATGTGGGTGTGGCCTCGTGGTCTAGTCCTCACTCCTAAATGACTTGCTACTAGAGATGCAGGGAGTGTGTTGCTTTCATCTCCTCCCTCGGATGAAGGAATGAGAGGAGAGTCATATGAAAACTCTGCAAAGACATGGCTGGGGCTGAGCCCAGGGTGTTTCTTTCTCTGTCCTAACTATGCCTAGACCTAGACCTAGACCTGGAAGTTTCTAGCCTCTTTCAATCTAATCTTTCAAGCTGCCTGATTCAATCCAGCTTCTCTCTGCTTCTCTGCTTTGTTTCACACTACGTTTTGCAATCTGTTCTAATCCTCTGACTCCTCCTAATTCTCTGGCGTGTTTTGTCTCACATGTGTCTAGCTTGTTCTTTCTGCAACTTGTCTCTGTAAACCTCTCCTGGTCAAGCTGCCTCACATATATCAGCGCCTGTGGCTAGCCTGCTCCCTCTCCTTTTGTTGCTCTTAGGTAGCCTCTCTTCCCTGTATTGTTCTCATGAGAGCTGGGCATACTCTATCTCTGACTCATTTCTGTCAAAATGTTCTTTGATACTTCAGTGTCACTGTCCCTGCCCTCAATCAGATGTCACGTTCAAACATAATGACCTTCTTCTACAAGCTAATCTTTCCTTCATTGTGAAGGATTAAAAAGGATTATATTAAGGGCATGTCTGTATTCCAGATAGATTATACTGTAATCCAGAGTGTGTCTGTATTCCTGCCTTCTATGTCACATAGACATAGAAAGTCTTTGGATGTGATCTCTTGTCAGAGCAGTCATGTTCCTGGATTAAAAATCGTCTACAAGGGAGAAACAAGGGTTACCCACTAGTGACTCTACTAGGCCTCGGTGGATAGACACAATCCAATGGTCACGAAGTTGGCCCTGGTTAAAGCAAAAGATTCACAAAACCAAGCCAAAAGCCATGACTCTAGAAAAGACTGATGATGAAGAAGGGGCTTGTGTTGACAGGGACAGGAGGCAAAGGAGAGGGAGGATGAGCAGCAAACAAGAAAAACACACTATGTGTGAAGAAAATATCGGGAACTAACACAATGAAAATGAAAGATAATGGCAGTACTTGCACTGTATAAAAAGAGAGAAAAAACATAAAAATTATTATTTTAAAATCCATAAAGTTCTTATTCTCGGAGTACTGCCTATTCTAAGGCCGTGGGTCCCTTCAGCTGCTCACATCTGTTGCTTGATGAAGCGTCTCTGATGATGACTATGCTAGGTTCTCCTTAGAGTCGATCCTCAGGGACTCCTGCTGAAGACGGTAAGGGGAGATTTGAGGAGCCAGAGAAGTGAAGGATACCACAAAAAATCAACCCACGAACTCAACTAAGCTGGGCTCATAGGAGCTCACAGAGATGGAAGCAGCTGTCATGGAGGCTGCATGGGTCTGTCTTCTGCATGTATGTTATGATTGTGTGCTTTGGTCTTCTTATGTGGCATCTCATTGTGAGAGCAAGGGCTGTCTCTGACTCTTTTGCCTGCCTTTGGAACCATGTTCCTCCTGCCAGATTGCCTTATGCAGCAGTCTTTTGAGGAGATGCCTTCCCTTACTGTAAAATGATTTGCCACGTTTGTTTGATATCCTTGGGATACCTGTCCATTTCTGAAGAGACACAGAGCAGGAGTAGATATCAGGGAGAAAGGAGGAGGAGAAAGACTATTGCACTTGAGATGAATATAAGAGAGAAGGGTTTTTAAAAGTTCTTATTCTTTAAATTTTCTACATGTTTCTCTAGTAGAAGATCATTAAAACAGAAAAAACATTTTCATGATAAAATAACTTGCATCAATAACAATGGTTTATTAGCTCTTCTGAAAGCTAAACAATTTTTCAAAATTCAAAATCATAAAGCAAACTTATGTCAGGTTAACTAATGTTATTTTATTAATATTAATAGCTTATTAATATTAATTTATCTCAATTATTAATAAAATCAAATATTTAATTCTTTAAAATGGCATTTTTAAAATGTGCTAGTCTGTGAATTTAAATGCCAGGAGTTAAAAGATAAAAATGAGCTAGATAAAAAAAATTGGCATAAATTTAGAACACACATAAGAAATAAATATCTGAAACAAATCACTTATGAAAAGAACTACATTATTTCTCAATCTGAAAAGAACATAAAAAGGCAGCTCACAGAAATATAGTCATACTGATGCTAAATTGAGAATCCACATGATAGTAAGGTACAAAATAACCCCCAAATTGTAAAGATTTAAACATTATTCCTATGTTTACAGTTTGTGTTATCAGCATAGCTTCAAGCAAAGGAGATTCATTTCTCTCTGGAAATAAAGAATCAGCTGCTGTTTGGCTTTGTTTTTTCATTTACATTTAGAGGAAGGTGTTCTTAAATCTTCCTCCTAGTGGAACTTCTTTACACCTCCTGTTTCACTGGTAAAAACCAGCCACATGGCTACTTGTACATAACTTAGAGCAGCTGGATAAATGGGACAATGCTCAGAAACTATTCTGAGACAAATTATGAATAACCAAACTTTTCTAAAGATACTTGGTTCTGTGTTAAGCTTTGTTGGATGAATTGATTTCATATTCTTTCTTTTTTTTAATTTTAATTTTTTTTAATTTTCTATATTCTTTGTTTACATGCCAAATGATTTCCCTTTCCAGGGTTCCCCCTCCCTCTAAGTCCCTTAAGCCCTTTTCCCTCTGCCCATTCCCCAATCACCCCTCCCACTTCTCTGTTCTGATAATCCCCTACATTGCTGCATCAAGCCTTTCCAGGACCAGGGCCTTCTCCTTCCTTCTTAGGAATCATTTGATATGTGAATTGTGTCTTGGGTATTCTGAGCATCTGGGCTAATATCCACTTATCAGTGACTTCATTCCATGTGTGTTCATTTGTGATTGGGTTACCTCACTTAGCATGATATTTTCCAGTTCCAACCATTTGCTTAAGAATTTCACGAATTCATTGTTTTTCATTGCTGAGTAGTAGCCCATTGTGTAAATATACCACATTTTCTGTGTCCATTCCTCCATTGAAGGACATCTGAGTTCTTTCCAGCTTCTGGCTATTAAAAATAAGGCTGCTCTGAACATAGTGGAGCATGTCCTTATTGCATTCTGGGGAATCCTCTGGGTCTATGCCCTGGAGTGGTATAACAGGTCCTCCAGAAGTATCATGCCCAGTTTTCTGAGGAACAGCCAGACTGATTTCCAGATGATTGTACCATCTTGAAATCCCACCAGCAGTGGAGGAGTGTTCCTCTTTCTCCACATCCTTGCCAACACCTGCTGTCTCCTGAGTTTTTAATCTTAGTCATCCTGACTAGTGTGAGGTGAAATCTCAGGGTTGTTTTGATTTGTCTTTCGCTAATGACTAATGATGTTGAACATTTCTTAAGGTGCTTCTCAGCCATTTGAAATTCTTCCAGTGAAAATTCTTTGTTTAGCTCTGTACCCCATTTTTAATAGAGTTATTTGGTTGTCTGGAGTCTAATTTCTTGAGTTCTTCATATATATTGAATATTAGTCCTCTGTCAGATATTGGGTTGCTGAAGATCTTTTCCAAATTTGTTGGTTCGCATTTTGTCCTTTTGTAGAACAGGAATTCAAGGCCCATACCTAAACATAGTAAAAGCAATATACAGCAAACTGGTAGCCAACATCAAACTAAATAGAGAGAAACTTGAAGCAATCCCACTAAAATCAGGGACAAGACAATGCTGGCCCCTCTATCCATATCTTTTCAATATAGTACTTGAAGTTCTAGCCAGAGCAATTAGACAACATAAAGAGGTCAAAGGGATACAAATTGGAAAGGAAGAAGTCAAACTATCACTATTTGCAGATGATATGATAATATACTTAAGTAACCCAAAAAACTACACCAGAGACCTTCTACACCTAATAAACAACTTCAGCAATGTGGCTGGTTATAAAATTAACTCAAGCAAATCAGTAGCCTTCCTATGCTCAAAGGATAAGCAGACTGAGAAAAAAATTAGGGAAATGACGCCCTTCACAATAGCCACAGGCAATATAAAGTATCTTGGTGTGACTCTAAAAAACAAGTGAAAGATCTGTATGACAAGAACTTCAGGTCTCTGAAAAAGGAAATCTAAGAAGACCTCAGAAAATGGAAAAATCTTCTATGTTCATGGATTGGCAAGATTAATATAGTAAAAATGGCCATCTTGCCGAAAGCAATATACAGATTCAATGTAATCCCCATCAAAATCCCAACTCAGTTCTTCATAGAGTTAGAAAGGGCAATTCTCAAATTCATCTGGAATAACAAAAAACCCAGGATAGCTAAAACTATTCTCAACAGTAAAAGAACTTCTGGGGGAATGTGTATCCCGGACCTCAAGTGGTACTACAGAGTAATAGTGTTAAAAACTGCACGGTATTGAACCCACATACCTATGGTCACTTTATCTTTGACAAAGGATCTGAAAACAGTGGGAAAAAGATAGCCTTTTCAACAAATGGTGCTGGTTCAACTGGAGGTCAACATGCAGAAGATTGTGAATTGATCCATTCTTATCTCCTTGTACTAAGCTCAACTCCAAGTAGATCAAGGACTTCCACATAAAACCAGACACACTGAAACTAATAGAAAAGAAAATGGGGAAGACCCTTGAGGACATGGGCACAGGGGAAAAGTTCCTGAACAGAACACCAATAGCTTATGCTCTGAGACCAAAAATTGAAAAATGGGACCTCATAAAATTACAAAGTTTATATTCTTTCTTATTGCCTGTCCTAACATAGTAGGAGCAGCTTGAGTGACTGGACGACCTATCAGAGAAACTTCCCTGTCCTGAAGAGCCTCAGTAGGAGCTAGCTAGTATACCCAGGGAGGTGAGTATGAAAGCCAGAACACAAACACCAGTACAGAACCAGAGGCATTGTGCTGTAACCAATCCTATACTTGATCTTAACTGTCCTTGAGATAGTGACCTCTAAACAAAATAGTGTCTTCTTCAACAATTTCTCTGCTGCCATCTTGCCTTATTTTACAGAGCACATGCAGCACTGCAGGCTCAGATATAACCATGATGCTTGAAGGAAACTTCATCCCAGCCTCAGAACCTCCTTTACTGGAGTGACTGGCTGTGAAAAAGTGACTTCTGCTTCTGTCTTTACATGGGAAACTCACATCAGGCACAGATTTTTGAGACAAATTTCAACAATTCCAAATATCTGGCATGAAAATTGTGGATAAACTTCAGATGGCCACATCTATAAGTATTAGACCAGACCCACTAAAATCTTTAATCTTGCAGAGAAGAAGCACCTTACCAATCCATGATAGCTAGGCCAAGTAGGTCTCATACCTTTAGAGGCAGCCATGCCTAAGCAGAAACTGTGGTTACTAAAAGGGAGGCCATATTCTGAGCAGTTCTCTTCTTCTTGCTCTTTGATACAGTAGAAAAACCTTCCCTCCTGCTCATGACCCACTGTTGCTGTAGAAAGCCATGTTTTATTAAAAATTTCAATTTGGCAAATTTTATTTTATTAAGACAACACAGTGTGAATCTTTTGAATAAAATTATAGAAAAATGCAGGAGATAACACTGACATAGTCAAGGATTTAGTTTCTAATACCTACATAGCTTTTTAATGGATCTCCTATGTTTGATTACTTTTTTATTTCTGAGATAAAGCACCATGGCTAGGGCAACAGAAAATCAAGTGTTTAATTGAGCTTACTGTTACAGAGTCCTGGAGTCCATAGAGGCGGAGGGAAACCATAGGGCCAGGAAGAGCTAAGAGCTCACATCTCCGACTGCAAACATGAAGCCAAGAGTGCACTGAATGAGTCCTTTGAAACCTCAGAGCTCATATCTGGTGACATACATTCTCTAATAAGGCCACTCATACAAATCCTTTCCAAACAATTTTAGTTAACTGAGAACCAAGTATTCAAACTTATGATCCTTTAGGGCACACTGGCCTTCAAATCATTATACCCCATTTTATATATAATATTATATTATCCTATCAGATACCAAAAGACCTCAGCGTCTTTTTTATATACTGTTATTTTACCTACCTATCATTAGGCAACTCTCAACAGGGAAAAGGAAAAAAAATCTCTAGAAAGGAAAATGAGTTGATGAAATGATATTTGATTATTAAATACTCTAGTCTAATAGTGATTAATTCTGTAATATAATTTTAGCTCAAATTTTAAAAGCCATAGAAGTCATATGGTTTGTGTTATTTTCAACTATATGAAGTGTATTTTAGTAATTTACATGAAATAAAATTGAATATCATTCAAAAGTATTAGTGTTCCTTAGAAGAATACTTTGTTACTAGGTTTAAAATAATCTTACTTATAAAATAAATATGCATATCACTGATCATAATTTTGCTTCTCTCTTTGAGATTTTCTGTATGTCTCACACACAAAGACTCCTATGCACTATTGTAAATTAACAAAGAAATTATCAATGTACTGAACATGAAGTAGTACCTCAATTAACAATGCCACATTAGCATAAATAATAAAGCTCAAAATTTGTGCAAACATTTTATCAGATTAATAAGGCATAAATATCAAATATTCAATATTAGAATATATTTTGCTCTCAGAGAAATTAACCTACTGATAGGAAGTCCAGAATATTATTTTATAGTTTATCATCTTTCTTGAGCAGTGATCTTTCACCAACCTCTACAGGCATGAAATTCTCCATCTCATATTCAGAATGATTTATATATAAAACCAAGAAGTTAAAAACTCTATCAAGGCATATATACACACACATATATATATAATAGATTCCATGTGTTCTTTCTAATACAGAATTGTAACATCTGGTCATTTCTTCAGTGTAGATCTATCTTAGGCTTATTCTATCAGGAAGAGAAAGTTAGCAAATTTACTTTGACACTCCTCTCCTCTCCTCTCCTCTCCTCACATCTGCAGCCTAATTACTATACTGTACCAACTTACTATCCCTTTTTAGTTAATTCCTTATTATACATGGCTACTGTTTACCATAGGATTTACTTTTCTTTTAGTTGATGTATTCTATTTATTAAATCGCTGTCTACTGCTTCAAGATCTCTGTGTTTTCTCAACACAAATTTTTACAATGACAGTTCATGCCTTTTGTGTATTGTAGAGAAATGTGTTTCTGGGTAAAGCTTAAATGTAAACACCTAACTACATTGTGCCTCTTTGCATACTTACAATTTTATGTATCTCCATATAAAAAGATCTCTTTATTATACTTCCTTCTGTCAAGTATTTACATCAATGCTATCAGCTTTTTCTGGTGCAAGTTACAATGAACACAAATAAATAATCTTATATTAAGAATTCCTTTTCATTCTTATTAAGGAAAAGCATAAATGGAGATGAAAAGATTCAGTCATCAATAGTCAACCTAGTTAAATTTAACCAAAATAATGTTTACCAAAGCAGTAAATCTGTGTGTTATGAATTAAGATGCATGAAGGCATATTAAAAAGATAAATGCATACTTGTATACATCATATGATGCAGAACATATGTGAAAAAAAACAAAGTCTTGAAGAATTAATGTTGAAAATGATACAATTTTTATTATATCTATATTACCATGGGGTCTTTCCTAAATTCATCATTTATTACTCTAAGCTTCTACCCCCTGCATATGGTTTCATGTTTTTCAATTGACAACTACTTTTCCTTTAGTCTTATAACCTGAAGAGATCCTCAGAGGCCATAGATTATGTTGGATCTAGGAATAAAATCCCAGTGGGTAATGCATGTTTATAAGTTCTAAAGTACACTTTATTAGCATATAAATTGAAAATAGCAACTTTGATCAGGTTGTTTAATGAAAAACACCTCTTAGTACAAGTGAGAAACTATTTTCTTAATCTAGGTTGCTTAAAAAAAACAACAACAACAACTACTTATGTGATTACTGCAAAAGGTGACAAGAGACAGGAAATCAAAGCGATGGCTGAACCAATCAACCCTTTGAGAAAGTTTTATGTTAACTCTGGATGGGTAAATCACTGGTTACACATGTACAGAGAAACCCTTCCAATAATGTTCCCAATGTCAAGGTCTCTTGGGCAATAAAGGCTTCCCTGTATGAAGTCCATGAGGCATCAACCTTACTAGACGCAGCACATGCAATTAGCTCTGGGTGACTACCTCTTGGCTTCTTTTCAGTGACATTGACACAAATCTTAATTTTTCCAATAGAGAGGGATACATCCTTGATCAAGTCTTCTAACTTCAATTTATATGAGTTAAAACATTCCTAGGAAGCCTCTTTGTTGTTTTTTTTACTAAGGGAACACCAACATGTGACATCCCAAAAGTTTTCTCTTCCCTCATGTGACCATTTAAATCTCCATCTGAGTACCATAAATAAAGATTAAACAAATTTCTTTAAAGGTTTCTTTTGACTGCGATAGATTTTATAGCACAAATATTATGATACATTTTTTTTACAAAATTGTTAAATATATCCATAAAATTATTTATACTTTTAGCCAGTCCTAAAGTCCAGTGTAAGTTGAATCATTGCTCTTCTAAGTTCATCTTGCTCTTCTAAGTAACCTAATGTCTAAGATGAAAGAGAATAAGTACATCTTATTTAATGCATCGTGATGTGGAGCCAATGAGTATTGATTTATAAATAAGTTTTCTCAAGAGCTGCGTTATCCAAATCTGTTATAGAAGTAAAGAAATACTTACATAATAACAAAAAGTTGTTTTTGAGCCTTTGAAAGCATACTTTTTCCTGATATTCAAATACTAGAGAGTGTCAGTCAGAAATAATAGGAATACATGTTTCCCAAACAGGCAATCATAATGTTATGCTAGATAAGGAACATTATGTAGAAAAATTGATTGATGTAGGAAATAATGTTGCTTCTTTTAACACATTTAATTTAGAAATGTGAATGAAAAGAAAGGGTTATAATATTAGCCTGTAGCAATGCTTTACTACATTTATGACACAGTGTTAACACACACACACACACACACACACAGAGAGAGGGGAGGAGAACCCTTAGGTTTGCCATCTAATGAAGCTGAGAATCAAAAGTCATACAGAATTGTGGCTCACTCACTAACATCAAGGTAGCTACATGGCTACATTTCTTTGTAAGAGGTCTTGGGTGAGAACCCATTTCTTTGATGGTCCTTTGGATGTTTTAAGTTCTAAAAACTACACTTAGAGCTCACCTTGTGGCTACTTACTATTGTAGAGGTAATGGCTGCCCTGGAATATTACTGTCAGTCTTTTTAGAACTCCATTATATGTGTGTCCAACATTGCTTTGTGCATTCTTTCATTGATGATAAGTTTTTCTGTACTAGTACAAAGTGCATTTATGTCGATACATACGAGAAAGATTTTGAAGGATTTTTAAAGGATTGCAGTAGTATGCCATCAACTTTAACTGAAGCATATTAAGTGATACATAATTTTTTTTGTTTTGTGATGCCATTGGTGAAGGTATTGTAAAATTCAAAGAATACAAATATTTGAGCCTTCTGTGGCATTACTAAATCCACTGATCAATTATTTATTTATATTTATATCATTATATAATTTATTTAGTACATGCATTATTATTTTAATATCATTACTATGTTAGCTTACACGTGCATGAACATATGGGTTTCTTTATAGAGAATACTCTATATAATTAGCTTCAGAGCGTCATGAGAAGCTTCTAAGTGAAAGCAAATCATCATATTTCACACTGATGAATTGGAAGGCATTTGGGCTTATTAATCTTGTCTATCCAATTCTAGCTCTTTATTTTTGTGTAGTATTTGTTGTATGAATGGTATTTTGTGTAAATTTAATTATTTGGTGTATAAATGGTATTATAAGGTGCTTGATTAATATGATGTGTGTATGAATGGCTACAGGAGTCAGTTCTTTCCTTTCACCATGTGGACTCCATAGAAGAAATCAGGTCATCAAGCTGGGTGAAAAGTGCTTTAACTTGCTGAGCCATTTAACCATCCTCCTTGTTGGTCATACTTTTACGAATTACTTCTCTCACTGAATTTAAGTACAGGCCAGTTAATCTTGCTTCTTGTAAAAGAAGTGCTTTCAGTTTGTTTGTTTGAGTGTTTTGCATAAAGAAGCTTCTAAATGCTCTCAGTCCATTATGTTTTTTAAAAACAATCATATATAAAGATATTAGTTATTCATTTTATACTTGAGTATTAATACATTAGGAATATCACAAGCATATTTCATGTGAATAATTATATATGTGTGTGTTATTTATATAATTATAACACACATATACCTACATATGATAACATGTTTTGAAGTGCTATGTTATATAACAAACTATCTAAAGGAGTCACAATGCACTGTAAAAAAACACAGTTTTGATTTAATGTTACCAAAGTTGTCATAATCCAATCTTTCTATAGCATTCATTCATTCCTTTCATTTGCATTTTCCTTTTCTTAGTCGTTCCATGAAATAAAATTACAGTAGGATCAATAACCATTAAATGTATTGTGTATAGTATCAAAAATTCAAAATATCATTGTGTAAATAATAAATAGATATGCTGTGATTATGTACAAAAAGAAAATAATGATCATAAATTTCAGTTCCAATTTTAGTTTTTTCCTGTTTGTCTCACACACACAGACACACACACACACACACATTAACATAATATACTTTATCCAAACAAACTTTCCAAATTGAATTTTATTCCTCAAAGGACTGGTGAATTTTGAACACTTTATTTGATTAGATTCCAATATGAAAAGACTTTATTCCTTCAAAACTCCAATGGAGTAACTCTGGAGAATTTAATTGAGGAACTCCAAATCTGTCTGACTCACAACTTCCCTACCCAGAATGGACTGTTTAATAGCCATGCAATTTACTGCTTATATACCAAAATAACAGGTAAGAAAAAGCTTATGAAATTTTTGAAACTAAAACTATGCCAGGGATAATGGAAGTCCAATTCCTTTTAGTAGACCTTTGATATGCACAAAGGAAAAAAGAGAACAAAAGAGAACAGGAAAGGTGCTCAGAGTATGTTTGTGTATTTCAAATGAAGCACAATGGACACAATGTGATGATTAAAAGAATGAAATCTCAATTAAAAACTAAAATACATATCATTAATTCATACTAAAGCATCTTCTTATTTCTATGAATTCATGTCTAAACATTTACAAGGTTCTGATTTTGTCTTAGAAAATTGTTACTTAAGTAATAATAGTGCAAATGTATCCAAGGACAATCATTAAAGTGAGACTACATCATAGGAAATCAAAACTATAATAGTCATATTGGCCTTAAATCTCCAATAAAACTCTTAATATATTTGCAATTCCAATTGGGCTTATGTTCATTTCTCAGCCCAAGAGATATGCTTGCTTATTTCTCTAGGGGCATGGTACTTTGGCTATAACTCTCTTCTACCTGCTCTGTGTAATCAGAATCCTAAACAATTTAATTGGTGTAATTCTTGAAATGATAGGTATAACATCAGAAATGAACATTAACATTGTGTCTAATTCATTTTCATTTCTTAATCACTGCCAAAATAATATATAAGCATGCATACGGAGATAAATAAATGGGGAATAGATCAATAAATTTGGTTTTTAAGGCCATTGCAAAATTACTAAATTGAGAAAATATTCACTTTCTTTGTTTGGACAAATCTGGTAGCTATGTTAAAATAGGCACTAGAGAACACTTTCATAGTTTTATGGTATCTCTTATGATGCCTCTTCACATTCTGATGTTGAGAGGGAAAATTGCCCTAGAGGAGAAATCCTTAAAAAAAAAAAAAAAAAAAAAAAAAAAAGGAGAGGGAATACAAGGACTCTGGGGGAAAAAAAAGTTTGCAACTGCAGAGAATGATTAGTACAAGAAAAAGGAGGAGGAGACATCTGTTGGTGAAATGATTTTTAGAGATAATTAAGTGCATTCATCCAGAAATAACACATATTATACATCGTTTGCAGGCACACATGGTTTTACTAAAAACAAGAGAGACTTTGAAAAGCCCACAAAAATAATCAGCAGCTTTGATCTGATGTCATCAGAATGTGATTACTCTGGGTGCACCCCCACGTCTCCCTTTCTTGATCTTCTCCGTCTCCTTAAGGAGTTTTATGGAAGAGAGTAAGCACTGCTTACAAAGGTAAGTTTGCTTCTAAGATATGGTCTGGCATGTGCATCTTGATTTTCAGACTTCTCCAGATATTAAATTCACATGTATTTTCAGTCTCCTAGAATATAACTGAACTCCTGGTCATCCAAGAAGGTTCAAGTTTAAAAGCATTAGTAAAAAAAGTGTGCCAAAGATTTAGAAACAGATGTTTTTAAGCACAAAATGAAGCAATTGACAGAACAGTAATTACTATTTTAAAGACAATAAAAATTAACCCCAGATATCAGGTTTAAATTTGCACAATCCTTGCTTATTGGACCCTCTTCCACATACAGTTTGTACCTCACAACTTGCCATGTGATTATGTCTTGTGCTGAATTTTTGATGTATGCTGAAGATCACTAGATGATGAGCCCTGAAATTTAGCTTGGAAAAATAAAAAGGAGTAGTCAATAGATACTTGTGAGTTGGAATACATTGAATGCTCTGTAAATGATGTGCCTAAGGCCATTTAAGATAATAAATTAACACCAATGCCACATTTTAAATTGAGAAGTCACAGTGTAAATAAAAGTGGAAGCTAATATTACCCTCCCTGTAACTAAAATTATTAAAATAAGATGAGTAATACTTTCATGTAAAAATTTGACATTTGAAGTTTTTTTTTATTCTATGACCCAGAGAGAGAGTTCAGAAAGTTTTCCCATGTTTTAATATTTATCACATGAACATTCATCAAATGAACAAAGCTGTACAAATCACATATTTTCGTGCCAAAATATACAACAAAGTTATACTAACCAAACCAACACAAAGGTAACATAAAATAAGCACTTGGTAAGTGGACTACCATAGGAGAAAGCATTTTCTGTCTATGAATCATGCAACCATTGATATCCAAAATTGACGGGGCACGTTAATATTTGACAGCAAATGTAACAACTAATCAGGTTTGAAAAATATGCAAAACGTCTACCAATCCAAAATGTAATATATAAGTGGCCAACAGATATACTAAAGTTCTCCCCAAAGTACAATAGTGACATGGAGATATCAGTGAGAACTAATGGCTGATTAATTGGACTTGAATCCTGCTCAACAGATGGAAAATCATGCCTGACACTGTAAACCTAGCCAACTGCCTGTGGCTAGTGATGACAGGCATTTTAGAGTAAATCCTACACTTCCATTTTCCTTACTGTATTTCCTTACTGCCTTCTAAATACATATCCTTATACACACATCCCTCACCAAATAAGCTTCTTTTTACAGACCACAGGCACTGCTAGAAAAAGCCACTAGTGGCAAAATTATTGTTATTTATTGATACATATACAGTCTAAACCCTGCATCATTTGTTCAGGGAACATGGAAGAATAAGGGACAGAAGAGTCAGAAAAATAGAAAGTCTGCTGCAGGATTGCATCTTCTACATATTACTGGAAAGCTCCATCTATGATATTTCAGTAAGATAACTGCTTAAATGAGAACAATCAATGACAATACCAGTTTACTAGACAACAGAAGGAGGAGACTAGCACATGTACCTAATGGAAAATAGGAAATGAAAAACTCATGAGAAAGTACCTAAATAAATAGCTATAAGTAATTTAGGACTTCTGAGAAAGGGAGTATTGTTCTTCTTTGGGGATGATTATCCTAAATAGTTATCCAATACCAAATAGTCACCCCTTAAAATGTAAATGTGCAAACAATACTAAATAGACAGAGCAGGCTAAACATAGATAATGATTCCCATATATATGCTATATAATAATTAATAAAAGGAGTATATTAATTTTTAACAGAAGATGGGGACATTAGAGGGGATTAATAAGAAGTATTGAAATAATGCAATCATATATAATTAAAGAACAAAATAAAAGTTCTCAACATCATTAACTATTACTAAGGTATAATTCAAAACTATAACATGGTGATAGATATATTTCTCAGAGTACAAAAGGACTTGTTCTTATAGAAGACTTGCACTTAGTTCCAAGCACCCATTATTGGGTGACTCACAATCACATGTAATTTCATTTTGAAGGGATATAACCTTCTTTTAGCCACCATGGTCTCTGCATGAACATGGTGCTTCAATGAAAAAGGCACAAACACACATAATTAAAAATAAATAAAATAAAATATATTGAGATTTTCATCTCATCCAACTTAGAATGTTTATTGCTATAAGAGAAAATAATATTTGATATAGATGTGGGGAAATGATAATTCTGATTGATTATGAATTCCAAGGGATTCTATAGTAGGAGATGAAATTTCATTAAAAATATAAAACAATAACATTTATGTATGTAACTCCAAAAGAAATTAAGTTTGCATTCCCTCCACACTTTCATTGTTATTACAGTTCTATTTACTTCAGTTACAATACGGAAATAGCCTAAAACTCCATCTATGTCTCAATATTTCTATCATGCTTTTTCATGATTTCCTGGTATTTGTAATAATATAAACAAACATTTGTAATAATATAACAAATGTTATATATGCAAAATAAAACAGATATAAGCAGAAAATAAGACAGTTATTTCTGGCATATTGAAAAACTGATGGTGTGAAAAAAGGAAATAGAATGTGGTTACCAGAATCTGGAAAGACAAGGAGAAGAGAGAACATAGAGAGTTACTCTATATAAACCAAATCACAGGTAGCTAAGAGAAGTAAACTCTGGTGCTCTTTTGCAAGGTAATATCACAATTGTCAATATCTATTTTCAAATAATTAAAAAGGGTTGACTCTGAATGTTCTCACAGCTAAATGTCAATAACAGCAACAAAACTAGTCCTGATGCTCCTGAATATTCTTTTAATTCTGATGTTTTCAGATTCATGCCACTTTCTCCTTCAAAGAGAATTCATTTTTAAATAATATACAATGTTGCAAATGATGAGCTTCCCTTGGATTCCTGCTTGATTAATTCATTAGTTCATATCAATGGTCTAGTTCCTCTCAATTTTGCTCTTCTGCCCTTGTTAAATAACTAATGAAACTTTGAATTCCAAAATGGCTGCCATGGTTCAAGGATAGGCTCTTTGAAAATTCAAAATGATAAAAGGAAATATGTTTCTTATTTATGTTACTTTTCAAGACTGTGTTGTAAATATGTCTGATAGACTTAGGGGCAGGGGTGATGTTTCCCCAACGCCATTCCACCTGTGGCATTCTGGAGAACTGGCTCCAAGCCATGAGGACTGGAGAGCTGCCCTGCCCCTCATGTCACCTGCATCACTAAGGACAGTTGACCAAGTATCTCACCTGAGCAGAACAGTAGAGTTGGCCTTGGTAGTAAGGGCTCACATGAGCTTGTTGCAATATCATGATCTTGGGAATGCTAGTCCTCTCACATGAGTTGACCTGGGCTAGAGAGCTCAGGAAAGGGCATCCTTTATCCATCACCATGTGAAGAAGCTGGGAGAGCTGACCCCAGGGTCATGAGAGTGGGTGAGTTGGACCTGTCCCTCACTGGTTGCAGCATTCAAGAAAGCAGGCCCTGTACCTTGGCTGGACAGAACAAAAGAGCTGGTCCAAGTATGGAGGGTGCAGTTGAGTCACCATTAAGGGAGAGGTAGGAAAACTGGCCCCACCACTCCTCTGATTGAAGTGGAATGGGTGAATTGGTGATGCCTCCCTCTCTGCTCCTGCCACCTGTTGTAGTCAAGAGAGCCATGAGAACAGATGGAGTATTCCTACCCCTTCACTGGATTTAACACTCAGGAGAATAGGCTCTGTACCTTACCTGGGAGGCATGCAAGAGATTGACCTGATGGAGAAGGCAGGAGTCAGCACTAAGGATGTGAGAGCAAGAGAGTGGTCTCAGCTCCAGGAATGCTGCAGCACTTGGGAGAAGGGGCCAGGAGTCTTAGCTGGGTAATACAGTAAGGCTGGATCTGGAGACTAGAGGTGTGGCTGCAAATAAGCCTATCCCAAGGCCATGAGAGCAGGAGAGCTGGCCCTACGTCCTGCAATTGTTGGCAATGGGTTGCCTAGTTGGAGCAGTGATAGATTACTCACCATGGTGGTGTGAATGAGGGAGAGCAGGATTGCTGACCAGCTAAGCAACCACACAGGGAGCTGAACTGGCCCTCCCAAAATCTATATCATCTGCAAATGAAAGTGCCAGTCCTGCTGATTCAAACCCACAAGATCTCCACAACAAAGGGCAATAACAGGATAATTGGAAGGCATTCCTGTGAACATCCAGGACTGATGGTGTTACAGAAACCAGAGACCTGGCACCAGACCAATGACTCATTGCAATGAACATTTGTAAGTGATGATGTGTGGACAGAGAGAGATAAAAGTTGGGATACACTTTTTGCCACAGTTTCTATTATGGGATATTTTCTATGCTTTGTTTATTTCGTTTGGTTTATTTGTGTTTGTTTGTTTGTTTTTGGTGTTTTTTGCAAGAGCATATGGTGGATATGAGAGCAGGTACACGGTATGTGAAGAGAACCTCACAAAGAATTAACAAAGCATTGGCAAAAAAGAGAAATATGACTGGCAGAGACCTATTTTTACTTGTTAAAATAATGTCTCAAGGTTGTTCATGTGAACAGGTATTAAAAGAATAAACAGAAGTACTGTAATGAGAGGGTTCATCACCAGAGAGAAAGAAGCCTTAGTGGAGAGAAATACCTCCATGAGATTCAGTCATAAGGTGTTTTCTCGATTAGAGATCAACAGGAGAGGGCCCAGATCATTGTGTGTAGTGCCATACCTGTGCTGGCGGTCCTTGGTTCTATTAGAAAGTAGTCTGAGCAAGCCATGGGAAGCAATTTGTTAAGTAGCACCACTTTATGGCCTCTTTTTTTTTAATTGAATCAGCTTCTGGCTCCAGGTTCCAGCCCTTCTTGAGTGGCTACATTGACTTCCTTAAATGATGGACTATAGTCTGGAGGTATAAGTTGAATAAACACTTTTTGCCACAACTTGATTTTTGGTCATAGTGTTTTCACTATAAAACTGGAAACCCTATTTGCATATAGGTTATATAGAAAGCCTATATAACCCTGAAAAATTTGTTTTAGGCTAATAAAGAACCAGAAGCAATAAGGCACCATTGTATTAACACCACAGTACTACTATAGACTCTCATTATTTAGTACACAGCTATTACAGTGATGAGCCTTCTCTTTGAACAGTCCTATCTTATTGAAGTCTTATATTTATTTATAGACTAAAGGTAATTTAAAGGAAGAAACCACAATGGGAAGCTTTTAATTAAGATGCAATTTTGTGTGACACAGTGGTTCAGCTATAATAGGGTATTCAATAAACATTTTAAATGGATGGATAATTTTAAGGTGTTGTTTGTATGGTATGAAGTTTTCATTTGCACATTTTATTCTTAGCTGAGATTAAATATATGTTTCCTGACTTGATAAAGCACTCATCTAACTATACACTTAGAATAATTGTTCTTGAGAAGAAATTCTTTAGGTATACTAAAAGTAAAATATTACAATTTGCTACTTATAAAATTCAAAAGGATATGTTTAGATAAATCTATAAATTAGATGAAACAGCATAAACAAAGATGTATCATAGTTAATTTTAATGATGCAATCTTTATATTCAGTAAATCTTCAGTAATTTTAAATTAAATGTTTTGACGAAAACTGATGCAATTTTTTTCAGAAATTAAAAAAAAAAACAGCAAAGCATAGATGACTATACCTGACTTTTGTCATTTGTTACTAGTCATAAAGATGAAGAAAAGAAATGAATGCATGTTTCGAATAGAAATGAGCCTTTAAATTTATGTCAATTCTAATACACTAAATCTTTAAAATGATGCATGGAATGTACTCACTTACAAGTGGATACTAGCTATAAAATTCAGTCCCCATGCTCCACTCCACAGACCCAAAGAAGGTAAACAAGAATGAAGGCACAATTGAGGTAGCTTGAATCTCACTTAAACAGGGAACAAAATAGTCCTAAGAGGCAGATGGAAGGAGGGAACTGGAGCAGGGCAGTGGGGAGGGGAATGTGTGTTCAGGATCAAGTGTGGGGAGAGATAGGGCAGATGGGCAGAGGACCTTGAAAATTAATAGAAATCTGAAATTGAAAAGGAGGAGAAGGTAGGGGGCATCTCCAGGATGAGACCTGGGATAAGGGATTCAACCAATAATGAATTGGAGGGGGTTCCTTATCTGTGACTCACAACATTGGGGTTATGAAACCTGAAGGGGCTACCTCCTGGAGACAGCAGGAAGCCTCAATGAAACAATAGAGACCCAAGCCACCCACAATACACACCTTCAACCTAAAATTTAGCCTCTCTACAAGAAATGCAGGCACTGGAGAATGTAGCAGAGACTGAGGGACTGGCTAGATAATTTTCCAACATGAAACCCATTCCATAGGCAAGCACCAATATCTAAAATTGTTAATGATTCTCTGTGAAGCATACAGACAGGAGCATGTTATCCTTTGAGGGGCTCCACCTAGCAGCTGACTCAGATGGATACAAATATCTAAAGCCAAGCTGGATGTAGCTAGGGACTCATGGAATAATAGGAGGAAGGACTGTGTGCCCAAAAGGGATAAGAAATCCACTGGAAGACCAACAACGTCAACTAACCTGAACCTTTGTGACTCTCAGAGTCCCCATCCAAAGAACATACACAGGCTGGACCTAGGCCTCCCCATTAATATGTGGCAGATGTGCAGCTTGATCTTCACGTGGCCCCTGAACAACTGGAGCTGGGGCTATATCGAAAGCTGTTGCCTATATGTGGAATATGTTCTACTAGTTAGGCTCCCTTGTCTGGTCTCAGTGGAAGAGTAAGAGTCTAGCCTTGCAGAGACTTAAAGAGTAGCAGTGGGGTATACCCAGGGTCCTTGCTCAGAGGAGAAGAGGATAGGGGATGAGGAAACAATTGTGGGAGGGGGTGATTGGGAGGGGGCAATGAATGGAATGTAAAGTAAATAAGGTAAAAAAACAATTAAATTAAATTAGAAACATCTTTAAATTGGTTAAGTCGTTCAATACTAACATCTTATTGTCACTCTTTGTAAATAACTGTACTTTTGTAAGTATATTTTTCCTTCCATATTGTGAGTCCTAGGAATTGATCTCTTCAAGCTTAGTAGCAAATGCCTTTTTATGCTGTGTTATTAGCAGGTCCTATATTGTCATTTCTGTTATTCTAGACTAAAATCCAATTTGAACTTCTGTGGTTGAGCTTACTTTAGCACTCTACTCTACCCATCCTATTCTGACCACAAATATGGGGAACAAATTTAAAATCTTCTTTCATTGTTGGTATTATAATTATATATGAAAATGGTGTGTGTGTGTGTGTGCATCTGTGTCTGTGTGGATATATATATATATATATATATATATATATATATATGGAATTTCTATATGCATTTATATATATATATATGTGTGTGTGTGTGTGTGTATGTATGTGTGTAATATTATGTAGATTAAGTAGAATATATATCCTTAAGATTATATATATGTGAATAGACATAGATATATATTCATAATCTTACTTGTATATGTACTTTAAGGGCTGACCATTTGGTACTCAGTTAGCAGTTGGTATGTTCTTGCCTTGAGAGGACTACTATTTTTTCCACTCTTAGTATTTCTTAGTTGCTCATAATTTCTTTGTATATTATTGAAGGCTCATAACTTTTTTTCCTATCTACTTTAGAATGTCTAATACTGTCTTTGTTTAGTTCATTTTAGCCAGTCATGCTAGTATGACTTTATGGGTATAACTTCTGACATTACTAGATGAAACAATCTCATAGAAACTGCCTGATTCTTCAGCTGTTAAAATATATTATTTCCTCTTCAATCAAATTCCTGGAGTTTTGGGTGCAAGAGGGTTTTCTAGATATATCTGTTGAGAATGAGCTCCACAGCTCTGAATTTTCATTGGTTGCAATTTTTGTAATGGTCTCCATCTGGTGCAAAGATAACTTCCCCTCCCCACTGAGTGGTAAAGGTTACATGGATGTAAAAGCAAATATTTAGAATTTAGCCAGGGTTTATGCTGTTTTAGTAAAGTGGTTGTAGGTTCTCCTTCGGGCTCCACAATTTCAGGATCGTTGGGGAGTTAGATAGGTTTCCAGTAAAAGGCACAGTTTCCCCCTTTTAAAACAGACATAAGGTCCAAATAGAAAACTGTATCCAGGCAAGATTTCCAATGGAGGGATTTGAACACCAACACAGCCACAGAACTTTTGACCCTGAATTTGTTCTGTCTACAAAATACACAGGGATAATGATGAGGCAGAAGTTGAGGGAATGGCCAATCAGGGACTGGCCCAAAGTAAAGACTCTTGCCATTGGAGAAAGCTCTCCCTGAAACTACTAATGATACTGTGCTATACTTGAAGACCTGAGCCTAACATAATTGTCATTTAAGAAACTTCACTTAGAAACTCATGGAACTAGATGCAGACCCCTACAGCCAAACATGAGGTAGAGCTTGGGATATTTTGTGGAAAAGGGAAAGGAAGGATTCACAGAGCTAGAGAGGTCATCGACACCACAAGAAAATATACAGAATCAACTAACCTGGGCCCATAGCTCACAGAGACTAAATCACCAACCAGAGAGCATCCATGAGGAGGATCTAGGTCCCTACCTATACTTATTTAACAAACCTGTAGCTTGGTCTTCATGTGGGTCCCCTAACAGCAGGAGCAAGAGCTGTCTCTGAGTCTGCTGCCTGCCTTTGTATCTATTTCCCCAAACTGAGATGCCTTATCTAGACTCAAAAGGAGAAGATACCCCCAACCTTACTGCAACTTGATATGCTCAGAGAAGCTTCCATATCTCTGAAGTGAAAGGGAAGGGAATGGGGAGAGGGGAAGAGAGAGGGTGAGGCTGTGAAGCTGTGATTAGATGTTAAATAAATAACAGCTGTTTATTAAAGCCAAGGTTTGTATGCTACTACTTTTGTCGTGGGGTCATCCTGTCATGCTGGTCATTTTTGTAGTTCTTAGCTATCATAACTAGGTAGGACTGATGGTGTTCTTTTTCCTTTGGAGGCTTACATGGAAGTTTCTCATACCTAAAAGCAAGTCTTCATAAGGACTAAAAATATACTCAAATCAGTTTTAAAATACAAACAGGATTATTATGAACATCTATTAAATAAGGTGTTCCATGAGATGTTCAGACATTACTCATTTGAAAGCTATGATGAGTACCTGAGCTCAGATCTCAAAGCTCCATATGAATAGAGTGCTATGGAAGCACAAATGTGTAACAGCAGCTGGGGGCAGGCTCAGGGCAATGGAGACAAAGGTTCCTGCAAGTCACTGGCCAAATTCTCTTCACAAATCATTGATGTCCAGATTTAGTAATACTGTTTCCAAAATTAGTTGAGAGAGATTGACAAAGAAACTGACAGTCATCTATATCCTTCACCTGTACCTCATTATGTTTTCAGGAATACACACTAACCAGCACATATATCATATACATAGCCAAATGATCTTTAAATAAATGGATGTTTTAATTATTTGAGAATTTTATATATGCATACAGGTATATTGCTCATATTCACATTTCTCCTTCAACTCTTACTACATCCACACCTACTCATCCTACCTAAAATAATGTTGTTCTCCTCCTCCTTTTCCTCCTCTTCCTCCTCCTCCTCCTCCTCGTCCTTGTCCTCCTCGTCCTCCTCATCCTCCTCGTCCTCCTCGTCCTCCTCATCCTCGTCCTCTTCCTCCTCCTCTCTTCTT
Source organism: Apodemus sylvaticus (assembly GCF_947179515.1). Lineage (NCBI taxonomy): Eukaryota > Metazoa > Chordata > Mammalia > Rodentia > Muridae > Apodemus > Apodemus sylvaticus. The sequence continues at coordinate 33,537,330 of NC_067479.1, read as the reverse complement.
CTTCTTCTTCTTCTTCTTCTTCTTCTTCTTCTTCTTCTTCTTCTTCTTCTTCTTCTTCTTCTTCTTCTTCTTTTTCTTTCCGATTAAACTTAGTTTTGTGGTTCACAAAACAAATATTCTTGGTTGTGTGGTCATGTCATGGAACTTGATCAAACTATCATGGATCACACACTTAAACTGACTTTTTCTTGCCTGTCAACTATGAAATGCAAATATCTTCTTCTTCCAAGTAGAAGGGACTTGATTCCCTCTCCTGAGGGTTGTTTTTGTTTGTGTGTTTGTTTGCTTTTTGGTCTGGATTGAAATTTAACAGGTCGAGTGCTCATCTGGTTGCTGGTAAAATATTGTTTGGTTATATGTGGTTGTTCCCCTGCAAGCTTTACAACAGACAGATAAATTTTGGATTGGAGTAATAATAAAACTTAGCTCAGCATGATTTAATTGCAACAAGTGCTCATCAAGATTCACTTTAATACTATGTTTATTTAACAGAATAACTTTGTATGATTTTTCTATGTCTTAGTTGCCTGTATGTTCTGGGATCCTGGAGTGGTGCCACATATTGGTTCCATCTTGTGGATAAGGCATTAAATCTACTCAAAAAGTGGTTGATTTCTCCTATAATATTCCTTTCATTATTGTTCCAGTAGTCACACTGTTAGTCAAATCATTACTAGAGTTTATGTTGTTCACAGAAGGGTAAGATTAATGATTGAATTTCTCCTTCAATGGTGTCATTGTTAACTATAACACTATAAAAAAAGAAGAAGCCAATAGCAATGAAGCTTTCTGGTGAGTTCCAGCTCGATTTCTCCATGTTTTGTGAAGTTCCTAACGTGTTCATATAAGTAGTGCCCTCAACAATATAGTCCTACTGTTAAGTTGTAGAGGATATCCAGAAATGATTATAGTATATTGCAAAACTTGGTGGGAGGATTCTATGGGACCCCAGTGTCCAGCAAATTCAAGACAAGATCACACACTAATGACATTTGTTTTCAAAACATATTTTTAGATTTATATTTATGTATATGAGTGAATTGCATGCACAACTCTGTGTGTATTATATATACCTATTAATTGCCAAGACCAGAAGAAGGCACTGGATCTCCTGGACCTGGAGTTACAGTTGATTATTTTCTGTCATTTATGTGACGATAATGGACCCAGTTCCTCTGCAAGAGCAACAGGTGCCCCTAACTACTGAGCTATTCTTCCAATCTCCAGTGTTAGGGCTTCAGTTTGTTAACATGTACTGCCCAATAGAAGACTTTGTGCCCTATTACAGGGTAGCTCCATTTCATCTCTTTTTGTCTTTCTTTCTCCATCACTCTCTCTCTGTCTCTTAGTCTCTGTCTCTCTCTCTTTCTCAAATGTGTATATTCATATGTATATGTCTTAAGAAATTTATCCAGCAGTGCACCTCAATATAACATTTTATAAATTAACCTCAGTGTTAATTATCACTCTGATATAAACTGTTTTACTTTTGTCCTCTTGTCCCAAACCACTTTTAACTACTCTGAATTCATTATTCTTATTTTCATTTTTATGTAAGAGTAGTTTGTCCACATCCTTTGAAAGCTCCTCAAATCTGTAGCCATTAGGGTTGTGTAAATCAAAACAACTCTGAGATTCCATCTCATACTTTTCAGAATTTCTAAGATTAAAAGTGACAGGTTATGTTGGCCAAGATATGGAGGAAGGGGAACTTCTCCATTTAGGTATAAATGGAAACTTATATAGCCACTTCAGGAATCAATATGGCAGCTTCTCAGAAAACTTGGAAGCGACCTACCGCAAGACCCAGCTATACCACTGCTAGATACATAAACAAAGGGTGCTTCATCCCACTACAAGGACTCTTGCTCAGTTAAGTACATAGTGGTTTTACTATTCTGTGGGTATTCCAAATACAGCACACATAGCATTCAACTCAAGATGTTTTTTTTTTCCAGCTGTATCAATTTACATGGGATATTTAAACAATTTGGTTTTATTTTATTAGCTGAATAGTATTTCACTGTGTAAATAATGTACATTATTTTCACTATCTGTTCATTAAATGATGATCATATAGGCTATTTCCATTCCCTGGCTCTTGTAAAGAGAACAGCCATAAGCATGGATGAGAAAGTGTCTCTGTCATAATGCATAGAACACCCCTTGTTTATTTTCCCCTGAGTTATATAGTGAAATCCTATAGATCTAGCTTTATTTGATTAACATAAGAAGTGTACAGGTTTCCCCTCTCTCCGGCAATAAATAGATGTTCTTCTTTCCCTAGAACAAGCCAACGTGTTTTAACAGTGGACTTTTGTTTTTCTACTTGTAATTTTTTTTAAAGAAATATTACTCTCTCATATATTCAAATGCAGTCTCACCTCCCAACTCTTTTAATGGCCCCCTCCCTCCCCAACTCTTCTCCCCCAAATCCAATCCTACTTCTCCATTCCCTTCAGAAAAAGCAGGCCTCACAGGGATATCAACTAAACATGGAATGCCACGTTACAATAAGGCAAAATTCAGCCACTCCTATTAAAGCTGGAGGAGGCAACCCAATAGGAGAAAAAATATCTGAAAATAAGACATAAGTGTCAAAGACTTTCATAGTCTTACTTTTTCTTGTGGTGTCCTTGACTTCTCTGACTGATACCCAGTCCTTTCTTCCTTTCTGCCAGATTCCCTGAACTCTTCTTATTTTTTGGCTCTGGGTCCCTGCATCTGATTTCATCAACTGCTGGATGAAACCTGTCTGCTGACTGTCAAGCTTGGCTCCAGTCTATAAGTATAACAGAGAATTATTAGGAAGCATTTCATTGACTTTTAAAATATACCTTTGCTATTATTATTTTGGCAGTTGTGTTTGGTTGTATCTTAGGTCTATGAGCTATGCAGCCTCCAGTTCCTGGCTCTTTAGACAATGACGGGTGTGGGCTTTCTCTCATGTCATGTGTCTCAAGTTTGATCAGTCATTGGTTGGCCACTCCTATAATTTCTACACCATCTTTACTCTAGCATATTTTTCAGAGGAGAAATTGTAGGTCAAAGATTTTGTGACTAGCTTGTGTCCCAATCTCTCCATTGGAAGCCTAGTGTGGTTACAGAAAATGGCCATTCAGAAGACTTTCTTAGGATAACCTTCACAGATTACTGGGAGTTTCCTTTGCTCTGTTCCTACATAATTCCTCAAATGGACTTCTCCCAATCCAGTCACATACCTCCACTTTTCCTTTCTGTTCCTATCACTGATCATCCCAAGTCCACCCCAAAATCAATTCTATTTTACTTTCCCGAGGAGATCCTTATGACTACCTCTGATTCTGCCTTGTTACTTAGCCAATATGGGTCTGTGGATTAAAGCTTTTTTATGCTTTGCTTAATAGCTAATATCTACTTGTTGTGTATATTTATGTGAGAACTTATTATGTTTGTCTTTCTGGGTCTGGGCTTATTAACTCGGGATGACATTTTCCTGGTTCCATCAATTTATCTGCAAATTTCATGACGTTAATAATTATTTTACAGGTTGAAAATGTATAAATGTGTAAATGTACCAACTTCCTGCCTCTCTTTTCTTTTCATCTGATCTTTAGTTGAGGGGTGTCTACATTCTTTACAGCTTCTGGTTATTATCAATAAAGCTGATATGAACATAATTGAACACTGTTGCTGCCTGTGGATACAACAGAATAAAACATCCTTTGGGTATATGCCCAGAGGTACTATAGCTGAATCTTCAGGTATATCAATTTCCTATTTTCTGACAAATCACCATGTTAATTTCTGAAGTGTCTGCACAAGTTTGTATTCACACCAACAATGGAGGACTTTTCCTTGCTCTACATCCTGGCCAGGATCAGCTGTCACTTGTGGTTTTGAACTTAGAAATTCCGAGAGGTGAAAGAAAGAATCTCAGAGTCATTTTAATTTTTATGTCCCTGCCAGATAAGAATGTTGAACATTGCTTTAAGTGCTTCTCCAAAATTTGAGATTCCTCTGTTAGGAATTCTCCATTTTTCAGTTGGATTATTTCGTTTGTTGATTTCTAGTTTCTATATATATATAGATATAGATAGAGATAGAGATAGAGATAGAGATAGAGATATATACAGATATAGATATAAGCCATATTATTTTTAATAAATATATACATTTATTTATTTATTTATTTATTTATTTATTTATTTATTTATTTATTTATTTACTTTATGTCCTGATTGCATCAGTCTCCTTCAGCCCTGCACATTACACAGTCCCTCTACCATCCACTCATTCCCTTTTCCTCTGAAAAGAAGGAGGCTCCTACACCCAGGCATCAACATACCCAGGCTCATCCTCTCCCACAGAGGCCAGACAAGGCAGTCCAGTTAGAGTAACAGGATCTACAAGCAGGCAACAGATTCAGGGACAGCCCCCATTCCAGTTCTTGGGGGACCCACATACAGACCAATATACACATCTGCTATATACGTGTGGGGTCTAGGTCTTGCTCTTTGGTTGGTGCCCATGGGTCCATATTAGTAGCTTTTGTCTTCTGTGGAGTTGCTATGACATTTGGGTCCCTCAGTCTTTCTCCCATCTCCTCCACAGGATTTGTGAGCTCCAGCTAAGCCATGGCTGCATTTTCTGCATCTATATCGGTCAGCTGCTGGGTGGAGTCTCTCAGAAGTCAGTTATGCTAGGCTCCTGTCTGCAAACACAACAAAACATTTCAGGGATTGGTTCTTGCCCATGCAATGGATCTCAAGTTGGGCCAGGCATTGGTTAGCCATTCCCTGTATGTCTGCACCACTAATCAACAGGCTGGTTGACCAATGAAACTTAATTAAAGACCCAGAAATAAACCCACACACCTAGCAACACTTGATTTTTAACAAAGAGCCCAAAACAATAATAAAAAGGCAATAATTACAATAATAAAAAAGAAAGATTCGACAAATGAGGTTGGTCTTACTGGATGTCGCCATACATAAAAATGCAACTAGATCCATATATATAACGCTACAGGAAACTGAGGTCTAAATAGATCAAAGACCTCAACAGAAAACTAGATACACTAAATTTCATTCAAGAGAAAATGAGAAGTAGCCTTGAACTCATTGATACAGTAGATTCGTAATGAACAGAAAACTATCGCTCAGACACTAAGATCTACAACTCATATATAGGACATCGTAAAACTGAAAAGTTTCTCTAAATCAAAGAACACTGTCAATAGGACAAAGATGGTGTCCTACAGAATGGGAATATATATATATATATATATATATATATATATATATATATATGTGTGTGTGTGTGTGTGTGTGTGTGTGTGTGTGTGTATGTATACATATCATAGTTTTTAACCTTATCTTTCCCCCTTCCCATCTGCATGTAATCTATCAGAAATCTTAATTTATTTCACTTCTGTGATGTAACTAGTGTTCAATTCACTCCATTATCACCTATCATCATTTTCAGGGAAGCTGCAATGCCCTGACTTATATCCCTGCCTCTACCATTCTGCCTCTACCAAGCTTGTCCCTGCAGGGTTGTTTCGGGTATATGCTCTATTCTTATAAAACTAGAAATTACTTTCTATCAGTTCACTCTTCAGTACTCAGCAAATGGCTTCCTAAACTCTTTAATACAAATTGATTTATTTTCACATCCTACTTAACTTTTTCTTTGTATACCTTAGAGTATTTAATCTGCTTTTTTTTTCTGATTTCTTCATTCCTTGTGATACTATGTGCTCAACCTTTGGTGTAGGTGGTAGGACATCATTTTTTCTTGTCTTGAAAACCATACCTTCAAATACTGGCATAGAAAATTCCCTCATCTCATTGAAATCTCTGTCCAAACCAGAGCTTAGGAAAGGCATTTGCTCAGACCCTCTTCAGTTACTATGCAAGGCTGGATTTTTGATGACTTGTTTTTCTTATTATTTTCATAAAATAAATTACATGTTTCCCTGAATAGTTATTTATAATCTGCTCTCCTCAAGTGACTGCATATAACTATAAGGCCAGTTTCTGTTGTTTTAATTCATTTTTAGAAGATCAGAGTTTTGAAGCTGTCAACAAAATAAGCAAATGCAAAAATTCTCAATATTTTTAACTGCAATTAGCTAGGTTTCTACAGCATTTTATTCCCAAAATATATATAACCTTTTCTGAATACTTAAACTGCCTTGTTCTTGTAGGGCTCACTTGTCTCCTTGTTTAAGAACATGAATTGACTGACAGATGGATACTCAAAATGCAGCATTGTCCCATCCATCCTCTGTCAAACATGGCATTCTTCACCTTTTCAAATTCTTTTCATTCCTGAACTCTTAGAATTTTTATAAGTTTTTTCACTAGAATGAAAAAAAAGCATTTAAATTGCTTCCTTTTACACATATTGAGTACTGTTGATAAAAGCTCAAACTCCTTTCCTTAGTGTATTTCTACAATACAGTGTATATTAAATTCAGTTGACATGCAAAATATCCCTAATTGCATCTCAGTGCTCTCAGGCAAGCAATCTAAATATTCCAATCATAAGAATTCTTGTAGAGTTACAGTAGGAATGTCATGTCTAGTTAAAACTTGTCTGATAAGAAGAAATCCAAATCAAGCAGGAAGGATAATGCAGTGACATTTGAAGGAAATGGGTAGAAATAGAGATCACGATGGTAAACAAAGTCAAATAATGATGTGCTACATAGGATATGCAATATCTAAATCTATACAAAGAGAGTGTGTGGAAGTTGAAAGGATTTGTTTGAGGGTGGGAAGAAATATAAAGAATGAATATGGATAATAAGAAAGAATTATGTGAGAGAAAAATGACAGGAAAATAAAGTTTGTTTTGTTTCATCTCTAGAGTTTAGATTTTATTTTTTTAATGCATCTGTGTCTACATCTCCAGAAGTGGACAAAGAATAGTATTGGAGGAAATATGAGCACACTGTAGTGACATATATGTTTGAAAATGAACTCTAATTCTGAAAAATTACTAAAATAATTATAATATAAACATGTATTTTATACCTCACTGGGTTACAAAAAATGCTTTGAAGACATAGGTAAAATGTCTATTTACAGAATCGCTTTTAAATTAAGAGTATGTACTATACGTTCATGTTGACTATTACCTAAAGATAGTAAATTTAAACAAATAACTAAATGACTCATTTTAAAACCCGTACTTCATTAAATATTTAAGTCACTAAGTTCTCTAAGTAACGAACATCAAAGTCAAAGGCACTTGTCAGACTAAATCAAAGGTTTGTGTTCATGTCTCACTTTCCTAACTAAAATTCAGGGTGTTTTTTTCTTTTCAGGCTTTAGCATGCATTAGAAGAGACTGATTTTTAGCAAAAGGGCTTAGATCAGCACTGTTGAATTGAATCTCCCTGATTCACTTCTCATTTTTCTTCTACCGAACTGCCATTTCAAGCTTAAACTTTCTACAGATCAATTTTTTTAATCCTTGACATTGCCTTAGATGACATTGGAACTGTCTTCTTGAGGTGGTGTAGGATCATTTTAATGACTATGAATGTTATTGTAATTAAATTAATAAGGATTTATAGTTTAAAGAAACAAATATAAATTTCCCCAAACCTGTGCACCTTTGTATATCTCTCAAGATATAGCTTTTGGTTTATCTAAATGATTCATAAGATACTTAAATAGTTCATCATTCAAAAGGATAAAATCAATATAATTTTCATATATATAAAATTTTCCTTTAATACATGCATACATATTTAATACAAAACTTTTGCACTGAGGACCAAACTTAGAGCCTAATATACACTAGGTAAGCACAGATTCTTCAGCCCAGTTTCATTATTTTCTAAATGTGTTTCATCTGTGAATTATGCCAATTAACCACTATTTAAAATCTGTCTGTCTTGCTATTTATAGTTTAATTTAAACTTTGTTTTTAGAAAACCAGTTGTATCTAAAAATAAACATGTTGCTAGGGTTTATATGTATGGGTAAAGTATATTTTTTATATTTTCTGCATAGAAATTTTCACATTAAAAACATAATAATAAAATTATTTTTATATGTGGAGTTGGGCTTTAGGATTCATGTTTCTAATATAGAGTGTGTCTTTCCTTCGACAGTTGCCTGGAAAATCTACATTCTCTGCATTGATCATATAACAATTGTTCTGAATTAAATTCAGGCTATGACATAAAATGAAGGTTAGTTTAATTCTACAACTATAGTTCCAAGAGACTATGTGAGGCAGTTTTCCAACCCATCTCCTGGCTCCTGTTGACACAAACACACATGAAGCATTTGTTTACAAGAGCAATCATGCACACAATAAAAAATAAAAAATATAGCTTAATATATTAAAGAAAAAAATCATTTATTAAATGGAATCATGAAGAAAACGGTCTCTGTGAGATGAATTTTAGGGGAAAGAGAAAACTGAGTTCAATTTTAGTGCTTTTTCCTGTCATGATGAAAGCTATTAAATTATCACAAGCTTAACTCATTAATGCATGTCTGTTCTTACACCACAGAAATCTCTGTATTAGACCTAATATTAATATAATTAATTCCAATAGTAGTGATTAGTTAGTCACATGAATAAAGCCTACAATAAAGCATATAAGCCTACATATGCAGTTACAAATAGGCATTTATATATACAAATATATTCATATGTGTATACATATATACATATATATGTGTGTGTATACATATATACATATATGTGTGTATACATATATACATATATGTGTGTATACATATATACATATATATGTGTGTGTGCATATATATATATATACCAAAAAGCCTGATATTTGTAAAAAGCAAACAGGAATATATGAGAGGGTTAGAGGGTTTACATGGAGAAAATTGGAGGAGTAAATGATGTAATTATAAATCTCAAAATTTAAAACATATTTTAAAAGTCACTACAATAGATAAAATTCTATTACCTCTCAGATATCTATTTATTTAGCCAACCATTTGGCACCAGAAAACCAATGTTTGTGCTTTCCCCTGGAGAATTCCACCACCCAGCTCTCTTCAGTTGCTGATCTTTGTGCAGGGTTGCAGCCTTGTGACCTCTTCTTCCCATTCATTAGTTTCATGCTTTCTCAGGTAAGATTTGCATAGTCACATTGCTGCATCTTTATGCATATAGCTTCAGATATAACTAGGATGCCCATTGCCTCCCTGAGAGGAGGAAGCTTTCAGATCAGTTCCAGTTCATTGGTCTTTGGACCCTGTTTCTGAAGTGTATGGTATCTTCAGTAATACGGATTTGCCTTCTCCCTCTGGCAAGTAACCATAGGCAACAACAGAAGGCTTTGATAACTCTGAACAACAACTCAAAAGACTTCACATGTCTGCTATTGGGGTTTTGTTAGTCTTTGTTTCTTGGAGGAAGCACCATTTGCCCAGATAATATAAGAACACTAACTATACATGTATATTTATGTGTAGAATAATGTGTAGTGTAGTGTTTTGTTGACACATAGTTAGGAATTGCGTGTGGATGTTCAGAAACCTTTATTTACTTTGAACCAACTTCCTCACTCCTCTGTACTTACCTATCTTCCCCTTTCCTAAAGAGCGCCTACCTTTCTCATTTTTCCTATTATCTAAACACTGTAACCAGTTCCTTAAGGCTACAAAATAAAACTAACTCTCAAAGTACATACATCTACCTCTATAGAATGGCTTCAGTTAATGTGGTTGAGAATACACATTTTTTTTAAAAGAGTCTTAGTAGATTATTATTTGTCTTTCCTGATTTTCTGAGCTTGATTTGGAATATGTAGCTTTGGTTTGTGTTTTGGGCAACTTAGTCACTGTAATGCTCAGAAGAAATTATTGAGAAAGAAAACATTTTTATCTGTGCTATTATTGATATAACTTGAAATTTTTGGAGTCCTGGATTACCTGAATATCAAAAATATTCTATATATATCTATACTCTGGGGTGCATGCAGTACTCAATGGAAGTAGACATCTACCAAATGTGTGACACATCTTTTCCACTGAAACCATATACCATGTTTACATCAAAACTCACTAGAAAGCCTTGTGTTGAAGTGTTAGTGAAGTTTACATTGTTATGATCATCACTACACCATTTTTACATTTCTGAGAAAATGGCTCATTCCAAACTACTTCATATGTAGGGTAAAGATCACAGGATCCCTTTGTACTATTAATATTACAATTAAAAATTGTAATATTTGAAGATTTGAATCAAGACGTGGATCTAGTAGCAGAAAGTTATGATTGTGATGAATTTCAAAGAAAATAAACCTCTCTCCAGGCATGAACCAAAGTGAACTTGTCATGTGCTTTTAAATAAAGAATGGTAAATATCACATGCATTTTCTGCCCTAAAGGGAAGATAATATTGACTTGGAATTTGAGCTATCTGTTTCAGTGAGTGTGGACAAGTTTTAATTCTAAGCTCTAAGCAAGTTTTCTTCCTCAATCAATAATTTTTTTTTTACAAAAACAATGAGAAATTGGCAATGTCATTTAGTATCCCACAAGCTTATTTGGTTAAGTAATATTAATTCTATGGCTAAAGCTATAAGATATTTTTCAAAGACTGGCATGAAAGGTATCTGTTTTTAAAAACATGATTTGAATTTAGGATTAAAAGACCTGAGTTTATTATTTTTATATTCCTTCATTATTTTAGATAGTCAACTATTGTATCATAGTCATTACAAATATCATCGTTTCAAATAGTCAAATGTCATCAAGACCAAGGCATCACCATACATTGGTACTTCATAAAATCAAACATAGGAGGTAGCTTCATTAACTGAAATGCTGCTGTACGGTTGGAATTGTTAATTTGATGTTTCTTTATAGACAAGATTACAGAACTGTGCTCTATTTGAAAGTCATGGCTCATACTCAGAATATGTTTTTGATATCTACTTTCTATGGCTATTTCTCAGATCAATTATGCATCAGTCAGTATCCATTTGGGGAATAGAATTTATGCCAGGAAATTACAGGGAAGTTTTTAAATAATTACTTTTGAAATGATTATTTACTAGAGATAATTAATTAATAAATGGGAGAAAATAAGGAAAGCATAGAAATATCAAATGTAGTGAACAATTAGTATATATATACCCAGAGGGAGAATAGGTAGTGAAGAAAGGACAAGAAAATTTATATCTTAGTTCAGGATTAAAATGTAGACTTCATTAGAAGAGCTGAGTCACCAATCAGAGATTTTGGAGTTGCTGGTATCTAAAGACAATGCCAAAGAGCTGTTAATGGCTTCCCAGATCTACCAGCATAGAATATTCTCACCGAATATAGTACTGTTAAGAAAAAAAGTGGCTTTCAGACACACACAAAAAATGATTAATATAAGTATATCCCACATATTGGGGAAAGTGGTGTTTATAGGAGTTCAAATTTAACAACCTTCATTTTTTAATTGATAAACACACCTGAATAATGACGTGAAACTTGCTGCATACAAGAGTGGATTTCTTCCACATTGCCAGCCATGATATTGCTAGTTGGCTGCAGCTGATTCTTGTTAAAAAAAAGCATATTAAGTACTATACATTATTTCCAATGTGAGGAGTATAGTCAATCATGGCAGAGAAAGTCATGTGGAATGTCTAGCCACATTCTATCTTCAGTATTTAACAGTGAAAAATTAATGTGGTAGCTCACCTGGGGTAATCTTCTTTTACTTTAATTACCTTCAGGAACCCAGTGTATCGGATTATGTTGCCTACATTCAAAAATGGATTTTTGGTTAAATCCCTTGTGAAACAACTTCAAAGACAGTCCTTGAGATATGTCCTCTATGGAAATACTAATCAGGTCAACCTGACATTAAAGACTAACTATCAAAAAGCATTTGAAGAAAAATACATTTGGTGTTTTCAAGCTATTGACAATCAGAAACAAGAAATAACATCACAATACAAGAAAAAAAACCTTTCTACTTGATCTTCCAGTAAATTTTTCATGTCAACTAATAAACAATTTTTAGATATAATAAAAGTGTTTGGGAATAAAGCAGATATAATATCATAAGACAGAGCAACATTGCCTGATTTGTGGCTAAAAATAATAAATTAGCAACTGTCATAACAAGTACTCATGATTATATAAGTCATTTAAACTGAATTCTATAAGTAAATGTTAAATTTGCCTGCCATCAACTATATATCTGTGAATTTAATTTTAAATCAATGGAGCATGCTTCTCCCTCCATGTATTTTCACACACTGTGTTATATATTTATATTTTCTGTCTAAAATTTTTATAAAGCTATTTTTATATGGGGGTTTCAACCATTAGTGATACTGAATGAATCAAAACCCAAAGTAGTGAATGATATTTTTCATAACTAAGTAATTTATTTCTGTAGTCACACTTAAAAGTCTCTGGAATTTGGAGCTTGATACGATGGAAAAATGAGCTAAACATAGTGTTTCCCTGATTATATTTTTTCTTTTACTAGAGACATTTTGCAGTGATGAAGTTTCAGTAAACTGCTATTAGATGCTTTTTTTTTCCACAGTAGAAAAATAGCATCTGCTAATTTTAGTTGGATATAAAGGCCTACAATTATGTTCCTTTCTACCAGCAAAGAGCAGCAAAGTTCTTGAGGTTTTCTGTGTAGTACGGTGGTTTGTAGTAGCTTTTTTGTTTGTTTGTTGTTTTGTTTTTGTCACTTTTTGGATCTCCAATTTCTAGTACTGCTATGAAGAGATATATGATTAAGATATATTTTTTCCATATAGGATAAAAAGGAAAGCATTTGATGATGGTTCTTCTTTGTATTTTAAGAAGTTAATGAACTTCTTGATTGAATAATTATTCTTTAAAATTAAGTATACAACATATCCTGAGCTCACTTCTGTATCTGTACTAACTAAAATATTGAAAGGACTGTAGCAGAGGAATCATAACATCAAAAAGACAAGAAAGTGTTAATAAGCTTTGGAGCTAAGGAATATTTGTTCCATGTTAGGGGAATGGAAATTAATGAGACATCAAATGAGGGTACTTATTTCCTTAAAATTCAGAAGTAGCATATAATCTAGCAATGTCCATTTGAAAACATATACAAAGAGAATTAAGTCAATATGAAAGAAAGAGATCTGTGCTTTAATATACATTGTTCAGAAAAGCCAAGAAGTAGAATGAACATGAATATTCATTCACAATTGAATGTATAAAGAAAAGGTGAATTAAATGCATAGTAGACTACTACACAGTAAAAAAGGGTGAAAAAATATGTTATTCACAAGAGATAATATGTACTCCAAGGATACTCTGTTATCTAAAATTAAATAAGCTTAGAAAACAAATATTGCAAAAACGTATTCACATGGGAAATGAATAAGATTAATCTCATATATGTAGAATAGAATCATGATGTCATAGGCTGTGTGATTCTCAGCACTGAATTTAGCATAGGAAGAATATGTTAAAAGTTACAAAATTTTAAGACCATGTCTGAGAAAATCATGATGTAAATGCAGTTATTCATAAAAATATTCTCCAGAAAATGTTATGAGAATAAATGTAGTGTATCATTCATACAGAAACACTAATCAACATATGCTTCTGGCCACATTGTGTATGTGAAATGTATACTATTTTATGTGTCATTTCAAAACAAGAAATAAGTACATTTGATAAGGAATAAGAACTGTTATATTAATCTAGCAATCCCCCTCATGGTCTATACACACACAAAAAAAATGAAATGAAAACCTCATGAAGATACCTTCTATCCTACTTTAACTACAGCATTCATTATTCAAGACAGACATTGACAGATGATGGATAAACACTTCCTGTACATATGCCTGGTGTTATATAATTGGAAGATGGTTAGGAACTAGCAAGATTTTTCTGTTTCTTTTTTCCCAATTTGAATCCCAAATTAGCTTCCTGTTATATAGATGTCATATGTTTTCCATTCATCACTATCTTTCCTTTTGTTCTTTATTATTTACCCATTAACCATTCTACCTCAATATAGGCAGTCATTTTCTTATATATATTTAAGATTTGTAGCAATATGGTTTCATTTACCCACAAATAATGAAATCAATAATACCATCAAGAAAATTAACATACTGTTAACCTAAAACTTCCTACCAAGTTAAAAACACTGACCGGCAAAGCCTTGCTGATCAACTTCATGCACCCTAGATTCATTTGATAAAGCAGTCTCATTTGTGGGATTGCCCAATATATTGGCCTGTGGATGTATCTGTGGGAGATAGTTCTGATTATTAATTGATATAGGAGTCTCAGGCCTACTGGCTGACACAATTCCTTTAGCAGATGGTCCAGAGCTCTATAAGAAAAGTACAAAACTGTTATCCTGTGAGTTAGGCAGCATGCAGCAGTTTTTTTCATGGTTTCTCTTCGCAGGTTTTGTGGTGAGTTTTTGCCCTGGCTTCAATGATGAACTATAATCTAGATATGTAAACAGAATAAAACATTTCCTCCTGTAAGCTGCTTTTGTTTAGAGTGATTTTTTTAAATAATAAAATAACCCAACTGACATATCCAAATTAGACAATAAATACATACGAAAGTAAAGTGCCCCACTCCACTCCCTGTAAGGCATAAGTATCAAAGACACACTCATTTGTATACTCAAGAATTCTATAAAGACACTAATTTACAAAGGACCTGGCAGACCCAGTGCAGGCCTTGTGCATGTTCTTTCGGTTTCTGTGAGTTCATATAAGCTTTGTTCATGTTGATTTAGAGACGCTTGTTTTCTTGGTGTTCTCCATCCCTTCTGACTCTTACACACTTTCAATACCCTTTTCCACAGTTTCCATAACTCTAAATGTAAATGTTGCTTTTATTACCTCAGAGGATGGGATGAGATAAAAAGCCATACCCAAGCTTAACTAATTCATGTCTTGGGATGTGCCCGTAGCATTTCTGTCTCTGTTCTATTCCTTAGGCCTAGGCCTAGAAGCTTCTACCCTCTGTATAATCTTCTAGCTTCTGTTTGCCAACCTCTGCCTAGAATGTTTCAGCCTCAGAAACTTACTGCTGAATAAACTTGGCCATTTTAGTTCTTTCTGAACCCTGGCTAACTGGTTCAACTCAGCTTTTCTGGCCCAAATTCCTCTCCAAGCTGAAGGTTTCAAACTGGCTACTCTTCAGTTCTGACTGAATTGCTCTGCTTGAATTCAACCTAACTCTGGCACTCTATTCTCTTGTTCTGGTTCCTTCTCATTCTGTGGTGCAACCTGTACCTTTAAAACTGTCCCCGTTTTATCAAATCTTTCTTTGTTTTGTCACTTTTTCTGCCCTTCAACTAGGTGTCACTTTCAAATATGGCTTCTTCCTTTTACAAACTGACCTTACTATCATTGTTAGGCAGAAAATGTATGTACTAAGGGCATGTCTGTAATCCACCTAGATCATACTATAATCCAGGTCTTTGTATGTGTGTTCCCTTGCAAGACCAGGCATATTGCTGGATTAAAATTTGTCTACCTCTTTCCCCTTTCTGTTTAACCTAAAATTTGTACACAGTTTAACTTTACAACAGAAACAATTTTCTGAGCCTCAGACTTAACAGTCCAAATGATTTTATTGATTCGTTAATAGTCCAAATGGTTTTATTGATGCATTTTAAGATCCATTGATGAAATAATCTGACATAACTACAGTCCTAATCATCTGAACTTCAGCAAATGAACATTTCAGCATCAAGGTTTGCAAATCAGAGACTGATGAACAATTTGTCCTTTTTCAGCTGGTTTGTAAGAAGAGGGACTTGGCATTTTATGACAACCAGAGAACAGAAACCAGAACACTTACCTTTACCTCCATGTATTTAGCAATCTACTAAGTCCACAGTTCAAGTAGAATGGACTTACTGGTTTGACAGAGCTGGAACTATCATTCCACATAATATTTCTTTGTACTTACCATTTAAAGAATTCATATGTAGATGAAATTATTCAGTAGTTTACTATCTGACACTAGTTAATTGTGAACAGCACAATGTCCTCTAGATATATTTATAGGTTAGAAAAACAGTAACCTCTCTCCTTTTGTAGATGAATAATACGATTATTATTCACAACTTTTTATCCAGTCATACAGTAAAGCATACATAGGTTGTTTTCATGTATTTGCTATAGTTACTAATAACCTTTCAAGATTCTAATTTTATTTATTTTTGTCAATATCCAGGAAAGGTACTTACAGGTCACATAGTAATTCTGTTTTCTGTTGTTGAAGAATTGTGGTTCTCATTTTGTTTAATACCTCATGTTTTATTCAGAGATTTTTTTTTGTTCTCCATGATGTTTCATTTTTACAAACCCAGAAACATTAACTATCTGCTGCATTTCATGAATAAAACCTGAAACAAAAGGAAAACACTAAGAATTAAGCTTCCCACAGGGCCCATAAATTTAGATTTTATTTATATACAAATATTTGATACTTTAATTATATATTTAAAATAAAATATTATAAATCAATGTTGGAGTGCTGAGAATAGGGGGATGGTTTACATAAACCTTTACAGAACAATTTGACAAGGTTAGCATATACATCTTGTTTTGCTAAAGTTTACTATGTTCTCAAGAAATATTAATAGTTTAACTATAAGAAATTTGGCTCTGATTCATGAAGCTTCCATACAGATTTGGCATTCCTTTATTTTTATATTATTTGTTGCCCTTGACACATCAATTGGAGATAGCTACTTTTAAGACTATGTTGCCTGGGTATGGTAGCACACACTTATCCCAGCACTCCAGGAAAAAGCTGAAAAATCTCTGTGAGATCAAGTTAAACCTGCTCTACATATTGAGTTCTGGGCCAGCTAGCACTGTATAATGAGGGGTAAAAATACCAATAATAACATGGAAGAAAGATTTACAATAGCACAATGAGTATGAAATTAAAGTCAGAATTACAGTTTATCATTATCTCTGTGGGAGATTAAAATAATGTGTTTTTCAATCTCTTCTCTTCAAATTATATGAATGAACACATGTTTGTATGTTTATACATAAAACATATGTACATGTGTTTGTAAAACTATATAAATATAGTTATTGAAAATTTATAAATGAGTATTCATGTGCTATAATAATTAATTTCATACAAATATGTTGGTATAATAGTTCTATGCTATAATATAATAAGTTGTACCAAAATATATATATAACATATTTTGTTGCTTATTTTGCATTTTCTGATGCACCAGAAACTTTGTTACTATGATCCAGGTATTGCTAATACAATTTGGCTTTGCTTCAGTACTTGTTAGCATCTGATGGTTTACTTGGGGAACTTAATGTTGTAGTGATTGATTGACTATTGGATTGTGTGCCTGCCTTAGTAAACTTATTCATAATTCATCAGTTTAGAGTAAGCCTAATCACTGGGTAATATCAAGATCATGAAAGATAGGAAGTACACATATGTAAACATTCTAATTTTAAAACTAGTGCCAAGTCTATCGCAGATGTAACATTATATTTTCCTTATTGAGAGTATCAAAAATATCATATTGCAAGTATATGGACATAGGAAAATAACTGCTATTTCTTTTTTTAACCAGTGTGCCACGGTAGACATAACATACATTTTAATAATTATTCAAGTTATAACACTTTGTTTGTCTTTGAGAAATATTAGACTGAATTAATATTCATATTAATAGAAAGCTCTGCATAAGATTCTATAATAATTAACTATTCAATGAATGTGGATTAAACAATCTCTAAGAGCCTGAACAGTATGATTGAAACAGAAGAATTTTACATGTTTATGCATCTATATCAATTATTTATGTTCAAGAAGTTGTGAATATATACATTTTCTCATACTTTTATATGATGAGATTCATTACATAATGAATTTCTTGCTGTTTAATATTTTTCCAAAACAATGATGAAAGCACAAACAAACAATAAAAAAAATTTTAGCATTGGAGTGCAAAATAAAAAAATAGAATGTGATCATTTTCATAGCAATGGAACATAGAGAAACAATAGAAACAAAATTTATATGAAGAACTACTCAATACAATATTAAGAGGTATCTAGTATAACTACAATGTTAAAGAGAAATAGCAGAAATTGCTAGAAGAAATAGGAGAGAAGAGGCTGTGGGGTGGGAATCTAAACATATCTAATGGGAAAGCAGAAGACTCAGAGGAACTATAAACACCCAATGCAGAGACCATTCAGAAGACTCACAGATCTGAGAACCCTCCTATTCAGAATGGTATTGTTTTCTTGCTGAAGTAAAGCTGTTACCACTACTTCTCCAAAAATGAGAACAGTAATTAATACAGAATGGACTGCTATACGTTGGCAGCAAAACCTCTACTTGAAAAATGAATTTAAAACTCTATCCCCACTTTAGCTATTTTAATAAACTTTCAAAATTTACTCAAAACCTACACAAATTCCTGTGTGTGTGTGTGTGTGTATATATATATATATATATATACACATACACATACATATATGTGTGTGTGTTCATTTGTGTGTGTACATATATATATACAGTTTCATCTATGAATTAAATAAAATATTATGATTATCAAAATTATGGAGATTTTGAGAATTTATTATGCTGAAGACTTCATATGCATTACCTTTCATATATCTCAATGTAATGGGACATTCTTTTATCAATAATTCCACAAAGGACACTGAAAATTAGTTAACTACAGAAATGAGACAAAAGTCACAAATCTACAAATTCAGACTTCTGCATTCATGAAGTCTTTGGTTTTATGGTCATTTTCCCTAACCTCTCCCTATATGAGAATATTCTGTAATCTTCTATATTTTCCTAAAATGGACAGGAGTGTGTTGTTAGTATGAAGAGATAAAGCTTTCTCCTTGTTATGAAACTTTATCCAAGATTCTGCATTTACTTTCCTTACTGGCCATCTGCATCAGCATTCTCAGGAGGAAACACACAAGCGATAGAATTTCAATATCGGTATATGCTTAATGTAGATGTTATAGAATGATAACAGAGTTCACCATAGAATGGAAACATACACTAGAATTAGGAACATGTTTACCATTTGACATGTCATTTTTTCTTTAACACTTGCATAAAAAATACCTAACATTAATTATGTTTAAGTCTGGCTCATTCTCTATTTCTTAATTTTCTGTACAGTGACTCTTCATCTTGCTAACTGCTGTCAAGGTCCTCTCCTCAGCACTGAACAGCAACTACTCACTCTACAGTCTGGGCTCAGGCAACTCTGCAAAGGACTTCAGAGGTTTATAATCAAAGCCTGTGATAGTTGTAGAAGAATTAAATAAGAGCCATTTCTGTGAAACCAAAGAGCTGAGCACAAGGAGTCTGAGATGCTCAGGCAGTTCCCTCAGGCCATGCACTGACATTTATGCCCACGCAGTCCAAACTACCTTCCTGATATGGTTATGTTCAAGCCTCGAGTTCTCAAAAAAGGTTCTCCTTGACACTAACATGACGAATGTTTTTCTATGTCCTCAGGACAAAGAGAAGATATGAAAGGCGTTATGCTGTCTAAAAATGAAATTGTTGACAGAATGACCCAAGTAATGCCAATTATTCTTGGTGACTAGTCCTGCAGGGACACTTTCTTCTTTTCTCCATTGGGTCTCTGGAATACACTAGAAAACATAGATATATTATGACCAACATAAAACATCTTCAACTTTTTTTTTAAGTAATTGGAATACAAATGTATGTGTAAATATAAATGTATGAATGTGCATTTGTATATTTATCACTACATAAGTGAGTTTACATGTCTAAGAATGATTATGTGCATATATGCATATAGAACATTTGTTTTCATAAAATACTCTACTTTCCATTTCACTATTCAGTTAATTGGTTAAAATATTTGAAGACATCCATGAATAGTTTCTGTTGCATTTAGATATATTACATCCCTAACAATACTTTAAATGGCTATGAATAACTCAGACATTACATGAGACATTTCAAACAAAAAATACCACAAGGAAGTTTTTAAAATATTTATTATTTCACATATATTAAATGATATGTTTGCATATTATGACTTGAAAACTTAATATTCACTAGCATATGAAACAACAAATACTACTAACCAGTAGATACCCAATCACAAAACAACCATTTAGTTATCATTTTTCTTTGTTCTTGTTCAGAGGAATAAAAATGAGGAGGAAATTATTTGTAAAGACCTTTTATATGCTATGCATTTTGTTTGCCATTTTAAGAGTCAATTCTATACAAGTACTAAGTGAAGCCACATTATATCAAGTTAAGAAACTGTCCCTAAGAGAAAGCAGAAAACCTGTTTCTGGTCACAACTTTAGTAAGAAAGAAAACCAGGAATAAAACTCACATTGTTTTGTTCTTCTCTTGATTTCCACATTTGGATGCTTTGAATTTCACTGCCATTTTTTGCCAAAACGGTTTTGTATAAGTATTTATTTTGAGCAATTACTTAAATAACCATACTCTAAAAAAGATTTATAGACTATTTCTAAATAATTTGGTAATTTTTGTAAGGAGCCACAAGTGTATGTATTGAAGGGTAGGGATGATGATCAAAATGTAAATTATTCAAATCTCCATGTGCCAACGAATAAGGAGGCATTAATTATATCATAACTGTCGACTTAATCCATACAGATGTTAAATAACTCAAACTGAATAATTCTCTAACACTGCTGATTCCCTCATAAAATGGATAAACATGAGATAACTTGGAAAGTTAAAAATCTTATTAAAATAAAAGGGCTTAAAATTGTAAAATTATCTTTTCCCAAGTAAAGATTACATATAATTCTGATATTATTCTAACATCTAAAAATATTTTTAAAAACACAAAGTTGTGCAAAATGAAAAGAAAAAGACAATTGGCAAAAACTATCTCTTTTTGTAAAGAGAACACAATAAATAGGTTAATTAGCAAAGAAGTAGATGGGAAAAAATCAAATTACTTAAGAATCCTTTTAAAATATCAGTGATTCACTTTCAAGGTCAACATATTGGCTAACAATGCATTGGTCCTGTGTCTGGTTAGGATTAGAATACACTATACAGAAATTAATGAAAAGAGTAAGAACAGATAAAACTTGACATGATTTTTCTTCCTGTCTACATGAAGAAAAACTACAATGAAATTAGTACATAAAATCAAAGGCTTAGTGCTTTCCAACATAGATCCATTATTCAAACATAATGCATTATTCAAATTAATTTGTAACAAAATTAACTGTAATTGCAACTTATTTTATATTTCCCCCTTGAAGATATGCAGTCTTCTCATAGCAGTGATGGTAAGGCTGTTTATATATGAACCACTTAAGTATGTACATTTATATATCAAACTAAATGTAGATAAAATACAAAACAGCTGCCTACTTTGAGAAAGAACTCATATTGATCTGTAAAGCCAACTTTGAAGATCTTGGGCTTCTCCGACTTTTTTGTTGGAGTGTAGAAGGCAAGTAGAGATCATCTGCAAGATGTTCCTCGGTGTCTCTTTCTCTTGCATAATGTGCTGAGAAGTTTGACAAGGGAGCCAAACTTCATCACGTGTCTTCTAACTATACATCTAAGTGGATTCATTCCCATGGATGCCCTCAGTTGGTTACAAATAGTTCTGTGGTTTTTGACTAGTGAACTAACATGGAAAAAAATTAGAAGCTCTGGCAGTGGCATTGTTAACATGTGAGCAGGTAACTTGGTGTCTAGGAAAGAAATCTGAAAATTGAGCCATGGGGCTCTGGTCCATGAAGGTTTTCTTATTAGGGTAGGATCAGTACTCCAAGAGGATCATATGATTTGCTGTTTGGTGAAAATCATAGCTTTGTCCAGAATTTATACAATTGGTGGAAGAAAGAAAAAAAACAATTTGACATCTCTTCCCCAAATATAGTAGAGAAGGCTAGAATTTTCAAGAATGACACTGGTAGGGTAGAAAGGGAGAAAGATGAAGAAGAGGAGGAGAAAGGGACAGAGAGGTCCTTTCTGTGGTAAGCTAGAAAGATGAGACACATATATTTAAGAAACATATATTTAAGAATATTTATTATGTTCAAAAGCATTTTTAGATTTATTGAATTGACCAAGGAAAACATTGTAAAAATAGTCATATTGAGATGTGTAGCAGTCTAGAGTGCATTTTATTTCTCAGTTCTCCTTTTCGTAGGCTCACAGGGCATCACTTCATGTTCCTTCCTCTTGCTTTTGTTAACACGGGTTTTACTGATTGCACCATCTGTCCTATAAATGTGAATGTAGTCAGTCCATTGTTGTTGCGTTCAATAGGATCTTTCTGGATAAAACACCAACATCCATCACCTACTCCCCAGTTGTACCACTAATATGTGAGTCTGGCTTTTAAAATATATAAAACAGATCAATTGACTGCATCTTCCTTTAATTTAGCTCAAGAATTGCTTTCGCTACCAATTTGCCCAAATCCCTATATCCTCATTCTACAATTACATACTGCTGCAGTTATTAACTCCTTAAAGTTACGTTCACATATTTGCTCTTGTTTTTCTTGTTGTTGTTATTATTGTTACCGTTGTTTTTTGTTTGGTTTTGTTTTAATTTTTTTCTTTGGTCTCTTTTCCCACCACAATTTTTGTTAATTTTAGAGAAGATAACCTAAATATCTTGGAGTACTTTTCAATGGAAAATTCACCAGCACAAAGCTATATTTGCTTCCATTAAAATATATTTCCAGTAGTCTATTTTCTGTGGAAGTTAGAGAGACTTGTCACATCTCTTGGAGATGGATGTTGTTAGCTGCCTGACCTGGGTGCTGGTAACTGTGTCCAAATCCCCTGAAAGAGAATTGTATGTGCTTACATGCTGAGCCATATCCTCAGCTCCAATAAATTACTCATAATTCATTAAAATGTCATTGATTAACAAAACTAACAGCAGGTGTTAAGAGAGAACAATATATGTTAAAAAAAAAAAGAATTAATAGGTGAATAGACAGATGGATCGATGGGTAAGATTACTCACTTTTCTTCCAAAAAAAAAAAAAAAAAAAAAACTGAGTTCCATTCCCTAAACACTCCTGGTGGCTCAGAATACAGGAACTTCAGTTTCAGTGCACCTCCTGCACTCTGTGGTCACAACACATGAGCTATAAACATATATAGAGGCAAAGCATCCATAAACAAAGAATCAATTTATAAATGAAAGAGAATAAATATTAACTAAAAATAATGATGTTGTGGCAGCAACCCTTTAAGAATATGAAATATAGAGCTGTCAGATTTTTCTAACATATACACGTCACTTTCATATCTTACAGTTCGGTTTGGTGCAATGTTTTATAGGCTTTACATCTGAGGGGCAGTACAATTTATTATTCTTTTTCTTTGTCCCCTGACCTCTAGCAGAATGCATAGTATTTTATGATATTTCTGCAGTTATTCCTCAAGGGAGGAGGCTTTTCTCTGTGTCAGATTTTACTTTAGTCTTTCAAGTCATGCATCCAAAATATCTGTTGTTTTCAATGTTATCTTCAATGTCTGCAAAGCAACAAAGACTATTGAAAATTGATGGTATTGCTTGAAATGCATCTAGAATTCCCAGTTTCTTTTCAAAAATTTCTGTTATCTACCACATCCTCCTGCCCTGTTCTTTCTCTCCACCTGCACTCAAGTTAAATTCCCAAAGAATTGGATGTTTTTGTCTATTTGACTAAGGTAGGTGAAGCCCTGAGATATTTGTGTATTTTCTAGCAATTCCCTAATGTCTTTGTAACACACACAGCTAATGAACAACATTAAGTCACATAAAACTCAACTTGGATACACTGCTTGAATGAACCAGCTATCGTCATCACTTTTGCTTGAAGAAATTTAATTCAATTACTAAGTAAATAGATAATCACGCATTTTATAATGCCAGCTTAAAATGTGCTATAAAGTGAACCACATTTTAGAAGTTTAATAAAAAACCAATTGTCTATTACATTTTCTATTTCATAAACAAGTAATCTTATACATGTACAATTTTTCATCACATTTCTGGGAAATTAGCCTTAACCAGTTATAACATTCAAATTTTCAAATTTATATTCAGAAATCTAATATATATATAATTTTATAGCATATTCCTCAGTTCCCCTATGATGAACAGTGTCTTTAAAGTTATCATACACATTTAAAGATGATAATATTTAACTCTTTCCTCCTGGTTCCTTCATTTTGACAACACT
The DNA here is from genome assembly GCF_947179515.1 of Apodemus sylvaticus. Taxonomy (NCBI): domain Eukaryota; kingdom Metazoa; phylum Chordata; class Mammalia; order Rodentia; family Muridae; genus Apodemus; species Apodemus sylvaticus. The sequence continues at coordinate 33,513,102 of NC_067479.1, read as the reverse complement.
AAGTAAAAGATTAATTGTATATGATAGTTCAAAAAATGTTACTTTAGCACATAAGAATTCTCCAGAAAGGAAGATAACTTGAATACAGCTAAAAATAATATAAAATAAATGTAATTAATAAATACAACATAAATATAATTTAATGGATTTCAGTAGCTACAATAAGTCAAACCTATATATGATTAGAATAAAGAAACCACTATTACTCTTTCAAGTGAATTCATGAAATTCTTAGGAAAGTGGTTGGAATTGGAGAATGTCATCCTAAGTGAGGTGACCCAATCACAAAAGAACACACATGATATGAACTCACACTGATAAGTGGATATAAGCCCAGAAGCTTGGAATACCCAAGAAACAATTCACGTATCAAATGATGGCCAAGAAGAAGGAAGGAGGGGCCCCTGGTTCTGGAAAGGCTCAGTGCTGCAGTGTAGGGGAAAGCCAGGACAGGGAAGTAGGAAGGGGTTGATTTGGGGAACAGGGGGAGGAAAGAGGACTTATGGGACTTTTGGGGAGGGGGGATCCAGGAAAGGGGAAATCATTTAAAATGAAAATAAAGAATATATAGAATAAAAAAAGAAAGAATATGAAATCCAAAAATAAGAGAGAGAAATATACAGAGAAAACAGTTTAAATTTCAAAATAATGAAATGATACAAATGCCAGTGTCTCTTAAGCATTCAATTGTGTCCTCTAAAAACTCTCCCAATTCCTGAGCAATATCAAGATATTTGGAGACAGATAATCTCTATGCGTTGTTATGATCACACTAGAGAAACATCTTTAATATTCACAGGACTATGATGTTCAAATGATATTAATTAATTAATATAAGTTAGCATAAGTTACTTACATATTGAATTTAAAAGAAAATTTTTGGTTCTATGAGTATTTTTCAGAAGAGATATCATGAAATCTGAATTTATGTTTATTCTTATTAATACTAGTATTGTTACTTGTCTATGTACCTTTTATTTATCTTAGCACAAATATGATCTTTTTTTTGGAAGAGAAAAGTACATAGCAAAGACTAAAGACGTTATGAATAAAATTTCAGAAAGAGTGACTGAGATGTTACTCTACCACCACTGAAGAACATAACAAAACAAACTACATAGGTATACAAGTTTTAGTATTTTTGTTAGTTATTTATTCAAAGATTCATAGACATTTGATCTTTATAATATTATATTATATAGAGACCTTCTAGGAAAGGTTGAGACCTTCTAGGAAAATTTGAAGTACATACCGTTTTTTTTTTTAACAGGTATGAAATTTAACAGCTGAAATTTGTCTTTATTTAAGCAGACTTTCTTATGCCTAACTAAGATGTTTTAATTAGTGACAAATGAAAAACTACATGATTCTGGTATTGTTACTGACTAGGTTTCTTCAGTCTTTTGATTGAACCCATAAAATATATAATTACCATTTAGATAGAGTAAATGAATATATTGTTATCTATTAATATACCACAACCCCAAAGCCCTTTGTTAGCCTCTTTATTTCCTAAGAATAAAAAAGTCATGATTTTTCTTATTGTAGTTATAGTATAAATGAACAGGATTTTATGATCATTGTTATATAAGAAGACACCTGCTCTATACAGAATTTAATTCTACCAGTCACAGATCATTTCTGAGGTATTTAGGCTACTCTGGTAGCAGATATTATCTCTTGAAGTCATTGAACACATACCAGCTGACAAGCTAACAGGAAATTGAAAGACAATTTTCAATACTATGCTCCAACTAAATGCCAATTTAGAAACTAAATATAACTCCTGGATTCTGTTTGCACTTTGAAAATTGCATTCCGAAGTTTAATAGTAGAATGAAATTTTCTGTAAGTTCCACATGCTGAAGCCTGGAGGCTTAGGCAAAGTAGGCTCCCAAAAAATATCCCCCTGTTATTTAAAATGTAAAAAAGCAGATCATGCTCTGTACTGTTGAAGCAGTCCTTAGAAGAGGAAAAACATGGGGAATATTGAGCTTTCAGTAACTGTGGTAACTGGGAACAGATAGGATTACAAAATTATGGATTCTACAATTAAGAAAAAAAGGCAGTTTTTGCATAAAACCCAATTTCAATAAAATTCATTCAATAAAAAGTATAGCATGAAAAGCCCAGTTTCCAGACTCAAAATTTAAAAGGCATTGAAATGCCAGGAAAAAAAGCCAATAAGAGCCAATGTGGTAAGAGACAAGTAATAGAAGAGACAAGCAAAGTCACAGGAAACTAATTATCATAGAAGAGTTATGTGTGTGGGAGTAGATGATTGTTGATTTCTTGCTGGAAGTGACACTCATAATGAACTTTGGAGAGTAGTAGAAAATTGGTTAGATGAGTTGGTTTCAGAGACAGATATCCTATGTCCTGGCATATAAACTGGTAAGCAGAACTGAGACAGGGGACAGACAAGTAATTAGTAGAAGAAATTTCACAGGTAATCACTGTAAGATCTGTGGAGTAGGTAGACTCCACAGTATGTAGGAGTTGGAATTTTGACTTACTGTGTAATCAATCTAACACCAGTTGTTAGCGTTTCTTTTCTGCTGAAAGGCACTGTCTACAGCTGGGTCACCGAAACATCTACTTCACTGCATTGTTATTGTGAATTGGGTAATATAGGACGGCAAAGAACAAAGCAAGACAGTGGCACAGAATTGGAACTTAGGGCATCAAATCACTACTAAGAAACAGTTAATATAGTTTGTTTTGTAGAACGGCAAACATAAAGGAGAGCAGAGAATAATTAAAAATGGAACAAAATAAGAGAGGAGGCAAAAAGTTTAGGATTAAATGAGGAATAGCGATCTCTTACTCTGGGATGCTGTAGAAAATGCCAAGGCAACGATTATACACTAATTCTTTCCTTAGTCCTATAGGCTGGGAATTAGCTTGCCTCCACGGTGATATAGTGGTGTTTTGTAGTCCTGGCTATGTGAGCCAACAGACTTTCCTTAGGGACACAGCAAAAAAAGCATCTTGTTTGTCTTCCTCTGCCTCCTCCTCGTTCTCTTCCTTGTTCTCCTCATCATCCTCTTAATTTTTTAAGGTTCTCTCTCTCTCTCTCTCTCTCTCTCTCTCTGTCAGATTTTTGTGTGTGCACACGGGTGCACACATGTGTGTGTATTATGTATACCTAGTCATTTTGGGTTTTTTGGGGGGTGTGTGTATGTGTGTGTGTGTGTGTGTATGTGTGTGTGTGTGTGTTTGTGTGTGTTTTATATATTGTTAAACATAACCTTTTGAGTTAATGTAGGTCTTCAGGACTGACCATCAGAAAGACCTACAGCAAATTTTCTGATCATCTAGCTCTTACAATTTTTCTCTCTTCTCTATAGAAATTTTCTCCAACATTAGGTAGAGGAGTGATTTGTACACTATCAAGATTGGGCTACACAACTCTACATTTTAATTGGTGTTGAGTTTCTGTAGTTGTATCTGTCTATTACAAATAAAAATTTCCTTAATGAGGGGTGAGTTCTACATTTGTCTCTGAGCATAAGAACAAATGTTGAGTGATTTCTTATAGGTGTTATGTCAATTTAGTAAGTTATTGATTATAGACATTCCTCTAATAAAAGTGACTTCACTAAGACTGGGTAGTTATGTAGTGCCAGTCATGATTTCAAGATTGTTGAGCAGGTCTTAAGTTCAATTACAGAGCATTTGATTAACACGGTAATCTTCTCATTCTAATAATGGATGTGTTTTTCAGATCTATTGAACACTGCTATCCCCTTTAGTGTTCTTCCAACTTCTTCTTGGTTTATCTCGCTTCCCTTTGCCAAAGTCGCCCCAACTCCCAACCTTTGTAGGTACACTAACACCTAACCTAAATATCTTCCAAAGCTCTCAGACTTTTTAACCATGACCATACAATAGAAATGTGTTCAGTGGGACAGAAACATGGAGTCACCATAAAAGCAAGTGAGAATTAAATTCATATATAAAAGTGTGAAAAGGGGGTAGTGAGGTGGAGACGGAAAGTAGAAAAGAATTAGGAAATAGAGACTCCAAGCCTGGTGAACTCATCTAGAGGAGGGAAGATGAAGGGTAATTCCGGGACTTGTAAAAGAGTCAGTTATTAAGAGTTACGGGAGGAGGTGAGTAATTGTGAGTTCAGTTTGGAGGATTTTTGTTTTTTTAAATTTAAATAAAAGCAGCTGCACATTCGAACTTGGATTTTTTTAAAAAATTCAATCAAAGTAGCAATGAAGAAGTTCCAAAGTATATACAATGTAGCTTGGTCACATTTATCACTGGCTATGTCTCTAACTCACTCATACCGTTGCCTTACTCTGCTATGTCTAATTACTGCTGCCAATATTCTCATATGATTGTGGGTTCTTTTTTGGCGTCATAGGTAACTTACCCATGGCAACACCTTAAAAGCCTTTCTTTCCCTAGTAGCTATTTACTGTCAAAAACTTCTCAGCCACAGATGACACATTTAGAGCCACTCTGAAACCCATCCTTCCATGGGATTTGTTTTAACCTCTTCAATTTCTGGAGTTCTCATGTGAGCAAGCATAGATAATCTGAGTTTATATTTGTTTGCACCTCAGAATACATTAGATAATATGGGACATTAAAAAAATAGGTGAAAGGTATAGAATGAAAAAGACAGCTCTAAAGGACTGGCCTCTGGATATGATATAGCTATTACACATAGAAAAATCCCAAGTTCTTCAATGAACATGTCCTATAATAGCAAAAGCAAAGCAAACAAACAAATTAAAATCTTAGAGGAAAACTGCTCCTGAACTATACTCTAGCTGAGAGGTACCTATTTTCAGGTTCACATCTCTCTCTGTGCTCTGCACTGGAATGCACTATTTTTATGAGCTTGTTCCATTTAGTTTGGTGACTGCCTTTTGTGTGACAACAGTTCTCTTCTCTATGCTTTATATTTTTTCTTTTTCTCTATTTCCCAAAGCTCTATAAATAAAATTTCAGATCAGAGCAGAGTCTAAAGACTGTTTTACTAAAAACAACAACACTATAAACTGAAAGTAAAATAAATTAGTAAAAGTCCAACACGAATGTTCAACGTTGTCTTCAGCTTGTATATCTCAGTGTCTCTCTTTGAATCATCATGCCCCATTTATGCACTTCTGGCAATGGAGCCTAGAGCTTCCCTTACACTAGGCAAACACTCTAAAATCTAGCTATATCCGTAGCCCTTCTGAGAATCTCTTCATGTCTATATTCCTTATTAGACTCCAATTTGCTGTTGAACACCTGAATTAATTATCCATCTTTAAAAATATTTCACAATAGTTGAAAATCTATTTTGCACTTGTTTTTTTAAAACCTAACCTCAGTAGATTTTAAAATCTTTTCCTTCTGAACTCCTAATATAATTCAGGGTCTGACTTCCTTTAATATCATTTCTTGTAACTATTCTACTCTCTAAACAGCCCCTACAAACATCGCAAGGCAGCTTTTGAGAAAAGACCAAGATCATACTGGCTTAGACTTTGCTATGAAGCCTGGCAATCATAACAAAATTATGGTAAATCTAATTCAGTCTCCTCAGTAACTGGGATTATGGGTGTGGGTTGATATGCCAAGATCCTATCTCACTATTTTTCATGTATTTGCTTGAGACATTCATACACACATATATGATGTATTTTGATGACCTCCCTTTACTACTCTACTCTCTCAATTTTATATGTTTTTGTTTTTTTCTCTTAATTGAAAAACAAATTCTACTCTCATAAAATACATTCCAACCACGGTTTCCCTCTCTCCATTTCCCCCCTACACCCCACCTCCTCTTTCTGCTTTATGTACACCCTCTTTTTTCCTCTTCAGAAAAAAGCAAGCATTCATAAGATAGCAGACAAACCAGACAAAACAAGATATAATAAGACAATGTAAATAATCCTAATATAAAAGCTGGACAGGGAACCCAATAGGAAGAAAAGAGTCTCAAAGCAGTCTTGAGAATCAGAGAAACATTCCACTCTGTGTGTGTGTGTGTGTGTGTGTGTGTGTGAGAGAGAGAGAGAGAGAGAGAGAGAGAGAGAGAGAGAGAGAGAGAGAGAAAGAGAGAGTACATACACATATGCTTATATACACATATGCATATATACATGCAGAGGACCTGGTACAGACCCCCTCCTTGCTTGGTGCGTCAGTCTATGTTAGCCCATGTGAGTACTCATTAATTGATTCGGTGGGCCTTGGTTTCTGATATTAAACTCCCCTGAGTCTTAAAATCTACTCTTCCTCTTCTGCAGGATTCCCACATCTTTGGGATGAACCAAATGCAAATCTCCAATTTAGACTCTCTCCAAATAATATATTACTGTGTATCTCTGACCTTTCTCCCATCTGCTGCCAGGGAAATTTTTCTGATGATAACTGACAAGGTAGGGTTGTAGGAAGATAGAAGGATATCATTGGTAATCATTTTACTGATTTTTTTTTTTTTTTGCCAGTTTGTTTGGTTCTATCCTATGTCTCTGGACTATCCAATCACCTTTTCCTGGCCATGCAGGCAATGTATGACATTGACTTCAAGTTAAACAAAACATTAGCTAGCCACTCCCGCTGGGTCTATGATTTCACAATGTTATTAAAAAAAAATACACACACAGCCGAGTAATAATCTATGATAGAAATATACCATATGTATGGTATAACTCAGAATTTCACAATGTTATTTAAAAAACACACAGCTGAGTAATAATCTATGGTATAAAGATGTACCACATCTTTTTATGCATTCTTCAGCTGAAGGACATCTAGGTTGTTTCCAGGTTCTTGTTATTATGAATAAATCCACAAAGAGCATAATTCAGCAAGTTTCTTATAGTCATATGGAGTATCCTTTAGGGTATATAGTTAATAGTGATGTACCTGCTTCTTGAAGTGCATTGATTTTCAATTTTCTTTTTTTTTATTGATATATTTTTACTTTACATTTCAAATAATTTCTGCTTTTCTGGGTCCCCACTCCCTGCAAGTCCCATAAGCCCTCTTCCCTCCCCCTATTCCTCCATCTACCGCTTCCCGCTTCCCTGTTCTGGAATTCCCCTATACTCTTGCACTGAGTCTTTCCGGAACCAGGGGTCACTCCTTCATTCTTTTTGGACATCATTTAATATGTGGATTATGTCTTGGGTATTCAAAGTTTCTAGGCTAATATCCACTTATCAGTGAGTGCATACCATGATTGATCTTTTGAGACTGGGTTACCTCTCTTAGTATGATGTTCTCCAGCTCTATCCATTTGTCTAAGAATTTCATGAATTCATTGTTTCTAATGGCTGAATAGTACTCCATTCTGTAATTTTCACATGAAGAACTTCGAAGAGCTGAGAAACACTTAAGAAATGTTCAACATCATTAATCATTAGGGAAATGCAAATCAAAACAACCCCGAGACTTCACCTCACACCAGTCAGAATGGCTAAGGTCAAAAACTCAGGAGACAGCAGGTGTTGGTGAGGATGTGGAGAAAGAGGAACACTTCTCCACTGCTGGTGGGATTGCAAGATGGTACAACCACTTTGGAAATCAGTCTGGCAGTTCCTCAGAAAACTGGGCATGACACTTCCTGAGGACCCGGTTATACCACTCCTGGGCATATATCCAGAGGATTCGTCAGCATGCAATAAGGACACATGCTCCACTATGTTCATAGCAGCCCTATTTGTAGTAGCCAGAAGCTGGAAAGAACCCAGGTGTCCTTCAACGGAGGAATGGATACAAAAAATGTGATTCCTAATTTTCTAAGGAAGAACCCTATCAATTTCTAAGTGGTCACTCATTACTTTTTCTGTTACTCCAGATCCAATTCTCAGAGCAGTGCACCTGAACTACAGCATTTTTTCCTTGCCTGCCCATGACTTCTATGGACCTCACAGACCATGTCCCACAACCTGGCTTTTCTTTCCTGTCTCATCATTCCAGTTCATTGAGATCCACTGATTTTGCTTGGGTAGACACCGTTGTTCAATGATAGGCCATACCTATTAGAAGACCAGGAGGGCTGCCTACAGATATTCCCTAGTATCTCCATAACTCCAGACACAATTTTCAGAGTTGTCCATAGGACAGTAACAGCACACCAGTGGCAGATCCTCCTCTACCCTGTCCATGCCTCCTCTGAATCCCTGAGATGAGAGAGAGAGATGAGAGAGAGATTGAGAGAGAGAGGTTGAGAGAGAGATTGAGAAAGAGAGAAAGAAAAGAAATGAAATGAATATATCCCTCAAAGAACTCCAAGAAATATACAAATAAATAAATAAAGCTTCAGGAAACAATAAAACTGTTCAAGAGCTGACAATGGAAATAAAAGCAATGAAGAAAACACAAACTGAAGGAATCTTAGAAATATTTAGGAAAACATATGGGAATGACAGAGGCAAGATTCACCAAAATTGAAGGTATTATAGAAGAAATGGATACACTTGTCAAAATAAATGTTAAATCTGAAAATAGCCATTTCCTATATGTGGGATATGTTCTTCTAGCTGGACCTAAGTGAGAAAGGCCTCAGTGGGAGAGGATGTGCCTATGCTCACATAGACTTGACTGCCAATGTCAGTGGGAATACCCAGGAAGGCACCAACCCACACAGAGGAGAAGGGGAGATGAGAATGGAGGGAAGGATTGTGGGAGGTGGTAACCAGGAGTGAGTCAGTAATCAGGATATAAGGTGAATTCGTTTAAAAACAGAAAGAAGAGAGGAGAGAGAGAGAGAGAGAGAGAGAGAGAGAGAGAGAGAGAGAGAGAGAGAGAGAGAGAGAAAGTGAATCATCATCATCATGTTCTCAAAATGGCCCACAGTTTGAAAAATGATCAAGTGCTAGAGGTTCTCAGACAAGAAATGCTAAGAAAGATATCATAGAAGTTCCCAGAAGAACTATATCACTTCTCCTCTTCAAGGTACTATTGCTAGCTTTTTTTCTTTCTTTCTTTTATATATTTTTTATTTTCTATATTCTTTGTTTACATTCAAAATGCTTTCCCCCCTTCCCAGTTCCCCCTTCCCCATATGTCCCATAAGTCCTCTTCTCTCCATCCATTCTCCTATCATTTCCCCTCTTTTTCTCTGTCCTGGTACTCCCCTACAATGCTGGATCAAGCCTTTCCTGGATCAGGCCCTCTTCTTCCTTCTTCATGGGAATCATTATCTTAGAATAAAGAGTATAAAAAGCTATAACAACAAAATGTACCTAAGAAGAAAATTTTTGTACTCATTTTAATATCAAACAAAATAGACTTCAGAAGAATCAATCTAAAGAGATGGGGAAGGACAACAAATTTCCATAAAGAACACAGCTAGTATAATTACATACCACTTATTACTACCATCAATTACTCCAAATACAATACATAAGAACACAGTGTATATAGATAATAGATGGTTAGGTAGGTAGGTAGGTAGACAGATTGATAGATAGATAGATAGATAGATAGATAGATAGATAGATAGATAGATAGATAGATAGACAGATAGATAGATAGCTCTAGTTTAATAGAAACATTCATTAAATGTCTATCAACAATATCACCAACAACAACAAAAAAAAATCCCAGGGACAGAAAAGTTTAGAACAAGATTCTATCAGATGTTAAAAGAGTAGTTAATGCCAATACTCCTCAAATTATCCCACAAAACAGAAACAGAAGTAGCATTGCCTAGTACATTTTATGAGACCAGAGCTATATTGCAACCCAAACCACATGAAAATTCACCAAAAGTAAATTTCAGACCCATGTCCCTTATGAACATACATGCAAAAACACTCAATAAAATAATTACAACCAAATGCAAGAACACATCAAAATGATTGTCTACCATGAATAAGAAAGTTCCATCCCATAAAAGTAGGGATGGATCAACATGTAAAAATCTTTCAATGTAATCTATCATTTAATCCAACCTAAAGAAAAAACTTTCTTGTTCATCCCCATAGAAGCAAATAAAGCCTTTAACAAAACCCCAATATCCCTTCATGATAAATATATGATAATCATAAGGATACAAAAACAACACTAAATATAATAAAGGCAGCATACAGCAAGTTAATAACCAACATAAAATTCGTTAGAATAAAACCCAAACCAATTCCATTAAAATCAGAAATAAAACAAAGCTGTCCACTCTTTCCATGTAGATTCAGTATATATCATACACAATGTTTTAGGAAGAGCGATATGTCAACTGAAGGATATCAAGGTGATAGAAATTAGAAAGGAAGACATCAAAGCATCTTTCTTTGCAGACCACATAATAGTATACATACATATATATATATGACTGAATACAATCATTAGGAAAGACCTACCATTGATAAACAGCTTTGGCAAAGTGGCTTGATTCAAAATTAAGTCAAAAGAACAGCAATCCTCTTATATAGACATGACAAACAGACAGAAAAAAATGAGAGCAATAACACCATTCACAATAACCTGAAAACTCAATACATTACAGAACTTGAAACGACAATTCTTACTGCCATATAGAAATAAACAAAATAAAACAAAAATAACAAAAACGAACTGAAACAAAACAAAATTAAACAAATCAGGATAGCTAAAGCAATCTCAAACAATTACACAACTTCTTGAGATATTACCATCTTTAACTTCAAGCTCTGTTGTAGTACAGACATACATCAATTAAATCCACATTAAAAAACAAAATGATCTTCACCAATCCTACATCAGATAGAGGGCTAATATCCAATATATATAAAGAACTCAAGAAGTTAGACTCCAGAAAACCGAACAACCCTATTAAAAAATGGGCTACAGAGTTAAACAAAGAATTCACACCAGAAGAACTTCGGATGGCGGAGAAGCATCTTAAAAAATGCTCAACTTCATTAGTCATTAGGGAAATGCAAATCAAAACAACCCTGAGATTTCATCTTACACCAGTCAGAATGGCTAAGATTAAAAATTCAGGAGACAGCAGGTGTTGGAGAGGGTGTGGAGAAAGAGGAACACTCCTCCACTGCTGGTGGGGTTGCAAATTGGTACAACTACTCTGGAAATCAGTCTGGCGGTTCCTCCGAAAACTGGGCACCTCACTTCCAGAAGATTCTGCTATACCACTCCTGGGCATATACCCAGAGGATTCCCCACCATGCAATAAGGATACATGCTCTACTATGTTCATAGCAGCTCTATTTATAATTGCCAGATGCTGGAAAGAAGCCAGGCATCCCTCAACAGAAGAGTGGATACAAAAAATGTGGTATATCTACACAATGGAGTACTATTCAGCCATTAGAAACAATGAATTCATGAAATTCTTAGGCAAATGGATGGAGCTAGAGAACATCATACTAAGTGAGGTAACCCAGACTCAAAAGGTGAATCATGGTATGTACTCACTAATAAGTGGTTATTAACCTAGAAAACTGGAATACCCAAAACATAATCCACACATCAAATGAGGTACAAGGAGAAAGGAGGACTGGCCCCTGGTTCTGGAGAGACTCAGTGAAACAGTATTCGGCAAAACCAGAACAGGGAAGTGGGAAGGGGTGGGTGGGAGGACAGGGAAAGAGAAGGGGACTTAAGGGACTTTCGGGGAGTGGGGGGCTAGAAAAGGGGAAATCATTTGAAATGTAAATAAATTATATCGAATAAAAAAAAGAAATTAAAAAAAAAAAACAAAATGATCAATGGAATGAAATTGAAGAACCAGTCATAAATCCATATGCCTATGAAAACTATGACTTTTGATAAAGAATCCAGACATACATATTGGAAAAAAGACAGCAGTGTCATCAAATGGTGGTGCTCTAACTAGATATTTTCATGTAGAAGAATGAAAATATTTTATCCATATTTAGCACCCTTCACAAACCTCAAGTCCAAGAAGATCAGAGTGTTCAACTTTAAACAAGACACCCTGACTTTCAAGAAGTAAATGCGAGAAATAGACTTGAGCACACAGGCACAGGAAACAAATTTCTGAATATAACAACTATAGTATACCCACTAAAGTCAATGACTAAAGTCAGTAAGTTGGAGCTCATGAAACTGAAAAACTTTCATAAGGCGAGGGACAAAACAGGTGCCTACAGAATGGGAAAAGAAATTTTTTTACCAACACTTTATCTGACAAAATGCTAACATACAAAAATATAAGAGCATAAGAAATTAGATATCAATAAAGTAAATAATTCAAATCAAAAATAGGGTACAGATCTAAAAAGAATTCTCATTAAAAAAAACCACAATATCTGAGAAACTCTTAAAGAAATGTGCAATACCTTTAAGCACCAGAGAAATACAGCTGAAAACTACTTTGAGATTGTCTCAATCACCTGTCAGAATGGTTAAAATTAATAATACAACTGACTGCTCATGCTCGTGAGGATGGGGAACACACACAACACTCTTCCACTTCTGGTGGGAATGCAAACTTGTACAGACACTATAGAAATATTTTGGAGTGTTCCATTGAAAATTGTTTTTTTTCAGATATATTTTTATTTACATTTCAAATGATATCACCTTTCCTGGATTCCCCTTCCCTGAAAGTCCCATAAGCCCTCTTCCCTTCCCATGTTCCCCAGTCAACCCCTTGCCATTTCCTTGTCCTGGTATTCCCCTAAATTGCTTCACGGAACTTTTACAGGACAAGGGGCCTCTTCTTCCTTCTTTTTGGTCATCATTTGATATGTGAATTCTTTCTTGGATATTCTTAGCTTCTGGGCTAATATCTGCTTATCAGTGAGTACATACCATGTATGTTCTTTTGGGATTGGGTCACCTCACTCAGGATGACATTCTCCACTTCCACCCACTTGCCTAAGAATTGCATGAATTCATTGTTTTTAAGGGCAGAGTAGTATTTCATACTGTAAATACACCACATGTTCTATATCCATTTCTCCATTGAGGGACATCTGGGTTCTTTCCAGCTTCTGGCTATTATAAATAGGGCTGCTATGAACATAGTGGAGCATGTGTCCTTATTACATGCTGGGGAATCCTCTGGGTATATGTCCAGGAGTGGTATAGCAGGGTCAACCAGTAGTATCATGCCCAGTTTTTTGAGGAACCGCCAGATTGATTTCCAGAGTGGTTGTACCAGCTTGAAACCCCACCAGCAGTAAAAGAGTGTTCCTCTTTTTCCACAACCCCGCCAACTCCTGTTTTCTCCTGAGTTTTTGATCTTAGCCTTTCTGACTGGTGTGAGGTGAAACTCAGGATTATTTTGACTTGCATTTCCATGATGACTAAGGATATTGAACATTTCTTTGGGTGCTTCTCAGTCATTCAATATTCCTCAAGTGAAAATTCTTTGTTTAGCTCTGTACCCCATTTTAATAGGCTTATTTGGCTCTTTGGAGTCTACTTTCTTGAGTTCTAAGTATATCTTGGATATTAGCCCTCTGATGTACGGTTGGTAAAGATCTTTTCCCAATTTCTTGGTTGCTGTTTTGTCCTTTTGACAATGACCTTTGCCTTACAGGAACTTTGTAATTTTATGAGGTCCCATTTGTCAATTCTTGATCTTACAGCATATGATATTGGTGTTCTGTTAAGGAAATTTTTCCCTGTACCCACATGCTCAAGGCTCTTCCTCAGTTTCTTTTCTATTAGTTTCAGTGTGTCTTGTTTTATGTGGAGGTCCATGATCCACATGGAGTTGAGCTTAGTACAAGGAGATAAGAATGGATCGATTTGCATTCTTCTGTATACTGACCTCCAGTTGAACCAGCACCATTTAATGAAAAGGCTATCTTTTTTCCACTGGATGGGGATGGTTGTAGCTCCTTTGTCAATGATCAAGTGACCAATTGTGTGGGTTCATTTCTGGGTCTTCAATTCTATTCCATTGATATATCTGCCTGTCACTGTACCAATACTATGCAGTTTTTAACACTATTGCTCTGTAGTACTGCTTGAGTTTGGGGATAATGATTCCTCTAGAAGTTCTTTTATTTTTGAGAATAATTTTAGCTTTCCTGGGTTTTTTGTTATTCCAGATGAATTTGAGAATTGCTCTTTCTAACTCTATGAAGAATTGAGCTGGTATTTTGATAGGGATTGCACTGAATCTGTATATTGCCTTTGGAAAGATGGCCATTTTTACTATATTAATACTGCCAACCCAAGAGCATGGAATATTTATCCATCTTCTGAGGTCTTCTTCGGTTTCTTTCTTCAAAGACTTGAAGTTCCTTTCATACAGATCTTTCACTTTTTTGGTTACTATCTTAGTCAGAGTTTCTATTCCAATACAATATTGGTGTTCTGTTAAGAAAATTTTTCCCTGTACCCACATGCTCAAGGCTCTTCCCCAGTTTCTTTTAAACATCATGACCAAGAAGCAAGTTGGGGAGGAAAGGGTTTATTCAGCTTACAGTTCCAAATTGCAGTTCATCACTAAAGGAAGTCAGGACTGGAACTCAAGCAGGTCAAGAAGCAGGAGCTGATGCAGAGGCCATGGAGGGATGTTTCTTACTGGCTTGCTTCCCCTGGCTTGCTCAGCCTGCTCTCTTATAGACCCCAAGAGCACCAGCCCAAAGGTGGTACCATCCACAAGGGGCCCTCCCCACTTGATCACTAATTGAGAAAATGCCCCCCAGCTGGATCTCATGGACGCACTTCCCCAACTGAAGCTCCTTTCTTTGTGATAACTCCAGCCTGTGTCAAGTTGACACATAAAACTAGCCAATACAATTGACCCCTTGTCAACTTGACAAACACATCACTATTAATCCTCAACCCTTACTTTCTTATTCATCCCCAAGATCTAAATTACTTTAAAAGTCCCACTATCTTTACACATTAAAAGTTCAATCACCTTAAAATGTCCAATATCTTTAAAATTCAGAGTCTTTTAAAAATTCAGTCTATTAACTGTGGGCTCCACTAAAATACTTTCTTCCTTCAAGAGGGAAACATATCAGGGCACAGTCACAACCAAAAGCAAAACTCAAACTCCAATGGTTCAATGTCTGGGATCCAACTCACAATCTTCCAGGCTCCTCCAAAGGCGTGGGTCACTTCTCCAGCTCTGCTCTTTGTAGCACACAGCTTGTCTTCTAGGCTCCAGCTGCCTGTACTCCACTGCTGCTGCTGTTCTTGGTGGTCATCGCATGGTACTGGCATCTCCAAAATGCTGCTATTTTCCACTGTAATTATGCTTCACCAATAGCCTCTCATAGGCTCTCTTCAGGGTGACAAGCCTCTGCTCCTATGCATGACCCCTTCAAGTCCTGGGCCATCAATTGCGACTAAGGTTGCACCTTCACCAATGGCCTTCTGTGGCCTCCCACTGTGCCAAGAGCCTCAGTTGCTCTTCATGACCCCATGCTCTTCATGCCTTCAAAACCAGTACCATCTGGGTGACTCTTACACAGTACCAAGTCCAGTCACAGCACAAAATGCAACTGTGGCTATCTCTGGAACACACTCTCTGTGCTCTCAGAAAACACTTCCAAGAAGATTTCATCTCAGTGATGCTGATCTCTTCTTAATCACCGCTAAGCTAACCAGCATCAATAGTCCCAGTAACATAAAAGTTTGCTTTAGTGGTTCTGGTATCTTGTTACTTACAGCTGATTCTTCAGCCCCAGCTAACCAAAACCACAGAATCATCACAATCAAAACATGGCCACTGTAAGAGTCTTTAATCTTCCCTCTGAAATTTCACAAGCCAGGCCTCCATCTTTTGCACTATTCTTAACATTGTCTTCCAAGCTCCTACAGAACTTTCCACCTAGCTCTTAATATCCTAATGGCTTTTCTAGCTCAAAGTTCGAAAGTTCTTCCACAGTCCTCCCCAAAACATGGTCAGGTTGTCACAGGAATACCCCACTATGCTGGTACTAATTTGTCTTAGTCAGAGTTTCTATTCCTGAACAAACATCATGACCAAGAAGCAAGTTGAGGAGGAAAGGGTTTATTCAGCTTACAGTTCCAAATTGCAGTTCATCACTAAAGGAAGTCAGGACTGGAACTCAAGCAGGTCAAGAAGCAGGAGCTGATGCAGAGGCCATGGAGGGATGTTTCTTACTGGCTTGTTTCCCCTGGCTTGTTCAGTTTGCTTTCTTATAGACCCCAAGAGCACCAGCCCAAAGGTGGTACCAACCACAAGGGGCCCTCCCCACTTGATCACTAATTGAGAAAATGCTCCCCAGCTGGATCTTATGGAGGCACTTCCCCAACTGAAGCTCCTTTTTCTGTGATAACTCCAGCCTGTGTCAAATTGACACATAAAACTAGCCAGTACAGTTAGAGTCACAGCAAGATACTTTATTTGTTTGTTTATTTTAAACAAAGAAGTCCATATAGTGCTGCCAGCATGCTTACAGGTATAAAGTCATCTATTGAAGCATGAGTAGCCTTTCACAGACTATGTTGTTGAATAAAACTGACTCTGTCCAGCAGCTACAATGAACTAATTGTTTCTCAGCTAAGGATGGGGTTTTAGAGCTATGACTCTCCTCCATAGCAGTGAATTCTCTGGCTGGATCTTGCTCTAATCTTATACATATACCAGTGAGTTAGTCTGGCATATCTCTGAGTTGGAGGCCAGCCTACTCTGGATATCCTCCTAGACTATCCAAGACCATAAAGTAAGACCAATATTCAAATATGCAATAAAACAGAACAAGAAAAAAATACAATTGGTTATATTCCTCATATTTCATTCTTAAAGAGAAGAGGATAAAAGCATGGATTACATCATTTTCCTAAACTACAAACTTCATCAAATTTAGGTTCTTCCTCTTAGAAATCCCAGTAATGATGAAAATATTTTTTTAACTCCAGTCTCAGCAGGTGAAATTCTCAAGAGGATTTTCATTTTCTACCAACTTGGGATTTTCTTGATAGTCAAATTTGTATTTCAAATATCAGGGTGAATAACAAAATGTAGTAAGAAATTTAGATTTCTGTAGTTCTCAGTATTATGTTTAGTGATGGAAGGAATGGTTCATTGACTAAATTATTAATCAGGATAAACGTGTGAAAAATGCATCATCACAGAAAGAAGTGCTTCTGAAGTAAACTAATCCATTACATTAAAAAGTTTTTTTGTATTGCTATGGACAAAGTCACTTATTAGGAATGGAGATATGGCTACGTGAGGTGTGAGTACACATGAGTTCAGAGGTAATAATACAACTATAAACAACAACAAAAAATGGAAAAAAATAGATGGAGGAATCTCTCATATAAACTGATTTTTATCCTTCTAAAACTTTGGGTCTTTTTGGAGAATTCTAATGATGTGTTAAATCACAGAAGTACTTTAGACTTTTCTTCACAGTGCTTAAAATCCCTGTGGGAACTTGAGTGTGTCACAATTCGCTGAGAAGACATCAATTAGGTTTCAGTATTCAATGTGTTGCCAACAATGTCTACTAACTTGAATTTCATCAGTTGGTAGGTTTAAAACAAAAGACAATGTTAAGTTTTTATTGCCCTTATAATTTGCTGTGATTTAGGTATGGGGGGTCTCTATTAGAGAGCAAAGAAAAATTCTGAAGTAGCAGTTCTTTAAGAAAGCACACATTCACAAAATAATTTGCAGAAGATGACACTGGTTTTAGATATATAATATATTATCAGTGGCATGGGTAATATAAGAATCCTCAAATTTTTTGCTGCCTTCAATTTGTGGTATGTTTTGCTTCCTAACTGAAGCATGGAAGGAAGCAGTTAAGTGTTTAAACACTCACTGATCATGGGAAAAGACAATTAGGATAGAGAATTGATTTGCTAACATGTACATTATCTAAATGATAAACTCTTTGTCATCTTAGAAAAAGTGTGGAGATTAATGAATTATTTTATAATCTGTTATGACTTTATGAAAAATATTAAATTTGTAAATTCCATATGATGCAGTGATAAAATGCATTTGGGTTATTTGGATATTATTTGCCAAATCACTAGTCTACAACTTAGGTAGAGACTTGTTGCTAGATCAGATGCCCTATAGACAACCAGAACACCTGCTCCCAACACAGGCAGAGACCTTGTGCTCAACAAGAAACCAAGTTGACCAACAAAAGTCCAGATCCTATCTCACATGGAAACCCTCTGCTCAAGCACAAAGGCCAGAAGACCCGA
This sequence comes from Apodemus sylvaticus, assembly GCF_947179515.1. Taxonomy (NCBI): domain Eukaryota; kingdom Metazoa; phylum Chordata; class Mammalia; order Rodentia; family Muridae; genus Apodemus; species Apodemus sylvaticus. The sequence goes on along the minus strand of NC_067479.1, from coordinate 33,495,015 downwards.
GATGAAGCAGAAACCAAGGAACAAAGTACCTATCCAACAAAGACCAGTCCACAAAATCATATCTAGACATATATTCAGCCCTTACATGACTACACCCCAGTGTACGAAGACAAGAGGCAACAGTATTTCACCGCCAGAGCCCAGCTATCCTACTAAAGTAATCCCTGAATATTCTAAAACATCTGAAGCATAAAAAAGACCTTAAGCCAACTTAAGGTTAGAGATTAGAGAAGTCTCTAAAAGAAAAGTGAATAAACCTCTTTAAAAAATCAAACAAAATAATGGAAAATACATGAAGTTTACACAGCTGTGCCACTCCTGAGCATATACCCAAAAGATGCTACAACATCCCACGAAAACAATTTATTCAAATATGTTCATAGCATCCTTATTTGTGATAGACTGAAATTGGAAGCAACTCTGCTGTTCCTTAACCAGAGAATTGATACAAATTAATCTGTGCTTCATTTACACAGTACAATACTATTCAGCTACTAAAAATTGGGACAGGTTAATGGATGGAAGTAGACAATATCATCCTGAGCTTGGTAACTCAGTCGCAAAAGAACATGCTTGGTACATACTCACTGATAATTGAATATTAGGCAAAAAGTACCAATAATACACCCCACAGACTCTAAGAAGTTAAACAAGAAGGAAAGTCCAAGAGAGGATGCTGCAATTCTGCTTAGAAGGGGGAACAAAATTATCATGGGAGGCAGAAGGTGGGAGGGGCCTGTTTAGGGGTTGAGGAAGGGGAAAAGGGAAACAAGTCAGTTATAAGGGGCTTCAGGAGAGAACCCAAGATGGTTGGCAGAATGAATAGAAATGTGCTGCAGCTGGGAGTGTGGAGTGGAGGGGGGAGATTCTCTAGAAGTACCAGGTGCCTGGGATGTAATAGACTCCAGGACTCAGTGGGGATGACCTTAGTAGAAATGCCCACAAGTGGAGAGATGAAACCTGAAGAGACCATCTCTGGTTCTTATACAGAGCCCCCAGTGGAGGGATGGGGACACCAACTCACCTTCAAATTTTTTGATCTAGAATTTTTCCTGTTTCAAAGAAATGAAGGAAGAAAATGGAACAGAGACTTTTCAGTTATTAAAAGTTATGTCCTGAATCCAAGAGCATCCAGGTTGGTAAAAAAAACATTGCTGAAACTTATCCCACACATCAATGCTCAAACACTGATAGTGGGAGACTTTAATACCCCTCTCTTAAAAGTGGACATGCCATTTAAACAAAACCTAAATAGATATATTGCAGTTAACTAATGTTAAAAGACAAATGCATGTGACACATATCAACAGGACATTTCACTAAAACTTAAAAAGAATATCCCTTCTTCTAAGAACCTCACAGAAAGTTCTCTGAGAAATAATATACTTGATCGCAAAGCAAGTCTCAACAAATAAATTAAAATTGAAATAATTTCTGGAGTCCATCACAACACCACAGATGATAGCTGGATTCTAACAACAACAGCAACAACACAACGCCTATAAACTTATGGAAACAGAATGGCTACTGAATCAAGAAATAAAGATACTAAATACTTCCTAGAATTCAGTGAATATGAACACACAACATATTCAAACTTATGGTGAAAATGAAATCATAGTAGAGGATACTTCATGGCGCAAAATGCCGACACGGAAAAAATGAATATAAAAAAAGGAAAAGAAGAAAGAATAAATATTTCTCACTAGCAACTTAGTGCTATCAAACTATAAAAGCTATCAAACAAAAGGAAAGAAGCAATTCAAGACTTGAAATATTCATATTGAAATCAACATGAAATAATGAAATTAAAACTGTAATCAATAAACTAGGAACAAAGAAAGAGAACAATACAAATAATCAATGAAACAAAGAATTGGTTCTTAGAAAAAATCAACAAGATAAACACATTTAAAACAACTTAAACACAGAAGCAAAATACTCAAATTAACAAAATAGACAAACAAATGGAGGGCACCATTACTACAGACATGGATAAAAACCAAAGAATCATTATGTCATACTTTAAAAACCTCTACTCCACAAACTTGCAAAATCTAAAATAAATAGATAATTTTCTCAATAGTTACAACTTATATAAATTAAATCAAAATCAGGTAAACAATTTAAAGAATTCTATAACACCTAAGGAAATGGAAGCACTCATTAAAATTCTCCCAATAAAAAGAGAAAAGCCCAGGGCCAGATGGTCTTAGCACAGAATTATTCCAGACTTACAGAGACAAGTTAATACCAATAAACCCCAAATTATTCACTAAATATTCACTACATAAACAGAAGAATTTTCTAATTCTTTTGATGAGTCCACAGTCACTTTGATACTCAACACATAAAGATTTAACAAAGAGAGAAAATTATAGAACCATTTACCTTTGGAACATAAAAGTTAAAATATTCAATAAAATAATGGCAAACTATAGATGAAAACACCTCCAAAAGATCTACCAACATGGTCAATAAGGCTTCATCTCAGAGATGTAGGAGTGGTTTAATATATCAAAATCTGTCAAAGTTAAACCACCATAAAAACCTGAAAGAAATAACACTATATGATCATCTCCACAGATGCCAAATGCCTTTGACAAAAAATGCCATACCGCTTCATGAAAGTAAGGCTGAGAGATATTGGGGATGAAAGTGATATACCCAAACACAATACAAGCAAGTTACAGCAAACACAGAGCCAAATTAAATGAAAAGAAACTCACAGCAATTTCACTAAACTCAGAAGACAGCGCTGTCTAGTCTCCATATTTATTCAATATAGTACTTGTAGTTTTAGCTAGAGCGATATGACATCTGAAGGAGAGAAACAGGATAAAATTCAGAAAGGAAGAAGTCAAACTATTGTTATCTGTAGAAGGCTTGATACTATAAAACCAAAGTTATTTTACTGGGGAATCTCTACAGCTAATAAGCTCTTTCAGCAAATTGGCTGGATACAATATTAAGTAAAATAAATAAATAAATAAATAAATAAATAAATAAATCAGTAGTCTTCCTATATATAAATGACACACAGACTGAGAAATGAAGGAAATAACACCCTTCATAATAGCCTGAAGCAATATAAAATGTCTAGGGGTAACTCTAACCAAGAAGGTCAAAGAGTTGAATGATAAAATCTTTAAGTCTTTTAAGAAAGAAATTGAAGAAAATAACAGATGATGGAAAGATCTCCCATGCTCATGGATCAGTAAAATTACCATAGTAAAAATGACCATCCTACCAAAAGTAATCCACAGATTCAGTGAAATCCCCAACAAAATTCTTCAATCTCACTTGGGAGAGAGAAGAAAGCAATCACAATCACAGAAGTGGGGAGGGAGGGAGAGACCTGGGTAGGAAAGGGACAGGAAGGAGAAGAAGAGAACATAATCAGGTATTAGGTGGAGGAAAAGGACTAAAGTCCTGAGGACCAGCAGAAAGAATGGAAACAGGCAACCTCAGGAGGTAGGAGGTGGGGGGAGCCTCTAGAATATACTAGAGACCTGGGATGTGAGATACTCCCAGAACTCAAAGGGAGCACCTTAGATGAAAGGATGCCCTGTAGTGGGGAGAGGGAACTTGTAGAGCCTACCTCCAGCAGAAAGGCAGGGGTATCAAGTGGGAGAGGGGGTGGCCATCCCACAGTCAAAAACTCTGATGCATAATTGTTCCTGCCTGAATGAACTGTAGGCATGAAAAATGGTGAAGAACCTGAGGAATGGAGATCCAGACCCAAAGTGAGATCCAGCTCAAGGGGAGGATGCAAGGCCTGACATTATTACTAAGACTAAGGAGTGCTCACCCAAAGGGACCTAGCATGACTGCCCTCCGAAAGACCCAACAGGCAGCTGAAAGAACCAGATGCAGATATTTATTTCCAACCAATGGACAGAATCTATTGATCTGTGGTTGAATTAGAAAAAAAAAAAAACTGGAAGAAGCTAAAGAGGAAGGTGACCCTATAGAAAGACTAGCAGTCTCAATTAATCTGGACCCCCTGAGACCTCTCAGACACTGGACCACCAACTAGGCAGCATGTGCCAGCTGATATGAGGCCCCCAACACATGTATAGCAGAGGACTGCTGGGTCTGTGTTCTATCAGAGATGATTCACCTAACTCTCAAGAGACTGGTGGCCCCAGGGAGTGCAGAGGTATGGATGGGTAGGGAGAAGGGCTGGAGACATCCTCACAGAGAGGAGGAGGGGGAGAAGTATGGGATATGGAACAGTCAGAGGGAGTACTGGGAGGAGGATAAAATCTGGAGTATAAAAAAAAGATAAAATAAAATTTAAAAAAATTAATTCAATTCATTGTAGACCTTCAGGAAAAAGAAAACAACAACAACAACAAAAAACCCCAACAAATAAACAAGCATCATCATCATCATCAACAGCAAACCATCCAGGTATCACTATCCCTGACTTAAAGCTCTTCTACGAAACTATAGAAATAAAAATACACATAGTATCTAGAAAAAAGAGACATTTGCTTCAAGGGTATCTAATTGACTCACACACCTATAAGCACCTGCGTTTTGATAAAGAATCCAGAAATGCACAATGAAAAAAGGACTGCATCTTCAACACTTGGTACTAGTCTAGCTAGACATTGTCATAGAGAAGAATGCAAATAGATCAAGATACTAGGTATCAATAAACCAAACAATCTCAACAGAGAATTCTCATTAAAGGAACAGCAAATGACTGAGAAACACTTAATGAAGTGTTGAGATCTTTAGTCACAAGGGAAATGCAAGTCAAAACTATTTTTGAGATTCCATGTTACACTGTCAGAGTGGCTAAGATCAATAACCCCTATAACAGCTCATCCTGGTCCTGATGTGGAACAAGCAGAATACTCCTTCGTTTCTACTGGAAGTGAAAACTTAAACAGCTTTTGTGGAAATCAATGGTGTTTTCCTTAGGAAAATAATTCTGCTCTTGGCATATACTCAAAAGATTTTCCCTCATCTACAAGTACACTTGCCCAATTGTATTCCTAGTGGTTCTGATCGTTTGCATATGTTAGGCCCAGGGAGTGGCAGTATTAAAAGGTGTGGCCTTGTTAGAGGAAGTGTGTCACTGTGGGGTTGGGCTTGGAAATCTTCCTCCTAGAGGAATGATTTCCTTCCTCCTAGAAGACTTCCACATGAGAATGAATGCCCAGTCTGTCCCTGGCTTCCTTCTGATGAAGATGGAGAACTCTCATCTCCACCTGCACCATGCCTGCCTGGATGCTGCCCTGCTTCTGCCTTGATTACAATGGACTGAACCTCTGATCCTGTAAGCTAGCTCCAATTAAATGTTGTAATTTATAAAGCTTGTCTTGGTCATGAGGTCTGTTCACAGCACTAAGACAGTGGCTTTATTCATAATAATCAGAAACTGGAAACAAACTTAGATGTTCCTCAACCAAATAATGTATAAAGAAAATGTGGTATATTTATATAATGGCAAATTACTCAGATGTTAGAAAAAATGAACATCGAAAAATGGTATGCATATTGATGGAATTAAAAATAATCATCCCAAGCAAGGCAACTCACAAGAAAAAAGGTAAGTATCATATGTACTTACTTATAGGTGGATTTTAGTTGTTAAGTAAAGGACATTTATACTGCAGTTCACAGACCCTGAGAGGTTAGGGATCTAGTGAGGATGCATGGCTATCTTCAGAAAAGAGAAAATGAGATACCTTCTGCAGAGCCAGTTTGGGTATGGATGGAAACAAGAGTGATGAGGTAGAGAAGAGAGGAACTGAGGGAGAGATAACTAGAATAGGAGGGCACTGAGGGAATGGTATGGAATTCTAGCGTCGTAGAAACTTTCTAGAAGCTATGACAATGACCTGAGAAAGGACTTATAGTAATGGAGAAGATTGGAATCTGAACCAGCCATACTGTGTAACTGTAATGCTCACAGTCTTGGGACTAGGACAGACAGCAACACAGCCTCAGAAGTTCTACCCAAACCTGTCCTGCATGTAAGACATGCTGGGGCAATGGATTCTCAGAGGTATTGGGAGTGGCCAACAAGGCAAATATGACCAGATGGCCAGGATCCAGAAGATGAATATCTCAGAGACCTAGGACAGAACCAAATAAGACTGAAAAAAAAGTCCATGAAATGATTTCTAATGATATTCTCCTATATCTGTACCCAGCCTAATTTACCATCGGAGAGACTTGTTCTGGCAGCTGCGAGGTGAATCTCCAGGAATCTGCATCAGAAGGTGAGAAAGGATTGAAGTAGACAAAGGGTTTGAAGACCCCTGGAGAACAGTGTTCACAGAATCAACTAAGCAGGACTCAAAGAGACTGATGTACTCTGGAAGGGTCTGTGCCAGGTACTCTGCATACATGTTGTGGTTATTTAGCTTGGGGTTTTTTTGGTGGAACTTATAGCAAAGGAAGCAGAGATGTCTCTGACTTGTTTGCCTCCTTTTAGCACCCTTTTCCACTTCTAGGTTTTCCTAGTCCAGCCTTGATGTGAGGATTAGTGCCTAATCTTATCATTTAGTGTTTGTTATGCAGTGTTGGGTGGATAGCACTGCCTGCGAAGCCTGCCCTTCTCTGAAGGGAAATGAAAGAGCAGTGGGTCTTGGGGAGAGGGGAGCTGTAGGCATAATGCTTTTTGTACTGTGTAAAATTTATCCTTAGGTTATCCAAATGTTGGTTTCTGTGGCCTCATAACTCATCTCAATCATGACATAGCATTCTAATGCTTATACCAGGAAACTCCTGTCTCAAGATTCTGTAAATAGTCCTTACCATTTATTCTCTAACTTGTCAATAAATGCTGATCACCCAATGGCTGGTCAGAAGAGAGAGTAGGGTTGGATGCCTGCCAGCCAAAGGAGAGGGGCAGACAGGAAGATTCAGAGAAGCAACCACTATGGAGGAATTTCAGCCATAAAGAAAGGGTCCAAAAACCAGATCAATAATAATATGCAAGTATCATGGGATGGGGCTGGGAGATAGCCAGATTACCATAGGCGGTAAACGCAGATCATGTAACAGCTTAGCTATTTAGGTGCAGTTTTGGATAAATCCTTTTTTTTCCTGCAAGAGAGAGACCTAGTCCAGGTCTTATTTAATAATACTAGTTCACTTGACTTTAATCTGGTTGGCATTATAAAATCTTCCGTTTTATATTTCTTAGCTGTCATGTTCAAACCTCTGCTTTCTCCAATAAAATTAGAAAATCACATGCTTGGTATGCTCAAGTGTCAGGGGCCAGAAGAGTTGCTCATATTCAGGTATTGTTCTGTGCAGACTTCAGGACAATGACCTCAATGTGTTCTAGCTTAATGCTTCAAAAAACACGAAAGATACAGAGGAAACAGGATGACTCATGTAAACCAGCATAGAAAAGCAGTTCATGATGTTCTTTCACCTTTTATTTTTGCCATGTCACTAAAGTCTGTCAGTGATCACGTTACTGGCATTGGACTCAATCTTTGAAGATATGTGATAAGATAAGCAATTCAATACCTCCTCCTGGTGTGAAAATTGTATGAAAGTTACCTTACATGGTCTTTGAATAAATGTTGAAATATTGTGAGAATAAAAGCTCATCCAGGATGAAAATTGTAGGTTTGGGTGAACTACAAAGGTTTACAAAGAGAGACCATAAGTGTTTGTCTTAGTTAGGGTTTACTGCTGTGAACAGACACCATGACCAAGGCAAGTCTTATAATGGACAACATTTAATTGGGGCTGGCCTACAGGTTCAGTCCAGTATCATTAAGTTGGGAACATGGCAGCATCCAGTCAAATAGTACAGGAGAAGATGAGAGTTCTATATCTTCATCTGAAGGCTAACAGAATAATAGATTCCAGGCAGCTAGAATGAGGGTCTTAAATCCCACACCCACAGTGACACACCTACTCCATACCTATTACAACAGGGCAACACCTTCTAATTGTGCCATTTCCTGGGCTGAGCATATACAAACCATCACAGTATTTATCTCAGACACACACACACACACACACACACACACAAGGATCGAGATAAAGAGAGATAGACATACACAGAGCTACACAGAGAGAGAGACATACACAGAGATATACAGAGAGAGAGAGAGAGAGAGAGAGAGAGAGAGAGCGAGCAAAGGCAAGACAAAAGCAGACCCCAGAGCACCAAGAGAAGACAGCCTTAAAAAGCAAGTCAACCATTTCTCAACTGTAGCCATGAGTACATTGAACTTCTATCTAGATTTTGATCTGTTTTGCATTTTGACCTCTAGACCTTAAAAGCAGTGCATTTATGTTATTTGAAACCACCTACTTTAGGATAATATGCTACAGCAGAAATAAAACATTCAAATTCAGAGGGTCAAAGAATCATTCTATGGACAGGTTTTAAAACAATCATGCCCATTATTTCCTGAGAAATGAGACTTAAATCAGTTCATTAAAAACTAGATTATGTTGCTGCCATGTGCTACCATTGATTACATGCTAATGATATAAACATGAATTAAACATAATTCTTCCCTAAATATACTCACAGATAGTATTCATGGAGGCACTTTCTGAAACTCTAAAGGGCAATAAAAATGTAATATATTATGAATCACTTCTCAAGTTTAATATTCAACTCAAGCATTCCTTAGTTTACTAAATCATAAATCAGAATCAATATTTCAACAGATTGGAATTATGCATACATTATGGGTAAATTGCAAACAAATACAGAAGATAATTTTAAAATTAAATGTCAATAAGATTTGCAATAGGCATTTACCATGTCTCCAAGTACAAAAACCTGTTAGAACAAGTAAGCTGTGGTCAGTGTTTATGCAAAATGTGTGCTAATGAGCCTCTAGTACACAGAAGCCTGGTCCCCAGGGTTGTGTGTCTAGGATGGTTCATTCTCTCACTGAACTATAAGGCAGCTAACAAGATGTCCAACTGTGATTTGGACACATATCCACTAGAAACTAGATAGAGATTGATAATTTATTTTGTATAGGTCATTGAACTGATACTATTAGATGACAATTTGTGGTCAATATTGATAGAAGTATAAGTTGAAATGAGCCCCAAACTCCCCCAAAATGTAATCTTCACACTCTTACCAGATAAAGCTATATAAAATAAGCTACGAGCAGGAGTCTCTCAAGTGGGATATCTATTCTTGTTTTGGCATTTTGGTTTGAGAACACCTTTGTACTTTGGGAGATTGTTAACAAGCCCCAAATTGTGACTAGAATGTAAAAAACATTAAAATAAAGTTGAGGTAAAATAAACATTTCTTTACAGAAGTGTATCTATTCTATTTTTTTTTTTTGACAAAAGTTCATGTTTCAAATGATAACTGACTTAATGTTTAAGTGCTAAGAAATCGATGTTCTCAAGAAAGCTTAGAGGAATGGTGTTCAGTGGCCTGCTCTGGGTACTGGGGGAGCCCACTTTCCGCAGGCACAGCTGTTGGCAGCTGGCCAGCATCTCAGGCAGGCAGCTGGCAGGGAAGGCATGGGCTCTGCCAGCTGGAGCTAAAAAATTAAAATTAAAATTGAGGGGAAAAAAGCCCTGAGGCACACACGCATAACAATCAAACCTTCTTGGTTTCTGGTGTTCTCCCTTATTTTTCAACCCTTCGGGAAGCTTAGCATGAAGATAGCTCCTCCTTCCCCATTCCACCATCTGGGGCTGCTCCTTTCCAGTTCTGCTTTCCATGTAGGAGCTTTCCTGCCTTCACTCACAATGAGTCAAGCAATGTGCTGAGAGCAGGTGTGTGTGTGTGTGTGTGTGTGTTTGTGTGTATCCTGTGTGTGTGTATGTGTCTAGATAAACAAAAAATATAGTGGCTATGCGTCTCAAAATAATCTGAGCTGATGATCTCACTTACAAAATGTAGAAGAGAGCCACGTGTAGGTGGAGGGTAGTAAATACATAATAGGAAGATGCAAGTGAAAACCTCTTTACAGAGAATGCACTTGCAAAAATGAATGCAGAAGCACATGGAAGTTGAATTTCAAAAGCATTCATTCAGCACTAGAATAGTGAGCTGCTATGACAAAAGGTACCAAGATCATCATTTATGTACGACTTATGATATATTTAGGCATGGCACTGTGACTTAAGTAGTTCCAGCACATTCAGAAGGTTTTTTTTATTATTATTATTATTCTAGGTCTAGTTCCTGTAGACCAAGTACAATCTCAGGAAGAAGAGGACAATATTTCCTTTTAATTAGGTAACAATTAATTATAGTTTCTATTGACGGTCTTTCACCAAGCCTAGAGTATAAGATAATTTGCTGAGCAACCTTGTCCAAAACTCCAAGCTAAAGCTTAGAACTTCTATTAAGAACAAAATCCATTACTAATAGAAAACTAGTGCTGCTTGGAAGTAAGCAAGCACCAAATGCACACAAGCACATATCTAATAGAAATTTAGTTTTGTAATTCTCCCTATAAAGTCCTTCATTCTAAGATCTATATTTCCAGGCTACCCTGAGAATCATTTAATGATCCATATGTATTTTACATAAGTAACTAATAAGACATTTGTAGAAAACATTACAGTCATATAACATACACTATTTAGAATATAATAAAATAGAATTTTAAAATGATATTGTATTTTCACTGAAACATAGAGAATTGAGCAGACATTATATGAGCCAGAAATATAAGTTGGTCAGTAGATATCTTGACTTATGCATGAATGCCACTATAAAATAAACCAAATATTCATAAAAGCTTTATTCTGTGAAGTCAACAAACCTCAAGTACAAGTAGCTTTTTCCACCCAGCATTTTATCCTATCTCTCAATTTAACCATCAAAATTTGATCTATGTGAGCCTCAAGGTGAGGCATTACTGTTCCCAAAGTCACAGTATATTCCATGTAGTCACATTACATGCATAATGAAGGTGGCAGAGAGCTACAAAGGATTTTTATCAACTCAAACAGGAATAGAAAAACTGTCTAAGAGCGATTTATGGTGTGTACTTTCAAAAAGTATGAAAAGAAGTTTGGGGTCAATTCAAATGTCTTTAGGGAAAATTATGTCACTTATAGATATTTTGAAGAAAAGAGAGAATTTTTACCTTGAAGGATTTTTAAGGCTTTGTTCTGCTTTCTACATTTTTCTTCAATGTACATAGGTGTTGAATAGTATTATTGACTATTCAAACAAAAACTCAAAGACTAGGGAAATTTGGGGAATAGGTATTTTCTCTTTAGGTATGTGATCAGCTCACCTTTCACAAAGGGCCTTTGTTAGAAACTGAGGCACTACGTTTGATTAGAAACTAAGGTGCAAATCTTCAGAAGAATAAAAATCATTGAGTCTATAAATAAAGGCACCCCATTCCAGTTTATTCTTCATATTCTTCACATCCTATTTCTGAGATTCAGCAAAAACTTTATTTTATTTTACAAGGCAATAGAATGATATGGATATATGTTGACGGACTTAAAATCAGTAGTTAGTATATACTGACAGATAACAACCACCCTGTTAGGTACTTATCTGGATTGTAACACTGACTAATTATATGATCTTAGAATGACAGCTTATACTCCCTGTGCCTGTTTGCTTTTGTGGATATTAGGAATGGTGAGCACTGTAAAGTTAAATGCATATACAGGGTTTATCATGATTTACTTATTTACCAGCACAAACCCTTTCTTATCCATTACTCAGTAGGTAACTTTTCTTTACCTTTCATCATTCTCTTTATTTATCTTTATTTATCATTCTGAAGACTTGGGTGTTACATGGGAGATAGGGGTCTAAAATCAACAAATGGAGGAAAATTTGCCTGATATTCTAAATAAATACTAAGAATTTATTACTTGACTATAAGGTAAAATAAATTTATTCACATTTATACATGTCTAAATGAATTCAAGGATGCATGAATGTGTTGCCTTTAGTCAAACAGTACATACAATATTCCTCAGAAGACCTACACATTGACTCAAGTCTCTCACTACTGAGGATTCTTCAGAAAACATTCCTGAGCCTTCACTCTTTCTGTGTTTGTGGTTTTACATTTCGGCTAGAAAGTGTTTTTCTTGGTCAATAATTAGTTCTTCAATAGCTTTCTCCAGGAGGTCCAAAGATCCAATCACCACAAGTTATATCAGTACACCTTAAAGTTCTCTACCTCTTAGTGCAAGTGTAGTTGAATTGAGATCATTTGGAAACATGTGTGCTGTTTCCTGATGTGGTCCTGATGTCTAATTTACTTGGAGGTTATTTCTAGGATAAGATATGATTGAATGTCATATAAACCATATAAAAATGGGTGTTATTATTATGTATTTATGCATAGCAGTTAAACAGAGCACTTTAGCAGCTTTCCTCGAATTACATCCCTATAAGTACTCCAGAAAGAGGTTATATTCCCAGGTTCCATGGCTTACATACATAAACTTCAAATCAGTAGACTCCCTCTGAATTGTGCCATGTGTACATAAGATTTTTGAAATGTAAATGAGAAATTCAAACTAGGAAATGTTACTGGTATTTATCATGCTGAATTCTAGAACAGGATTATATTATAATCTACAGGAGGATCTGTCAAAAAAAAAGTTCCAGACATGATAAGGTAAATTAATAGGCAAACGAGTTTGTATTCAAGAATTTTGCAATATATAGAAAGTGATTATCACCTTAAAAACAAAGACAGTCTCAACACTCAACTACTGAAAGAAAAGACAGGAGTCCTATTCAAATCCTTGGGTAAACCAGTGTACAGCCACAGGAGGTCCTTAAAGGGTTGCTTGTCTATTGTGATTCAGCCCTCTGAGCACTGCTGATTGACTGGATGGTTAGTGGCCATTATGAGTCAACACCCTATGTATGGTGATTGGCTGTCTACTCAGGTTGTCCCAGTCCCACAGAGGCTATGGAGTGGAAGCCCTGTCTTTATATTTCAGAGATGTATATTAGGTAAATTAGGTAGAGATGTATCATGGCATGTAGAATTGGCTCGAGTCTGAAAGATTTATATTTCAAAGAGTCAGGGAGAGCAGTGGTGAATTTTCTAAAGTAAATACATTAGGAAAGGGTCTTCGCTTCTGAAAAAAAGCTTAAAGTTGAGAGTATAAAAGGAACCTTATGTCATCTTAGGTCACAGGTAAGAAAAAGTTTACAGAGTTAGGCTTTTATGTGAAACTTCTTTCTGAACAGTACTTTCAACTATTATATCACATGGCCTCAGATACTCTGGTATAGTCTTAACAAAAAAATGCAGTTGTCAGAAATGTAGCATACTGTATAAATCTGTAATGTTTCTAATCAACTCTTTATGAAATTATGTCACTGATATCCACATCAATTTGAAATGCTTACCACTAACAGACACACTTATTCATGACTGCATTTGGTACCTGTATTACTTGGAGCATTCTGCATGTACTGCTGCATTTCATATTCCCCAGTTGAACTCTAGTCAGCCAGTCTATATTGAAAAGTATTGATAAGTCAGCGATATTTTTTAATTAACACATCCCTACATGCACTGCAACTAAAATGCAGTACATTTGGCAGAATACTATAAAAGGCCGTAGTATTCCAAGTATATACATCTTATAAACAAACTTCAGATTTGATACATTTTTTTTTCAAAATTTGGCAGATTTCATGAGCTCATTACTGTGGCTTCTTAGCATTTTTAAATCACCCTGCTAACCAAAATATTGTTTTTTTTCCATTATTTTTCTCTAATGAGTTGTCAAATTGTGACAAAATTATTTGTCTGCAAGGGAGGTAAACCAGAACTTGCAGTAGTGGCAGGATAGTAGGTTCATTCTAGACTGGATAGGTCAGAGAAAACCATGCCATAATAAAGGCGAAGAAAATATGAATGTCAATGGTAGTGATTGTTAAACAGACTGTGGAAAATGGAGAAAAGATTAAGGCAAGTTTAGATGACCTCTGTGTGCACTTAAGACATAATGGCACTTTGCTGGTCATAGCCACGTTCTCCTTCACAGAGCACTAAGCCAGGCAGCAATTTAACCACATGGCTCTGTTCCTTCCTCAGGATGGCCGTCTTTATGAAAGGTTTAGAAAAAGGACAGTCATCTAACAGCTACCACCTATAAGATTTTGTAGTTCTCACTGACCGGATAAAAAATGATAAATATTTAAAGCTTCTAAAATATAAAGTGATGATGAGAATTTATTTACCAATTCATAACTTAGTTATATAATCTAATAAGGATAATATATGATACTACATGTAATTTTTAAATCAACACAACCCACTTATTTCACATGTCAGATTTACTCAGTCAACATTCAGATTTAAAATTTCTCATGCTTGTCCCCTGTCAAACATACTAGATGTAGTGGCAAGGGCCAGCCTTGTCTTGGAGAGGGTTCTAAAAGAAGGACGTGTGTGGAGCAGCAAAACAAAGGACTTGAAATCAAATTGTGAGTCCAAGCTGATGGCCTATGTTCTGCTAGAGAAGACTTTCTAGATTGTTCTCTCTGTGTGTTCTGATCTAGATAGCTTTTCAGGTTGCTCTCTGTGTTCTACTGCAGACAACTTTTTTTGCTATTCTAAAAACTGTCTGGATATTTTATCTCTTGCAGATAAAAAGCCCAGTTTTTAATTTACATATGAATTCAGTCACTACCTTAGGCTACCTTTTGATTAGCATTGAATCAGCATTCCTGGACTCCTGAGAGAATGCAAACACAAACACCAGCACAAACAATAAGATAACTGGGTGGAACCCAGACCTGAAATTACCTTTCCACCAAGCCTTTTGTACCTAAATTAGCTGTCCCAGGCTGACCTTGAATTCAACCCTTGCAAGCATAAACAAACAAAATTTTAGTTAGGTGGAATCTTGCCTTTGGATCACCACTCCCTAAATCTTTTTATCTCCTTCCTTAGTATCTTAGTATCCAAGCAGCCTCATAGTACAGCTGCTTCTGTGCCTATAGATCTGTGAAGTTCCTCATATAGTTCATATTGCATCCTTATGAACAATAGTTCATAACTGAGGAATTATCTCTTTTCAGATTCATGGTTTCAGAGTTCATTTCTACGCCTTAAGGGCTATCCTAAAGGTTAGAGTTCGAGCATTTTGCTGATAAATGGTCCTTGTCTCCTAGACTTGTGCTGTCTCTGATAATTATGGAGTCAGTCCTTCTTAGAAGTGGGAACAAAATACCCACGGGGGTTGGGGGGGAGATAAAGAGACAAAATGTGGAACAGAGACTGAAGGAAAGACCATCCATCCGGAGACTGTCCCACCTGGAGATCCATCACATACAGAGTTAGCAAACCCAAACACTGTTGTGGATGCCAACAAGCACTTGCTGACCAGAGCCTGATAAACCTGTCTTTTGAGAGGCTCTGCCAGTGCCTGACAAATACAGAAGTAGATGCTCTCAACCAACCACAGAGTCCCCAATGGAGGAACTAGAGAAAGGACCCAAGGAGTTGAAGGAGCTGTCAGCCCCATAGGAGGAACAACAATATAACCAACCAGTACCCCCAGAGCTCCCAGGGACAAAACCACCAACCGATGGTACACATGGAGGGACCCATGGCTCCCACTGCATATGTAGCAAAGGATAGCATTGTGGGTCATCAGTGGGAGGAGAGATCCTTGGTCCTGTGACTGCTCAATGCCCCAGTGTAAGGGAATGCCAGGACAGGGAAGGGGGAGTAGGTGAGTTGGTGAGTAGAGGAAGGGGAGATTGGATAAGGGGTTTTTTGGAGAGGAAACCAGGAAAGAGGATAACATTTGAAATGTAAATAAAGAAAATGTCTAATAAAGAAAATAATAGCAATCCCTAAAAAAAAGAAGAAGAAAAAAGAAAAGAAAAAGAAAAAGAAAAAGAAAAAGAAAAGATTTTCAGAGAGGACAGAGAGGACCTTCCTCAAAGGAAGAATGTGAAAATATGAACACTTCTATAAAAACAAGCCCTATGCCTGGAGCAACCATCAACCCTTGTGGATCCCCATGTCCATGCCTTGCTAGTTCTGTTTCAGGGGCAGGAATTATATCATGCCAACCCTTATACATGGCCAAGCAGGAATAGACACTGGAGCTGTTGTCCCCAACTACTCTTCTAACAATTCCACAAATCCCTGCCAAAAAAAAAAATTAATAATAATTTGACAGGAGGGGAAGAGTTTCACATAGTAAAATTGCTTTCCTTAACAGAGGATCATAACTGTGCTTACTAATAAAAGACAAATTTTATTCTCCAAATAATAATATGTTTATAAATTTGACATTTAAAGATATTACTTTATAAACTTAAAAACAATAAAATGTGTATCAACTGAGGGTTCTTTTGTGAAGAATATATGTTTCTTCATGAGAATATCCAATACCTATGCTACATATTGACTTAGTTTTGTTTAAATAAATTACCTACTTCTAAATTTAGAACTTAAAATAAATTAATTCCAAAAACCTTAGAATTCATTAATATTAGCTAAATTGAAATTAATTTAGCCATTAATTCATTATTTAATTTATGCATTCTGTCATAATCTAGAGTAATTTTACTTCTACATATAATTTATCTAAACCTGATGAAGAATCCACATTGTAGTATTGAGAAGAAAATTGCAATGAGAAAAAATTCTCCCAGAAAGCTGTAGTAAAAAGTTCTGGAGAGAAAGGGGAATTCATCAACTCTCTGTAAATAGGTAAATTTCCTCCTATTTTTCCTTGATGGGAAAATAGTAAAAAATTCAAGTGAGAAATTCTCTGAAGACAGAGAATCCTCTATACCTGATGCAGTACCTGCCTTATAATGTGAGTCATCTTTCCATAGTATAGTCCTTAGTGTCTAAATCGTCATAGAAGCTCTCAGCCTCTATGGTAATTGTGTTCAGTAGGATGTCACCTCACCACCAGTAAGAAAATAACGTTACTTTACCTACACATTAAGGTATCAGAACATCCCTTATCCACAAATAAAAAGCTTCAACATCCTCCGTTCTGGGGGAAATCTTTACAGGCTAGGAATAGTGGCTGGAGAATAATACATTAGAAATCCAAATAAAATTTATAAGGATTTTTTGATACAGAATAAATTGTGGTTTGGAAATCAGAAAATGTCATGTTAAGTTTCAACTTGACTGGTAAATGTAAAAAATAATTTTAATCATAATAAGGATCATTAGCTTTATGCTTAGAAGAAAACTGCCAGACATAGAATCTGTACTTCCAATTCCAACATTCAGAGGGCTGATAACTGGATTATCTTCACCTGAAAGGGTCAATAAGTCATATCACAAATATAAGATTGCCTTCATAATATTGGAATATTTGCTGGCTATGGCTTCCTAGAACATAAATCCATCCTAGTATCTTAGAACTTTCTCTGTATTATTTTTTCATGGGCAGTTCTTATGCACTAAAAAAAAAAATATTTCTTAGTTTCAAAAATGAATGTGAGACCTAGAGATAACCAGTTCGAGCTAAAGGCAGAGACTGTTGTGGTAGTCATGAATGCCCCGGATAGACCCAGCTGGGGGACTCACGACTGAGGGAAAATCAGGGCTTTGGTATTCAGGAAGGCACAGGTGCAGCGAGATAATGACAGATAGACACACCAGAGAGCGGTTTGAATCTGCTGCAACTTTACTTTTTAGTTGGGCATATTTGTAATATATTGAGGAACAGATAGAAGTTGGCACACCTTCAGAAACATTCAAACAATTGCTAAACAAGGTACATTTCCATCTTAATTAGAACAGTAAGTAGACATGACATGATGCCCATATGAACTCTTACTCTGTGAACCGTGATCAAAAGCAACAACCTCAGACATATAGTGTTCGATTTTAACTTGTGGTTACTTATTAAAGTTGTGTTAATAATCAACAGGAGAACTTGGGCCTTCAGACCAATTTGTATGCTTAAAGCCTTCTTCTGTCATCAAAAGTCAAATGCTTTAAAAATGAGCACATATACATTACAAGAGCCCTCTATATTGCCCTGAACAGCAAACACCAATGTGGTCTGGCTCAAGCTAATCTATGTCCATAATCTCAAGAAAATTATAGGACCTTCTAACCTTCAATGTTTTTTATCCATTTATTACCTTCTTATCATAAATACCTGTATAAAGCAGTAACTCATCAGTAGTCCTATACTTTTTCATACTGTATTCTTCCTGCTATAAACTATTCTTCATTACCTTTGCTAAGGGTGATAAAGACGGACCCTGTTGAAAAGCATTCCAAGACTCTCTTTCACTAAGTTTCAACACGAGTTCATTGAGATAAGGACTGGAAGCAGTAGGTGTAATTGCCACATCCTCTTTTTCTTTCCACCAGAATACCAAGTTCTTCTTTATCAATTAACCAGCTTGTAGGCTGGGATGGTGCTGTATAAAAAATTAAGAATAGGAAGAAGAAAGACACAGTGCAGAACCAATAACCCAGGAAGCACAATATCCTTAGAGAACATCAAGACATTTTCTAAGGCCAGAGGTGGGCACACTGCCAGGGACCTCCAGGGAGCCTAGCCCCGAGGGGCTTTTTTCTCCCCTCTGCCTTAATGACATGCTGTCATGTCACACAGACAACACTGGAGTTGGTGTGGCACTTGAAAAGTAGTATGAGCAATATTTTTTTCATGCTGTTCAAGTACCATGAGGATGTACTCTTGACAGTATGCTTACCACTAATAGAGACCGTCTATTAGAGCCAGAAAAGGGTCTCCTTGTTTGATAATTGTAGAAATATGAACATTTCTGTTCCTCCTTTAGCCCTTAATTCCAGCAGGAAAAGAAACTCGTCTACCTCATTCAATATTAGATTCAATAGCCAACAACTCTCTTTACTTTTAGAATTTTAAATTAAATCTTTGTCAACTGAAACCATGAGTCACAGCACGTATGCATACTTTTTTCTTTTATACATACTTTACCATCTGTGAATTCTCCTGTTATTAAATGCCGTATGTTGTCCTAAAATGCCCCAGCAAACTTCCTAGTATACATCTTTTTCTCCACAATTTTCTCTTAGTTGATCTTGTCCATGTTTTATGAAATCCTGATGGAACAGAGACAACTAAAACAGTTTACAACACTGAATGGCTATTTAAGCAAAGACATCCAATTCACATAGAGCATGAAATTTTGCATGTAACATTAGTAATTTTAACATTAATGATTTGATAATATGTTTTATTTATAAAATGTTGTATGTAAATATTAAATGCTAGAAGGAAATTATTGCTTTTAACTGGCCTAAACACATAAAGGAAGAAATACCACAGTAGAGTAGATAAAAAGGTTATGGTGAGTTAATTTGTATTTCCATCATAGCTATATTCCTTATAAATGCCTTATTTTAAGATGGTACTAAGAATTATGATATGGGAAATTGCTGCTTTAATGAATAGAAAACTATGCAATAAATAAATTGTATGAAAGCAATAACATTGTAAGTTAAGTCAAAATCTTACCATCCCCCACCCCATAATTTAAACTCTTAGCCTTGTATCACTGGATCAGCATTTATAAAAATCCACCCCAGAACTAAAATTATTAGTAAATGGTTGGAAACTGAGGTGAGCAGGCATTTAGCAATTGTTCAGTGGTCTGTAAAATGAATTTCTGATCTCAGTCCAGTCATAAAACCTATCATCACAATTGATGCAAGTCAATGCCTTTTCTATCAATCTCATCAGGGAAGCTTTGGACTGCTTTAACACAGGCACAGAAATGTCCCCTACAGAGCCAAAATCTCTAAGTCTAAACTAAGGATCACTCAGGAGGGAGTTTACTGTCTCTATTTAGATCATGCTATAGCTAACTAAAGCTTAAAAAATGATTTCAGTTCCTTTAGAAAGATTTACATTCTCTCTAAAGATAGACTTGATGTCAAGAAAATACTATATTATGTAGGAGAGCAACTGAAGGAAAAAGAACTATTTCAAACTAGGGAACTGGAAGGTAAAACTTTGTCTGTGATGCTACTTGGTACCATATATGCTATACCTCAGAAGTGGTAGCAAGGATATGTCCAAGTAGATCACTGACTGCAGTGCAGATGCAGTAAGCGACTGTAAGTTTATATATAGTCAAATTGAACATTCCCATGGCTTTCTTTAAAATTCGAGGTGTTCTCAAGGTTTTTCCCTTTCAAATGTTTCCTTATCAATTAGTGCCCACGTTTTTTTTTTTCTAAACTAATCTCTCCCCGACACACACACACATACCTTTGAACTTTTATTTGCTTGTGTTTTGATTTTTTTTAGCTTCTGTCCTTTAGAAAGTAACACTGTTTATCCTTTAGGTTTATGTTGCGTAGAATTTGAGGGACACATTAAATATCGAAAATGATATCTATTGATTCTCAGTAGAGAATTTTGTAGTTCATCCAGAATTAGTATTTGCCCCTTCTGGAATCTCTGGGAAATTGTATACTTTAGTCATACTGGCTAGACTTATTTTGTTATTCTTTTGTGGGTTCAGATTTAGATAAGGCTGAAATCTTTGGATGCTTATAATCTCCAAAATGCTCTGATCAAAGATATTGGAAAGTGGCATTTTGAAACAAAGTGTATCTGCTCAATTCCCTAGACTAGAAATGGGTGCTGAATGGAGCTAGATCTGAAGCACTTGGAGTATGTTCTATGAGGGCACTCTGTATTTTCCTGCATCCTGGCTGTCAACAAATGCCCAACACAACTTAAAGAGTATATATGATAATGGGGAAGGCATCACACCTACTCTAGTTTCTGACAGAAGGAACATGAGAAAACTGGTGATATGGCAAAGGTGGGCAGAAAAACAAAGAGAATCCAATACAGAAATAAACAAATGTGATGTTATCTTCAAAGCATCCCACTCCTGCCTAACCATAACCTATGACATCTGCATGGGCTTTATATTCCACAAGTCCCACAGTTTTGCACAACAGAGTCAAAAACTAGGAAACAAGAACTCAAAAACATAAGCTCATAGGATGTTTCATATTCAAACCTTCCTAGTAACCAAATACATATAAGAATACTTTGAATAGAGATGCCTCAAGATTAAATACAATTCTCAAGTCTGAATCATGTATTTCTTCACAAAACCTCTCTGAAAATGATGCATTATAGTGCGGAGCCCTCACAGAAGAGGAAACTTTGCAAAAAATGAGGGAAGTATAATCTATACAAGATGCTAAGTGAGGATAAGAGAAAGTCTATGAAAGTTTGTCAAATGATGAATTTCTAAATCAGCGTTTCAGCATCAAAAGGTAATTGAGGCATGTCTCTTTCATTTTTGACATACCATGTAGACTGAGATAGAGAAAAATAATAATAATCAGTTGTCTTTGGATTTCTTAAACAATATATGAAGCATAGTTCTAGATTGTGTTGTATTCATTGCATTAAAGCTGAGAAATATTTTTTGCCAGAAATACAATTTCTAAAAGAGCTTACATTAAAAGAAGAATTGTGAAATAATTTTGAGATATTGGAGAATCATGAAATAATTGCAGATAATGAGGAAAGAGCTATTCACTTAGGTGATCACTGCAATCAGACGAACTGTCTAAAGTGCCCAAAGACTCTCCTTGGCCATGATAGTCTCTAGTGTGAGAGTGCTTATCAGTGGCTGTCTTGGTTAGAATGTCTATCTCTACCATAACCAAGGCAGCTCTTATGAAGAAACCTGTTAACTGGGGCAGGTTCACTACTTCAGGGATTTAGTACATGATCATCATGGCAGGAAGCATGGTGTTCTGCAGGCAGACATCTTGCTGGAGAGGTAGCTGGGAATTCTTTGTCTGGAGCCACATGCAGTAGGAAGAGAATGAGACACACTGGCCAGGCTTGAACATCTGAGATCTCAAGGGACACCCTTCTTCCAACAACTCCACACCCACTCCAACAAGATCATACCTCCTAATAGTGGTACTCCTTTCGAGCCTAAGAGAACTGTTTTTATTTAAATCGCCATAGTGCCCATGATCTTCTCTAGTCTGAGAGTGCTAAAAGGCTGTCGGGGACCACGATTTCCTCTTCTTTGAGAGTGCCCAGTGGATTATGAGTACCACTTCTCTAGTCTTCTTAAGATCTTGGGTAAATCAGCCTCAGGTTATACTGTACACTTGAGATTAACTATACAAAGAAGGTGCTCTGCTCCTGATTGGAGGAGATAATCCAAGCTTGTCCAATATCTGATAAAAATTGTTTTGTTAGCCTACCTCAACAGCATCATTGATCCATATATACAAAACTGGTTACTTGTATTTCTTTTTGTTTTCCAGTAGCTCAGGTGTTCTCTCTAGGGAAATTTTAGTATAGATTAGGAAGGCCAGTCTTTCAATTTTTTCATTTCTTATATGTAGAATATTGTGTTGTTCAGGATTACTGATTGGCAGAAATTGAGTTGTCATATCATTTATAAACAAGGCATCAATCTATTTAAATTGATACAGCCACCATCTGAGTAGACACTGTTTTTTTTTATTAATTTTCATAGTTAAAGTAGCAAAGTACTTCACTAAAGAAGGGAGGGACTGAGGGAAAAATGTGTTGATTGCATTGTTTTTAGCATACACTAAACTTGATGAAAGAAATCTCATGTTCTCAAAGCATGATCCTAAAAGAAATTCCTATGTATGAACTCTCTTTAGTTTCAGTCAGTGACTTCTTTATATTCCCTTTGAAATGCTAACAGCTTTCACTTCAGGACACTCATCATAGGGCCAAAGCATATACAGAGAGATCCTGAGGGTCTAGCATTCCATTTCCAGAAGCAAACTGTTAGCCTCTTTGAATTGGAAGGTTTCAGTACTCACATGGAACATAGTTATTTTATATTCCCTGTAATTTCTGTTGACAGGGAAAAAAACTCAGTGTAAATCCATGAACAGCACAAGAATTTCCTCGAAATCTATGGCACTGAACAAAATTCGTTAGAGAAATGCAAAATCACTATAATTATAATTTGAAGGATAAATTTCAGCAACATCTTAAATGGATGGCATTTCTATGCTAAATGGCATCAAATGGGGTTAGTGATTTCAGCTGGCTATTAATCTTTCCTAAAGTACTCACAATAGCTTTACTTGTGTTCTTTGGCAGGAACTGTTGAAAGACTCCTCAAGAATACTTTCTCACCCAAGTGTTCTCAAGGATCTCTACATGTGACCCAGACAATAGCATACTGACTTTCATACTGAAGCTGAGATGAGCATAAATGTTTCATTAGTATAATATATAATAATAAAACTTTATACACACTGTTAAAGTACTCATGGTCCCTGCTTAAGTTCATGAAAAAAAGACATATACACATTTCATTTTTTGATAAATTTTAAGGTTTTTGAAAGTCTTGTACATGCTGTGATATTCAATCTCCTATTTCCCCAAATCTTCCCAGATCACTACAAGATATCTACATAATTTTTGTACTTTTAGAAAAAAATGCATGATCAATTTTTTTTGTGCCTAGATATTTTTGGACGTATCTTCACGTGGAGACTGACTTACCCAGGGCTACATTTTTAGAGAAAGTTGAATCTCTGTGATGCAGTTCATAATCATTAACAAACTCCTCATCTAGGAGTTGGACTATAAGAACAACTTCCTATCTTCAGGTTGAAAGTTGGTTTGGCATGAACTTGCACAGGTTTTGTGTATGATGTCACAACCATTGTGAGCTCCCAGGTGAAACTGCTCCTAATGAGTCCATACACTTAGGTTGTAGTCATCTACCATCTCCAAATTTTACTTTCCTTATGAAACATGTCTGCAATGTTCTTGGAGCCTTAGGACAAGGTAGTGTAGTATGAATATTCCATTCTTCAGTGTCTTATTTTTTTACACCTTGACCAGTTACAGATTGCCATGTTAATCACCATCTACTGAAAATAGAAGCTTCTTAGATGAGTGTTGGGAGAAGCATTTTTCTACAAGTAATAAGTTATTGGGGTTAATTAAATATTATATCCATTTAGAAAAATCACAGTTCTTCCATAGGATTTAAGACCATCTCACTTCATGCACTTGTATAAATAATGGTGCCTATCATGGGTTTCATCATATGGAATATGATTTCCATGCATTCCAACAAAGAATTTTGTTGCTTGTTTCCATAAAGATCACGCCACTCTTGCATCAGTGTGTATATCTTACCAGCGATCTTGTTGTTGTATGTTATTGGGGTCACAGCTATTATTATTATTATTATTGACAGTTACTTTTCCCTTCCAACCTTATGAAAGCTAATGAGTATTAATGATGCATCCAAGCCTGTATCAACTTGATTTCTCCAAATAATGTGTCTCAAGTATGTGGCTTCTTCAAAGAGTAGAATATTACTGTGAAGTACTAAGTGCTAAGGAATGTATTGTTACATGCAGTTAATAAGAATGCTACTATGCTAATGCTGGGAAGTGTTTTAGTGCTGAATGTTCCTCATGAAAAATTTCTATTTCAGGAAAGCAGGATGGCATATTATCTAAAGGTCACTGTAATCAAGCTGATGATGTGAGTTCTATCCTCAGGACTCAAACAGTACAATGATAGAACTGACTTATCTGTTCTCTACTCTCTACACACATACAGTGGCACATGAGTGCAAGGATGAGCAAACACACAAATAATGAATACATAACTAAATATTTTCTTTTTAATCCCTAGTGGCAAAAAGATAATGATTCAAGATGACCACATTGCTTAAATTTGAATCATAGATATTGATGTCGAGTTCTTAAAGAATAATTTTGGTTGAACAAAAATGTTGATTATTATTATTCACAGTATCCTCTCTCTACTTGTCTCTCTCTCTCTCTCTCTCTCTCTCTATATATATATATATATATACATATATATATGTATATATGTATATATAGACACATATGTATAAACAGATAATTTTTCTATACTCAAGTGATTTCTTAACACATACACACACACACTTTGAAGAAATATAAGAACTGGATAAAAAAACAAGTCCATTTTTATTGGGAATAAAAGTCATTGAATTCAAGGTCAAATGATTCTTCTGTGGATTTGTTTATTTGGCCATCAGAGACTGAATTTGAAAGCCTTACAAAAGTAAGGAATTGTGATATAAATGGATGATGGTGAGGTAACAGTGAAGAGAAAGTCTGATTGAAAAGCCTAATACCATAAATCTGTGAACATGGAACCTCTTTCCTGTGAGACAGAACACAGTTTATAAAAACAAAATTACATCAGAGAAGAGAAAGTGCTTGATCCTGCCTGCAAGACCCTGAGGTGCAACATGTAGAACAGAATTAGCTACTGAAACAATATCTTTATTTGAAAGATTGTAATTGTCTCTTGGATCATATATATATATATATATATATATATATATATATATATATATATATATATATATACAAAACATTATTTTATCTCTACCATTTTTTCATTATGCTTATCAACTACTTATTATTCATCTGACCAGGTCCCAAAAGTAGAATGATAGAGTGAGAGAAATGTGGGGTGTGAATCTCAGGAGAAAGTCACAACTGTGAGAAGTGAGAGCAGACAAAATGTGAGAGGATCCTATAAGGTACTACCCTACATCTGGATAACTGAGAGAAATTAGACCCAAAAATGTGATAGCTTTTGTGTGTATTGTTCTACCCCAAATAGTTTGCATTCTAAAGGAATATTGCTTTCATGACACGGAAAAAATAGTACATGGCGATTTTATCCATGTGCTTATGTCCTGCTAAAATCTCGAGTTTCAAGTTTATAACATTATCTTAAGTGCTGACTTCTTTTCACTCACATTAACCCACCAGCACCATCTTGCTTTCTTGCAAGACAAAATAATGAAAGAATTAAAGGAAGGAAGAAGAAAAACAGGAAACCTAACTCTTATGTACTTAGACACCCAAAAAGGCAATCTGAGAAACAAACCTTAGAAGTGGGAAGATGAAGGGGGACAACATTTGAAATATTAATAAAGAGAATAACCAATAAAAATAAATAAACATTGGAACACATTTAAAAAAAGGGAGGGGAAGATGGCTCAATGGGTGAAGTGCTTTCTATGCAAGCAAGTGGACCAAGATTCAGATCAGCAACACTTATGTAAAATCCAGATACAGAAGTAACCTTTTAACCTCTGTGATATGAATAGAGAAATAAGTGAACCATGGGGGTCACTGGCTAGTCTAGGTAAAAACATAAGTTCAACTGAGAGCCTATTTCAACATTATGATGGACAGCAATAATAAAAAACACCAGTGATTGAATTCTCACTCATACATGCATAGACACACACACAGACATACACACATACACACACACATATAGACACACACATACACACACACACATAAACACACACACACATACACACACACACGTTTTAATTTTTTTATTGGTTATTTTATTTATTTACATCTCAATTGTTGTCCCTGTTCCCAATTTCCCCTCCTCAAACTCTTTTTCTCCTCTATTCTTCCTGCTTCTATGAAGTTGCTCCCCACCCACCCACTCCCACTCATTTCCCTTTCATCCCCCTACACGAGGGCATTGTGCCTCCATAGGACCAAGGTACTATCCTCCCATTGATTCCAGATAAGTCAGTCCTCTGCTACATATGCAGCTGGAGCCATGCCCCCACGCCATACCTAATCTTTGGTTGATGGTTTAGTCCCTGGGAGCTCTGGGGTGCCTGGTTAGTTGATATTGTTGTTTTTCCTATGGGGGTTGCATAACCCCTTCAGTTCCTTCAGTCCTTGTCCTAACTTTTCCATTGGGGTCCCCAGACTCAGTATAATGGTTGGCAGCAAGCATCCACTTCTGTATTGGTCAGGTTCTGACACTGTCTCTCAGGGGACAACTTCATCAGACTCCTATTAGTAAGCCCTTCTTGCCATCAACAATAGTGTTTGGGTTTGGTGTCTTCAAGTTGGATGGATCCCCAAGTGGGGCAGTCTCTGGATGGCCTTTTCTTTGGTCTTTGTTCCACACTTTGTCCCTGCATTTCCTTTAGACAGGAACCATTTTGGGTTAAGATTTTTGAGATGGGTGGGTGGCCCCATCCCTCTTAACTGGGGGCCCTGCCTATCTACTAGGTATTTACAGGTTCTATATCCCCTTTGTTGGATATATTTGGCTAATGTCATCCTTATTGGGTCCTGGGAACCTCTTGCTTCTCTTAAGCAATTTGGAAAAAAATATTTATAACTCATATGTTTAGTGTGTGGTACATATATTCTCTCAATAACCTCCTATTTCAATATCATCTAGAAACTTTTAAGTTGTTGAAATTCTACTTATCTAATATCTTACTTTTAAAAAGGAGGAATTAATTTTTACCAGATAGAGGTAAGAGACTGTCAAAAATAAAGCATCATTCTATAAAGATAATTGATAATTCAAAAAATACAGTGTGCATTTATGTAATGTTTATTTATCATAAAAAGAAAAGGTTGAATTGGTACCAGTGTTATACACAGATGGGCTCTTTTATTGTTTTGTGTTAACATGATAGAACTGAGAAAAACACTAAGTAATGGCTGTAGCTCAATTCTAGACACTCTTTACCTCAACTGAAAGGAAAATGACATTTTAAAATCTACTTTAAATATTTTCCTAGATTATTAGATTTGTGAGAGATAGAGAAAACATCTAAATTAAAACAAAATTCCAGGGAATGCTATTAATATTTATTAACAGCAAATCATGTAAACATTTGATTCATAGAGTCTGAAGTAATATGGAAATTAGTAATGCTTCATAAAGAGTATCAGGTACACAGAAAATATGCATCCTGACATGTAGAGACATAAAATATCCAAGAGAAGAATACATGAGAGTCATTTAGTTGGTTACATTTTGTTTATATTTCCTCATGACATTCATATCAGGAATGCCTCTTGTTGTTCCTATATCAATATCATAAAAGTCAACAATGTAGTCCCCAGCATATGTTGATCCCTTAATATTTATGACTATAGAGTTGGATCCCTAGTGTTTGTAATTATTCTATGGTATTAATGGCAACTCAACTTTAAAAAAAAATGAAAGATTTGGTGTGAATACTCAAAGCCTTGGTAGATTTGAATTATTGCCAACAATTAGAGAAGACTGCCATAAAAAGACCAAATTCCTATGTGCTCAGACTGTTAATTAATATCATTTATGAAAAACAGATAGAAAAGATGATACTGAGGCCTCTGCTTCAACACAGCTCTTAAGAATTACACCAAGATACTGATTAGCAGTGTTCTTATAACAGGGTCAATGTACACAGCTATAGCCCAGGGTCAAAAGAAAAAGTGTTTATACTCAAATATGTTAAATGTATTAGGATGATTTTTCTTAAGAATTATGGTACAAGAACAGTCTAATTCTGCTTTTTTCATTGTTGTAGACTTATATTATCTTGTAACCAGTTTCTTAAATTTACTGTTTTACCACTTTTCACCATTCTGATATATATTTTCCTGACCTAAAATCATAGTGTCATTAAAGCTAGGCTCAGTTCAAAACTTTCAAAAAATCTCAGAATTAAGGGTAAATGTATTTGTGAGTTATTATATTACTGTCTACCACACCCATTTCCCATTTTCCACCTCCCTTTTGAACTTAATAAAGAACACTTAGAGATTTACTTGAAATCTCTTCTTAATCAACTCAGAGGCCCTCTTTCCTAATGAACAGTTGCATGCCTCAGCGAAACTGCCAGCTCAATTGTTATGGCGGGGATTCATTACAGCCCTGTGATGAACATCTCACACAGTATTTATCTACCCATCTATAAAAGAAAGTATAAAACCACAGGCTCATGTTATCATTTGTCTTCAGCACACATCTGAGTTTTATCACACCCCAAAGACATTTTAGAGCAAAAGGACACAATCAATGTTACATAAAAAGGCTTCAAGAGTAAAAAACTAGGGCAATTTAGAGTAAGTCATGCAAATAAAAGCTTTCCAAGCAAGCTAAGGAATATGTAGACCCAGTGTGAAAACTGAATCTAGTTTGCCATGTGATATCGTAGCTGTTATAAATGAAAAACTCTGACTGCTATGTAGAGAATGGACTGAGAGATGAAAATCAAGGAAACTAAACCATGTTATATGATTAGATTAATGTAAAGATGCTAAAAGAGTTAGAAAAATTATAAATTGAAGACAGTTTTGAGAAGCATTCAGTGTGGTCAAGGGAAAGAGAATAATATAACAATGCTCTTATGATGTTGATTAAAAAAGAGTCAGATGGTAGACCCGCTACCCAATTTCTAATGATTGAAATTATAAGTGTTACTGTCCTTCATGACAGAAAGACCGATAGTGGCCTTTATATTTCAGAAGTATTAACATAGGAATACAATTTGATGTCCTAGATTAAATATTGGGTAGAAGATTGACAAGTTCAGGGTTAGTTTCAATTACAGTGGCCTAAAATAGGAAGATAGGAGATGAGTAGGTAATCAATATGAAAAAAAGATTCAGGAGGCCAATAAATCCATAAAAGAGAAAAGAGTCCATAGACTTTTCTGAGTTTCGAGGCAAACTGAAAAGTGGTCACTGTTTGATTATTTGAGAACTTCAGTTTAATAAGAGTTTTCCAGTGATATCATGAGAACTAAATCCCTCTTAAGATTTTCATCAGTAAGTGGTAATAGTAACAATGTTTTGAATAAAACACTTCTGCATTTTTCTTCTGAAAACACCAAACCCAGAAAACTAAAAATAAAGAAAAATAAAAACCCTAAAATTTCTATTCCACTTTTGTTTTCTGTCTCAATTTATACTCAATATTTACAATATTTATTTTCTTTCTTTCCCCAACTCTTCATAGTCCCTCCCAAACAGACTTATTCTCTCTCTCTCTCTCTCTCTCTCTCTCTCTCTCTCTCTCTCTCTCTTCCCTCTCTTTTAAAATTAAAATGACCCAAATACTCCAAATGCCTTCAGAACAGAATTTTAAAACACAATCTAAAAAACAATAAGACAAGGAATGCTGAATCAGAACAAAACAATAAAAATTTTTAATACAGTCATAGGCTTTCATTTGTATTGGCTAATATTCCTGGACAGAAGGCAGACCTGAACCCTGGTTGATATTCCCTGTGTATCCAATAGAATTCCATTGTAGAAAATTGATTTTTCCCTTTGTTAGCAGGTATCAACACAAGTACCTTCTATGTTAAGAGTAATACCCCATGTCCATTTCCCCCTGTTGATACTGGCTCACTGTCTCACCAGACCTTTTTTGGAGGGGGAGGAGAATAAAAACTCAGTATGATATTTTAACTTCAACAATGCTTTGGAAGAATTGTTTAAGAGTTTCCACTAGTAACTTAACCAAAAGAATAAGTAGTATCCATTGAGAACCTACTTTGTGTCAGGAGCTGGTTTAGCAGTTTGCACAGATCAGCCTTTCCCTATAAATAAGGATTAATAATCCTATTTTACTAAATGAATGGTTCTTCATTGGGGTAATTT
This sequence comes from Apodemus sylvaticus, assembly GCF_947179515.1. NCBI lineage: Eukaryota > Metazoa > Chordata > Mammalia > Rodentia > Muridae > Apodemus > Apodemus sylvaticus. The sequence goes on along the minus strand of NC_067479.1, from coordinate 33,464,596 downwards.
AAGAGTTTTCCCAAGGCCACTAAGATAATAGACTCTGTGCTTCTTTCATCAATTATTCTAAAATAATTCAGTTGAGGAATCCACAACTTTAAAATACACAGCAGGCCATTTTAGACATGGGCTGTAATCTCTACTATACATACTAAGCCGGACTCGGGTGGATAATGTTCATTTGTCTCTGGAGTCATTAGTAAGGGTTTGAAATAATGATTTAAACTTGAGGTTTCAGAAGCTTGGTGTGTCTCTGCTTTATCTATGTCTTCTATAATGGGTTTCTTGAAGCAACAGTGCAGAGAGAAGACAAAACAAGACCTTGGAAATTAATTGTGGTTTATTTCAAAATCCCTATTGTTACATGTGATGGTTTGTATACGCTCAGCTCAGGGAGTGGTACTATTAGAAGGTGTGGCCATGTTCGAGAAGGTATGTCACTGTGTATGGGGCCTATAAGACCCTCATCCTAGCTGCTTGGAAGCCAGTATTCTGCTAGCAGCCTTTAGATGAAGATGTTAAATGCTTAGCTCCTCTGCCTGAATGCTGCTATGATCCTGCCTTGATGATACTGGACTGAACCTCTGAACCTGTAAACCAGCCCCAATTAAATGGTTTCCTTTAAAACAGTTGCCTTGTTCATGTTTCTGTTCATAGCAGTAAAACCCTAAATAAGACATTAAATAAAATACATTACAATCCTAAATTTTGAAAACTAAATTTATGTCAAAACCTCCAGTTTGGGAGGTAAATTTGAGTTAATCCATGACAGCCTAAGCTACAAATACAATTTTTTTAAGTTTTATTTAAATACAATATCTGGATTCTGATTAAAATCATAATGTAATGATACTATTAGTACTCTTTGATATATTAATAATACTAATAATGATTTTTTTAAAATCTAGTTTCCTTGTCTATCTGTACAAAACAGTTTATGTAATATAAGTTTGATGCCCAGTGACTGTGGAAACTCCATACAGGAGATAGAAGCTAGGAAGAACATGTTCCATAACAAAATAAGGACAAAAACATATGAAAATGCAGAAGTAACAAATCAGACAAGGAAGTTAAAGACAGTGCTGTCATGAAGGTGTGGAATGAATTATTCAGATGGGGTCAGGGTGGTCAATGATAGTGTTTGACCAAACTCTGTTTACAATACCACTCTAGTAGAATGCAAGCAGTAAATAAACAACACTGGAAAAATAAAAATTATTTATTCCTGAACAAAACTGAGAATTTTGCGTCTCTATTTATCATTACCTCTTTCAGGTCCCTGTGATATACATTTCTTCACTAGCCATTGCATTATGTGTATATATGAATGTGTATGTGTATATGTACATGATATATATGTGTATGTGTATGTATATATGTATATATATACTTATATATGAATATGTATGTATATATGTTTGTGTCTGTACATGTATATGTATGTGTTTATATGCATGTATATATTATCATGTGCACATGCATATGTGTGTGTGTGTTCCTAAACGTAAAGATATATAACCTGTTCAATACCTAGTAGCAAGTAGTAATCTGAAGAGACAACTACACATCTACAAGTAACTTTGAGAGGTTTTACTCAGGATCTTCAAGATGTCATTATATTTTTACTTTATATAAATCACATGCAATTTGTTTATCATACTTTGCAACATTCCTCATTGCCTCAAAGCCAACATAGCATGGCAAGACACCTCCCAAATTAGATCTTTTGCCTTCAGCAAAACTGTAGAGTGCATACAATAAACTACATTTCCTTTTGGTATCCTTGGCACAAAATGGCAATTAAGAACCATTTTTGCTAAGATGAGTGATTAGAATATTGGATGACAATTGTGTATTATATGGTCATATTTTGTATCTGAATTATGTCATAGCACTTCATAACACTGTGCAGTAGTTGTTCCATTATCCTAATTTTATAGGTGAAGAAAATGATCCACCATAATCTCAGGAATGTTGTAACAGTTCATAGGCAGATGAGCAGCTAGATAAGAATTTCAATGCTATTCAGTGTTCAAGAAATTAATATGTTGCTTCTTTATGCACAAAATGATCAGATCATAAAATACACTTTTGTGGTATTTTGAGGTTTCTGAAATCTATGGGGAAGGAGGAACTAACTGAGATTTTGTTATTACTTCTCTCACAAGAGTTTTGCAGCTCAAATAAAATTCATTTGACAGCACACTTTAATGCCGGAATATATTTTGTTAATATCAGTAGAATATAAAATAATAGATCCTTTCATCACAGTCATCCTTCATCGTTTGAAATGTCATTATCAAGTTCAGTGTTTTTCTTCTACTTGTTTTTAATCTAAACTGATTTTGCACATTTAGAATGAAAATGCTTCAAGGTATGTACTGTAATTTGCAAACAGAATTAGTTATTTCCTTTTTATTTCCCTGTGAATATCTATATGTTTCTGAAAATGTTGAGTATTGAAATAAAGGATTATTAAAATAGAAAAATCAAAGCAACATTAAAAGAAATAAAGCAAGTCCATGAAAGAATATAGTTACAATTATTATACAATAACTTCAGCTGTAAATTCTAAGCATTTTGACAGTCTCAGTTCTATTTTTCTTCATGGAAAGGAAGAATGTTATTATTTTTAGGAAATAGAAACAATTTAAAGAAAAGAAGTTCTAAAATGGATTTGTCATGTGGCACCCATTTATTTTATGAATATTTGTCGCAAAATAAATATCTTTCATTTTCCTGTAAAGCGTGTTGTGCATAGAGACTCAGTGGTCACAAGCCAGTTATGTATGTGGAATCTAAAGAATAGAATACGTGGAAGAGAAACTAAAATGAATTGTTTTGTGATCTGAAATGTCACATAGCTATTCAAACTATCTAGTGATGTCTGGCATGCCATGTCCATTTTACATATAATTCACCAAGCTCTTATCTCCATAGAACAACAAAATTAAGAAAATTATAACTATTTTATGACAGTTTAGGACATCTATAAATATTAACTATAATTCATGCACTAAAGTCGGATTCGTTTTTAAACCAGAATCAATTAAATATTTCTATCCAGCTAAAAAGTAACAATTATTGACATACAGAAAATGCATTCAAGAGCTTTTCTTGGTAGAAGGGTAAAAGTGAAAACAAGGTGCTGAAAAATATTTGCAAAACTTCAAGGCAGAGTAGTCCATTCATTTTTATGAGATTTATACATTGTATTAATGAAATTTGATGTGACTTACATTCTGGAGACAGATCATTCTTAATGTTAAGCATCCTAATAAATGTGGGAATCATGTACTTATGTGCGTGATAGGCAGAATATAATAGATAATATAATAGATAATATTTATTCTTCAAATATTTTAATTATTGTGTTATTCAGAATTATGACTCTGAGCGGTATAGCAAATTCCTCCTAGATTAAAGATTCCATCTTTGAGGAAATCTCAGTAAAGCACAATATATTCTGGGGGAGGAGGTGGAACCAGTTTTACTGCACATTCTATTGTGTAGGGAAGCTGGGTATGTTCATGAAATAAGCAGCTCAATAGCTTCCAGATGTCCCTGAAGGTGACAGGATTCACTAAGATCATCTCTCTCCAAGCATATATAATCAGTAAAAACTATTGAAGAACAGTCAGAGAAGCCAAGCTGCTGGCTGAAAGATGCAGAGATAAGCTGATCTACCTAGAAGAGGACCAGACCCAGATATCCAGAATATCAGAGTAATTGAGCTAGCTGGAAAAGCTACCTGAACCTTTTGAAATGTTAACTAGTTCTGCAGTGTGTTCCAGATGTCACCCATGTTGAAGTGGACTTTTGGTGATGTATTTGTCTTTCAAATGTTTCTGCTTTTTCAATTAACCCCTCACCATGGTTCCAGCATGCCTTACCTTAAACAAACAAGACAATATTTATGATAAGCCAGATGCCCTAGTGTGAAAACAGATAAAAATGCTACTCTGTAAGTCTTTCTAAAACATTAAAGCCTGGACAGAAAGTGACTACAGGAATAAAATATGTGAAATATAGAAAGATAAAATTAAATCCTTGTACACAACTTTATATAAAAAAAAATGAAGTCAACTACGGTGGTATCTACCACAGGTAATTCTTTGATGGAATGGAAAAGGTTGTCTGAGAATGCGGGTCAAATATGATCACAATAGGCCCCATGTCAAGTTACAGATTTTTTTGTTCCCTGCTAATGTAGATAGCAACTTGATCTTTGGTAAATTCTAGACTGGAGTATGCCTCAATTCATGGCAAACCCCAAAAGTACCACTGACAATGGACAACAGTGGATGGAGATGTTGATAAAAACAGTACAAGTTTAAAGGTCTAAACTTCTCATAGACATGGGTCATTACCCTAGCCAAGAGACTAGGTTATGATTTTCTCTTCCCAAGACAACATTCTGGATATAGATGTATTACATGCCACATTAGAAAATGATACCCAAGGACTGAACTTGTAAAGATTTGTAATTTGTCAAAGTGAGAACCTGTAACGTTTCTTAGTAAGGAAGTAAACGTCCAACACTATAGACTTCCTGAAGTTGTGATGAAATTACCAAATCATAAAGGAACTCTGAGCTCTCTCAAAAGACCAGTACCATGTCTAGAGAAACCACTGGAAACCACCTGGAAAATATCATGAGACTATAGGGAGCAAAGTATGGTAATTTATCCATACATGAAGCTGTACCCAATTTTGTTCTAATGACTGATGCTAGCAATTGAATTCTTTCTATGCTGTATTAGATCACGTTATTACATTTTTCATTATTGCCTAGAATGTTGATTTGGATAAGAATGGCTGCAACAGCCTTATATATATATATATATTGTTTGTTCATCTAGGAGTGGCATTGAGAAGGATTAATAGATGTGACCTTGTTGGAGTAGATGTGGCCTTGCTGGATGAAATATGTCACTGGGGTTAGCTTAGAGATTTCAAAAAGCCTACACCTGGCCCAGACTCTCTCTCTTTCTCTCTCTCTCTCTCTCTCTCTCTCTCTCTCTCTCTCTCTCTCTCTCTCTTCTGCAGATCAGGATGTAGCTCTTGGTTACTGTTCTAGTGCCATGTGTACCACCATGCATTCTACTATCATGGTGATACTGTCCTATAACTCTGAAACTGGAAGCAAGCCCCCAGTTAAGCAGTTCCTTTTATAAACATTACCTTGGTCATGGTATCTCTTCACAGCCAGCAATAGAGCAGTGACTAATATACCTGGGCTGAAAAATTCAAACAACAATTTGTACTCACTTGTAATGTTCAACAGTAGACCTTCAGTGTATTCCCTAAGGTTACCTTCAGAGGCCTCTGGTTTATCCTGTGAATGTGGTGCAGGACTTTGATGTATTGCATTGCCTACCCGCTATAAAAATATTTCATTACATGGATGACACAGTGCTAAACCCTGAGTGTTTTGCAAAATTAGTGAAGCATGCAAAACACATACCGATACACTTAAGGGAATGAATAGGGAAGGTTAATACATACAAGGTACTAGACCCAAGTATAAAATTTATTGATGTACTATGGCTCAGTAAAACTTTTTCCTTAATAAACTAATACCTCACAATTTTTTAAAGAAAATTCCTACAGAATCCTGCATCTCAAAATGTATAAGAACTTTAGATATTTTGGTAACCCATGGAATTTTGGTGAATTTTCACTCACTATCACACCAGATGCTCATTTTCTGCATAACTGGAAAAAATAATATTGCCAGGTGTGATTAGCACAGAAAAGTTCAGGAAATTGTTGATTTTTTTTTGGTTGGTTTGGTTACTTGCCATTGCTTCTTTGTGACTTTCACATCATATACCACAGTCCCACTCATCTCTCCATGCCTTGGATACCACTCCCCACCCTTGAAACCTCCCTGCCTCCAATAGAAAAAAAAAATCTTATTGTGGAAACTGTAGTGAGTTTCAGTGTGTCCCACAGTATACCATTTGTCCACACTTCTTCACTTACAGATGTTCATTGCAATGACTTGTTGCTCCGGTATAAGGTCTCTCATTTCTCTTACAAAACTGTCAGTATTGCAACTTCATTGGGACTTCTGTTGGATTTCCTATTATTGCCCTTTGTTATGGAGATTCTATAAAATGGACCTGTATGTTGGATCTGTAGGACCAGTCCCTTCATGAACTACTGTAAGTCATCCATGAGGTACATGCTGGAGTAGATCAAAAGCCTTAGATCTGAATCTGAGAGAGATCTGAGGTAGCGTGTTCTCTCAGTATCACACCCTTGCGGCCAGCTTGCCAGCCACCTCCCACAAGTAGAGCCAGCTACCCTGTTACCCAGGTGAGTTGTAGCTTGTCCTCTAAATTGTTGCAGCTAGTAAGGGACATGGCCAGTTCTGCTACTCTCATGACCCCAAAGCTAGGTCTCCTGCCTTTCATAGATGATAAGGGATGAAAGAGGAGAAGAGGGTATCTCTCCCTCATGTATACAACACTCCAGCAGCTAAGAATCAGGGCATACTCTCCTGTGCTCGCACTCTCAGGGCAAATTCAGCTGCAACCACCACACTGAAGGATATCTTCGTTATGTTGTCCAGGGAAAGTTACTGGGCCTGTTCTCTAAAGTGCTGCACAAGGTGATGGGCAAGAACAGTCCTCTTGATCTCATGACCCCAGTGGCCAGCTCTCCCATGTGCTGTAGGTGGCAAGGACAAGGGTAAGGTAGGCATTTCTCCTTTGCCCACAATGCCTCAAGGCAGAGAAGTTGCAGGTCCATCTCTCCCACGCTCATACCATTGAGGCTGACTCTTCCACTCAACTGCCTCCACCTCAGGCTCAGCTCTATTGTGCTGCCTAGGTGAGGTGTAGAGCCTGCCCTTCTGACTGCTGCTGCTGCTGGAAAAGAACAGAGTCAGCTGTTCTGCTCTCACAATGCCTGTCACTGTTATGATCTGACACAACCCCCTACCTTCCAGAATAGCTGTAGCAATTTTGTTACATACTGGTTAGCTATTTCAACTTGTTGCACTAACATGCCTTCCAATTCTTGACATAGAGAAGTGACCTGGCTCAAGGACATGTTGACCACAGACCCTGTTTTGTTCTGTGCATTCTGAATGTTCTATATGAGGTTTGCTCATCTTAAGAAATTCCACAATGATTTATATCATTGGACCCATCAAATCAAAGGTCAATATAAACTGTTATGTGTCTAAAATATCTTGAGTCAGAGCTGGCCACTGGGCAGCCCTTCCTATATCTATTTATGAGCTGACTATGGGTTTTGTTGCTGACATTGATGAATGCTACTAATAAGACAAAAGTTGTGATTGTAAGACTTATGCTCTGTTGTCTCAGCGTTCTAAGACCAATCATTTTACAGGTTAGCTAATAACACTTTGCCTAGTAAGTCAGCCCCTCCCTTCCTCCCCCTTTAAATTTTTGAAGCATGCTTTTTTTCTGTAAGAAGTCTACCCTGAGAGCAGACAAGTTATGCAATTTGGATTCAGAAATTTTCTCGCAGTCCTGGAGATTCAGTAATACAGTGTGCATTCCATAAACTCTTCTTACTTATCTGAGATTGGTGTACATATGATTTGTGTGGCAAATTCCTGAACCCCAACATTCTCCATCAGTAATTTGCTCCAATTAGGAGCACCCAGGTTCTCGGTGGGTCATCTCAGGAGTGGTTGCAGGAGTTCCATACCTCATTTCTGCATTATGACAGTAGACAGGGGACAACTTAGTCATAATTGGTGATTATCTCTGGTTAGTTTTATTCAGGGCAAGTTGGGCTACTAATTGTTCAGATATTCATGGATCAGAACAGTAAGTGTAGACATAACTTCTCTCTTCTCTGCCACATACTTGCATACAAGTGACATAGCAGACATACCTGCAACACCTCTATGAGAAGTTGGATTAGAAAAATTTTTAGCCAGATAAGATTCTTATAGTATAAGATATGAAAAAGTGTCCTGATTAAACAGTTCTGCTGGGTCTGGCATGGCCTTCATGGGGACAGAATGACAGAATTTCCTCCTTCAAGAAATGTCCTCCCTATTAATGACTTCATGGTAATCAGAGACAGCACAAGTCCAAGAGGCAAAGATGTGGCTAATATCTCAGCCCAATAGTAAACACTGAGACCTTCAGGACTGTAAAAGAATTCTTAAAAACATGAGTTAGGAAATATAAAATTTCTCAATTATGTAAAAATATGAAGATGCAATATAAATTCTATAAGGAGATAAAGAGATTTAGGGAGTTTTGGTTTTATGAGCTCCCACCCAGCTAAGTTACTTTGTTTAAGCTTACAAAGGAAGCTGAATTCAGGGTTAGCCTGTAATAGAGCAAGGTTAGGCCCAATGTGGTAGAAATAGTAATTTCAGGACAGGATCCCACCCATCCAGTATATTGTCTGTGCTTAACAGAAGTAGGCAGATCTCTGAAATCTTTTTTAATGTTAAGAACACATTTTAATGTTTAAAGAAAATATGTGCTTGCTGTCTCTTAAGAATTAAGGAGTTGGGGTCACAGGATGCTGATTCATAGGCTAATCCAAAGGAAACCTGCATTAAATGATTGGATTGATATATAAAATAAAAGACTGGATTATGATCTCTAAGACATGAGCTATCCAGAGAACTTTTTATAATAGCAAGAGAAAACTGCTTGGAGAACTGTCTTAAGAAGAATATTGTGAGCTGTCTGGAGATCTGCAGAAAAAGCAGATCAGAGAGAAAGAAAGCAGAACAGAAGAAAACAGTTCAAAAGCAGTCTCCAGCAGAACTTAGGCCCATAACTTGTCTTTGAATCCTGTGTTTTCACTGTTCCCAGACATATCTTCCTCAGAACCCGTCTCCAAGTCGAGGCTGATCCTGGGCACAGTTATAATAAAGTTTTTGTTTATTCATGGAAAGAGTGAGAAACTCTTTATCAGCACTAGAATAGTTATTGCTTGACATATGTAAAGCATTGCAACTGGTAGACTCTGTAACTGATTTCTCCCTAGTAACTTTAGAAACATCTAATCTAATAAAAAATGAATTGTAGGTTGCCTGAAAAAGAAAATATTTCTGGTATGGCAAAGAGTTAAACTCTACAAAGAACTAGTGGTTATTTATAGCAATCTCCATTGACAATATGTTGTCTTTGGAACAAAGTTATTTAAGAAAATCACTGACTATCATCAGTAAGTGAATCAACAGCTAAACCAGACAAGATGCTGAAAGGGCCAACACCCACCCTTGCAGGTACAAGGAAAAGTGATATATTTGAAGGGCAACAATTGACAAGACAGAATCTATCTTGTGTCCTGGCCTCCTTACCAAAGCATGGGATATGTCCTCCTAGTAACACTTGGAAATTCCCCATTGATTGGGGGGTGTGTAATATTAAGTGTTATCAAAAGAGAGCCAGCAGAAGTTGAAAATAGGTAATGTTGTTGGCATTTCCTTATGAAATATTTTTACATTTTACATGTTGTCCAAACATATGAGGCCTATTCCTGACAGCCTTGACAAATAGATTGTCTCATTGGACACTTACATAAATTGATCTATTCATGCATGGTTAGTACATGCACTCTATAAGGCTTTTCCTTATGAATAATAGCAGCAAATGTGTCCTCACCTGTAAGGACATAGTCATAGGCCTATTATAATCATCTACATGCCAGTGAAACACCATCAGGTATCTGACTCAACTTAGTGTTGTGTATAGATATACACAAGAATTGACAGTGGTAAGGGTCGCTGTTATACCAACACTGGTATATTGTACTGGCATGTGATTATCATTAGTTGATTTGTGCATACCTCACATTCTATACATGTGTTAATGGAGAAATGTACCCACAGTGCTTTAAAGCCTGTGTGCTTCAGAGCAAACGTACCAGACCAACACATGGCTGAATATTACAAGATAAGCTTGACAAGACCATGGCTTCCACCATGGACTGTCTTGAGTACCTCTAGCCACAGATCGCCTTCCTAGTGAGGGTTATTCTCAGAAAAACTGAAGGGCCCTGGACTTAAGGATGGCTGAATAAGGAGGTACTTGTATTATCTGGGGGAAGGAATGTTGCTTCTATGTCAATGAATCTGGGTTGGTGGAGTAAGACATACAAATGCTCAGTGATCTCACTTGGCTGAGATCTCCAAGTATACTATGTTTGGTATGCTCGACCCCATGGTGCTCAAACACTGTAGTGGCTTGGCTGCTTCTTCTCTTTGGCCCTGTCTCATTCAATTTCTAACATGACAGATAAGTATCATTGCAAAAATCAGTGCCTATCAGATTCTATTTCAGTACCAAACCATTCCCAATATAGAAACTGATGGCTATGATGACACCTCCCCTTCATAAGACAAAGGGGGACATGTGGGTCAAATGAGACCAAAGGGAATGGGCCTTGAGCAAGAGTAAAGTCCAGACATGTCCAGACCCTCAATATGTCATTTTGAGACTTGCAAGAGTAAGGATTGTTCCCTTTCTGTTCTGGGCCTGCTTATATCCTTGGGACACCCACCTCTAGCTTCATTAAGGAAGTCATATAGCCTGGTGGCCAAATTGCAGGCCAAATTAAAATTCCTCTTCATATAAATGAATCATTCTCAAAATTTCAATACCAACCAATAATGTATACTCACCCTCAAAATCCCAAAACCATTCCCCAAGGTTGCCCTTATTACCCCCCTAATATGGCGAGCTGTAACACTGAAAATCATCTTGGAAAAGGCTTATTTTTCCCTGGTACTCAAGCCAACCAAGTTCCTGTAGAACTACTCCACTCAGATAAGCAAGGTTCCTTTCATTCAAGCCTGGTAAACATCAATCGAACAGTGTCAGAACACTCCAATGGCAGAGGCAGTCATTGGCCAAGGAATCCACTGAGGATCCACAAATAATAAAGCTCGTGGCTACTGTTGAGTATATGTGAAAACTAGAGGGTAAGGCTCAACTGTCAAAGACCCTAGCACATTTGGTCTAGAATTCATGAAGAAATCAAGCAAAAACTAAATTGGAAACTCCCTCCCCGCTGGCTAGTTTTCATAATGACAGGAGTTGCATGCAGATAGCTAGAGGATAAGTGTCACCAACTTTCCTTCTGGGCTACAGACCCTGTATGCTACGGTACAAAAATGCTAGGCAAGATGTGCTTGCTTGTACAATAATAGATTGACTATCATGGGTACCGTCAGCAGTTTCCTGACTGGATTTAAGGCCTAAATATAACAAGTAATTCATGGAGCCTAAAAAAGGAGGTGCCAAGGCATTCATGAAAGATTTTGTTGTCTCTCTCTATATGTTAGTGATCTTTCTTTCATTGTATTGCATAAACAAAATGGCAAAGTAGTGATGGGAATAGCAATTTTCTAGTGTTTTACATTGTGGATTTTCTGATTTGTAAGATATTGTTCTTTCATTTGACTTGTTTATAATTTTCTTTTATGTTGAAATATGATTCCTTGACTCATGGAATTTTGGGTATTTCTTTTGCTTCTGATTTACTTTTCTGACTTTAGCATCACGCATTTAATGTAGACATCATAAGACAGCAAAATTGTGTGTTGGCAAAAACATTGTGGTCTTTGGCAACAGCAATCACAAAAAGCTAATACAAGAAATCAATGTTTTGAAGTTGTCTCAGGAGTCAAGGAGTTACTGTCAAGGATATCTTTGTTATATGCCTTTGAAAACTCTCAGATATTTTTGGAGTAAATTGATAATAGCCAGAATTCCTTTTGCATCAAGACATAAATCATAAAGCCTTCAATATGTGATTATGAGTATGTCTGATTCCCACTGCTTATTTAAATGAAAATTTACTTTAAATAGCTATGAAGTTGGATGGTAGCTCACAGTTCTATTTCCTAAGAGTTTGCAATATGGAGTGTTACGATCGACTGCCAGTGAACATTGTTGAAACTGGATTGTGTTACATTCTAACTGAGGCTGGCAAGGGGTTGTCTACTGTATGGTATAATAAGAAATGTAAGAATTTGGTTAGGGCTTGAGAAGACACAATTTAAACATCGAAAAAGAACAACAAAATTGAAGAGATGGGAATAGTTAAAGGTCCGGCAGAGTAGAACAAGCCGAGACATGTTCACTGAGCAGCAGATTGCTTCACATTTTTTCTTACTAAATGAAAATTAATTCAGATAAGTTACAGCAATACAGGCATTCCTCACATAATTAAAAAGAATTGTTAGGCCAGCTGAAAAATCTCACTCTTTGATATGTAGGTAAAGTAAATAAAATCAATATGTTAAAGAGAACTCCTATGCTACTAAAGTGTCCATCAACTGGTAAAAAAGAAATCTTGTGGACTTTGTATACCCAATAAAATCACACTCAACTTGAAAACCATTTGTGACAACATGTTGGGGAGTAGAGATTTTATGTGAAATAGACCAAACATAGAAAGATTAAAAACAAATTACATGATCTCATTCACATTTGGAAACTAAAAGGTCACCTTGATAGATAAAAATCTTCTGGTATAGCCCAGAAAGAAGAGGGATTAAACTAAAATTGGTACAGAAAATAAATGATAAATATATTAAAATTAATATTAGAGAAAAGAAAAATTCTGGTGTTACTTTTTACAGTAAGCAATGCTAGAAAATGAGTTTTTACTATCCATATATTTATATAATAAATATACTAAAAAATGCTGGGAGATATTTTGTTGTGGATGGGTCTGATGCCATTCTTGTGAACCAATCTCCTAATGAATAAACAAGCCAATCATTGGGCGAGGAGGCAGGACTTGCAGGTTGGGCAGAAAAAGAGAGGAAGCAGGAGAGTCTTAGGCCTCTTTTGGTGTGGAGACTGCAGAGGGGTAAGATGTAGTTGCTAGAGTTTCCCGGTATCATAGAGGATTCACAAGGATTCACCACCAGAAGAATAAGATTTTAATAAGGCTTACAAGATTAGGTTTTTGGTGTTGTACCCAGAGACTGAGGTACCATTGTTTCTGAACTAAGTTTACATTGTGTTTTCCTTCAGTTTTGGTGAACACTAATTTGTGTATAACTTTGTATGTTTTTAATTAATTTTTACATTATAGTTTGTGTCAATCTATGTCTTTTATTAAAGACACATTCATATAATAGTAACTCAACTGCAAAGATGTTAAAATATATCACTACCTATCTTATAGTAGATATTAAGTATTTTCAGAATTAGGAAGTAAAAAAAAGTAAGGAGGACTTAAAAGACCTTTTTAACTCTCTCAGTCTTGGAAAATACACAACTTAAGAGGACAGTGCAGAAAGTTTTCCATCTTGTATTCTTGTTGAGGCCATTTTAGATTAAACTAGATTTTGTTCCTTCACAGGAAAACCCTTGGACAATTACCAAGTTCTATTGTGATAACCTAAGGTTTACATGCCCCAGCAAATTTCGCTTATCTGTTTTAGCACTTGCTTGCACCAAACCTCCTTCTACAGTTGCCAATGAGATAGCAGAATGTGGTCTATGCTTTTAAAAATACTTCACTATAAGCTTTACAGTTTGGTTCCTAATATATGACTATAGTCCCAGCAGCTAGAATAAAGACTTTCAATTGGCTATAAATTGTGTCTAGTCACTTTTGATGGCCTCTGCATTACAAAATGTATCTTATTAATTATAGCCTTAGTATGTTACATAGATATTTATTATATTTCCATAATAGAGAAAACACAAATATATGTGACAGGAGAAAGTTTGGTACAGAATGAGAAAAACAAGAGTAGATATAAGATATAAAATTTTCAAACTTAGCCAAATACACATGGTCTGTATTTTTAAATGAATCAAAAAGAAAAGAAAAAGAAGAAAAGAAACAGAAAAAGAAAGAAAGGAAACCAAATATATTGAGTCTTCTTGTTAAAGCAGAATAGGCAATTGGGCATACATATTTTATTTTCTCTAATAGTTATCAAGAACAGCTTTAGGCAGCTGGGGTTTAATTCCAAAGACTGTAGAAGAAAGTGGGCAGCCACTAGAGAAATAAAATCCTGATACATCAGAAATTGTAAATATTTCTACATAAAAGAGGCAACAATAATTAAGTAAGCTAGTTAAATAATTAGGATGCCTTTGGAGAAATTTTAGGACAAATTTGTAGCAGGCATTCTATAAAAGTTTATTAATAACCAAATAAAGAAACTGAGATACAGAATACTTGAAAAATCTCTCCTGGACATTATGTTTTTAAAATTTTTAAATAAAAAGAAGGAATAAGATAAAGTTGTTTTTCTTAGTCCTGTTTATAAGGGTCATGTTATGAAAAGTGGGATTAAGCATATTAATGTGTTTCTGTCTGCTCTAATTTACAATTCTCTCCCTTCTTTAATGAGATCTGCTCTACAGCCCATAAAATAATTGTTATGGTAAACTGACTTTTCAAAATTAGCTACACACCAGTTGGTCTAGAAACCTATTCCTCCAGACCATTCATGCACAAAATACCTTTGTGGGAAACCCTTTCCAAATGTGTAATGACTGGAGTTCGTCCAGAAGTTTGCCTGCAGAGTCTCTGCATGGATATCAGTGGGAGCAGTCTAACAATTTCTTTTCCTCTGAAGTGCCTCCATGATAGTGCAGGCATCCTCTGGCCAATAGCAGGTCAGCTCTGAGAACACACTGAACCCAGGCAGTGCTTCCAAAGAACTTGTTTTCGTTAACCTGCACAAATGCTACCTGACCTAATGTCTGCCTGTATACCCTAGTGATACAGAGAAGCTGTTCAAAGACTCTTAGCAGGACTGGAAAGAGATTTTCATGGAAGAATGCAGCCTGCCCTTCAAGCCATCCGCTTATTGTTTCATCTTCTTTTCACAGGTATTCCCTGTGTTATCTTTCACACTGTTATTGTTATTCTGTCAACGTGACTCCTACAGGAAGAAGAATTGGAGAGCCCCATTCTTGCCTCAAAGGCTAGGAACACAACAAGGCTCATCCACAGAGAACCAACCCATTGTCTTTGAAAGAATCAGTTTCAAAGACACATGGGAAGAAGGTTAAGAGAAGGTGCTTGCAAGCTCATTTTTCTTTACTAGAATTCCAACAAATCAAAGGGCTAACAGCGATGAACACACTCCAAAACAGTATTTGAGGAGCATAAACATTTTGAAGTGTTGTAGTTTGTGTTCCAGCAAATATCCTGCTTATCTGAAAGAAAAAAAAATCAAGCTTAGCTTAGAATAATTAATACCTGCATTTTCCTCACAGTTAAAATCTCTATGGGAAAATAAACTGGAACAATCAGGGGAATCTTTACCATCACTTAGCATGGCTCATTTTTCTTCTGAATTATATTCTATATTTCTTTACTACCTCATTTTTGTTCTTTTTTTTGAGTGCTTTATAGTCTGTTGTACAGAGGAGGAGGATGTGTTATCCTACTAACAATGACAAGTAAATCATCCCCAAATCTATTTTATGCTTAAAATTTAGATTGAGGGAATGAGTAAAAGTGCTTTTATTTTACAAACATTTAAGGAAAAAACCTTATATGTAGGCTTTGTGTTGAGAGTTTGCATCAAGTACAGAGAAGACTTGGATAACACACAAGTTCTTGGCATACATGTACTGATCATTTTAAATAAAGTTTTTATTTTGATAGAACTTCAGAACTGGCAAATGAGTCACCATCTTGTTGTTCCTTTTGTATTAATTTAAGAAATATTTAGGAATTAAAGAGACGTGAATTCCTGAGCCTAAAGTGAGAGGTTTGATAAAAGCAACTCATGCAGGGCTGAGTGATCCAATCAATGTCTGTCATTGTCTGTTCACTGTCCAGTTGTGTTTCTGAGTTAATTCCCATGTACTGAAGCAGACACTTTTCTGATGAGGGCTGTGAGATGGATTGACCTATGGGTATAGTAATTTATCATTATAAGTCTTTTTAAATATATTCATGTAGCTGAAAAATGGCAGCAGATTTTCTCCATAGTGCCATACCTATCTAATACCCGGTTCAATTCCTCAGTAACTATATAAAATATGTATTTCCTTACATGGACTAAATCTTCTAACCAACAACATTGGGCTCTGTTACTTCCATAATCTTTGTGTTTCTGTTGCTCCAGTGTGTTTTCCAGGAACTTCCAAATTACATACCTGGCTAAAACTAGAGGATAACTTTATCCTCCAGTGATATTCAGAGTACCTTAAAGCACACTGAAGACTAGCCAACTGAGGTGAGACTTCTAGTTGACACTAGCTTGATTTCTCTAAGATCATGACAAAACAACATAGAGACTTCAACAATAAAGTCCTCTCTTCACATCATGTTGGGAAAGGTATCCAAGAGCATTAACAATGTCCTATAACCGTAGAATCACTTTAACTAATGACTCAAAAATATTTATCCTATTCCTGATACTGGAAATTTTACTTAGTAATGTATGCTATCTAGTTGGAGCATTCTCTCTTACAGTATATGATAACTGCATTTAAATTCCTTTTATATATTTGAGGAAGATTATAGAATAATTGTTACCAATACAGCTTTACAGAAAGCTGTTGATGCTAGGTGTTCCTCCTTATGTTTTCTCATTTATCCTAGGCTCTCATCGTAGATTCCCTTTTATCCGTTTGTATGCATATGCTCTATTTTTCCCTTCCTTGGAAGATACTCTTTCCCCTCTTGGTCTCATGTCCTGTATAATTTCTGTTCATATTCTAAATGAAATACATTGTTTAAAATTTGACAGTTTTATTCACATATAAGAAAGAAGTCCAATATTTGTATTTCTGGCTCTTGATTATCACAATCAGGATGATCTATACATTTCCCTCCAAATTTCACATTTCCTAAGCTCTGAATAATCTATTGTGTAATTGTACCACATTTTCATTATCTGTTTATCAGCTGATAGAGAATCTCCACTGTTACCATGTCTAGCTATTATGAACAAATAGAAACAAACATAAGTGATCAGGTATCTCTGTAGTGAGATGAAGAGTCCTTTGGGTACATGCCCATGTGTGCTATAGCTGGATCTACCAGTGGAGCTATTGTCACCCTATTGAGCAACATTCATTTCTATACGCTATACCAGTTTGCATTTCTAACCATGAAGATTAAAGATTCCCCTTGCCCTGCACCCTCACAAATAGCTGTTGACATTTGTTTAATAATCCTGGCCATTCTGACTGAGTAAAATGAAACCTCAAATTGGCATTAATTTCACTTTCCTGGTGGCTAATGGTGTTGAATATTCCTTAAACATTTCTTGGGACATTGATCCTTTATCTTTTTAGAACTCTCTATTTAGTCTTATACCACATTTATTTTTATAAATTAGGTACTATGTTTTATTCTTCTGGTAAATATTATTTGTGAGTTTCTACCCCACCATAAATCATTTAGATCCCAAATAAGAGACACAAAACCTTTATATTTATGATAACTCTTAAAGCTTTAGAGCTGAACATATGTCAACCTACTGTGCTATTTTGTCTACTTCTCTCTCAATAACCCTGAGAAATACCTTGCAGTATTCTGCCTGGCACTCCTACTTGAACAGATTGGCCCCCGTGTCCATGTGTTTATGATTCACCTACCTCATGGTGGCTTTCTTCTTCCTCCGCTCGCTTTCCTTCCTCTGGCTGGCATATGTCCTGCCCTGTTCTCTTCTGCCCAGCCACTGGATCATCAGCCTTTATTCAAAGGACAGGGAATAAATGATAAGAATTGTTTACACAGACTTGAGACAGGAGATTCTTGGTATAATCATTGTACTGTCATATCTGGATTAAAACAAGGTGTGAGGACAGAAAAATCAACATTTGATTAACAAAAAGGATAAACTTTATACAGTGTACAAAAATATTATGCCTACATTTCTTCCTTTTTGTCTAATAAAAGACTCCTTCTAGTAATACATTCTATGTACAATAATAATAATTATGAAGACTATTGGACTAGATTTACATTTTATTGTCTAGTACATAAGTATAAGGCAAATTTGGGTAAAGCCTTTTATTATCAATTCTATTTTGGTGAGTTCAGATTTTGACACAAAATAATATTTGCTGCAACACCAAATTTTTATGCTTTCTATTTATTTGTATATTATAGATGATAAACATTTGGTAAGTATGTAATAGCTAACTATTTTCCTAAGCTTTATGCTGTCAATGTGCTTAAATAATAATATCTTTTGCTGTACAGAAATGGTATATATTACCTCTTTTATACAGAAAAAAATTTATAATTTAAGCTTTATGACACTCAATTTATTAATTTTTGGTTTCATTGCCTCTATTATCAGGTTCATGCTCAGAAAGCTCTAATATCTATCAGAGTTTAACTGATAAATAATTGATTATCTACTTTCTCTTCTGTTAAATTCAGTGTATTTTCTCTTATTCCAAGGTTGTTGAATAACTAGTTTAACATTATACATTGTAAAAGATATGGATCTAAATTGATTCTTCAACATGTAGCTATCCACTTTAATGAGCAGGAGTTGTCTTTCTTTTCTCCACTGTGTATTTTTTTTATTTCTTTGTCAAAAATTAGGTGTCCATAAGGGTGAGAAATTACATCTGGGTCTTTAATTAAATTCCTTTTATCCTCATATCATTTTTAATGTCATTATCATGATCATTTTTAGTACTTTATTTCTGTAATACAACTTGACAGCATTGTCTCTAGAGTTGTTTTATTATTCAGGATTGTTTGGCTATCCAGGTGTGTATGTGAGTATGTGTGTGTATGTGTGTGTGCATATTTGTGTGCATGTGTGTGTGTGTGTGTGTGCATGTGCATGTGTATGTGTGTGTTTCTATATGCAGCTGATATTTTGTTTTCACTTTCTGTTAAGAATTATGTCAGAAACTTAATAGGTATTGCATTAAAACTATAGATTATCTTTTGTAGGATGCCCATTTTTAATCTATTAATCTTACTGATCTATGAGCATGGGGAATTTTTACACTTCCTGCTTCTTCTTCAGTTTCTTTCTTCAATGTCTTTAAAGTTCTTGTTAGACAAGTCATTTATTTGCCTAGTTAGAGTTATTAAAAAAATTTTAGACTATTTTGAAATGTTCTATTTCTCTATTTCTTTCATACCACAATTGTCATTTCTATATGGTAAAACTACATAATTTTGAGTGTAAATTTCATGTCATGTTAAATTGTTGAATGTGTTTATCAAACTATAGAAGTTTCCTGATTGAGTTTCTATTGTCTTTTACATTTAATACTATATCATACACAAATAAGAGCACCTGACTGCTTTTTCTCTTTGTAAGTCCCTGATTTCAAATCCTATGTTAAATAGACATTGAGTGCTTAGGCATCCGTCTTGCTCCTGACTTCAGTGGAAAGATTTAAGTTTCCATTCAATAGTAGGATGTTGGCTGTGCACTAGCTATAATTGCTTTCATTATTTGATGTATGTCACTTGCATGCCTCTCTAGAATTATTGTCATTCTAGCATGTTGGATTTTGTCAAAGGACTTTTCTTCATTGAGATGATTATATGTTTTTGTCAATTATTTTGTTATGTATTAGATTATTTTATTCATTTATGAATTCTGAAAGATATACATGTCTCAGAGATGAAGCCAACTTGATCATGGTAGATAATCTTTTTGATGTATTGTTGAATTCATTTTGCAAGCATTTTATTGAGAATTTTTGTAACTATGTTCATATGAGCTATCTGGTTTTTGTTGAGTCTCTGTATAGTTATGGTGTTGGTGTAATATGGTGTCAGAATTTCTATTCTGTCGAAGTGTTCTGGAATTAGATATCTTTGAATATCTAATAGAATATCTAATTCAGCTCAGAATCTAATAGAATTCTGAGATAAATCCATCTTCTGTTCTCTTTAAATTGGGAGATATTTTAATCCCATTTTCCCTTTCATGAGTTATGGGTATGTTTAGTTTATTTTATCTAGATTTAAGTTGGTAGGTCTTATATAACAAGAATTTTGTATATTTCTTTTAGATATTACAGTTTGTTAAAAACGCTGCTTTTTAAAGTATGCCGTTATAATTCATTGAATTTTCTCATCTTCAATTGTAATATCTCCTCTTTATCCCTGATTCTATTAATTTGCATGGATCCTCTCTACTTTGTTTGATTTAGATAAAGGTTTTTCAATATCCTTGATGTTTATGTAAACAAAGGTAACAGTTGCTACAGAAATTCATAATTTGCTAAAGTACTGAGAATAGTGTCTCAGTCATAGGGAGGGGATCTATAACTCTCCTACCCAGTCCAGGAAAGATTATGGAAGAGGGAGTAGAAAGATTGTAGAAGCTGAGGAGTGAGAGGAGACCTGGGAATTTCTCTCTTTTGGGTATGACTTAGAAGTTACAGGTCATTACCAGACCTGTTTAGGCAATGGCATAACCAGTCTCTGACTCTCCTAAACTGGAGTTGTTGCATCTTAAATATTGTGAGTACACAAACCACCATGTGAGGCAAAAAGAAGAAACAGTCTTTCATCATAGATATTTGTACTTGGGCAGAAATTAATGTCATTCAAAATTAGAAATCCACTAAAGTAGAAAGACAAAAGTGAAAAAGTAGAAAATGTTCCTCTGAACATGAGAATGCAAATGAATTGTAGAACATGAGCAAGAATGGGAGCTTTTAAATGTCACAATGAATGGGCAGAGGCATTTAAGAGAAACAGTGAAAAAGTAAACCCTCATTCAGATTGCCTTTATACTTGCCAATATTTACAGTGATGTAGCAGGGAAAGAAAAGATCAAGATAGAAAAAGTGAAATTTCTCATGGATATCATAGTGTCTGATATAGAAATAAACTTCTGTAGAACCCATTACTTCATACAATTTAAGCAAAGGAAGAATATGACTTCACTCTACACTATATTAATTTCTGGAGAACCCCCCCAAAAAAAGAAAGAAAGAAAGAAAGAAAGAAAGAAAGAAAGAAAGAAAGAAAGAAAGAAAGAAAGAAAGAAAGAAAGAAAGAAAGAAAGAAAGAAAGAAAGGAAGGAAGGAAGGAAGGAAGGAAGGAAGGAAGGAAGGAAGGAAGGAAGGAAGGAAGGAAGGAAGGAAGGAAGAAAAACCATGGAGATGCCTAGCAGAAATGTAAATCTGGAAATAGATGTCTCATACTCATGTACTGTTGGGATAAAAAAGATGTGAATAATGGGAGAATTTAAGGAGGGCATAGGAAGATGGAGTAGAGAAGAGAATGGAAGAAGATCTAACTATGTTGAAGGATGTTAAAAATAACCTGATATTTTATAAGCTTCCTAATTAATTAATTAAAAAATTAATCATCCCCGAAGACGTTGGTTACCAAATAAAATGTGACTGTGCTAAGTGTGAGATACCACCCTAGAGGTTTTGGACATCAGATCTACAAAGAACCAAAACAATACAGGCTATTCCCCTTGTTTATTTGTGGAACAGAATTAGGAGTTAAGACTTGGTTGCTGAAAATAGCACATACTTTGTTTACAGGTCAAGTTCTTATAGACAAGGAAATTTCTCCCATGTATTCTGGTTTTTGCAACACTATCAGGTGCTAAATAGGTTGCAGTAGGCAGGGAGTAATCTGCAGTTTTATCTAGAGGGAACTCTCTTAAACACAATAAGAACTGCAGTGACAAGATATGCTAAAGGGTACAATAGTGGAGTGACTGTTATGAGAGTACCTAATTATTTAGGATCAGATTGAAGTCCTACCATATAGAGAAAAAAAAATCATGCAGTATTCCATTTTAAATCTCTCCAGCATTGTAGGGGAGTACCAGGACAGAGAAAAAGGAGGGAGGTGATTGGAGAATGGGTGGCGAGGAGAAGGCTTATGGGACATATGGGGAGGGGGGAACCGGGAAAGGTGAAATCATTTGGAATGTAAACAAAGAATATAGACAAGAAAAGAAAAGAAAAAAGTCTCTCCATGAACCCATACTTGGAGAGTTCCCATGCTCTAGTAGCAACCTGATGAATATCTTGCTTAACTGATATAGTATCATACTATAGTATCAAATCTATAGATATGGATTTACAGAGCCTATAGAATAATGCAACTCTCAGACATCAGAGGCACCTTTTTTATGTAATCAATAGTCGTTAACAAAGAGTCCCCACAGTTGGTCGAAATGTGGAGAAAAAAATATGAATTCAGCCACAAAATGCTACTACCATCACCACCACCAGTAGGAATCAATGAGATCAATTTTGCCTTAAAGTTTTCCTTATTGCTCAAGAGCCTCCAATATAATTTTGCATGTTGGTAATTTGAGGGAGTTTTGTGTTGTTTCTGGAGTTTTATGGCAGTCAGTGCTTAGGAGATGGAGAACAGTATTTACAAAGAGAAGAAAAAAGACTTTAACTTTATTTGCAGATTTGGACATATTTTGCATCACAGTGTTGTAAGGTAAGCTTATATCACTCAGAGGTCAGGATATTTATGATTCTGTAAGTGCAGTCAGAGAAACTGTGACCATATCCTTTCCATTCATTCTCCCTTAGGATTCTTCTTAGAATGTTTTTATTTATTCAAATGATTTATGAGCCCTGTTTTTTACCCTATTTTCTTAATAAAACATTAGGAGATAAATATCAAAAAACTTTTTTTTAAAAAATGTAGGGGTAATTTTGTATGAATAAACTAATACTCTTTTAAGCCTCAGTTTTTAAAACTTCAGTATAAGAACAGGTGAAGCAGTTAAAACCCAATGAAAATGTTGCTATTTTAATAGTATTCATGCTTTAGTTTTGAGTTAATCATATTACTACACCTTAAAGGTCCTGACATATGAATACTCCATGATTACAAATTTAAAATAGCTTTAAAAGTAGAACTTAAATGAGTCAGACTTTTTTTTTCTTTATCTGCTTCAGGCAATGAAGGAATTTGCTGTGTTTCAATGAGACATTTGAAATTTCCCTTATTTAAACTGTCCCAACTTCAAAGCACTCTAAATATAAATCCATCTTCTTTGGCAGACTCAATGTCACAAAGTTATCAAGAGAACAAAGCCCACCTTCAGCTTAATAAAAATGATACTTTTTAAAAAGACATTTTCATTATCTTCAGCCTAACACAATCTATAAACAATCACCAGAATACTGAATTAAAAAATAATCTATTTATGAAAAAAATGTCAAAAATACTCACTATTAAAAATTTCAAAGAAATATAAAGACTCAACTTACAACAATGCAATCCATAGAACTACAGAGGGAGGGGAATACTAGTGTCTTGGGAAAATAGCAAAGAAATTGACAAATCTTGAGTTTTCTTTCTTTCTTCCTCTCTTTCTTTCTTTTTTTCTTTCTTCATTTCTTTCTTTCTGTCATTGTATGTACTTTACTTGTTTTGACTCCTGGATCCTGGTTAAAAAAAGAAACTGAGATTTACTTTTTAAAAAAAATATTTATTTGCAATCAGAATAAAAGGATCATTTGATTGAAAGTTATGGGTGTTGGTTTTCTTTTATTTAGGTTAAAATCACTTGAATAACAATTAATAAGTGTTGTGGTTTGAATAAGAATGGCCCCCAGAGACTCGGGTGTAGGAATGCTTGGTCCAAGAAATGTGGTCTTGTTGAAGTAAGTGTCACTGCCTTAGGGTTTTTACTGCTGTGAACAGACATCATGACCATAGCAACTCTTATAAGGACAACATTTATTTCGGGCTGGTTTACAGGCTCAAAGGCTCAGTCCAGTATCATCAAGGGAAGAACATGGCAGCATCCAGGCAGCATCCAGGAGGTTGCTGGAGTGTTCTACATCTTTATCTGAAGGCTGCTAAAATAATACTGGCTTTCGGGCAGGTAGGATGTGAGTCTTAAAGCCCACACCCACAGTGACACTACTCCAACAGGGCCACACTTACTAATAGTGCCCTGGGCTGAGCATAAAGAAACCATAACATTCCATCTCCTGGACCTCATAGGCTTGTTCAAACATATGGTCAAATATATGAGGGGACCATACCTAAACATAGCATAATGCAAAATATATTTAGTTCAACTTCAAAATTCCCCATAATCTATAGCAGTCTCAAGAATGTTAAAAGTTTAGAGTATCTTCTGATATTCATTCAATCACATAACTTTAATCCTCAAAGCAAGACAGGAAACCAGCTAGGCAAATTCCAAACTCTGCATCCCCATGTCTGATGTCAAAGAAGTCTTCAGATCTCCTACTCCTTTGTCAAGTTCATTGATTGCAACAAACTTCTTTCTTCTGAGCTGGTTCCACTATCTTTTATCAGCTTTCCCCAGCAGATATCTCATGGCTCTGGAATCTCAATCATCTTAGGGAGTCTAAGACAACTTCAATGCTTCAGCTTCTTGTTCCAGTGTCTGGGATGCACCCAAGAACTTCCCTGCTCCAAAGGGCTCTTGTCACTTCTCTAGTTCTGACTTTGATAGCACTCTAAGCTTAGGTTGATCCACTCTACTGCCACTGATGTTCTTGGTGATCATCCCATGTTACTGGCATCTCCAATACACTGGGGTCTTTTGCTGCAACCAAACTTCACCAATAACCTTTCGCAGGCTCTCTTCATGGTGCTAAGCCTCAACTCCTTTGCATGACCCACTTCATTGATGGCTTGGTAACTACAACTAGGGCTGTACCTTCACCAGTGGCCTTCCTTGGCTCCTCACAGTGCCAAGCCTTAGCTGTTCTTCATGATGCCTTCAAGCCTTCAACACCAGTACTACCCAAGTGAGTTTTACACATTACCAAGTATAGCTGCATCATGAAGTACATAAAACATTGGCTATCTCTGGAACACAACTTCTTTGTGCTATCAGAAAAAACTTGCAGAAGATTTCACCTCTGTGATGCTTATCTCTTCTTAACCACCACTAATTTCATATCTCCAGCTAACCAGCCTTGGTTGTTGTAGTAGTCTCCTTCTCCTCTTGACTATAAAGCCAGGATGCATGGTCAAAGCTCCTCAGTTCTGCTGCTTGCATGATCTGGAAGATAACCACCACCAGCCCCCCTATTCTACTACATTATCACTAGTTTCCTCTTTTCCAACTCTTTCACGGCTTAAGTTCTGGCTGTCCTGGATCTTGATTCTGTATATTGACCTTGAACTCAGAGATTTACATGCCTGTCTTCTGGGTTTAAAGGTGTATGCTACCATGCCTGGTTTTAAGCTTTTCTTCACCTAGAACTTGCTCTTTCTCAGTCTAGTGTTGAACTCTGCTTGGCTTGTCCTCTGCTTGGCTTTATCTGCTGGGATTAAAGGTGTGGACCACCATGCCTATATTTAAATTTAGCTTCCTAGGATCTTGCCCAAAGTACCACTCCTTTGATTTGTTATCTCCTTGAACACAGGATTCCTGGTGTCCCTTTAATACTCAAACCATATATTTTATAGTTTTTCTTTCTTGGCTTGCTATGCTAGTTTAAAATATCCTTCAGGATACTCAACCAGAGAACAAAGTCTATGCTGCGTGTTTCTGAGACTTCCCTTGTCAAGGTAATTACTCTGAGTCTCTTCACCTTTGCCTCAGGCAGACTCTTCAGACAAGGGCAAAAAGTAGCCACATTGTTCATCCAAAATACCACAAAACCATACCTAGTGCACATTTTGAAATTCTCCACTGAAACTTCCTGGGCCAGGTCCTCATAATTCAGATCAATTCTCAAAAACAGTCTTCCCTAAGATCAAGAATTGAAAAATGGGACCTCATAAAACTACAAAGATTCTGTAAGGCAAAGGACACTGTAAAAAGGACAAAATATCAACCAACAGATTGGGAAAGGACCTTCACCAACCCTAAATCCGACAGAGGGCTAATATCTAATATATACAAAGAACGCAAGAAGGTAGAACCTAGAGAACCAAATAACCCCATTAAAAATGGGGTACGGAGCTAAACAAAGAATTTTCACATGAAGAACTTTGGAGAGCTGAGAAACATCTTAAGAAATGTTCAACATCATTAATCATTAGGGAAATGCAAATCAAAACAACCCGGAGATTTCACCTCACACCAGTCAGAATGGCTAAGGTCAAAAACTCAGGAGACTGCAGGTGTTGGCAAGGATGTGGAGAAAGAGGAACACTCCTCCACTGCTGGTGGGATTGAAAGATGGTGCAACCACTTTGGAAATCAGTCTGGCGGTTCCTCAGAAAACTGGGCATGACACTTCCTGAGGATCCGGTTATACCATTCCTGGGCATATATCCAGAGGATTCTTCAGCATGCAATAAGGACACATGCTCCACTATGTTCATAGCAGCCCTATTTATAGTAGCCAGAAGCTGGAAAGAACCCAGGTTTCCTTCAATGGAGGAATGGATACAAAAAATGTGGTACATTTACACAATGGAGTACTATTCAGCCATTAGAAACAATGAATTCATGAAATTCTTAGACAAATGGATGAAGTTGGAAAACATGATACTAAGTGAGGTAACCCAGTCTCAAAAGATCAATCATGGTATGCAATCACTGATAAGTGGATATTAGCCTAGAAACTTTGAATACCCAAGACATAATCCACATATTAAATGATGTACAAAAAGAATGAAGGAGTGGCCCCTGGTTCTGGAAAGACTCAGTGCAAGAGTATAGGGGAATTCCAGAACAGGTAAGCAGAAAGGGGTAGATGGAGGAACAGGAGGAGGGAAGAGGGCTTATGGGTCTTGCGGGGAGTGAGGACCCAGAAAAGGTGAAATCATTTGAAATGTAAATTAAAAATATATCAATTAAAAAAACAGTCTTCCATATTTGTGTCTGCTGGCCCATTAAATCCCATTTAAAGCTTTCTTCTCCTTTCTAAATCCAAAGTCCCCAAATCCACATTCTTCCAAACAAAAGTATGACCAGGCCTATCACAGCAATATCCTAGTCCCTGGTATCAACTTCTATCTTAGTTAGGGTATTACTGCTGTGAACAGACACCATGGCCAAGGCAACTCTCAAAGGACAGTATTTAATTTGGGCTGGCTTATAAATTCAGAAGTTCAGTCTAGTATCATCAAGGCAGGAACATAGCAACATCCAGGCAGGTATGGTGTAAGAAGAAGTGAGAGTTCGACATCTTCATCTGAAGGCTACTAACAGAATACAGGCAGCTAGGATGTGGTTCTTAAAGCATACATCCACAGGGACACACCTACTCCAAAGAGGCCAACCAATTCTAATAGTGTGACTCCCTGGGCTAAGCATATACAAATCATAACAGTGGCATTGTTGGAGAATGTGTGTCCTTATGGAAGTGGGCTTTGTGATCTTACAAGCTCAAGTTTGGCCAGTGTGTCTCAATTTTCTTTTGCTATCTGAGGATCAAGATGTAATACTCTCAGTTCCACTCAAAGTCATGCCATGAAGATAATGGACTGATAATGGACTGAGCTTCTGAAACTATTAGCTAGCTCCAATTAGATATTTCTCTTAAGAAAGAATCAAATACGTTACTTGAGCCAAAGTTTCCTTGACATTGTTAACAGATAGTTGCTAGTCAAGAGAGTGAAGAAAATGTCTTTTGCACACTAATACTCTGTTTTGACTTTGCTGGTACTCATCCCTGAAGAATTAAACATCTTCATAAACATCAAACTGTATATATATTGATTAAGTACTGAAAATAATTTACCCCCTTTTCAAAACACCCAATTTTAATTAAAATATATCCCAGAATACATCCTGAAACAGAGATGGTCCAAAATGGACATTACTGAATGGCAATATAGCACACGCAGTGTTTATCTGAATACCTAAGAAGAATCCTTTACTTATCTTGTAATATCTATACATAATATCTATGTATATATGATTAAATTCAGATGAATTATGGGAACGAGGATGCACAAAGAAGAAAAAATTATATAACTTAAATCTGTCAATAAAAGATTAAAACAAATGAGACTATGCACTTAGTAACCAAATACCTCCTTTTTTTCAACTGAATAAATGAAAGTTCAAATAATAATTGGGGACCTCACTCATTGTCACTATTGACAACATTGTTATTCCTGATCTTTGAATAAGTTTTCTTACTACTTTTCAAATTTATGTAACATTTCATTTCAATTCCTTTAATAAAATGACACAAACCTGAAAATATTTAACCCAGATCATGCCCATAGGCAGAAAATGTGTGTGGGGATGGAAAAATTACCTAAAATTTACAACTTCTGTTTTCTCTTGTTAATTAATTGTTGAGGTAATTTGAACGAAAAGGGACCCTATAGGCTCCAAGGGAATGACACTATTTGGAGCTGTCACCTTCTTATAGTATTGTGATCTTCTTGGAGGCAGCATATCATAAGAGCACAGGCGTGGAAGTGAATTTTAGGTTGCAGATTCTCAAGCCAGAACCAGAGTGATACTCTCTTCTTGCTTTTTGTTGATGCAGAATTAATATCCATGCTGTTCTAGATGTAACAATGCAATTGTATTGCTCATTAAGGAGCTAAGGCAAACAATGGTTCTCACTCTGAATTAAGTAATACTATTGTTAAATATATGGATTATCTAAAATTAATCTTAATCAATTTACTAATGTGAGTATGGGGTTGATTTTAATATGCTTGTTTTACAAAATAGATTATCTACTTGAAACATCACTCACTTTCAGACATGTCACTTCTAAAAACAAAATAAGAATTAAGAGCATATTCCTGATGCCTCATCACTTGTATCCTTCCAATTATGCCACGTTGCTTTTCCAACCTCTGACTTGACTGACATTGAAGTTGCTGAACTTTTTCCCAATACAACGGCATAATTACCCATTTAACCCATATGGATTAGCTCATTTTTAATATAATATCTTCCTTTTAAAATGTAATTTAATTGTTGTTAATTTTTACTTAACATCCCACTCACTAACCCACCCCCCTTCAGTTACACTCTCCCACAATTCTTCCCCCCTTCCCCTTCCCCTTCTCCTCAGAGCCATTGGGGGGATGCCTAGGTATCCTTCTACCCTGGTACTTCAAGTATCTGAAAGGCTAGGCACTTTTTGCTCTCAGTGAGGTCAGACAAGGCAGCTCATTGGAAAGAACATATCTCACAAACAGGCAAAAGCTCTTAGGATAACCTCCTCTCCAGTTGTTCAGGATCCACATGAAGACCAAACTGCACGTCTGCTCCATATGAGTAGGGAGGACAAGGTCTGGCCCATGTATGTTATTTGGTTGGTGGTTCAGGTACTGAGAGCAAGCGTCCAGGTTGGCTGACTCTGTTGGTCTTCCTGTGGAGTTCCTATCCCCTTCAGTATCCACAATCCTCACTCCTATTTTTCCATAAGATTCCTCAAGCTCCATCTACTATTTGGCTGTGGCTATCTGTATCTTTCTGAGACAGCTACTGGTTTAGGCCTCTCAGAGGACAACATGCTCCTGTCTGCAAGCATAACAGAATATTTCAAGTTGGCTTGGTTATTGATTGGCCATTATTTCAGTCTCTCCTCCACTCCCCGTGCCTTTATTTCTTGTACACAGGATAATTTTGGATTGAAAGTTTTGTGGGTGGGTTGGTGTCTCTATGGTTCCACTGGGTTCCTGCCTGGTTACAGGAGGTGGCTTCTTCATGTTCCTTATCTCCAAGGTTGTGAGTCATAGCTAAGGTTACCCTCGTTGATTCTTGGATGCCTCTCTTATCCCAGGTCTCTGCCTCATCCTAGAGATGCCCACTACCTCTTCACCCCTGTCAATTGCATAAGTCCATTTATTCTCATGATCATTTGGCCATTTCCCCTATCCTTCTCCACAACTGATCCTGAACCACCCATTCCTCTCCCCATCCTGCTCTCCCTCTCAGTTCCATCCCTCCCTCTGCCTCCTATGACCATTTTACTCCCCATTCTAAGTGATATTCAAGCACCCTTGCTTGTGCATTCCTTCTTGCTTAGCTTCTTTTGGTGTGTGGCGTAACCTGTATTTTATATCTAATATCCATTTATACGTGAGTGCATACCACACATGTCCTTTTAGAACTGGATTACCTCACTCAGCATGGTATTCTCAAGTTCCATTCATTTGACTGCAATTCATGATGTCTTGATTTTTAATAGCTGAGTAGTATTCCATTGTGTAAATTTACCACATTTGCTTTATCCATTCTTCAATTGAAGGACATAAAACTGGATACACAAAATGTCATAGAAGAGAAAGTGGAAAAAAATGTTGTATACATTGTTAGAGGAGAAAATTTCCTGAACAGAACACCAATATCTCAGTCTCTAAGACAAAAAATTGGTAAATGGGACCTCATAAAACTTCTAAGCTAAGTTGTCAAGCATAGGGCACTCTCAATAGGATAAAACAGAAACCCACTGACTGGGAAAAGATCTTCACTGATCCTACATCTGACATAGAGCTAATATGCCAAATTTACAAATAACTTAAAAAGTTATATACTAACAACCCAAATAACCCAATTAAAAAGTGGGGTATACACCTAAACAGAATCTCAAAGGAAGAACCTCGAATGGCAGAAAAGAATGTAAGGGAATGTTCAAAGTCTTTAGTCATCAGGGAAATGCAAGTCAAAATAATGCTGAATTTCCATCTTACAGGAATCGAAATGGCTAACACCAAACACTCCAGAGATAGCACATGCTGGTGAGGCTGAGAAAAGGAAACACATCTTCATTGCTGGTGGGGGGTGCAAACTTGCACAGCTTCTTTGGAAATCATTTTGGTGGTTTCTCAGAAAACCAGATATGGTTCTATGTCAAAACCCAGCTATACCACTCCTGAGCATATACCCAAAAGATTCTCCAACATCCCACAAAGACACTTACTTGCTCAACTGACTTTATAGCAGCTTCATTTCTAATAGCCAGATACTGGAAACAGTTTCTTCTTTGACTTAAAGAATCTCCTACTTT
This sequence comes from Apodemus sylvaticus, assembly GCF_947179515.1. Classification (NCBI taxonomy): domain Eukaryota; kingdom Metazoa; phylum Chordata; class Mammalia; order Rodentia; family Muridae; genus Apodemus; species Apodemus sylvaticus. Next base: position 33,433,796 of record NC_067479.1, on the reverse strand, counting down.
ATGCTAGCCCATCAGATTTGGTTGCCTGCCATTATGCTCCAAAAAAATAAAATATCTTTGTAGCCCAATGCTCAAGATATCCAATATTGGTCCTTCACTTTTTAGCAGCTCTTAGTGGCAGCTTATTTGGATCTGCAAAATATCTGTGTAGTTACAGACCTTATTATGTATTGCTAATATTTTTTGTCTCTAATTATGAAATCAAGGCAATACAAATATGTATACATATACATACACATACACATACATCATATACATATACATATACATATACATATACATATACATGTACATGTACATATGCATATACATATACATACACACACACACACACACACACACACACACATATAATATATATATATATATATATATATATATATATATATATATATGCCAGAGAACAGAAGTATTAGTTAAATACCTGTTGCTCAATAGAAGTCAATTATTATTTTTGTTGCTGTGCTAAAGGAAGTAGTTAATAGAAAAAGTCTAGACAAACATTTAAAATGAATCAAATAAAATGATTAGGCAATATTATTTACCTTAGTATGTGAAAAATAAGGAATTATATTCTCATTATTCTTTGCTAAAAAACAAGAAGACTAAAGTTTATGCTATAAAGTTATATTTATAACAAAGCATACATCTAAGAACATATTTTTTTTTAATTTTCTAGATAACCTCAGGACAAATAATGAGAAGTTTTTCTCCCTTCTATTCTTAAGTTGATCCCTTATTCATCCATCTCTTTATCTAACTGTGGTTCCAGAAGCGTCTCAGTAACAACTTTACCATTTTATTTTTCTTAGTGATAATGGTGTTGGTTGTGAGCACTTGCAATATATTTTCATCTGTCTAGCTTCTTGCAAAGCAATCAAAGAAAACCAAGGTTTATTACGACTGCTATACCCAGTGTTCAAAGTTCCACCACAGTCAATTTTGCCATCATTTTATATTTACACACATATTTGAGGTTAAGAAACCTTAACATGTAGGCAGGATGGATGTAGGGAAAAAAATCTATGACAAGATGAAAGTTAGTTGCAGAACAAAGCATTTTCCTCTTTGTCAATAAACACTTTAAATACAAAAGAGCCACTGATCTGCAATCAAGATCCTGTCTTAGTCCATGCTGAGTCAATAGCTTTATATGGAAGCAGTAGATTTTGGAAACATAAAAGATAATAATGTGGTACAAGTGGAAAGACTAAAACTGAACCAGTACAGGAAAGTAGCACTTGAAAAACCCAACAATGACAGTATCTATATATGTGAAACTCTCTTTGGGAAATTATCCAGTTTTGTAAAATTCAATATCTAAGTAAGGATCTGAAGTTTTATTGATTTTAAAATGCATGCATATTCATGAATATAAGGTAATTGAACATATGTTATATATTCTATACACATCCCATACCCTTTCTTCCCAAGATTTGTGTTTTTATTTTATTTTATTTTTTTATTTTCTATATTCTATGTTTACATTCCAATGATTATCCAATACCCTTAATATCCAAGTTTATCAACTTATGTGGTTTATAGTTTATGATTTCAAAATAACATAGTTAAAACATCAAAGCCTATTTTTTTAAAGAACAACTTGTCTTTCATAGCTTTGCCCTCTCATTGAAAGGTTTCAATAAATACATCCACATCAGTGTTTCTACATCTGTGGTTCAGGGGACATCTTGGATGAGGAATATCTTGGATGTGTGAGTAAGGGACATGGGCTGAGAGGTAATAGGTGGAGAATAATAATCAGAGAGTAACATAATTCTATTTCAATAAAAACATTGAAATCTTTTTCTAACAATTCAACCTTGGTTTTCTCTCATCACAACTTGACATGGAGGTGTTCCAGAATATTCTTTACAAATGTCTGTCTGGAAAATTCTCCTCCAATTTACCAGGAAAAGAATTATTCTAAGCAGTGGTTCTATATTAATTTCTTAAGGATAGAATTGATACTGGATTTTAATATTAATAAACCCTTACTAATGTTTGATTCAAAAGTTATTAATTCCTTTGGCAGAATGGAAATCATAAGCATTCACTCTTACCACATGCTTTTCAAAAGGGAACAGTCTTTTTACTTCTGGGAACACTTTTGTTTTCTAGAACCACTTGGTTTTGATCAGCTTCTGTTTATATACCCAGAAGGAAATTGTCTTCTGTGAAGGTAGAGGGAAGATAAAAATTCATAGGGGCCTACTGACCTCTTCCTAGCTTTTACTAAGGTTTTCTGGATTGTTTCCTACCTAACTCACAAGAATAAAGTGAGAGTATGTCTCAACAAGAACTCTACTGTTAACCACAAAATGCAGAATGTGTTTGTAAATCTTACATTTGCCACTTTTCCAAATAAAAAAAAAAATCTAGATTCCACTTTAAGCATGAGAAAGTTTGCTAAGTATAAAATGGCAGCCCTTCCCCCATGCACAATCAATATGGGTTCTATATATTGAAGCATTAACTTGGTTCAAATTACTATCTCTTATGGGAATATCTTTTAGAATGTCAAATAAAATGTACCTTTTAAGAATGACTGATAAGTCATAATTTTGTATTTAATGTATAAAACTTTAAACAACTGCACTTGAATAGTGTTCTTTTTCACATACCTAACTCTTCCTTCCTGTTTTATGGTGGAATTTAGCAATTGCCGCATAATTCTTATGTAGTTCACATTCAAATTGGAATTTTGAAATGTTTTCTGATGATTTATGCTATAATATAAAGTTGAAGAACAAAAAATATATAAAGAACTGGAAAGTTTAAAAAATTAGTTTGAAATAAAGTTGCTCAGTGTCTGCTTTATTAACTCATGGTGTTTCATTTGTTACAAAAAATTATTTAATGAAATAATCAAACTCACAAACAACGTTGAATATCTGAATCTCAATTTGGTTTCTCGATCCTTATTTTCAAATCTAATACTCTCATACATACCTATTTCTACACATTTCTACTAGTGTTGTAAAATGTTTTACAACATCAGTTTGGCAAACAATACCTAAAGATTCTATAATAGATCCAGTATTGATGTATACACTTTCTTGCTAAGATTTCACTTGAATAATTGAACTATATAAAGGAAGTAGCATTTGCTAGTTCTCCTTGGTGCATGGGTCACACCATACTTCACTGTTATATCTGTACTTCATCAATTTTATTCAGACTGCCAGTTATTTGTTACTTATGTCCTGGAAAGTAAAGAAGATAAAAGGAGAGAGAGAGAGAGAGAGAGAGAGAGAGAGAGAGAGAGAGAGAGAGACAGAGACAGAGACAGAGAGACAGAGAGACAGACAGAGACAGACAGAGACAGACAGAGACAGACAGAGAGACAGAGAGACAGAGACAGAGAAAGAGAGACAGACAGACAGACAGACAGACAGGAAGAGGGGTAGAAAGGGAGAGAAATGGAAAATGAGGATAAGAAAAGGAGTAAGACAGGGAGAGGGAGAGAAACTCAGTCCCTGTTTTCTGTGTGGGAACCTCTGGGTATTAAACACACTGCCTTGATCACACAAAGCAGCTACCCCCCCACAATCTCTTATATGCCCCAGCCTAACATAGGTCATTCTAAATTTAAAATAACTTCCTAGATAGTGAGTTGCCTACAAATAAACTGAAAACTTCAAATTAGTTTTAAGTGTGATTAAGTAGACAACATGCAGAGCAGGGGTCTATGATTAAGGGAAACCAGTAAACTTTGTAGAGACCCAGTCTTCTAAAGGAGACACTATTTTTGCTTTCAACTTTGTGGGCATTTCAAGCTTGATGAAGGAAGGAAAGTCTATTTTGCTTGTGCAGACAGAAAAATCAAAGAGTAAAATGAAAAATGAAGTAGTTTTAGAAGCATGTATCAATGAAGAGAACAGAAAAAGTCCTGTTAATCAGTTTCATGATGTTTTTAATACCTTCTTATGACATCTTCAATGAAGATGTCTTTAATATCGTCATAACGCCTAAGAGTATCTCTAATAAAAGAAGCTAGGTTATCACTCAATACACTCAATAGTCCCAATTATGTATTGCCTGGAAATCATACATATCACCGTTGATAGGACTCTACATGTAGGTTTGACCCATGGTATGATTATAAAAACATTTATTGATTCAACATTTATTGAACTTCTACTATGTGAAAGACTCAGTGAATTAAATGGCAAATTAACAGACATATATCTTGCTTTCAGAGTTTAGACTCTCCAAAGGGATATTGACTAACAAAAACACAATGGGAATAAAGTCTGTTATAAAAAGAGTCATAATAGCTCATTACTCAGAGTAATAAAATGGCTATGCCAATGACTCACCCCCTTGTGTGTGTGTGTGTGTGTGTGTGTCTGTCTGTCTGTCTGTCTGTCTTGCTCTTTCTGTAAACTTCCATTTATTGTTTTAGTGAATATCAGTTTTACATATAATAAATATACTAATAATTATGTATCTCCTGAGTACTCTTAAGATCTTTCCAAACTCTCCACCTACACAACTTGACACCTTTGTTCTCTCTTCTTGAAAAATAAACAAGCAACAAAGAAAATAAGCCAGGTATAAAACGTTAAAATATACAAAAGCCCCAAATTCACACACAAGCATGCAGGAACAAGCCCATGTGTGTGTGTGTGTGTGTGTGTGTGCGCGCGCGCGCGCGCGCGCGGGCACACACACACACATACACACACCATAGACAAAAGGCAAAATACAAATAAAATTACAATTACATTCTTATGAAAATACAAACTTAGAAACCATAATATAAAGAAAAGAACCCAGGAATGTCTGAAGAAACACACCCAGGCACCTGCTGTGGCACCCGGGTACTACCATAAAGGATGGCAAGTGTGTGGTGGAGAGATGGAAAAGAAGTAGTACAAGGTAGAGAGCTAGAGAGTAAGTGAAACTGTGGAGAAAGGTCCACTAGAGACTACACAGTGGTGATAAACAAACCGATATTGGGAGACCATGGAGCACATGAAAGGAACCCTACATATCCAAAGCTGTAGGATCTCCAGGATGCAGGGCAACAACAAGCTATCCAAGAGGAATCCCTATGTGGATCCAGTATTGATACTGTAGCAGAATCTAGAAACCTTGAAAGAGACCAAATAATTATTGCAATGAACATTTGCCAATAAAGATGTGTGGTCACAAGAGTATATTGGGTGACACGCTGTGACACATTATAGCTTCTACAGCAACATATTTTTCCAACTTATTTTATTCTATCTTGCCTGGGAAGGTTGCAAGGGTTGAGGGCAGGTAAACAATTTTAAAAAAGAAACCATAACAATATACAAGCAAAAGAACAGTAAGACAAAAAATAGATTTACCAAAACAATCCAAGTGTCTGTAAAAATAACATTGAGTTCATTTTGTGTTGGCTATATATTGTTGGGAAAAGGACCTACACATAAATATGACTAATATCCCCAGTGAAACTGTATTGGAAAAAATAACTTTTTTCCTTTGCAAATGGATGTCAGTTGGAGATAGCTTTTTTTTTTTCTTTTTTCACTTTCTCCTCTATGTACTGGAACTACATTTGGCTTGACATTTTCAGGGCCTGTGATTCCTGTCACAGTCTCTGTGAGTTTACATGTGGACAAGTCCTGTGTGCCTGGAAGACATGGGTTTCTTGCTGTTATATACTCCCTCTGACTCTTGCTGTCTTTCTGCTTCCCCTATGCGTAGTTCCCTGAGCACTGAGGAGTTTAGTTTGCTGATGATATCCCACTTAGGACTGACTGAAAAAGCTGTATTTTAAGCTTTGACCTAGAAAGTGAGAATGTGGTAGCTCTGAGAAATGAAAAGCATGTATTAACTTAGCAGTCCACACAAACACACACACACACACACACACAAACACACATACACACAATCCTAGATAAACAACAACAAAATGTTGCAGACCATAGAGAAGTTTAATTCTTCTGGTTCAGGAGTGGCCCATGTCTTTTATAACTTAACAGGAGCTGGACAAATCCTAAGACTGTGAATGATAAAGTTTGCAAGCTGTTTCAAAATGCATGGACTTTGAGATTGACAGTAATAAAGAAACATTGAAAAAGGTAACTCAGAGTAATGAGACCAGAATATACTTTACAGAAACCATCCCAGTTGCGTGTATATAATACATTTTCAGGAGTTCAAACCAATACATTGAGAAAGGTATGTTAGAAATGGCTACCTCACTATGTATTGTATGTTGATATATTACAATATAAACAATTCTCAGCTTTCACTAGGTAACAGTTACCTGGACCCTTATCCATATCCATATTTTATTTAGTGGGAAGGTCTGCCACCCTACCTTTTGTTCCTTAGAATAAACAGCTCCTGCTTTGTCCTTTTTGTCTCAACCTACTGAATAAATTATCACATAGAGCAGCTTGATTGATGAAGCGCAGCTTGACTAGTACACAGAAGACCAATGTCCACAACTTCACTCTTGAACTCAGTCATCCTTCCAAGGCATGAAAAAAGGCTCCTCCTTACATCAGATGCAGAGAGAATTGAGTTGTGTGTGGTTCTGTAATACTTAATTGGTTAATTATTTACATAGAACTTAATCTATATGAACTATATTCTTAGATTTTTGAATATTGAGATGTATCCAATGGTATGAATGGAATCAGAAGATTATAGAAGGAGAAAAACAATCTTGAGGAAATCTTCTATTTGAAACATGAAAAACGAGGCCATTAAGATGGTTCAATGAGTCAATGCGCTTCAGTCAAGCCAGAAGCTGAAGGATTTATCAGATGTCAGCTCTGGTCACCAATATTAGGGACAATCCTGATAAATATTTTGTTGGGTAGGTTAAATGCTATTCAAGTGGAAGTAAATGTTACATGAAAGTTTTTCCTTGATCTCTTGAACTACATAAGCTATACCAATATGATATAGATATAATTACATAAGTTGTTAAGAATGTATAAAAGTCATGTGTGCTTGTATATAAAATTCTATTATTTTGTATGTTTGTATAAAATTTCGAAAGACTCCAAAGTTAACATTTTAAACAATTTACTGGTAGGCATTTGTTCATCATTGTCAATGAAACTTTTACTTTGAAGATGTTATTGTCATCTGGGGAGCCTACTGCTGAATAATTCACCCATTCTAGTTCTTTCACAACCTTGGCTCGTTGTATCATCTCAGCTCTTCTGTGTTAACCTACTCCCAAACTAACTGATTTAAACCAGCGTCTCTTGGCTTCTCACTGAATTTCTCTGCTTGGGCTTATCACTCTGGGAACATGTTTTAATCTTCTAGTTCCTTCTCATTCTCTGGCTCATCTGTGTCCAGCTTGTTCTCTCTTCAACCTGTCTCTCTCAAATGGTCCCAGTAAAACATGGAACAAATGAAGACTAATATTAAACTAAGTTATGACCTTGACATTACGAGTAATCTGTTTCATATCTGTAATTTCAGATTATTGTTTGTTAAATTAAATAGAAATATATTTCTTTATTTCCGAGGAAGTCAACCTGTAGGATGTAAGAAGACTTAGAATTGGTGTTGTAAGAAGAAAGGGAATTTATGTGTAACCTTCACACACAGCTTTCCCCGCGATGCTTAGGTAATCCATGGTAGGAGTGCATTTGCGTATGCATGCTGCCTTAGTGTAAAGAGGAGCTGCATGTCCATGATGAGAAGAAAATGGGCCTTTATTGTTAATTATCAGGTTGGTTTTAGTATAATTTTAATGAACTATTTATTGGCAATAGAAATGTTGTATGTAGATTACTTTGTTTCCTGACAGTTTTTTTCTAAAGGGGGTGAAAGTTCTGGACATATCAAGAGCAGGTTAAAAAAAAAACAACACTTGTTTGTCACAGTAAGGTCTTCAGTAATATTATAAAAATGCAATTTATACTCACTATAAATTTGTGTCATTTTATGCTGTTGTAATGTTCCAAGGCTAAACAGCACAATTGTTTTATATACTTATTTGTACATACATATGTAAACATGTACATACACCAACACACAGTGAGAGATACACACACATTCATATATATTCATATTTAATATAAGGATTGGATCATCCATTAAATGTATTATCCATTGTGCATACTAAACTCCAACTAAAATGGCAATATTCATTTTAGAGTTGGTTAATAAATCATTTTCTGTTGTTTTAAACATGGTGATTTGTCATTCAGTCCCAGAACAAAGTGTGCTTGAAATTTTCATAAGGAGGGAGTTTTGTTCTACATTAAAGCTCACTCCCTTCAGCCAGTCAAACAGTTTGGCACTGCAACAGTTAACTCCGGGATCATTATTACATTTGATTAAACTTATTTCATGTCAAGTGGTAATGCCCAATCCATGTATATTATTTTTTATTATTTCTTTGAGAACTTTATATATTGTGTTTTGATGAAATCCACTCAAACTTTGACACTTTGACAACTTCTTGAGTTTTTGGTATATATTGGTTATTAGCCCTCTAATGGATGCTACTGGATGTAGGATTAGTAAAGATCTTTTCCCAATCTGTTGGTTGCCATTTTATCCTATTGACAGAGTCCGTTTCCTTATAGGAGCTTTGCAATTTTATGAGGACACATTCATCTATTTTTGATCTTAAAGTCCAAGCCATTGGTGTTCTCTTCAGGAAATTTTTCCCTGTACTCAGGTGTTCTAGGCTCTTCCTCACTTTCTCTTCTATTAGTTTCAATGTATCTGGTTTTATGTGGAGGTCTTTTATCTACTTGGATTTGAGCTTTATACAAGGAGATAAGAATGGATCAGTTTGCATTCTTCTAAATACTGACCGTCAGTTGAACCAGCAGCATTTGTTGTAAATGCAGTCCTTTTTCAAAGATCAAGTGAAAATAGGTATGTGGGTTCATTTCTGGGTCTTCAATTCTTTTTTTAAAAAGACTTATTCTATTTATTTTATGTATATGAGTACACTGTAACTGTCTTCAATATATCAGAAGAGGGCATCAGATCTCATTACAGATGGTTGTGAGCCACCATGTGGTTGCTGGGAATTGAACTCAGGACCTTTGGAAGAGCAGTAGGTGCTCTTAACCACTGAGCATTCTATTCCATTGATCTACCTTCCTGTCTCTGTACCAATATCATACAGTTTTTATCACTCTCGCTCTGTAATACAGCTTGAGGTCAAGGATGGTGAGTCTCCCCAGAAGTTCTTTTATTGTTGAGAATATTTTTCCTATCCTGGGCTTTTTGTTATTCCAAATGAATTTACAAATTGCTCTTTAGAACTCTATGAAGATTTGACTTGGAATTTTGATGAAGACTACATTGGATCTGTAGATTTCTTTCAGCAAGATGAACAGTTTTACTATGTTAATCCTGCTAAGCCATGAGCATGGGAGATCTTTCCATCTTCTGAGATTTTCTTTGATTTCCTTCTTCAGATACTTGAAGTTTTTGTCATACAGGTTCTTTCACTTGCTTGGTTAGAGGCAGACCAAGATATTTTATATAATTTGTGACAATTGTGAAGGGAGTTGATTTTCTAATTATATTCTTAGCCTGTTTATCCTTTGAGTAGAGGAAGGCTACTCTTTTGTTTGATATAATTTTATGTACAGACACTTTGCTGAAGTTGTTTATCAGGTTTAGGGATTCTGTGGTAGAATTTTTTGGGGTCCCTTGAGTATGCTATCATATCATCTACAAATAGTGATATTTTGACTTCTTCCTTTACAATTTGTATCCCTTTGACCTCCTTTTGTTGTCTAATTGCACTAACTATAACTTTGAGTAGTATATTTAATAGATAGGGAGAGAGAGGGCAGCCTTTACTTTAGTGGGATTGCTTCAACTCTCTTTCCATTTAATTTGATGTTGGCTATTTGTTTGCTGTGTATTGTGTTTACTATGTTTAGGTATGGGCCTTGAATTTCTCATCTTTTCAATACTTTTATCATGAAGGGGTACTGAATTTTGTCAAATACTTAGCATCAAATGAGATGATCATGTGTTTTTTTTTTCTTTGAGTTTTTTTATTTAGAGGATTATGTTGATGAATATGCATTCTTTGAACCATCCCTGCATCTCTAGGATGAAGCCTACTTGATCATGATGGATGATTGGTTTCATGTGTTCTTGGATTTGGCTTGTGAGAATTCTATTGAATATTTTTGCATCAATATTCATAAGGGAAATAAGTCTGAAGTTTTCTTTCTTTGTTGGATCTTTGTGTGATTTTGGTATCAGCACAACTATCACTTCATAGAACAAATAAGATAGTTTTCCTTCTGTTTCTAGTTTGTGGAATAGTATGAAGAGAATTGGTATTAGACCAATTTTTGACCTTCTTTGAAGGTCTGATTGAATTCTACACAACTGGTTCAGGGCTTTTTTGATTTGTAGAATTTTAATGATTGCTTTTATTTCTTTAGGGATTATGGGACTTTTTAGATGGTTTATCTGATCCTGATTTAACTTTGGTATTGGATATCTGTCTAGAAAATTGTTCATCTAGATTTTCTAGTCTTGTTGAGTGTAGGCTTGGGTAGTAGGATGTGATTTTTTTTAACTTCCTCAGTTTCTCTTGTTATATCTCCCTTTTCATTTTTGATTTTCTTAATTTGGACACTGTTTCTGTGCCCTCTGGTTTGTGTGGCTACGGGTTTATCTATTTGTTGAATTTCTTTAAAAAAAAGAAAAAGAAAAGAAAAACCAGCTTCTGATTTGATTGATTCTCTGTATAGTTCTTTTTGTTTCTACTTGATTGAGTAGAATCCTGAGTTTGATTATTTCCTGACAACTACTCCTCTTGGATGTATTTGCTTCTTTTTCTTCTAGAGCTTTTAAGTGTGCTGTTATGCTGTTAGTGTATGCTCTTTCCAATTTCTTTTTGGAGGCACTCATAGCTATGAGTTTTCCTCTTAGCACTGCTTTCATTGTGTCCCATAAGTTTGGATATGTTGTACCTTTATTTTCATTTAATTCTATTAAATCTTTATTTCTTTATTTCTTCCTTGAACATGTTATCATTGAGTAGAGTATTGTTCAGCTTGTTACTTTTTGTTGCTATTGAAGACCAGCCTTAATCTATAGTGACATGTTAGGAGGCATAGGATTATTTCACTCTTCTTATATCCATTAAGGTATGTTTTGTGACTGATTATATGACAAATTTTGGAGACGGTACTATGAGGTACTACAAATATGATACATTCTTTTGATTCAGGATGAAATGTTGTACAGATATCTGTTAAATCCAATTATTGCATAACTTCTGTTAGTTTCTTTTTTATTGATATATTTTTATTTACATTTCAAATGATTTCCCCTTTTCTGGGTCCCCACTCTCCGCAAGTCCCATAAGCCCTCTTCCCTCCCCCTGTTCCTTCATCTACCACTTCCCGCTTCCCTGTTCTGGAATTCCCCTATACTCTTGCACTGAGTCTTTCCAGAACCAGGGGCCACTCCTCCATTCTTTTTGGACATCATTTAATTTGTGGATTATGTCTTGGGTATTCAAAGTTTCTAGGCTATTATCCACTTATCAGTGAGTGCATACCATGATTGATCTTTTGAGACTGGGTTACCTCACTTAGTATGATGTTTCATTTTGTCTCTATTTAGTTTGTGATTCCATGATCTGTCCATTGATGAGAGTGGGGTTTTGAAGTTTCCCATTATTACTATGTGAGGTTCTTTGAGCTTTAGTAAAGTTTCTTTTATGAATGTGGGTGCCCTTGCATCTGGAGTATAGATGTTCAGAATTGAGAGTTTTCTTAGTAGATTTTCCCATTGAGGAGTATGAGGGATCCTTTCTTTCTTTCTTTCTTTCTTTCTTTCTTTCTTTCTTTCTTTCTTTCTTTCTTTCTTTCTTTCTTTCTTTCTTTCTTTCTTTCTTTCTTTCTTTCTTTCTCTCTGTTTGTCTTTCTGGATCACTTTTGGTTGAAAGTTGATTTTATTCAATATTAGAATGGCTACTCCAGTTTGTTTCTTGGGACCATTTGCTTGGAAAATTGTTTGCCATCCCTTTACTCTTAGGTAGTGTCTGTCTTTGACACTGAGGTGAGTTTCCTGTATGTAGCAAAGTGCTGTGTCCTGTTTATGTATCCAGTCTGTTAGTCTATGTATTTTATTGAGGAATTGAGTCCATTGAAGTTAAGAGATATTAAGAAAAAGTGATTGTTGTTTTGTCCTGTTATTTTTGTTGTTACAGGTAGAATTATGTTTATCTTCTTTTGGGTTTGTTGAAAGATTACTTTTTCCTTATTCTAGTATATAGTTTCCATCCTTGTGTTGGAGTTTTCCAACTATTATGTTTTGTATGGCTGAATTTATGGAAAGATATTGTGTAAATTTGGTTTTGTCATGGAATATCTTGGTTTCTCTATCAATGGTTATTGAGAGTTTTGCTGAATATAGTAACCTGGGCTGACATTTTTGTTCTCTTAGTGTCTATATGATATCTGCCCAGGATATTCTAGCTTTGTGTCTCTGATGAGAAGTCTGGTGTAATTCTGAAAGATCTGCCTTTATATGTTACTTGACCTTTTTTTCCCCTTACTGCTTTTAATATTCTTTCTTTGTTTTGTGCATTTGGTGGGTTTTTTGGTTTAGTTTTTTTTTTTTTTCTGGTCCAGTCTATTTAGAGTTCTGTAGTCTTCTTGTATATTCATGGTCAACTTTTTCTTCAGTTTAGGGAAGTTTTCTTCTATAATTTTGTTGAAGATATTTACTGGTCTTTTAAGTTAGGCATCTTCAGTCTCTTCTATACCTATTGTCCTTTGGTCTTCTCATTGTGTCCTGGAATTTCCTGGATGTTTTAGGTTAGGAGGTTTTTGAATTTTGCATTTTCTATGACTGTTGTGACAATACTTTCTATGGTATCTTCTGCACCTGAGATTCTCTCTTCTATCTCTTGTATTCTGTTGGTGATGCTTGCATTTATGACTACTGATCTCTTTCAAAGGTTTTCTATTTCCAGAATTGTCTCTCGTTGTGATTTCTTTATTATTCCTATTTCCATTTTTATATTCTGGAGAGTTTTGTTCAATTACTTCACCTGTTTGGTTTTGTTTTCCTGTAAATCTTTAAGGGACTTTTGTGTTTCTTCTTTAAGGGCTTCGACCCATTTACCTGTGCTCTCCTGCATTTCTTTAAGGGAGTTATTTATGTCCTTTCTAAAATCCTCTATCTTCATCATGAGATGTGTTTTTAACATCTGAATCTTGCTTTTCTGGTGAGATGGGGTATCCAGGACTTGCTGTGGTGGGAGAATGGGGTACTGATGATGCCAAGTATCACTGGTCTCTATTAATGTTCTTGTGATTACCTCTTGTCATCTGGTTATCTCTAGTGATACCTTTCTTTGTTGTCTCTGACTGGAGCCTTGTCTTTACTATGATCCTGGTTGTGTCAGAAGTTCCCATAGTACAGCTGTCTCTGTGATCCTATCATTCTGGGATCCTGTATTCTTGAGATCCTGTGTGTGTCAAAGCTCCTGGGTGTCAAACTGCCTCTGGGATCCTGATGTGTTAGATCCTGACCCACCTCCTGAGATCCTGTTGTGTTAGAGCTCCCAGGAGTCAAGCGTTCTCTGGTGTTGCTGGGGTGGGTGGGGAGCCAGAGTCTTGGCTTTACTCTGGTAACACTGGAAGGAACATGCCTCTGACTTGGCAAAGGTTTGTGTTTTCTAGGTTTCTGGGGGGGGGGGTCCCCAGTTATACTGGGTGTTTGGAAAAATGTTGTGGCCTCAACTGTGATCTTGAGTGTGTCAGAGGTTCAGTGTTCTTTGGTGTGTCTGATTTCCTGAGAGTCGTTCTTCCCCTGTAATCCTGTGATCCTGGGTGGTTCAGAGCACCTGGGACTTGGGCTCTTTCTGGGTGTTGTAATTGTGGGTGCAGAGATAATGCCTAAGGTCTGCTCAAGGCACAGATTCAGACCTGTAGGAACCCATGCCTCTGCCAGTCTTTCCATCTTCTCTCTATATATCTTTTTTTAAATGTCTATAATTTTTTATTCAATATATTCTTTATTTACATTTCAAATTATTTCCTCTTTCCTTGATCCCCCCTCCCCAAAATTCCAATAAGCCCTCTTCCCTTCCGCTGTTCCCCAATCCACCCCTTCCCACTACCCTGTTCTGGTATTCCACTGCACTGCTGCAGTGAGCCTTTCCAGGACCAGGGGCCTCTCCTTCCTTCTTCTTGGGCATTGTACTGGCTGGTTTTGTGTGTCAACTTGATACAGGCTGGAGTCATCACAGAGAAAGGAGTTTCAGTTGGGGAAGTGCCTCCATGAGATCCAGCTGTGGGGCATTTTCTCAATTAGTGATCAAGGGGAGGGACCCTTGTGGGTGGTACCATCTCTGGGCTGGTATTCTTGGGTTCTATAAGAGAGCAGGCTCAACAAGCCAGGGGAAGGAAGCAAGCCAGTAAGAAACATTCCTCAATGACCTCTGCATCAGGTCTTGCTTCCTGACCTGCTTGAGTTCCAGTCCTGACTTCCTTTAGTGATGAACGGCAGCATGGAAGTGTAAACTCAATAAACCCTTTCCTCCCCAACTTGCTTCGTGGTCATGGTGTTTGTGCAGGAATAGAAACCCTGACTAAGACAGGCATCATTTGATATGTGAATTGTTTCTTGGGTATTCTGAGTTTGCCATCAATTTCTTTCTTCAAGGACTTGAAGTTCGTGTCACATAGATCTTTTACTTGCTCAGTTAGAGTTATACCAACATAAATTATTCATGGATGCTTTAAAAGCTGTTGTTCCCCCAATTTCCTTTTGGCCCACTTATCATTTTTTTGTAGAGGACTAGTGATTTCTTTGAGTAAATTTTGTATACAACCCCTTTGCCGAGAGTGTTTATCAGCTGTAGAAGTTCTCTGGTAGAACTTTTGGGGTCACTTGTGTTTACTATCATATTATCTGAACATATCAAGACTTCAACTTCTTCCTTTCCACTGTATATCCCACTTTACCCGTTTAGTTATTTTATTGCTCTGGCTAATACTTCAAATATCTTGAATTGATAGGAAAAGAGTGAACACCCTTGTCTTGACCCTTATATTAGTGGAAACGTTTTAAGTTTCTCTCCATTCAGTTTGATATTGGACATTAGCATGCTGTATATTGCTTTGATTATGTTCAGGAATGTTCCTTTAATCCGTGATCAGTTTAATACTTTTAACATGAAATGATCATGAGATTTTTTTTTCTTTCAGTTTGTGTATATGGTTTATCATGTTGATGGATTTTCAAATATTGAACCATCACTGCTTTCTCTGAGATGAAGCTTACTTTATCAGGATCATGATGTATGATGTTTCTGCTGTGTTCTTGTTATCAGATTATGAGTATTTTATTGAGTATTTTGTGTCAATTTTCATAAGAGAAATGGCTCTGTAGTTCTCTTTCTTTGTGGAGTTTTTGTGTGGTTTAGGTATCCGAGTGACTGTGACTTCATGGAATTGGCAGTATTCTGTTGTTTTTATTTTGTGGAATAGGTTGATTTTTTTTTGGTTTGGTTTTTTTGTTTGTTTGCTTTTTGAGACATGTTTTCTCTGTGTAGCTCCAGCTGTCCTGAAGCTCACTCTGTAGACCAGGCTGGCCTCAAACTCAGAAATCTGCCTGCCTCTGCCTCCCAAGTGCTGGGATTAAAGGCGTGCACCACCACTGCCCAGCATTGAGAAGTATTGATATTAGCTCTTCTTTTAAAGTCATGTAGAATTCTGCTGTAAAACCATCTGGCCCTGGGCTTATTTTTTTAGTTTTTTAGTTTTTACTTATTTATTTTTTGGTTGGGAGACTTAATAATTGCTTCTCTTTCTTTAGGGTTTATAAGGCTGTTTAAATAGGTTAGTGATCTTGACTCTTAACATTGGGAAGTGTTGTCTGTCTAGAAAATCATGCATTTCCTTAACATTTTCCATTTTGTTGGGTACAGGCTTTTGAAGTAAGACCTAATGATTCTGTGAATTTCCAGTTTCTGTTGTTATGTCTCTGTTTTCATTCCTTATTTTGTTTATTGGGATACTGTCTCAGTATTTTGGTTCATTTGGCTAAGGGTTTGTCGACATTGGTGATTTTCTCAAAGATCCAGATCTTGGTTTTGTTGATTTTTTTAGACTGTTTTTCAGCTCTAATTTTGATTATTTCCTGCCTTCTACTCCTCTTAAATGTACCTCCTTCTCCTCCTCCTCCTCCTCTTCCTCCTCCCCCTTCTTCTTCCTCTTCCTCCTCCTCTTCCTCCTCTTCTTTTTCTTCTCCTTTCCTCCTTCTGTTCCTGCTCCTCCTCCTTATCTTCTTATTCCTTTTCCTAAAGCTTTGAGTTATATTTTTAAATTGCTGATATGAGACCTTTCTATCTTCTTTATGAAGGCATTTTGTGCTATGAACTTTCCTCTTAGCACTGTTTTCATTGTGTCCCATGAATTTGGGTATGTTGTACTTTCATTTTCATTGAACACTACAATGACTTTAAATTCTTTATTTCTTCCCTGACATATAGACATCAATGAGTAAGAACATGATCAGTTTCTTTGGGTGTGTTGATTTTGTGGTGTTTCTGCTTTTGTTGAATTTCAGCTTTAATCCATGGTAGTGTGATAAGATACAAAGTGCTATTTTAATTCTCTTGTATTTGTTGAGGCTTGCTTTATGAATGATTATATAGTCAATTTTTGAGAAGAATACATGCAGCACTGAGCAAAAAGTATATTCTTTTGTGTTTAAGTGAAATATTCTAAAGATATCTGTAAGGTCCATTTAAACTATAATGTCAATTAGTTTTGTTATTTCTCTCTTTAATTTTGTCTGGATGACCAGTCAGTTTCTGAGAGTGGAGTGTTGAATTCTCCCAGTATTAATGTTTAGTGTTCTTTGTGAGATGTAATATTTTTTGTATTCTTTTGTTTTACAAATGTGGGTATTCCTGTGTTTGGGGCCTAGATGTTCAGAATTGAGATATCATATTGGTAAATATTTTTCCTGTGATGAGTGTGCAGTGTCACTTTTGATTAACTTTTGTCTATTTTATTAGTTACTAGAAGGGCTACTACAGCTTGCTTCTTGGGTGCATTGGCTTGGAAACCTTTTTTCAGCCCTTTACTCTGAGGTAATGTTTATCTGTGTTGCTGATCTGTGCTTCTTGTATTTTGCAAAATGATGAATGCTGTTTTCACATCCATTCTGTTAGCCTGTATCTTTTTATTTGAAAATTATGTCCATTGATGTTGAAAGATATTAATGACCAGTGATTATTTTTCCTTGTTATTTGTGTATGTGTGTGAGTGTGTGTGTGTGTGTGTGTGTGTGTATGTGTGTGTGTGTGTGTGTGTGTGTGTGTGTGCATGCGTGCATGTGTGTTTTCTTTATTTATGCTGGTATGGAATTATTTTTTTCTTTTGTATTAATGGATGTAATTTTCCTCCATAGGTTGGATTTTTCCTTCTAGTATTTTCCATAGGGCTAGGTTTGTGGATAGATATTGTGTGAATATGGATTTGTCTTCAAATATTTTGTATCCTCCTTCTATGTTGATTGATATAGTAGTGTAGGTTGACATCTGTGGTCTTTTGTTTTGTTTTGTTTTGTTTGTTTTGTTTTGTTTTAGGTTCTAAGATTTCTGTCTAGGCCCTTCTAGATTTACAGTCTCTATTGAGAAGTCAGGTTTGCCTTTGTGTGCTACCCTTTCCCTATTGCTTTTGATATTCTTTATTCTGTAGGTTTTGTGGTTTATGTTTTCTAATACTGTCTAATTAGTAATCTCTAATCTTCTTGTATGTTTATAGGCACATTTTCTTTAGGTTGAGAATTCTATGATTCTGTCGATAAATTTTCTGGGCCTGGGAGCTGGGTCTCTTCACCTTTTGCTATTCCTATTATTCTTAGATTAGGTCTTTCGCAGATTCCCTTGGTATTTTCCTTCAGGAATTTTTTAGATTTAACATTTCTTTGACTAATGGATACATTTCTTATATTGTATCTGCCTGTTACCTTCTATGTTCTGTTGTCAGTGTTTGCATCTGCTGTTCCTGTTCTCTTCCAAAGGGTTTTCATCTCCAGGATTCTTTCAATTTGTGTTCTCTGTTGCCCATCTCAGGGGATGCACATTTATCTATTTCCATTACCTTTTTAGTTGTTTTGTCCTAACAATCATTAAGGGTTTTGGGGGATTTGGTTTTTGGGTCTTGTTTTGTTTTGTTTTTGTTTTTAAATGCCTTTACCTGTTTGATTGGGTTTTTCTGTTTTTCTTTAAGAGTTTTATTCATTTTCTCTTTAAAGACTGTTTATCATCTTTATACAATTGGGTTTAAGGTGGTTTTCTTGTACTTCTGTTGTGTTAAGATATCTAGGGCGTGTAATAGTTGAGTAGCTGTGCTCTCAAGGGGTCACATTTTCCTTGCTTTTGTTGATTGTTTTCTTTTGAGAGCCTTTAGCCATCTAAATGGCTTTGGTCCCTGAATGTTCCTGTTGTCATAGGTATGGAAAGGAGGGTTAACCTAGATGGTCATGGTATGGCAGGCTTCAGATGTTCATTCTTATCTTTATGGTTCTGGATCTGCAGTTCAGTAGGTCTCAGTGCCACAGATCCAATACATATAAACAGAGAGGTGACCAGAGAATGGATGTTTGTCTGGGTCAGCAAGCTGCTCAGGTCAGGTTAGTGTGCCACAAAGGACTCAGTGAGCAAGAAAGACAGGTGGGTGGCAGAATGGAAACTAAGCTGAATGCTTCAGGATCTGCAAGTCTAATGAGGACAAGCATCAATGTGGGCAAGAATGGAGGTTCACAGTAGGCTGTTCAGGGCAGCTAGGGGTACCCCAGAGGACTCAGGGAGCAGGGAAGATGGGTGAGAAAAGGGAAGCTGTCAGTCTTCACTTTCATTTGAACTTGACTTGCATTGATTTTGTGTGCCACATTTACGTGGTGCTCTCCACACTTTCTGGTGCTTACATTTTGTGAGCTGGTAAGAAGAGTGGGGTATTGAAATCTTCTACTATCAGTGTGTGAGGGTCAATGTGTGATTTAAGCTGTGTAGTATTTATTTTTTATGAGCCTGACTGCACTTGGGTTTGGTGCCTAGATGATAAAAATTATAATATCCTTTTGAGGAATTTTTTTTGATAATTAGGCAGTTCCTTTCCCTATTTCTTCTGATTAGTTTTGATTTGAGGTATATTTTGTCAGATATTTAAATGGATACACTAACTTGTTTCTTAGGTTCTTTTGCTTGCAATGTCATTTTCCATTCTTTACTGAGGTGATATCTGTCTCTGAGGTATTTATAGATACTGTATCTGTCTCCACTCTCAAAATATGGCATTTAGACTGTTGATGTTGAGAGATACTAGTGCTTTTTGATTCTTGCTATTTTGTTATTTTTGTTATTGTTGTTGTTGTGGAGATGGTGGTAGTGTAGGAGTTGGTGATAGGTGGTGGTGCTGGTGTGTGTGTGTGTGTTTGTTTATTTTCCTCTCTTGATTTGCTGTTCAGACATATTTTGTTCCTTGTCTTTCTTTGCATATTGTTAATTTCTTCAGGTTGCTGTTTTTCCTCCTTGTGACTTCTGTATGGTTGAATTTGCAGATAGACATAGTTTAATTTTTTCTATAATGTATTATTTCCCCATTTATTATGATTGATAGTTTTGCTGTGCT
The DNA here is from genome assembly GCF_947179515.1 of Apodemus sylvaticus. NCBI lineage: Eukaryota > Metazoa > Chordata > Mammalia > Rodentia > Muridae > Apodemus > Apodemus sylvaticus. The sequence goes on along the minus strand of NC_067479.1, from coordinate 33,414,171 downwards.
TAGTAGTCTGTATTTGTATCTCTGATATCCTACAGTTTGTATAACATTTTCCATGGCCCTTCTAGCTTTTAGAGTATCCATTGATGTGTTGGGTCTTATTCTAAAGATACGCTTTTATATGTTACTTTGTCTTTTCCCATGAAAGTTTTAATATTCTTTCTTTGTTTTGTACATTTGGTATTCTGATTACCATGATATGAAGGGACCTCCTTTTCTGGTCTAGTCTATTTGGTGTACTGTATTCCTTTTTTAATCTTTTTTTTAATTAATTAATTTATTTATTTATTTTTATATACATTGCAAATGATTTCCCCTTTTCTCGGTCCCCACTTCCCGCAAGTCCCATAAGCCCTCTTCCGTCCCCCTATTCTTCCATCCACCCTTTCCCACTTCCCTGTTCTGGAATTCCCCTATACTCTTGCACTGAGTCTTTCCAGAACCAGGGGCCACTCCTCCATTCTTTTTGGACATCATTTAATTTGTGGATTATGTCCTGGGTATTCAAAGTTTCTAGGCTAATATCCACTTATCAGTGAGTGCATACCATGATTGATCTTTTGAGACTGGATTACCTCACTTAGTATGATGTTTGTCTAAGAATTTCATCCATTTGTCTAAGAATTTCATGAATTCATTGTGTAAATATACCAAATTTTTTGTATCCATTCCTCCGTTGAAGGACACCTGGGTTCTTTCCAGCTTCTGGCTACTACAAATAGGGTTGCTATGAACATAGTGGAGCATGTGTCCTTATTCCATGCTGAAGAATCCTCTGGATATATGCCCAGTAGTGGTATCACAGGGTCCTCAAGAAGTGACATGCCCAGTTTTCTGAGGAACCGCCAGACTGATTTCCAAAGTGGTTGCACCATCTTGCAATCCCACCAGCAGTGGAGGAGTGTTCCTCTTTCTCCACATCCTTGCCAACACCTGCTGTCTCCTGAGTTTTTGATCTTAGCCATTCTGACTGGTGTGAGGTGAAATCTCAGGGTTGTTTTGATTTGTATTTCCCTAATGATTAATGATGTTGAACATTTCTTAAGGTGTTTCTCAGCTCTCCGAAGTTCTTCATGTGAAAATTCTTTGTTTAGCTCTGTACCCCACTTTTTAATGGGGTTATTTGGTTCTCTGGGTTCTACTTTCTTGAGTTCTTTGTATATATTAGATATTAGCCCTCTGTCGGATTTAGGGTTGGTGAAGATCCTTTCCCAGTCTGTTGGTTGACATTTTGTCCTTTTGATGGTGTCCTTTGCCTTACAGAAACTTTGTAGTTTTATGAGGTCCCATTTGTCAATTCTTGATCTTAGAGCATAAGCTATTGGTGTTCTATTCAGTAACGTATCCCTGTGCCCATGTCCTCCAGGGTCTTCGCAGTTTATTTTCGATTAGTTTCAGTGTGTCAGGTTTTATGTGGAGGTCCTTGATCCATTTGGAGTTGATCTTGGTACAAGGAGATAAGAATGGATCAATTCGCATTCTTCTGCATGCTGACCTCCAATTGAACCAGCACCATTTGTTGAAAAGACTATCTTTTTTCCACTGGATCCTTTCAGCTCCTTTGTTGAAGACCAAGTGACCATAAGTGTGTTGGTTCATTTCTGGGTCTTCAATCCTATTCCATTGATCGGCTTGCGTGATATTGTACCAATACCATGCAGGTTTTATCACTATTGCTCTGTAATAGAGTTTAAAGTCTGGGATATTGAATCCCCCTGAAGTTCTTTTGCTGTTGAGAATAGTTTTAGCTATCCTGGGTTTTTTGTTATTCCAGATGAATTTGAGAATTGCTCTTTCTACTTCTATGAAGAACTGGGTTGGGATTTTTATGGGAATAGCATTGGATCTGTAGATTGCCTTTGGTAAGATGGCCATTTTAGCTATATTAATCCTGCCAACCCATGAGCATGGAAGGTTTTTCCATTTTCTGAGATCTTCTTCGATTTCCTTCTTCAGAGACCTGAAGTTCTTGTCATATAGGTCTTTCACTTGTTTGGTTAGAGTCACCCCAAGATACTTTGTGCTGTTTGTAGCTATTGTGAAGGGGGTCATTTCCCTAATTTCTTTCTCAGTCTGCTTTATCCTTTGAATATATAAAGGCTACTGATTTGCTTGCGTTGATTTTATAGCCAGCCACTTTGCTGAAGTTGTTGATTTTGTAGCCAGCCACTTTACTGAAGCTCTAGGAGTTCTCTAGTAGAGTTTTTAGGGTCACTTAAGTATATGATCATATCATCTGCAAATAGTGATAGTTTGACTTCTTCCTTTCCAATTTGTATCCCTTTGACTTCCTTCTGTTGTCTAATTGCTCTAGCTAGGACTTCAAGAACTATATTGAAAAGATATGGGGAGAGGGGGCAGCCTTGTCTAGTCCCTGATTTTAGTGGGATTGCTACAAGTTTCTCTCCATTTAGTTTGATGTTGACTACTGGTTTGCTGTATAATGCTTTTACTATGTTTAGATATGGGCCTTGTATTCCTGTCCTTTCCAAGACTTTTAATGTGAAAGGATGCTGAATTTTGTCAAATGCTTTTTCAGCATCTAATGAAATGATCATGTGGTTTTTTCTTTGAGTTTGTTTATGTAGTGGATAGCATTTATGGATTTCCTTATATTGAACCATCCCTGCATCCCTGGGATGAAGCCTACTTGATCATGGTGGATGATCGTTTTGATGTGTTCTTGGATTCGGTGGGCAAGAATTTTATTGAGTATTTTTGCATTGATATTCATAAGGGAAATTGGCCTGAAATTCTCTTTCTTAGTTGGATCTTTGTGTGGTTTTGGTATCAGCATAATAGTGGCTTCGAAGAAGGAGTTGGGTAGTGTTCCTTCTGTTTCTATTTGGTGGAAAAGTTTGAAGAGTATTGGTGTTAAGTCTTCTTTGAAGGTCTGATAGAATTCTGCACTGAAACCATCTGGTCCTGTGCTTTTTTTGGTTGAAAGCCTATCTATGACCCCTTCTATTTCTTTAGGGTTTATGGGTCTGTTTAGATCGTCTATTTGATCCTGGTTTAATTTTGGTAATTGGTATCTGTCTAAGAAAACGTCCATTTCCTCCAGATTCTCCAGTTGTGTTGAGTACAGGTTTTTGAAGTAGGATCTGATGACTTTTTTAATTTCTTCAGTTTCTGTTGTAATATCTCCATTTTCATTTCTAATTTTGTCAATTTGGATACTTTCTCTGTGCCCTTTGGTTAGTCTGGCTAAGGGTTTATCTATCTTGTTGATTTTTTCAAAGAACCAGCTTTTGGTCTTGTTGATTGTTTGTATGGTTCTCTTGGTTTCTACTTGATTGATTTCAGCCCTGAGTTTGATGATTTCCTGTCTTCTTCTCCTCCTGGGTGAATTAGATTCTTCTTGTTCCAGGGTTTTCAGTTGTTCCGTTAATCTTCTAGTGTAAGCTCTCTCGAATTTCTTTTTGGAGACCCTTAAAGCTATGAGTTTTCCTCTTAGCACTGCTTTCATTGTGTCCTATAGATTTGTGTATGTTGTGCCTTCATTTTCATTAAATTCTAAGAAATCTTTGATTTCCTTCTTTATTTCTTCCTTGACCAATGTATCATTGAGTAGAGTATTGTTTAGTTTCCATGTGTATGTGGGCTTTCTGTTGTTTTTACTGTTACTAAAGACCACTTTTACTCCATAGTGATCTGATAGGAGGCATGGGATTATTTCAATCTTCTTATATTTGTTGAGGTCTGTCTTGTGACCAACTATATGATCTATTTTGGAGTAGGTACCATGAGGTGCTGAGAAAAAGGTATATTCTTTTGCTTTGGGCTAAAATGTTCTATATATATATCTGTTAACTCCAATTGGTTCAAAGCTTCAATTAGTTTCATTGTCTCCCTGTTTAGTTTCTATTTTCCTGATAGGTCCATTGGTGATAGTGGAGTGTTGAAGTCACCCACAATTATTGTGTTAGGTGCAATGTGTACTTTGAGCTTTAGTAAAGTTTCTTTTATGAATGAGGGTGCCCTTGTATTTGGGGCATAAATGTTCAGGATTGAGAGTTCTTCTTGTTGGATTTTTCCTTTGATCAGCAAGTAGTGACCTTCCATGTCTCTTTTGATGACATTAAGTTGAAAGTCAATTTTATCTGAAATTAGAAGGGCAACTCCAGCTTGTTTCCTGGGACCATTTGCTTGTAGAATTGTCTTCCAGCCTTTTACTCTAAGGTAGTTTTTGTCTTTGACATTGAGATTTGTTTCCTGTATGCAGCAAAATATAGGGTCTTGTTTACATAACCAGTCTGTTAGTCTATGTCTTTTTATTTGGGAATTGAGTCCATTGATGTTAAGAGATATCAAGGATTAGTGGTTATTGCTTCCTAACATTTTTTATTTTAATTTTATACGTGTGTGGTTATCTTCTTTGGGTTTGATGAAAGGAGCTTAATATCCTGCTCTTTCCATTGTATAGTTTCCCTCATTGTAATGGTGTTTCCCCCTATTATCCTTTGTAGGGCTGGGTTTGTAAAAAGATATTGTGTAAATTTGGTTTTGTCATGGAATATCTTGGTTTCTCCATCTAGAGTAATTGAGAGTTTCGCTAGGTACAAGTAGTCTCAGCTGGAATTTGTGTTCTCTTTGAGTCTGCATGAGCTCCGCCCAGGATCTTCTAGCTTTCATGGTCTCTGGTGAGAAATCTGGTGTAATTCTGATAGGTCTTCCTTTATATGTTACTTGCCCTTTTTCTCTTACTGCCCTAAGTATTCTTTCTTTGTTTAGTACATTTGGGGTTTTGATTATGTGACAGGAGGTATTTCTGTTCTACTCCAGTCTGTTTGGAGTTCTGTAGGCTTCTGGTATATTCATGGGCATCTCTCTCTTTAGGTTAGGGAAGTTTTCTTCCATAATTTTGTTGAAGATATTTGCTCGCCCTTTAAGTTAGAAATCTTCACTCTCATTAATACCTATAATCCTTAGATTTGGCTTTCTCATTGTGTCCTGGATTTCCTGGATATTTTGGGTTACAAGCTTTTTGCATTTTTGCATTTTCTTTAACTGTTGAGTCCATGGTTTCTATGGTATCTTAGGCATCTGAGATTCTTTCTTCTATCACTTGTATTCTGTTTTTGATATTTGCGTCTATGGTCCCTGATTTCTTCCCAAGGTTTTCTATCTCCAAAGTTGTCTATCTTTGTGCCTTTTTAGTTGTTTCTACTTCTGTTTTTAGATCCTGGAAATTTTTGCTCAGTTCTGTCATTTGCTTGTTTGTGTTTTCCTGTAATCCTTTAAGCGATTTTTGTGTTTCCTCTTTCATGACTTCTGCCTGTTGATCAAGGTTCTCCTGTATTTCTTTAAGTGATTTTTGCATTTCCTCCTTATTGGTTTTTGTATTCTCCTGAACTTCTTTCAATGATTTTTTGTTTCCCTTGTAAGGGCTTCTAATTTTTGATCCATTTTCTCCTGAATTTCTTTAAGCATGTCCTTCATGTGTTCCTGTACTAGCATCATGAGCAGTGATTTTAAATCCAAATCTTGCTTTTCTGGTGTGTGGGGTATCCAGGACTTGCTAATGTTGGAGAATTGGGTTCAGATGCTGCCATAATGCCTTGGTTTCTGTTAGTAATGTTCCTACATTTGCCTTTAGCCATCTGGTTCTCCCAGGAGTTAGATGGTCTTATTGTCACTGGCTGGTGCTTCAACCTACTGTGGATCTTTAAGATTATCTCTGCAACACTGGATGACTGGGTTTCTTCTGGCACAGATTACTGATATGCTGGCTTCCTCTTTTGTGCCTTTGGAGCCCTTCTCAGTCTTTCCTCAAGCAATGCTATACTTAGGTTGTCAAGGTCAACCAGGTGTTTTCTGTCTGCTCTATTATGGAGGGAAGAAGTTGTGGTGGAGGTTACTCCCTCTGTTGATTCTCACATAGGACACAGGTCCTGCGATGGACTGGCTTGCAGATGAACTGCCTATGTGCTCAGTTCCTGAGTGCAGGCAGACCCCTGGCGGTTTGCACCACCAGAAATCTAAAGCTCAGGGTGATACAGTACCTAGTGATCCTTTTGTGTCCCAGCAGGCAGCGAGTATGGCCTCTTTTTTAATCTTAATAGGCACCTCCTTCTTTAGATTAAAGAATATTTCTTCTAAAATATTTTCTATGCCTTTGACCAGTGTTTGTTTCCCCTCCTATTTTTATTACTCTCATATTTAATGTTCATCATGCCAGAGATTTCCTAGATGATTTGTATCTGTTTTTTTCTTTGACTAATGTATCTTTTATCCCAGTATCACTTCCTGAGATTCTCTCTTCCATTTCTTGTATTCTCTTCCTTACTCTTGCCTCTGAGGTTGTTTTTGAATCTCCAAATTTATCATTTTCATATTTCCCTCAGTATTTTTCTTTTGTAATTATCCAAGTGAAAATTTCATCTATCTAACAGTTTTTTATTAATTTCCTTCCACTGTTTATATTTTCATAAATTACTTGAAGGACTTTATTAATTTCTAAGTTGAGGACTTTTTGATATTTTGTCTTGACATTGTTGGGTGTGTATTCTCTTCCTTCTGATTTTCCTAAATCTGTGTATTTTTAAAATTCTTTCTGTGTTTTCTTAATTCTTTTGCCACCTCTGGTTCTTGGAAGATTGTGATTGCTATGTGTCGCCTTGTAGGCAACTCTTCTGCAAACTCTACTAAGTATAGCCACTAAAGTTTTCAGGGAAAATTAATTTCTAAGATTTGGAAGCAGCACTTTGTAGTGGAAATAGGCTAGAAATGAAGAGCTGAGGGGATCCACTGGAGGGAGGAAAGCAGGGTCTTCCTGTTGGTTCTGCTTGGTTCCCTAGGAATGGTGACTGAGAGTAAGGAGAGGCCATAGCAGATGTTCTCCCATGTAACTGGGAATGAGACAGGGAAATTGAACTAGATGGAATGGAACAAGAGGAAAAGATGTGCAGATACCTACCTGCTTTCTTAGAATGAACAGTCTGTTGTTTTAAGGGAGTGGAATTGGGGGCTGAGACAAAAAAATAAGTTGGAGCAGAGAAGTTAGAAGGGGGAAATATACGTCATCCAATGGACACAGGGGTAAGGGAGAAATGGAGGCCTCAGTTTGTGGACTGTTATAAAGATAGTCGTGCAATATGGAGATTGTACTTGAAGAAATGGAGGGAGGTGTGAAGATCTGCAGTTTATTTTCCTGTTTTCCTGGCTTTATTTGCCTGAGGGTTCTCACAGAATATGTCCCATGGTTTGAGTCTGATACAGCAATGATTGATTGAAAGAAATTTGGAGGGGAAAATGTATGTGATTGCCTAGGGATGAGAGCAAAAAGGAAGGGGAGCCCACAGAAGGTCTACGACATAGCCAAGTATATGATTATAGCACTGAAGTTGAAGATGCAAAGGAAAACGTATTGTCATACCTGCTTCCTGAGTCAGGGTGGCCTTCAGGTTCCCAGAGAGAAAAGCAAATTGCTTACTGAAAGTGATGTATATTTTTAAGAGTTTCTTATGTAGTTCTTATATTATAAATGGGGTGTAGTTTAAAATGGCAGCTGCTTTTACCTTAACCTTCTCTACAGAGAAGATGGCCACAAATCACAATTCCCTGGTACAGGAAGAGGACTAGAAGGTGACATATATGATCACAGTGTGTAAAGGAAACTCAAAATATGTTTTATTTTGAATTTTAAGAAAGAATCGTTTTTCTACAAAGTAATAATCAAAGGTCTTACTATTCACTGGGTGCAGACTCATTTCAAGGGACAGTGTATAGAAAATAAATAGGACCCAAATCCACGGGCATAAATCACATAATAATAATGAATCTGCAAAGAAATAATGTTATCAGATATTTAAAAGTATCAAAGTTTCTCAAAATCAAACATTTAACAAATAAAAAATTTGGAAAATCTGTACTCTTCTAGTAAGAAATGACACATTCCGATAATCTGAAGTATCTAACATTTGAAAATTGACATAAGATATTTTTGTTTATGAAGTTTATGTTTGAGTAACACCAACATACTAACATGCGCGTGCGCACGCACACACACACACACATACTCAGTCACATACACATTATATCTTTTTGATATAATGTCTCAAGTAATTTTATATCTTTGTCTTGGGGCACATATTTCCCATTAACAAATTGGACACACATGCAAACAAATAGAATACTAAAACTGTTTAGAAGAACATTTTAGTTATTCACAAATGATAAAGTCTATTACAGTTTTCCTTTTCTTTGCCTTATACTCTATTTATTGTTATTGGGAATGTGCTATACAGAGAAACTAGGTTGTTAATTAACTAGGATCACATTGTATATATATGGGTGTATATATATATATATATATATATATATATATATATATATATATATATATATATATGGAATGACATGGAAAAAGGTGATGTGTATTTATTCTCTTAATCATTGAGTATATAATATGTATCAATTTGATGATTGACATGATTAAATTCTGAATATTCAGAAATGAAAATAACTTAACTAATATTTGCTAATCTGTGGACTAATAACAATGACTAAAAATAGAAGCTGAAAATATACCATTTAATGTTTAAAAATATATGATAGTGATATCAAGATAACAAAATGTTGCTATTTTTAAATATTTACTTATATATACTTTTAGTGAATTGAATGTGAATGAGAAAGAATTATAACATTTGTGTAGTATAAAATTAGAGATTAATACTGAATGTAAAGTTATGCATGTTTAAACAATGGCTTTTACTATTACTTTGTTATCATACACACACACACACATATGTATATTATTAAAACTTGTGTAAAGAGAAAAATGTGTAAAACATTTAGTATGTAATCACTGTCCCTTTAAGAATGCTGAGCCAGTTTTAAAGAGGTCTCTCTGACAAGAACCAATGAAAGAGATTTCTTTAGGGAGGGAAGATGAACTCTACTGGAAACAAAACAGAACAATGAAGCATTTTTTTATGCTCAGAATTCCTTTCTTCCTTTTTGAGAGTTGCGTTTACCCTCATACAAAGTAGCACACTGCAGCTACATTAAAATTGAGATCACAAAGCATCCTTTTCATCCTTACTGCCGACGCTTCTCACTAATAATAATTAGCCACTCTTGGCTTCCTGCCAGCAATTTAATAAATACTGAAACAGCTTAGCTCCTCAGCTGCATTCCCAGCTACAGCTAAGGGAAGATGGGATGGTGAATGAGATTTGCTGAATAGCGTGAGTGCAGCAAAGCTACTCAGTTGGCTATTAATGAATGGACACTCTGTATGCATATTTTATGTTGTGTGCGTAAAAATGAGTATTAATTCGGTCACATTTACTCTTATGAACTTTAGTTCTGTATCTGACTCACAAAGCTGATAAGGTAGCAACTGTACATTTGGTTATTACACTTTTAAATGAAATTTATTTTCCATATTATCTAGGTGTGCTTTCCTAGTTAATTTAATGATTGTTATTTTGAAGAAAATGATAATTCTTAATATTCAGTGTCTAAACAGGCCAGTAAAATGAATGCTTTTGAAAAACATAGTCATTATTAACATTTTATTGATTAAGTCAATTCCTCAGCTTTGTTTGTGATGTCTACTCAGATGGAATTGAGAGCACTTTGAGAGTGGTATGAAAATTTCCTGGAATCTATCATAGGGACCCTAGTGAGAAACCCTAGCAATGGAGGATACAGAGTCTAAGCAGGCCATCTTCTGTACCTATGTAACACTTCTTGTTGTAGGACTGGATTGTATTTGCATGAGCATTTGACTGAAGGTGACCCATGGAAATTTGAAAAGAACACAGATTGATGGGTGGGGAGAGGGTTTCTTTTTGAAAACTGACATTGGGTCCTTTATTATCAACAACAACATCAACAGAGGACACTGAACATGAGGGAGGTCAAACTGATGCCTACATAGACACTCCACACCTACATTCTCGTTTCTTTGGCACTGGCAGGTATGCTGAAGGCTATGGAAAAAGAAACCTGTACCAACACAACCACAAATCCTTGATCTATAATGTGTCCTGCCTACAAGATGTTTTGGGATAATAGTGGCTAAGAACTTGTGGGACAGTGACCAATCAATGTCTGGTTTAACAATGAGGTCCATGTAACAAGAATCAGCTTATGTTCTATGTGGTGGTTTAAGTAGGAATAGGCCTCATAGGCTTATGTGTTTGAATGCTAGGTCAATAGGCAATGGCAGTGATAGGAAGTATTGCCTTGTTGGAATAGGTGTGGCCTAGTTGGATAAAGTGTGGCACTGGTGGAGCAGGCTTTGTGGTCTCAGAAATTCAAGCCAGATCTAAAGACTCTCAGTCTCCTCCTGTTATCTGTGGATACAGATGTAAAACTCTTAGCTCCTTCTCCAGCATCATGTCTGTCTGTGTGCCAACACGCTTCTCACCAAGATGCTAATGGGCCAAACGTCTAAAACTGTAGGCCGCTCATAAATCAAATGTTTTCTTCATAGGAGTTGCCTTGATCAGGTTATCTCTTCACTGCAATAGAAATACTGAGTGAGACAGAAGTTGGTACCAGGAACTGGGTTATTGCTGTGATAGGCCTGACAATATTTTTGTTTAGTGGAATGTGAACCTTGGTACTTTGGTTTAGGAAGGAAGTGAACAGCTTTAAACATGGTTTAGAGAGCCATACTAGCAGGCTGGTAGAATTCAGTGTTGCTAAGGGTGATTTGAACGGTGTGGTCCTGGATCAGAAGTTACAGAGAAAAATTTTAGTATGTAGAAAAGAGACTTTTCTTATAATATTTTGATGAAGAATATGGCTGATTTTGGCCCTTGTCAGAAAAGTTTACCTCAGGCTAAAGTGAGGAATTTTGGATTAATTCTATTAGAAGAAAAAAAAAACCCTAAACAGTATAGTATACAATCTGTCCTGTATTTATACATATTCACTCTTATGAAAATCTATAATGAAAAAGAACAAGCCTAGCAAGGTAAAATATAGAATGACCTTTTTGAGGAGAAAGGGGACACCAGGAAATGGAATGGAGCTAAGACCTGTGTTAAAGAGATAAAGGTTTAAAAAAAAAAACCTAGATGTTAACTGGAATAATAGTAGTGATAACCTCAGGGCAAGAGTACACTCAGGTAAGCTTCCAGTTTATGAAAATGAATTAAAGAAAAGGGAAAGATACTTGAGGTGAAAAGGAATTAAAAAAAAATTTAGGCACATGTGGTGGTCCACACCTTATTGCCAGCACTTGGAAGACTGAGTCTGGCAGTTCTCTGAATTTGAGTTCTGGTCTCAGAGCAAGTTACAGAATATCCAAGTTTAGACAATGAAGGTAACCATAGATAACAGAAAAACTAAAAGAATGTAATTGAATAAGGAGGCCATGTTACAGTCTTAGCCAGCAGCAAAACTTGGAAGCTTTGTCCATGTGGCTTTAGAATCAAGGATAGAAAAATGAGGTTATGGAATCTCGCTTCATCACTAAGGAAAGGCACTGAGGCCAGGTGTGTGGCAGGGGTGTCCCAGACTGAAGGTCCAGAAAGGCTAGATGAGGTTTGGATTGACATGGAAATCTCAAGATGTTGGAAATGCTGGAGTCCTGAGTTACCTGTGAAGGAGGCTGCTAACAGGGAGTTTTAACAGCCCAAGAGAGGGAAGATTTAGTCGTCATCAAAGTTGAAAGGAGTTGGAGATTTGAAGAGCATTTTGACATCAGACATGGAGAATGCACAGTTTGGAGTTTCCACAGCTCGTTTTAGGCCTTGCTTTGGTCCAATCTTTCTTCACCAGATTCCCTTCTGGAATGGCAATGTATAACCTGCACTGTTATATGTTGTATGTTATCTGCTTTCATTTTGATTTTACAGGGGATTAAAGTTAAAACATTGCATGAATCTCAGATAAGACTTTGAAACTTTGGACTTCTAAGCAAATTTGAAACTGATATAGACAATGGACTTTTGAAGTTGGACTGAATACATTTCCACATTGTGATGTGGTTACAAGTTTACAGGAGCCAGGAGTGGAATGTGGTAGTTTGAGTAGGAATGGCCTCCACAGACTCCTATGTTTGCATGCTTAGCTCATGGCACTATTAGGAGATATGGTCTTGTTGGAGTAGGTGTGGTCTTGTTGGAGAAACCATGTTCACATGGAGGCAGGCATTGGCCTTTCTATGCTTAAGCTATGATGTGTGGCTAATAATCTTCATCTGAAGACATCATGATGCCTGTGGATCAAGATGTAGAATGCTTAGCTCCTTCTCCAGAACTATGACTACCTACATGCTGTTATGTTTCTAGTCATGATAATAAAGAACGAAATCTCAGAAACTGTTAACCGGTCTCAAATTAAACATTTTCCTTTATAAGTATTGTCATAGCCATGGCATTTCTTCCTAACAATAGAAAGCGTGAAATACAATACACTCCTGGTAGACTAGGAAAAGGAGACTGGAAAGCCGATAGAGCTATGGCCAAACACAACTGGCAAAAATCTAAAACAAAATATAAAAACAACACTAAAATAAATAACATTATTCCTAATGATATTCTGCTATGCTCATAGATAAATACCTTGACTCATTGTCATCAGAAAGACTTCCTCTGAAAGCAAATGGTAGTATGGATATAGAGTCTACATTTGAATTTTTCATCAGGAAGCCTCAGGAATGGGAGGATCAGGGCAGACTACAGAAATCAGAGGGGACAGAGAACATGGCCCACTGAATTAACAAAGTAGGGCTCATATGGGGTCTCACAGATTGAATTAACAAGCAATGTTAATTCAAAGGTCTGTATGGGTCCTCTACATATATGTGATTACTAATAGCTTAGTAGTTTTATGGTGAAGAACTCCCAGTTGTGATGAAAAATATGTCTTTGAAGCTCGCCTGGTCTTCGGCCTCTTTTCCTTCTATTGAATCACATTTCCAGCCTTCATATTAGGGCTTTTGCCTATCTTATTGTATCTTGTTTTGCTCTGTTAGGCTGTTGTCTCTTGTAATATTGCTCTTTTGTGAAGGAAAATAGAAGAAGGGTAAACCTGGGGGAGAGGAAAGGTACGGAATGAGAAACTGGGAACAGTGAAGGTAAAATTGTGGTCAGGATGCATTGTATGAGAAAAGAATCTATTTTCAATAAAATAAATGAAAATAAAAATATTCACAGAGCATATAACTTAATGTCTTGATAAGTGTGGATCATATTACACATGTTTAAAGAAATATTGCAGGCACAAAGCAATAGAATTTCTTTTCAAAACTTCAGAAAAGGAAACTTAGATGAGGGTGGAAAGATTGAGCTGATTTCCAAAAAGTAAATAAATGAATAGAGAAATAGACTTTGCAGATTATAATATTTTCCCAAAGTGCCTATATTTGTGTGTGTGTGTATATGTGTATATCTATGCATGTATTCATCCACTCACTCTGTTTTCTGAAACAGAAAGCAAAAATAAAAGTATACTTCAAATCAGTTGAATCGATAGATCTGGTTTAATCTGAGGTTTGGTTATTACGTACCATCCAACTGGTAGTACAGGCTGAAGTGTTTATGTTGTCTCTCTCCCTTATTTCTTATTTATAGATCCTGAATGATCTCTAAGGAAAGAATCAAAATTCTTTATCCAGACTCCCACTCCAACTAGAAACAAATATTATCAACTATTGTATGGTAAACATGAACACATGACATTTATTTGAATGTATCTTATTGATTTCATTGCATAGGATTCTATGTTTACTTTCATTTCTAGAAATAAAATAAAATGCAAATAAAATAAAGCTCTGTCCATCAATTTAGGGGTTTTAGCCCAGTTTCTGATTTAAGTTCCAACTAGGAATCATGGGTTAGAAGAATTACTTTCCTCTATAAAATTCCTTAGAAATTCATTTCACAGACCACCTGAAAAACTAAAATTTTCATTTGAAGTCATACTTTCACTGCATAAATCTTGCAAATCCATAAGACCTCCTTGAATTATAAGTTACACGTGAATTTTATTAAAATATTCTTATTCAAACAGTAGAATGGAGATAAATAAGTAATTTGGATCTTGAACAAGAATAAACACAACACAATCAGTAATTCAGAACATTTATTGCAAGAGCTGAATAATTGTAAATAACGTAGAACTGGCAAAGCAGTAACAAGGATAATTGTTTAGATATTTATTTTGTCAAAGTCATCAAACACCCCTCACAAACCGACAAAAATGACTTCAATAAGCAATGCACCCCTACCCATTATTTTCCATTATACTGTGGAAAAATGTGAACTGCTATTTACAAAGTAACTTTATTTTTGGTAAGAACAAATTAACTATCGGATTAGCGATTTTTTTTAACATTTTTCTTTTTTTTTTAACTTTTAAATTGATGGTGAACCGTGGCGTTAATATAACTTTCACTCCTTTCAATAAAGACATTTTGTTGCATGCTATTTATTTGTTTAAATCATCTGTCATGCCTTAACAAAAAACCTCCTAAGAATGTTCAAATTTGGATTTGTTAGCACGTGCAACTGAGATCTTATTAACATATCTGTCACTCCTTTGGTTTGACCCAAGTGACAAAATGCTGGTACCTGCCAGGCATTGACCAACTATGATAACAAACATTTAAACAGCAATAATTAGAGATTTATCCCTTTATTTTCCCCAACTACCTACCTGGAGAATGTTCTGTTACATCATGAAGGCACAACACATTAAATATTTTGTGGCTATGGTCTAATAACACTTGTGTTACAACAACAGTATTGTATATGAGGATCAACACAAACTCTGTCATTTCAACAAAGTTGGAGACACACATTTGTCCAATTGAAACTATTTTTAAGTAATGATTTTTTTCTTCAATATATGCTGATTTTAATACATTAGTTTTCAAAGAGTAGCAAGTACAGAATATTATATCACATTTCATGGATAATACTTCCCATCACTTTCGCACTTAATGGTACTAATTAAGTATTTTTAATTTTGCCTACTTTGAAAATAAGGATATTAAAAAGAGGTTCTGAATTTCCAAGAGTGTGCAGAAGTATTTGTCTGCTGCTATTGTTGTTTGAAGTTTTCATATTTTCCTTTGTCTTTATATTTTTACAGAGTTCTAACATTCTAAGTTATCATAGAATAAGTAACAATTCAGAACTGTTTTAAAACACAAATGTTTAAGATTCTTTGAACAATGTGTGCCAAGACAGACTACTAACGCAGAAACACCTCACTGAAAGAAACAACTAAAATAAGAAAAAAAGAGGGAAATTGAGAAAAGGAAAGAAGCAACCATCAACACAGAATTATGCTACAACATTTTCAGGTGAGTGCTATAAGTACACAAAAGTTGTTAATAATAGCTTGCTTCTATTTACAAATACTTTAACACTGATTGACTTACAAGTGTCCACTAACGGTGTTAACAGCACAATAGGTTTAATGCTTATCTTTTAAAGTTTTGTTTGAAGTATAATGTCAAGTATAGAGGTCCCAGCATAAACCAAAGACAAAAAGAGCACAAATTTCTAACTGGATATGTTTTGTCAGTCACTCTAATCCATGGAACTTTCTTACTCTCCAAATGCATATTCTATTGTTCATAGCAGCAGTCCAGGGTCAAAAGAAAATGCAGTAATAAAAATAAATTGCACAATGGAGAGATCTCTGGAGAGTTTAATCAATTCTAGTAAAGAACATCATCACATGGCTAGTAGAACTATTTTCTCTCTTATGTTGCAAAGCATTGTATCCTCCATCGTGCTAACACAAAGTTATGAGTATTCCCTACTATAAGGGGCATAGTTGTAGAGATCTATTGAATACATAAAGCTCCAACACACAGTATTAGCATGTCTATTTAGATTAAAGGTATTAAGTCCCATATAGCTTCATCTTAAAGTTGGTGCTCCTTAGGACTCTCAATCGTGCCTCCTGCTTGCTTATAGGACTTCAGATTTGCCAGAGGAATGTCTGCCATGTGGCTGCCAGCGTTGAAATGGCCTTCATTGGAGCCATACTGCTTACGGTCATTGAATTGGTTCCTGTTGGTGTCTTCTTTCCAAGCTCTTGTCAGGGTGTGCCCATTCACGAGCTTGTCTTTCTTGATCCATTCTTTCTGGGGTGCAAAGGTTGACAAAGGAGATTTAGGGTGTTGGTATGGACCCAAGCCAGGAGGCATCCAGCAATTATCAGAGTGACCCAAAACCAGACACTCTTGAGTGCACATCTCTGTAGCTTCAGCTAACCCTCGGGGACCTAGAGGTCCATCTGTAGAAGACAAGAGGCAGAAAAAGGAAGATATTGGTTAAAATTTTCCTTCAAAATATTTTCAGGGTAAAAAACAGAGTGGTGATCTTATCTTTGCCTGAAATAAACCATTCAGAGATACTAGACTACATGTTTTTTTAAGATGAATGCAGAGAACACAGAAGCAAATACATTCATTGTTTCCAATTAAAAAATATGTTTTATATTCTTTTAACCTTCTTCTGTATATCCAAGTGCACAGAATGAAAAAAGACACATATGGGTAAATAGGGAGATCTTATCTTGATTAATTGATGGCATATGAATCATTACATATTTACATATTAAAATTCATGGTGATGTGCTTAAATCTATAAGAAAGTATAAAAAACAGACATTATAAATTAGAATATGTAAATTTTACAATGCACAGAAGCAAATATCAAATATCGTTCTTGAAAAACAGTGCCATAAAAGCAGAATGCTAGAAAGAGTTACATGGATACAGTTTCTTCTACATTGTGACTGACATTTTGTTTATATGACATCAAATGAAAATAAACTTCAAATACTTTTTAATAAAACTAAATGTTTGTTTCCATAGACATTTTGACTAAATATAAGACAGTCATATCTAGGCATTTGTAATCATTCTAAATCATAAGTAAATATAAACATAAAATATAAACATAAATAGAAACATTAAACTGATGACTGAGATTGGCTTTTCATTCCTTATCTAGTTTCTAGATGTATAACATATGTAATCAAAAAATAAAGTATGTGGTAATACTTTAATAACATCCCAGCTATGCTAGCATCCAAATGTTTGAGTCTAGCATTGGCAATATAGTCAGACCCCACATGTAAATAAGTAGGAGAGAGGAAATAAACATAAAAATAAACACAGAACAACAATAAGCATTCAAAAAAGAACTTTGAGGCTAAATTGCTAATTGAATTACATGAATGATAATATTCAAGGGAGAATTTCATCATCTGTTTTTACTTTTTATTAGAAATTGACATAAAGCAAGTACTTTAACCTGTATTTTAAAAGTAATTCTTAATTGTTAAAAAAATTGCATACAGTAATGAAAAACAGTTGTTAAATAGGTAAGGAACAGGAGAGTTTGTGTGTGTGTGTGTTTGTTTGTTTGTGTTTAGCTGGTAAATTTTCATTTTATGATGAAGAGATAAAACATCCTTTGAAAAATAGGAATCAGTTTTAGGAAAGATGTTAAATGGACAGGCAATACTTAGGTATTTAAAAGTTTGAAAATAGAGAGTCAAGTCAGCCTGATGATAACTCTCACAATCACCACACATGACAAGAAACAAGAAACCCAGGAGCTAAAGTTTGGCCTGGGCTATAGGAGAAAAATGCTTTAAAAGGAAAACCAGAAATTAGACAGGAAACAAAAAATAGCATTACTGAAAAGGTATAAAAATTAAAACTTATTTCCCTGATGCCTAGACAGCAATTGACATAACAAGACAGTAATTGTAATTAAATATTTGCTGAATTTATTTTAGCACTGTTACTTTTTTTTAAATGTCCAGCATTTGGACTTCCTTGATGCTCTTCTGATAACTTTCTGCATGTGATAAACTACTTGATGAAATGGTAGAATCTGATGGTAAAGACTAAGTCACTATCTCACAGGACACATGACCAAGCAAGTTGGAGATGGGAAATAGATAGTCATGGCTGATCGCACTATTTCAAGCAAACATCCGTTCCGTCATATTTCTAGATTCAAAAATCTGTTCTGAGAATAACCTCCAAATCTGTTCCCATATAACCTGTGTCCTCATCTCTTCAAATGCAAGCAATTTTATGGCGTTGAAACAGACATTCGTTACTTTATATCTTTCTGAAATCTCCACTGATTATTTACTTCTTTGGATATTTAATTTAAATTTCTCGATGAGCTTTCTCTCTCTCTCTCTCTCTCTCTCTCTCTCTCTCTCTCTCTCTCTCTCTCTCTAATCTAGCCACACTTTCAAAGTTCAAACTAATTTCTCACTTTTATGTAGGCTGTGGTATGCTTAGTGACTCTATATCCACAGTGCTAACACATTTTACTTAAACCAAAGTCTGCTTCTTGCAATAAGATCATGAGACTGCAGCTGCCTTTTGCCTGGCCTGTTTTCATTTAATTACCGGCTCCTTCAAGGGTCATTTCTGTTCTACATTCCCCAAGCAAATTTTCCAGGACCTCAGTGATCCGTCTATAATAGGTACCTTGAAAGTTCCACACATCCTTGTTTTTAGAGACTAGCAAAATTTCAGACCACACTCCTTGCATTTCTCCATTAATGTCTTGGAAATGGGGGAGGTTGTACATATGTGAGCTTGGATTTTTGTTTTGTCCCAACCCACTGAAATATCCAGTGGTGGAAAAAAAAATGTGTCAGTTTGCTTTTCAGCTTCCCTTGCAATGCTAAGCAATTAGCAGTAGTTCATAGTGATGATCTATGAACAATGCTAATTGTTAATTAAAATTTTATGAGGTTGAAAATGTTCTGAGAATTATTAAAGATATCCTTCGCTTAAAGGCAGACCTTAAGTAATTAGGATAAAAGATGCTGATTCCACAAATCTCTCACCAAAAGCTTCCCAACAGCAGTCTTTTGCCTTGGCAATACTCTGTGACAGCTAATAAATGAATTATTTAACTTCTCTTAAATGTATTCACTCCTTCTGGAGATCAATTGAGATAAACTAGTGAATCACAAGTTAGATGTGTAACTTGTCTCCCAGCCAGCACAGCAAACTTTGACCTTTACTTTTACAGTTTCATTAATTGGATACATTTTTCTTTTCTTGAAGTTACCTCAGAAATGTCAATAGAATTAAGTTTTCATTGAACCCTTAAAAGGAAAGCATACAAGTTTATTTTTAAATTTGCCTTATTCAATATACTGTGTCTATAATTATACGTGAGACTTAAGTTTGACACATTGATTCACTTGTACAGAGTACAGTGATTTTTGTGTTACAATCAATGGTTATTATTTTGTAAAAATCTGCTGAACACTAGCTACACACGGCACTGTGTACCTGCAATAGTGCAGTTAAATAGTAAATAGTAAATATCACTACCCTTACAGAGGAGTGTCCATCTACCCTGGATGCAATTGACTTTAGAGCTGTCTGCTGAAAGGTTAGAAAACAATGCCATTGTGACAGAAAAGAGACCAGTTAATGGATTAAGGGATAGGCATCTCTTTACAGAGTACCAGGGTGACTTTTAATGACAGTGTATAATTTCCCTAAGATACTGAAAGTTCTTCTTAAAGTTAATTGATTGATTACAACATTTTGATCTAAAATTTTTGTATGTTGTAAAATTCTTAGTTTTCAAAACAGTGATACTTTTCACTAATGTAAATTGTTCTTCAGTAATTTTATCATGCATGATGCCTTCTAATAAATGAACTTGAAGGACCTGATAAAGATTATGAATTCAATTGTATAACTTTTGTAGTTTCTTAAGTAACTTTTAAGCAAAATATCTATAATGAAGCCAGACACAGAGTGACACTTCGACAGATGTTAGGCAGATTTTTTATTTTTGTTACAGTTCTCATAAAGAGGGATCTAGACAGAGACGCACAAAGACTTATCTGGAATCAGGCGACCAAGGACTAGTGCTCCTGGACTGAGATGTGTGCATAGTTAGATGACTTTAGCTAAGTTGCATTGAAGCCTTCAGTGGTCTGGAACTCACTTCCCAGACAAGGGCAAGGCTGCCTTCAAAAATATAAGGGATTCTTCTCTGTCTGTCTCCTAAGTGCAGCAATTAAAGATGTACACTAACACATCAACTACCAAAAACCAGGCTAACCTAAATTCCTGATGTGATTCCCCTACCCTCTTCCTCTTTAGCATTTGTCTTCTGGTGTGGCCTGCATGACCTGCATGTAATAATTTTGTTTAGGGTTTACTACTCGTAACCCACTGGAGAAAATTTAATTTTTTGTCTTCTGGTTTCTCCCCTTCATCATTCTTCCTATAACAAAATTTCCAGAAAATAAACATTCTGAGCCATTTATTTTAAGTTCATAGACACCGTGTCTGTAGAAGGCAATAGAACAACATCTAGTAGTTTGACTAGCTTATTTCTGCCCTCAGGTTCTTTTTCTTTCCTTATAAAATTTGTTCATAATCTATGTGGAAAAACAAATGATTTGTCTTTTTATGGATTAACTTTAATACATTTTTTATATTTTGTGTAAGTTGGGAGCAAGCTAAAGAAATGTCAGAAGTATAATTCCTTGATAGATTTGATACATCCACTCTTATATTCTTTATTCTTGTATTTTTTGAGTTACTGTGAAAGTCCTCATGGCTAATTTGCTAACAATCTAAACATGGTAAAAATAAACAACTTTCAAAGGAGGAACTGGCATCAGAAATGCGAAGGAACATTGACCCTTGGGCAAACTCCCACTGTAGCATGATTTTCCTCTGTGCCAGAGCAGTACTTACAAAGAATGTCACATGGGGCATACAAGTTATTACTGTGCTCTGATGCAAAGCATACTACAAAAATCTGCACCGTGGTGTCAACACAGCTTAGATTTTATGTGAGAAAGTACAACACGGCACCCAGCTGAACAAATAAAAGCAGGAGATGAGACCAGAAAATATGAGTAATAATTTCCAACCACACCCAGAGATCCAGTTAATAATAGGGAAAGATGTTCTTTAAGATTGTTTGTATTCTCTGGCTGGAAGGGTAAATCAGTTGGTTACATTTTGCTATATGAGTACATATGAGGGCTTGAGTCCAAGGTCCAGTCGCTATGGGTGACAGCTGAATGTGATATTCTATGCTTATGATTCCCATGGTGAGGAGGCAGAAAGAGATGGAAGTTTGGGGAGTTAGAAGGACAGCCTAAAGGGTAAGCTCTAAGGCACACAGAGACTCTGTCTCAGAAATGGTGGACAGGAACCGCCACGTCATTCAAGATTGACCTTTGGCTTCTTTTTTTTAATATATATTACAAATATTTTTTTATTCAATATATTTTTATTTACATTTCAAATGATTTCCCCTTTTCTACACCCCAACTCCCGAAAGTCCCATCAGCTCCCTTCCCTCCCCCTATTTTCCCACCCAACCCTTCCCACTTCCCTGTTCTGGTTTTGCCCTATACTGCTTCACTGAGTCTTTCCAGAACAAGGGGCCACTCCTCCGTTCTTCTTGTACCTCATTAGGTGTGTGGATTATGTTTTTGGTATTCCAGTTTTCGAGGTTAATAACCACTTATTAGTGAGTGCATACCATGATTCATCTTTTGAGTCTGGGTTACCTCACTTAGTATGATGTTCTCCAGCTCCATCCATTTGCCTAAGAATTTCATGAATTCATTGTTTCTAATGGCTGAATAGCACTCCATTGTGTATATATACCACATTTTTTGCATCCACTCTTCTGTTGAGGGATACCTGGGTTCTTTCCAGTTTCTGGCAATTATAAATAGGGCTGCTATGAACATAGTGGAACATGTATCCTTATTACATGCTGGGGAATCCTCTGGGTATTTGCCCAGGAGGGGTATAGCAGGATCTTCTGGTTCCTGAACAGAACACCAATAGCTTATGCTCTAAGATCAAGAGTTGACAAATAGGACCTCATAAAATTACAAAGTTTCTATAAGGCAAAGGACAACATCAAAAGGGCAAATCGACAACCAACAAATTGAGAAAAGATCTTCACCAACCCTACATCAGATAGAGGGCTAATATCCAAGATATATAAAGAACTCAAGAAGTTAGACCCCAGAAAACCAAATAACCCTATTAAAAATGGAATACAGAGTTAAAGAATTTTCACCTGAAGAACTTCAGATGGTGGAGAAGCATCTTAAAAATGTTCAACGTCATTAGTCATTAGGGAAATGCAAATCAAAACAACCCTGAGATTTCACCTTACACCAGTCAGAATGGCTAAGATTAAAAATTCAGAAGACAGCAGGTGTTGGCGAGGATGTGAAGAAAGAGGAACACTCCTCCACTGCTGGTGGGGTTGCAAAGTGGTACAACTACTCTGGAAATCAGTCTGGTGGTTCCTCTGAAAACTGGGCACCTCACTTCCAGAAGACCTTTGGCTTATTTATGCACATGTATGTGCACACACATAAACATAAACATTTACCTTCACAAACACATACACATACAAAATACAACAATGTGTTTGTTCTATAATACCTTCAGTCATTTTTCATGTCATTCTAGCAGAAATGTGGAATTCCAACCTTTGGTGCATCAACTACAGGTAATTTAATAGCAATGAATGAAACTTTACACAAATACTTTTGTGACTTTCTTTTCCATCCTTCTTTCCTTCCTTCCTTCTTTTATTCCTTCTGCCTTTTTCTTCTTTCTTTCCTTTGACATTTTCCTTTCTTTCTTAGCTTCTTTCTTTCTTTCTTAGCTTCTTTCTTAGCTTCTTTCTTTCTTTCTTTCTTTCTTTCTTTCTTTCTTTCTTTCTTTCTTTCTGCCTTCCTTTCTTATAACTTCATTGTCTGGTTCTCAAGCATGGGTTTCACACTGGACATTATGGCACTGTCTGAAGTTTATAAGAGAGTACAACTACAACAGTCAGGTTCTGGAATGTCTTGCAATAAATCGCAGGTCATGCATTAAAGGTCTGATTATCAGCCTATGCTATTGGGATTGTGTCACAACTTTTAGAACTGTGACTTAGTAAAGAGCTGTTAGGCTATTTGGTGTGTAATTGTGCAGAAGAAGATACTACCTCACCTGTTCTTCTCTTACTCGGTACTTTATGGTTTCACTTGGTGCAGTGATCTGAATAGTCTTCTTCACTATACACTCCTACCATGATATACTATGTTGCCATCAGCTCAGAGCAATGTGGCCAAGCAAAACATGAACTAACATCTGTTGGATGAACAGTTATCCCTCCTAAGTCCTTCTTATCGGATACATGTCAGACTGGCAAGAGACTAACACATCAATCTAAGGATCATGCAAAATAGTGGAATGATGTGCTAAGCATAACTGCAAAGCCACCCAGCTGACTGAAATACTTGAGGATGCCTAAGTTTGGTAAGGATGTGGATTACAGATGGTAACAGAAAACTTTATTTTGGAGAAAAGGATTTCCCATTCACTCAGTCTTTCACTAAAGATTTGATTTAATTAATGTTGTCTCCTCAAACCCCAAGCTCCATGGTCACCAGAAACTTATATGAGTTCTAGCAGAAGAATGAGTTAGAGTGGATTTGGAGGAAAGAATTTTAGGTTTCATAGCCCACAGACTCATATCTAAAAATTAAGATGAAAAGTTATTGCCTAAGCCCTTCATATTTATTACTCATTGATGTAACTGTGTTTGTTAGTCATAGAACCTGATAAGCAATCATTTCTCTATTATTCTCATTTTACAGTGAAGAGCACTATACAGGTAAAAATGTTATGATTTTGTTGTTCTACTAAATAATTTTATCCTTTGGGTTGCATTTATGTTTTGGAGTGTGAAGTTATATTTCCTTTGAAAACTGTTATTTCTATATGTAAGTGGACACCCAGTTTATACATTCTTCATTAGAAAATTTTCCTTTTATTTACAAATGAAAAGTCAAAATTTGCAGGAGACAATCAAAATATAATAACTCAATGCCACTCCCAGAATTAGATTCCTACCCAGAGAACATACTGTACATAGAAGACTGTAGAACTTACAGGGAATGGGTCAGTTTCATATACATTGTCTGCCCTTTTCTGAATTGCATGAATAGCAATAACCCTTTTCTTATCCACTGAATGTGAGTTTTCAAAAGGAAATTGTCTCATGTAATTTTATGCATTTCCATTTATTTCCCATTATGATTTTATTTTGTAATCAATTCAATGACATCAGTTTAATGAAACAGACCTTCACTGAGAATGTAAACCAATGTTTACATTTTGACCAAATTTGATTTGTAGCGCCTTGTTTACATTATTGTAGATCACACTTACTTTATTCTGGAGTTTACTATTTATTTTAATGGTATTTGATGACTTTCATTTAAAAAGTCATTCATATACTGATCACTGAATTACTCTCCATTTTCTGTAAACTGAATTGTTTCACAGAAAATATTCGTATTAGGTACATCTTATTTAGACTGAAAGAACTTTTAAAGAGAAAAATCGTAATTATGACACAATGAAGTCACTTGTAAGAGATAACTGAACATGTAAAACTATAACTTGCCTCTTAAGGAAAAGAACAGGTAATGGATTTTAGAGCCAAATAAAAGTAACAGCTTTAAAAAAAGGGTTCAGGTTACTATAACCTAGTGGCAGTTTCACAAACGTTTACAGTTATAGAACAAAAGACCTCAGTCTGTAATAATTCATCTCTCTGCAATAACTACATTTAAATGACCCATCAGTCTTGTGGAATCTTTAAAGTAAGTTTTATTTGTTATTGTGGTTTTAATTTGGGTTTTTTTTTGTTTTTGTTTTTTGTTTTTTTTTTTGTCCAGAAACCAATTCACAGGATTGATTTCTAGGTTAGATCAAACTTAAAAATATAGAATAATTTTCATAATTCTTTTCCTATAAACTGTTGCAATTGCTTGTCTGAATCCAAGCAGTTAGCAGTTCCTTACACAATGTTGAGTAGTAATTTCACTTTGCAAAGTCTCCACTATTCCCTGTACCCAAGTATTTCAGTAAAAGTAGAAACTGGTGAAGTTCACATCCATGTTTATAGTCAGAGATCTATGATGGAATTTTAGCTAAGGTGTGTCTCTGCAGTTTCCTTTTGGTACTAATGTCTGAGTTTAAGCATTCCACATCTCACAGTCTTAGAAAATAAGTAGTCTCATATAACTGTAATGCGCAGACAAATTAGAGAACATCCCTCAGTAAATAATATAAGGTCTCTGACACTGGGATGATAGCTCAGTTAGTAAAACATTTGCTGTGCAGTTTGAAGAATCAAATTTGATTCAAAGAGCCCATGTAGAAGCTAGGTACATTATATGACCATATATAATTCTAGCATCCCTAGATAGTCACAGAGAAATACACAAGAGCCTGTGTGACAGCTAGCCTAGACAGTATGTGCAGCAAGAAAAGTAATTTTCTTTAAGCAATTGTCTTAAAGTGAATGACACAAACCTACATATGAACCTGTTTTTTTGACTTCTACATGTATGTTACATCATGCACATGACTGCATTCACATAGAAATAGGGGCATACACACATAGATAATCAAAGATCTCAAGATATGGTTGAATTTACAAACTTATATAATATCTAAAGATCATTATTTTAAAGGTCAAAATAGAAATAATTAATTAATTAAAAAATAAATTAAACAAACACACAAAAACCTCCAGTGTAGTCTCTGTGATTCATCCCTGTACATGTGCACATATTTATATTTGAATTATTTTGCCACAACTTTTAATGGAAATGTCATTATCAAACTGCTTCTCAAATGTTAATATACTTATGAATCATTTGAGGGAACTTTTTAAAATGCAGATTGTGAGGCAGGAAGTGTGGAGGGTGTCCTGAATCCTCACACTTATGCAAATTCTCCAGAAAAGTTTGCTAGGCTCCTGTTCAGGAACCTCATGTTGTGATGCAAGGGCATGTGTTGATTTCTCTCCTTCGTGCTGCCATTTCTCAATTAAAGTTAAACTTCTCAGACCTTGACATGTCTCCCAAGTCACCGCAGATCTGTTAAACACATACCTTACTTGTTTCCAGAGGAGAAAAAATGGTGACTCAGTAGCTTTGACATAGAGCATAGGATCTCTCAAACTCCAGAGAGTCTCCAACCTTACTGCTTCAGTTTCCTTGTTTCTGTCTAAGCTTCTCCAGAACACTAACTTGTCAGAATGCTTGGTAGGTGTATAAAATTGGCTCTTGTAAATTCTCATTGCAATATGACCTTATGTGTTGATGATACCCCAGTATACATGCACAGTCCTTTGAGGTTTTCCTTGACCTTGCAGAAGACCCATCTTCCAAATGCCTGTATCATTAGATTTCAGAATATCATTTCAAAGGCTAAAAAGTAAATGTCTCCAACTTCCATATTAACTTAGTATTCAAAAAGTTTATCTATAGATCTCTTCTTACTTTCTTTGTTTCTTTGTGTGTTCCTTTAAACATTCTATAGTCCGGGATATCCTAGAAATCTCTACACAATCCAGTTTGGTCATTGTCTCGCGGAGCGCATCCTGCTAAGTACTAGGCTTACAGACATAATCCACCACACACAGCTTCAGTTCATCATTCTGACATAAGAAATATTAATCACACGATTGATGTTTCAGGAAAAGTACATGATTAGAAATGGAGTCATCTTTGACACCTGTTAGGCAGACATCTAACCTTTTGCTCTGGACGGCATTTCCCACTCGACAGTTTATATGATACAACATGCAAACAGCAACTGTGCCAAATCACATAGCAAAGGAGATTTCAGAACTGTAATAAATTTACTAATCCATTGGATTTTAGCCAATAAAAGAGGTTAAGAGAGGCCGTAGTATGGTACTCAATACAAAGTACCCAATGGAAAGTTTCTGAGTTCAGTTTCTAAGACCTAACAGTGTCCTCATTTCTCAGTCTGTGGATTTGTCAGCTCACCTTTCTCCCTTTCTCCCACCAACTAAAGAGGGTCAAAAGATCATTACAACCCAGTGCCTCCAGACCTAGATCCAGCCGCATAGAACCGTCACCATAGCCTTGTGAGACTAAAATACATCAACTCAATCTCAACACCTGTAACTAATGAATTGACAAGATGCAACCTTATTTTTCTAAACCTGTTAAACTGAAAGCCTGAAACCTAGCTCCTGGGCCATATAAACAGCAAACATAGAGTAGATTCTTTACTCAATCCATACCTCCAATTACCTGACAACATTCATTCTAATTAATCCCTCACAAAGACAACAGCGCCAAATCACTACTATTTCTTAACAGGGCTTAAGCTTGTCTTTTAGTTTTTATATATTTTTTTGGTCTGCAAAGTCTAGCCACAGGATCTAGATGTATTTTAGTTTCACTAACTGTTATACCAAATTACTACAAATGTACTGTCTTAGAGCAACAAACATTTATGCTCCAATCAATAATCTGGGATCAAATCCTCCAGTGTCCAATGACAAAGTCCAAGGACAGGTGTCTTCCTGAGTTATTTCTTTCAGCATCTCTACCGTTGCCATGATTTTGTGCTGTGCCTCTTTCCACCTTTACTCAGTGCTCACCATCCCATCTCTACCTCCCTCATCCATCCTTCCTCTGGAAAATCTCAGTGTCCAACACACAAGGCCTACTACTGCTTTATTCATTTATCCAGGACAGCTTCTTTCAGGAGACATTTAATTGCATCATCAATGTCTCCTTTGCCGATGGTAACCCACCAACACATTTGGAGGCCTCATGAGAGGACTGTTGAGAATATGGACAATTTAGAAACATATCTTAACTTAGCACAGTATTTGTGGAGACTATCTGCCACCTTGCTTCTCATAACCACCTGGTAAAGGCCACAAACCTTTCCTTGGCGGAAGTGTATCATCTTGTCTCTACCAAATCTCTTATTTCCTAACCCACTTCCTTTTCTTTTCTTTTCTTTTCTTTTCTTTTCTTAACTTCCATAAAATTTTATTTATTTTTTTCTTTTCTTTGATTGAATTTTTTTTTTCTGTCTCCTGAGATTTTAACTTTAGCCATTCTGACTGGTGTGAGGTGAAATCTCAGGTTTTTTTTTTTTTTTTTAGTAATTGCATTTTTTTATTTCTTTTATTTTTTTACTTACATTGCAAATGATTTCCCCTTTTCTGGGTCCCCACTCCCCGCAAGTTCCATAAGCCCTCTTCCGTCCCCCTATTCTTCCATCCACCCCTTCCCACTTCCCTGTTCTGGAATTCCCCTATACTCTTACACTGAGTTCTTTCTCTTTTTCTTTTTCCTTTTTTAAATTGGATATATTATTTGTTTACATTTCAAATGTTATGCCTTTTTCCAGTTTCCCCTGTGCAAACCCCCTATCCCATCACCTCTTACCCTCCTTCTATGAGCGTGTTCCCCAACCCACTCCCACCATACCTCCTAGCATCCCTCTACACTAGGGCATCGAGCCTCCACAGGACCAAGGGCATCCCTTCCCATTGATGCCAGATCAGGCCCCTTAGCTCCTCAGTCCTTCCCCTAACTCCTCTATTAGGTTCTCTCTGTGCAGTTTAATATTTGGCTGCAAATATTGGCATCTGTATTGGTTAGGATCTGGCAGAGCCTCTCAGGAGACAGCTGTATCAGGCTCTTGTCAGCAAGCACTTCTTGGCATCAACAATAGAGTCTAAGTTTGATGTCTGCATGTGGTATGGATCCCCACATAGGACAGTCTCTGCATCACCCTTTGTCCTTGTATTTCCTTTAGTGAGGAGCAATTCTGCTAACTCATTTTCTCAAATGTCTGCCATACTTTGCCACATTGGCTTGGTTAAATACCCTCACCATAGTGTCCTCTTTGGATTTACTGTTCATTTATGTATAGAATATTCTCAAGGATTTCAAAATAACTCACTTTATTCCTCCTATTTTAGTGTCTCTTAAAAGTTAAATTTTAATAGAGCCATTTGTAGCACACAATGAAAACTACTTCTCTCTACTGAGACATCTTCTAGGTCTACAGTCATCTTCAGGGTATTTTTGCTTCAGTTTATTTGGGGGATGGCACTCATCTCCATCTCACAGAATGGACTTGTTAATGATCTATCTCAAAAGCTAGAAACATTAATATGTGACATAATAATTTAGTATATTATCCACAATTACTAGATATATTTAATAAGTGGAATGGACTAGGTTTCCACACCATCAAGGTAACAAGAAGGCCTCTGTACCAAGCATTATGTGGCAATCTCCATGAAGGAGACAGGTATGAATTTTAATTCACAAAAAGAAATACTGATAATAAGTGCATAGCATAATGATTTGCACAGATAATGGGGATGCTTAATATAACATAACTTGGTCAAAATAGCCACACTCAAATACTTTTGTATTGCACCTAACTTTGGAAAGGAAGCAACTTTGACTGTCCCCAAATAAAATGTAATTACACTGCTTCCTCTACCCCAGTTTCCTACTTAATCGTGCCAGACAGTTCATTATTCCTTTAACAACAGAGCCTTATAAAAGGCTTCAGAAATCTAGAGTCACACAATATGCAAGAAAACCATCCTTTAAAGCCTGAAGATACCAAAGTAATTATTAGCAATTACTCACAGGTCAAGCTGTAGAGAGATGCAGGTCACTGCAGGACTTAGGCTTTTGTACAGGTATGTGCAAAATTGTTCAAGTTAAAGAACTATTTAGGAAAAATAAATAAGTTGATGATCAAAGCAGCTTTATACCCAAGAGATACATTATCTTACACGATAAAGCTTATTTCTTATAAGCATTAAGGAATACTGAGGTTTTAAAATAAGTAATGCTTCATGTAAGAGCACCTATAGATATCATTGTGACCTTTATTGCTTAAACTCAGCTGTACATAAAAATGTGAAAATAAAATATTATATTTGAAAGAGTGTCCTAAGGGAACTGCTGAAAATGCCATTACTCTATTATTGAAAATGACCTACATAAAAGAGTATTATATACAGGATAGCCCTTGGGGAGATGCAGCAGATTACCCTTATAATCTAAACTGAGTATTTATTTCTCAGAAGACCTTGCAAATAAAGAGAAACCAGTTCATTAACACACATCTCTGACATGTTAGTTCATCTATAAAGATATAAATACATTAGAATTTTGTAAAATCTGTAAAACTTGTCAGAGACTTCTACAATAATTTCCTCTCTGCCAATCATTGATTGCTGTATTTTGATGGAAGAGCAGATACAGTTCTTAGTAGGATGATCATTAGTCACAAATAATTCAGTAGATATAATATTGCAATATTTAACAGAGAAGAGTTATTATCCTTTTTTTTCTATAATGCCTATAAGACACTACTTTTTTCTGAGATGAAAATGTTGTTGCAAATTTACTGCGCTTTAACATTTAATCAAAACTGGGCACAGAGAAGAGATTAATGGGTTGTAGAGAGCCCCAGTCCAGTGAACACAACTACATCACAGTTTCTGCATTTATGGATCAGGAAACATTGCTGAAGAGAAAAGTGGAGAACTGTTTGAGTCAAAATCCTGGAAAATCTGTTGTAAACTATCTTTCCTAGAAATGGCTGTTAAGGAAAACTTGAGTAGTGGCAGTATCAGTTGTCATGTGAACTGGTGCAATGGGAGTTCTTGGGTGTCAGCTTGACTATATTTGGAATTAATCATAACTTAAATAAGAAGGGTATACCTGTGATCATTTGAGGTGGAAGACACACCTCTAATGTGGATCACCCCCTCTGGTGGCAGCCTATGGAAAGGACACCACTTTGACTGGCAAGTTCCTTTCTTCACTGGCATTAGAGCCTGCATACATCTTTTTTTTTTTTTTTTTTTTTTAAGACAAATTTAAAGCAAGCTTTAATTACATACTGCACAGGATGATAGACTATGGCCCAGTCCATTCCTTGACTTCCAGAAATGACAACAAGTTATATTTAGGCTATAAAAAGCAAATCCACCATGTAGAGCCTACATCTTAAAATATATACCAAAGACCAGCTGAGACATCTAGCCTCCTGATGTGATTCAACTTTCTGTTGATTAGACAGCTATTGTGTTGTCATATGTGCAGCATATGCTGCAAATATATGTATAGTCATCACTCTTACAACAATATACATGCACACACACACACACACACACACACACACGCATACACACAAATGGGCAAATGGCTATTTGTAGTGTCTATTAGCATACACATGCTGGCTTCCAGGATCATTCATTGTCACAAGCAACTGCTACATATTTTGAAGTCCATATTAGTATCCTAGTTCTACTCACTTCCTCCCCTCCCCTAAATTCAACTTATGAGTTCCTTCCTTCCAACTACTCACTCTCCTTATAACTCTGCTATTTTGACAAGTTCTTGCTTCCTTTCCCTCCCCTCTTCTTTCTCTTCCTTCACACCTCTGTCCCCCAATCTCTTTGCTATGTTCCTGCTTCTTTCATGGACAGGTCCAGACCATTGGCCATGGTCTTTCTACCTCATTTTCTACTGGCCTCAGACTCTTCTTTCTCATACCTACAATAAGCCTGTCACTTTAACAGTACAATGAAGAGTGGTCACACCATCAGTGTGTGTTTGTGTTGTGTTTATGTGTGTATGTGTGTTTGTGTAAATGCATGCATATTACAACAAAAAATGGTTATCAACTTGAGAATAGAGTTATCCTGGGAGAGCTTTTAGAGGGTGTACATGGGTAGAACTGAAGGGAAGAAGGAGAAGGGAAAATGATGTAATTATATTTCTTTAAAAAAATTTAAAATGTATTAAAAATGTAATAATCCATCCAGATGATAATACTTGCATGGAAATATTTAGGGTTAACATATGTTAGTAAGTATAAGAAAACTGGAAAGGGGCTGATAATAATTTCTATATCTAGGAAGAAATTACTCAGTAAGCATTTTTTTTATTCTGAGACATTTGCCTAGTTGCTTCTTTTTAGTTATTTCAATAACTTCAAAGGAGTTATAAATAATCACATTTATTTCATATCTAAATCTGTTCACTCTTTACACTAAATATGTTCTCAGTTTCCAGTATGTATTATTAAAATGACTCATCTCTTGGGCATAATTGCTGGTTGATTACTATGCTAATTTCGCTAATGGTACAATTTTATTGATCAATATATTATAAGTTACTCTTTGGGAAAATATCTACACTTCAGTTGGATCCTTGCAGAAATGCTTGAACATAAACACAAGAACACTTGAGGCAGATGGCAGTTGAATATGAATCTGAACTACAGAAGATTGGAGACATTTGTCAACTGACCATGTAAAAGTATGGCTCCTCACTAGCCATAATTTATACACCTTCCTTGGTCCCTCATAGAAACACTAAAAACAAAAGTACTGACTGATAAGATCTTCCTAAAGGAAGGCCATCAAATAATAAAGGTAAAACAGGAGCAAAAACTCCAGGAATGAGTGATTAAGGAAGGGTGAGAAGCAATTAGACTCTCCAAAGAACTAAACATCCATTCAGAAATCCAGAAAATAAAGACACAAGATAACAAGATAATGTCCAATGTTAAGGGAACCTATTATCTCTCCTACTGCAAGACCTCTCTTATGTCCCTAATCCCACACAGGCATTAAATTGAACTCCAGAGTTCTAAAGACAAAATAACAGTAAAAGGGTGAAAATGATAACAAAAAAATCATTTGATCAGTAAAATTGGCAGTATGTATTGATCTCACTAATATTGACCCTACAAAGATTAATAATGAATTAAAGTAAGAAATAAAACTTAAAAAATATTTGTTACTTTACAAATTACCTGGCATGAGATTAATTAACTTTCCTCCACTCTGAGTTTTGATGCAGTGACCAGAATCAATACAATAACCATGGAAAGCATGGTTGGCCTAGGGTCTGCCAATGAGGAACACTAGCAGACTCCCTTAACAAAATGGCCCGACTGCAATTCAAACTTTGAAAGTCTAAGTGGTACACATATAACTTTAAAATCATTTCATAGGTAGACACAAGTTTATTCAAAGTAACATGTGCAATTTGCAAACATACACATAATACATAGATAAAAGTGATATTCAAACTAATTATTAGTATAATAAACTAGAATAAAATTGATGTAAATTTTCAGAACAGCCTTGTGAATTTATGTATAATATGCTAATAAAAGGTGAATGAGCTAGATATAACACACATGCCTCCATCACTCGAGTCACAGGTATGAAGATCTATGAATTCAAGGCAAGCCTATCTACATAGTTAAGTTCCAGGAGAACAAGACCTACATAAAAAGACTGTCTCAAAAAGACAAATAAGGGAAAAAAGTAAATGAAAGATACTAGTGTCCTTTAAAAATACTTTTAAATTATGGAGATTGCATCTTTGTATAGTAAGCAATTGCTCCTTTTTACTTTTTAGAGAATAAGAGATTGTTCTGAATATGTTTGATCACATAACAAAATGTTACAAAAGCTTATGATTATTTATTGATTTCTTGTATTTTTGGTTGTGAGCCTAGCCTTTAATGGCTGAGCCATCTCTTCAGCCCATCTGTTGATTTCTTTAATTACTCTCTGTGACTCAGTCTTTTACATGAATAAAATCACAAAATAGCTTCTGCTGGCCAAATATTATCAATATTGCCTAAGGTGTTGCTTTGTTTCTCTCTAATAGAAGCAGAGTATATTATGAACCTTCATTTTTAATCTAGGTGATTTTTAAGATTTTCAACTTGTGACAGGATCTATAAAGTTAAGCTGTCTAGAAAGATTGGGTTGAGTATGATTCAAAATTAAAGACTCAAAGTATTTTTTTAACCTGGTTTAAACATTCGAGAATGTTCTCTCTTTCATCTCAAAATGTAACAATAGCATGAAGCATATATCACTATGCTGTATACTCCCTTTAAACATTGCGACTAAACCAAGCTCTTTTCCCTTTCAGAATGCTGTTTGCTAAGCCAAAAGCTTGACTTCTTGGTGATTACTGACAGTGTATACTAAAATGTATTCTCCTGTATTGAATATGCTGCACACACTTCAGCAATGCAGAAGACATGTGCCTCACATTGCTAGACAATCTCACTTGATTGGAAACCTGAATTAAATTATAAATACATCCTAGTGATTGTGTCCTGTCTAATCCCTGAATTAGACAACATACTAAAGTTCTCCTCAGACACTTTGCAAATGGATTGTTTTATGTGTTATTTAAAAAGAGATTTTAAAATATCAGCTTATTACCAAAGCAAGAAAATTTATACTCAATTATTGTCTAAAAATAAAATAGAAATGGACATAGCAAATGATGTTTTCATTATATTAAGGGAAAGTTTTTCTGGGTATCATCCAGTGGAAAAGTTGAGATAAAGATCATTGTGACACAATAATTTTGTTCTTATGCAAAACACACTTTTGTCTAACAATCTTCAGTGCTCTTTTTTTTATTCAATATAATTTATTTACATTTCAAGTGATTTCCCCTTTTCTAGCCCCCCCACTCCCCGAAAGTCCCGTAAGCCCCCTTCTCTTCCCCTGTCCTCCCACCCACCCCTTCCCACTTCCCCATTCTGGTTTTGCCAAATACTGTTTGTTTCACTGAGTCTTTCCAGAACCAGGGGCCACTCCTCCTTTCTTCTTGTACCTCATTTGATGTGTGGATTATGTTTTGGGTATTCCAGTTTTCTAGGTTAATATCCACTTATTAGTAAGTGCATACCATGATTCACCTTTTGAGTCTGGGTTACCTCACTTAGTAAGATGGTCTTCAGTGCTCTTATAGGAACTATTATGTAGAGCTGTGCTGACAGCCATACTGATTGCACTTGGGCAATTCATTGAATTAAAGTTTGTTCTCATGTATTTGATTCAGCCAGTCACTATAGATAGACAGGCTCCAATCTTTATAAATACAGCGTACCTGTTTAAAAACAAACACATGTAAACAAACTGTAAAAACTCATAGTTCTCGCTCTTCTCTCTTTCTCTCCCTCTTTCCATTCTCTTCCCTCTTTCCCCTTTCTCTTCATGTGGCCATGCTCAGCTTCTACTTTTCTGTTTTCTCCGTCTCTCTACTTCTCTACAATGAATGCCAAACCAAATAAAATAAATAAAAGTTCTTTATAGTGGCTAATCTCCACAAATGAGTAAGCCCAATTTGAGTGTATGCGCGTGCACAAATGTGTGTGTCTGTTTGTCTGTGTGGTGTGTGGGTGTGTATGTGTGTATATGTGTGTGGGTGGGTGGGTGTGTGAGTGGGTGGGTGTATGCGTGGGTGGGTAGGGGTGGGTGTAGGTGTGTATGGGTGTGTGGGGTGTGTGGGTGGGTGGGTGGGTATGGGTGGGTGGGTGAGTGAGTAGGTGTGGGTGTGGTGGGGGTGTATCTGTGGGGGGGGTATTTGGGGTGGGAATTGGGGTGCACATGTGCACACATGCACTTAACTCCACAATTTGAAAGTGCTATTTGATGTTGCTCTTTCTGGGCAACTTGAAGTTTCATCATCACGGCTCATGTGAAATAGATGTGCCTTGCTTCCTGCTGATTCTTTGTTTTCACTTGCATAGCTGCCAAGATCTGAGCTTCAGAAACCAATGGCCTAGAAATCCTTTAGGCCAGTGTTGCAAAGGTGTCAGTAACTTTGTTAAATTATGAGTGAAGCTAAAGACAAAACGTGATCAACAAAGGCATGACTGTTATTGTTTGAAAAGAAAGGCAACTAAATTCTGCATGATTTTGCTTTTTCCCTAAAAGACAAATTAGATTTAGATTTGTGTTTGTGTGTTTCTTTCTTTCTTTAATTTCTTGCTGTGAGAAAACATTCTGAATCTACAGGAGCAAAGCCCTTAACAAGCTTCAAGCTATGAACAGAGATCGGCCAAGCCACCCCATTTTTCCTGGTGATCCCAGTGACAGATGTAAAATCACCTATGATCATTTTGGCTGAGATGATCAGTAGCAAATGTGGAAATGACCAAAGCTCAGTTTGACACGAATTTGCTGCCTAAGTATGTCAATGCGTTCATCAAACATCTGACACGGGGAAGTTCAAGTTGAGTGGCAGCACTTAAGAAAACATTAGGGACAGGACCGCAGGCTGGATTTGAGGTAAGCCAGCACTCTATCCTTGTTAAAGATTTACCACCTTGTGCCGACATTTCTTTCTTTGAGCCGTCTGCTGCCTTCATATCATTTGAGAGCAAGGCACACACCACATTTGTGTTCTGTGTTTACTTTGCTGCATATTTATTGGCGAGTGCATGATAGGATTCTCATTAATTCAAAAACCTGTATATTCCGATACAAAAATTAGCTACTTGGACATGGAAATTATATTCTAGGAAAATAAAACAAAACATGGCTTGTTCTGAAGTAGATTTAATTACTTCAAAGTAAAGATGTATTCATTTTATTGGTGCATGCCTATCTCTTTACTCCTAACTTTCCTAAGAAAACCAGAAATATGTAAAAGCCCTATTGTACTGGCTAGTTTTGTGTATCAACTTGACACAGGCTGAAGTTATCACAGAGGAAGGAGCTTCAGTTAGGGAAGTGCCTCCATGAGATCCAGCTGTGGGGCATTTTCTCAGTTAGTGATCAAGTGGGGAGGGCTCCTTGTGGGTGGTACCACCTTTAGGCTGGTGCTCTTGGATTCTATAAGAGAGCAGGCTGAGCAAGCCAGGGGAAGCAAGGCAGTAAGAAACATCCCTCCATGGCCTCTGCATCAGCTCCTGCTTCCTGGCCTGCTTGAGTTCCAGCCCTGACTTCCTTTGGTGATGAACTGCAATGTGGAAGTGTAAGCTCAATAAACCCTTTCCTCCCCAACTTGCTTCTTGGTCATGATGTTTGTGCAGGAATAGAAACCCTGACTAAGACACCTATGTATATTGTGTCTAGATTGATGATGAAAATCTCTTTATTAATATGTTCTCTGGCATTTGCTCATGATGCTTCCAACCAAATTTCTCTAGGGAGGAGAATGTTTTCTTTGACTTGTGTTACAATCTGATGTTTTGGTTTTAAAAGCAAAAATGCAGTTTTAACAGAACTATTAAATAAGATCAGGAGAAAAAGAGTGACTCCATCTCCTGGTGTTAAGATATTCAGTGTTTCCCTTTCTTGACAAGTATAGCAGCAGAGTTGTTAATTATGATACACAGAAGTACTCCTCAAGCCATGTAAAGTCCGTGGCCTCTGCACCCTCTGTCCTCTATTGGGTTTGATGACTAACTCATGAGAGAGAACAGGGAAACCGAACTTCAACAATCATTTCAAATAAGAATATTCCAACCTTCCACAAGTGGTGCCAGCACAATTGGCTTTATGTCAAAAATGATCTTTAGGGAAAGAATTCAGCAATTTTGTTAAATAAGAGTTACACTTAAGCCAGATACCCTCACTTCCACTTGGTGAGCTGGATTGTTAAGAAACAATCTCAGAGCAGTGATTCATTTAAAGGCCACTGGGACTTGTAGTTCTTGTTCATCCCACCACTCCACCCAAAGAATCGGAGCAGTGAGAGAAGAAACAAAATATTATCACTGGTGAACCTAAGAGTTGCTGCTTTTCATCTAAGGAGGTGGAAAGATGGACATTTTTTTTTCTTTTTGGTTTCTCTTGCATTTGGAAGTATATTTTCTAAAAAGTCAAGTTTTCTTGGTAGCATGGAAGATTCTCTTAGGATAAACTTGTCTTTAAAAACTTTTGTTCTTTTATTGGTTTTGCTTTGCTTTGGAACTTACTCTCTTAAACCTGTGGTGACAACATGTCTTGAGAAGGTTTTGAAGTGGGTGCTTAAGGTAAATCTCTGTTCTAGTTAAATCTGCCCTTCAAATTCACCCAGCATGTCAAGATGCTTGCATTTAAAAAAAAAAAAAAGTAAAGACAAGATGCTTTCATGTTGATTGCAGCACTATACTCCTGGAGGCCATTATTCCTATGAAGAAAGATCAGATAAATCACATGACTCCAAGGTGTGTGTGTGTGTGTGCGTGTGCGTGTGCGTGTGCGTGTGCGTGTGTGTGTGTGTGTGTGTGTGTGTGTGTGTGTGTGTGTGTGTGTGCATCAGAGGCAATGGCAACTCCAAATATCATTTTTAGGTGCTTTCTATCTTTGTTTTAGCATTTGAGCTATCTTGCTTTCTCCCAAACTGAATAATTAGCCAAAGCTGATTGTGCACAGAACCCTTGCAATCCTCCTGTCTCTGCCTCTTCTAAGCTGTCAAAATAAGCCTGTACTGCCTTGCTCAGATTTTTACATAGATAATTTCAGAAACATCGTTACTCATGTTCAGAGTAACAAACACTTTCCCTACCAAGTAAACTGTCTTCTCATCTCCCTACACTGACTATTTTAAAAGTCTCTCTTCTCCCCAACAATGATGTTGTGACACAACATCAGTTTTTGAAATACTGGATGCTCTGTGCACACCATTTTGAATTATCTTTGTGTTCCTGTCTTTTAAGATTCTCTAAAGAAGGCCTCTGGGGGAGGAAAAAGAGAGCAGTAAGAAAAAGCAAACTCAGAAGACCCTGAAAACACTATCGGGCTTGGTTGTGCTTTGTGATCTGAAAGGTCAACGCACTAGAGCTAAGCTACTCCACTGTTGTTACAATACTTCTCTCACCAGCAAAAAACAGGTCAGCATATAGGGGATTATTACAGATAAAACTAGGTGTGTTAGAAGCATCCAAGTTAAAAGAGAATATCTCCCTTTTTTTACTCTCTATATTTTCTATTTACATTTCAAATGATTTCCCCTTTCCTGGCTCCCCACTCTGGAAAGTCCCATAAGCCCTCTTCCCTCCCCCTGTTCCCCTATCTACCCCTTCCAACTTCCCTGTTCTGATATTCCCCTGCATTGTTGCACTGAGCCTTTCCAGAACCAGAACATCTCCCTTAACCCTATTCTTTTCACTAGGGATGGAGGTTTCAGAAAGATAAGTGAATTTGGCAAAGATCACGTGCCTATTTAGATTTAGGCCAAGATTTAAAGGTCCTATTCAGAAACAACTATTAGCAGTTAGGTCTCTATTTTAAGCACAAGAAGTGAATTTTAGCTTAATAATGGACATCAAAACAAGAATTTCCACAATTAATAATAATAATTAATAATAATAATGATGATGATGATAAAGTATTAGGTATAATGGTCTGAAGGACAAGATCTGACACTGGTCATTTTATGTAGTAAAAACACTTGTGAAGATCAATTAACAAGAATTTTAGGGAAGCAAGAGAAAGAATTAATGAAAGTAACATTATTAGAGAAATAAAAAATTCTAAGCAACAAAACAAATAAGCAACTTTACAACAAAGAAATATACAGTCTATAAACTGGGCATGCCCAGACAATTAGCTAATATAGCTCAGAAATTAGCTGAAAGGTCAAAATTGCCAAAGAGAAAAAATGTTGTACCTTAACAAAATGGCAAGTATGAGACAGTGACATAGAGGAAGGGAGTCCCAGAGAGATGGTAAAGATGGAGAGTTGGATGGGTGGGGAGCTAGGAAGGAAGTGGGAGGAGTTACAGAAGGAAAAAGAATGAGATCCATATATATTGAAAGTAAAAATTAAAGCAAAAAACAAAAGTATAATTGTGCAAAAGTGATAAAATAGAGAATGCCAGAATTGTGTGTGTGTTTATGGGTGTAGTGTCTGTAGTGCTTCCCAAATACTCAGTTGGTTTTTGAAGTTGTGACTGTAAAGTTATCAACCTGCAAAATATAAGTAAGACTCAGAAGTACACATTGAACCACAGGCAACTAAAGAATGCTGAATGGGTGAGTCAGTTTTCCCAGGGAAGGACACAAATCAATTATCTAGTAGCAAATGACCAGCCCTGAAAACTTTCATACAGGTAACATTACTCAGGCTAAGCAGGTTGCTCTTAGAACTATCTTTCCACATACCCATACATACATACAAGTAACAACAATTAAACTTTAAAAATTAAACATTAATTTGAAAAAGAGCAAGAAGAGATATATGGGAGGATTTAGGGGAGAAAGGAAAGGGAGAAGTGATGGAATTATATTATATTTTAAAAACAAAAGAAAAATCTGAAAACACATCTGAATATAAAATTAAGAAAATTAAAAACATTTTGACATTACCAAAATTGAGTGACTGACTGAATAGATAAATAAATAAATAAATAAATAAATAAATAAATAAATAAAAACTGAACACATATGTAAGCTCTCAGAAATCCGTGATCTTTGATTCCCAGTTTGGGATCTAACAACAATAGCATCAATTTGATCAATTCAAATTGTACAGTCTTTTATAAGTCATAAAAATCTGATTGTTAATTTGCCATGAACAGCACCTTTCATAGAAACATGACAAACTACTGCTCAATGAACAGAAGATGTAAGTATAAATATATGTGTGTATGTGTATGTATATGTGCATGTGTATGTATATATATACATATGTGAAGTATACATATATGTATAATGTATGAGGCATTTTGTGTGTTTCCTACATATTTTTAGTTCTATATAAATATATGTGGATCATGTTGATGGTTCAGCTTGGAAAGCACTTGCAAGGCAAGCAAGAAGACCTGCATTCCTGGCCCAGGACCCTGCAGTATATCCTGCAGTACTGTTTGAGCAGAGAGAAGGATGGGGTCCTCTGGCTCGGTGGCTTGGTGGCCAGCAGGTAAGCGTTCTTACATGACACAGCTCTGGACCAATGAGAGATCCTTACAAAGATAAAAATGCAAAGCAAACAATAGGAACAAAACCTCAAAATACATATAAGCCAGCAATAAATCACAATGGAGAGGTAAAAGGAGTGGAGTGATGCTTTTTTTTTTTTTTGGTCCAGTTTTATCCTCTTTTTTTTTTTTTTTTTTTGCATAGAATATATATGCATACAAACATAAAAATAATTGCCAAATGCATGTCTATTTTAGATACTATTGTCTTTGCCAGGAGAAACTAGTGATTCTGTCTGGATATGAATAAGATTAGGCACAGATTTTGAATTTGTAGCAGCCCTTCAGTGGGCTGAGGTTTAAAGACAGGTCTAATACCCCTTGAATATTTAATGAATTTTCTTTAACCATGATATGGAGACATTTCTAGAAGCCATGATTATCTGAAGGACAGAATTAATATTTGTGGTTGCCTTAAATTAGTTTAGTCTATCACACTGTTAGAACTGACAAGGTTAAATCTCTGGTGTTTTGGGTTTTTTTTTTTTTTTTTTGTTTTTGTTGTGTGTGTAGCATAGCTTAAAAAATCTTCATTTCCATTACTCAACAATTTGCATTAAAATGTAACTAAGAAAGATCACTGTGCATCTGCATCTACACAATATATGAATTTTCTATAAAATTGTCCCTGTTACATATTACAGTATCAAGAGGCAGTGTCCCCTATTCACAGTTATTAATCCTAATGCACCAGGTCACTGTTAACAAATACCATTAGTTGTAAAAGATGTGGGAGAAAAAGAGAATTAGCTCAGCTTCCTGGTCCTATGTTCATGAGGGCTGACCAAGTTAGAATGTAAAAGCATTAAGTTGATGTTCATTACAGTCACAACAAAGCAAAATTGGCAGATCTTGCCAATGCCTAGTCAGGAAAACTGACAGCTATAATTTCTTCTTTGTAACACATCTCAAAGACATATTTTATCTAAGCTTTCTTTCCAACCTCTGTTCAATATCTGGCAGTTTCACATCCTGAAAACTGTGAAAGGTCCTGGCTGCCAGGTCCATTATAGTCAAAATACCAGCATAATGCAATTTGGTTCTTATCACCTTGACTGAGTCTTCAAGGAGGTTCAACAAAACCTTCTACAACTATTGACTCATTACAAGTATGCTCATGCAACCTCATGAGTGTCTTCTGTCATCTTCCAAGTTTCTCAATTACTAATTCTTTGAGATTAACAGTCCTGCTTTCTCCATTATGTTATAAACGACATACATTTATATTTCACAGATGCAGAATGCACTTAACTCATAATTACAATCCAACAAATTAATGGCAAACATCTTGAAACCATATTCAATTCTAAAACTTTATAAATTAAAAATAAATGTATTAAATTTGTGTAAAAGTTATCTTCATAGACTCTGACAAAATTTCTCTCCTTTACCCCGCCTAAGCGCAGGGCCACAGTCATATCTGCCTTTTTTTAGACATGTGCAGAAACTTCAAATGCCTTCAGTTTTTTTTTTCAAAATTCTTCCTTTATAAAAATACCTTTCTTAGGACTTGACTTTGTATGTGGACCTTATAAAGCGCCTCACACCTATAAGAAACTCTTTAAATAAAACTTGAAATGATAACACCAACTCTCAGTTCTGAGACGAAATGCGACTGTGTTTGCTTCAGGTGCCAAGGAGAACCGTCCTTGAGCCTGTGGCCAGGCTGCTATTAGTAAATTTTG
The DNA here is from genome assembly GCF_947179515.1 of Apodemus sylvaticus. Classification (NCBI taxonomy): domain Eukaryota; kingdom Metazoa; phylum Chordata; class Mammalia; order Rodentia; family Muridae; genus Apodemus; species Apodemus sylvaticus. Next base: position 33,371,892 of record NC_067479.1, on the reverse strand, counting down.
GGTTTGATGATGCTCTCAATATCTTTGCTAATGCAAATATTTTACAGCACTCCTTGAAGGTATAGTAGCACATTTTGTACTTGGTGAAAATCCAGGCAACAGACATCAATGCCTAAAATTGTGTCCCTTTATGTAGCTTTGCAGGAGCTCACTTTCCTGAATAGTATCATCATGAGATCTTGCAAAATGAAAGCACTTAGTTTCTCCTGATATTGGCATAAGCATCTCTTCCTCTTTTTGCCATATGTGGCAAATTATGTCAGTCTGCTCAAAGAAGGCCTGGGAGCAACACAAAGTTGAACAATGAAAAGATATAAATTACAATTTCATCAAGAGCATGGTTTTGACCACCCAGGTCAAATACCTCTATGGTAAGACAGAGTAGATATTGGGGGCCTTAGCTAATCTCTCCTTAAATTTTTCCTCTCCTTAACTGTGAATTCTGATACCTAAATCATTATAATTATAATGCTATTGGAAGCATCAAAACAATCTAGGTAAAGTATGTGATTACTATAAAATTCAATTTAAAGACATTAGCCACTGCATCCAGATTTTAATACTCAATCTTTTCCAACCATGAAACCTAAAAGAATTTAATATTATTTATTTATGTTATTAATCTCTCTATAACTGTTTGTATTTCGCTGAAATTCCAGAAACCTGTTTGTATCATCTGACATATAATTAAAAGTCCCTAGTTACTTATTAAAGATCAATGCTAAGAACATAAATAAAATATCATTGACCCTTCAAAGATCCCATTAGGCATTAAAAATAGATGTAGGGTACTTTATAATTAGTTGTTGAATAAAATCCATCAGTCATTTTTTTTAATCTTCTTAATTTTGCTTTCATCAAAGACAAATATTTCATTCCTGAAAAGCAATTTTTCAGGCATTGAATAAAATGTTTGACCAAATTATTATCATTTATTCCTTCATTCTTTGCTTTGTCAAGTTATGCAAACTGATCAGTGCTATTTTTCATACATAAGAAATACTGTCTGTGGTCTATGATTCAAAGGGAGCATGTCATTAAATGACATCATTTAAGCTCATGTATAACTTGTTAATCAGATGACAAATATTATAAATGCAATAAGTCACTCAAAGGTGTGGTGATGTCACCTATTCTAAATGAGCCAATAGTCACGAGAGCAAACTAAATATGTCATGTTACAGCTATTTTATTCAATTTTTCATATAGAAATGTTAGAGTGATTAGACCTCATTGTATTTTAACGCTATTCTGACCTGTTCATCTTTCTTTTCTATTGAGCACTCAAATATCTTGTGTGGTGAGTTAATATGTGTGCTTTAAGGGAACTGAAATAGCTTACATAATTTTGAATTGAGTCTTGTTTTCTAACTGGAATAAGGACAGTCGCTAGATGTGACAACTATGGCTGCTAGCTGTAGTACAAATCAGCGTTTTCGAATCTAAGTAGGATACAAGCAAACTAACATTTTCCCCACCTTAGGAAAAAGATATTGAATCACACTTCAGAGACATTTGCCTGGAGAATGGCTGTAAAAATGTAGTCATAGATTTTTAACCTAAAGTTTACTTCACAAAAGTGCCAAGTCTTTTCCTCTAAATTATACAGTAATAGTTAAGATTGTGACCGATGAGATTTCAGTTAACTATTTCAAGATGCCATTTTTTAAATCTTTTCTTTGAGTTTTTTCATTGTTTATGTTATTGTACAAAATGTCACTTTTAAAAGAACTTCCTACCTTTTATTTAGTATTAAGAATGTATGTTTTGGAAAGAAGTTCATATATAGATACATACTTAGATTTTGGAGTTATTGGTATACTTGAGGACCAGTTTTGGTATTGCTAGAATTTATGTAAATGCTATACAGCAGTAGTGGAGGACCGCCTAGAATCTTGGCATTCATGATTAGAGACAGGCTTTCTCAGAAATAGCCAGCTAATTAGGCTAACCAAATTATTGAGGTCTGGATTCAAGTAAAAAATAAGTAAATAAAAAACTGAATATATATTCTACCACATATGTATGTCTATGTTAAGTGCCTATTAAGGAAGACACCCAATATCTTTTGTCGCCAAATTAATGCATCTGCATCCTCACACATGGGTTTACACACATTCAGGCATGAATACACACATGCATCCATTCATAGGTATGTGCAACAAGGGGGAAGTCTATATTTTATCTTTGTTATCTTTTTGGGAATTTGAGGAATTTGTCAAGTTATAAAGGAAGAGAAAATTGTAAGTCACATCACAAGGCATTGTTAAATAATAACAGGTTCTTCTACAAATGAAAATTAGTTTGGTCTATGTAAATTTGTATTTATAATTTTTAGTCAAATATTTTCATCACAGTTGTCTATGTGACTAAGTGATGGGCTGGCTCTCAATACTTAACAGTTACTCTGAGGTTAATGAAGATGCGGGAAAACCTAGTTTTCCCAGGCTGAAAATACATTTCTTTCTAACCATACAGTGCCATTCAGCCATTGAAAGCCCCGATTTAATTCAGGTCTATGATTTCAACTAGTGATGCCATTTTCCTTTAGCACACCACTTGATAGCATATTAACTAAGGGAGTGTGTTTTCATTGCCTATCAGATGCCTCATTTCTTGACACAATGTATCACAACCATGACAGTCCCCTCAGAAAATGAAGTGAGCTCTGTCTGACTCCTTGTATCAGAAAATGTTTTTACTTGTGGAAGGAAAGGTAGTCTGTATTTATTAATGCCTGTGGAAACACTCATGCTCTCTCTCTCTGTGTGTGTGTGTGTATGTGTGTGTGTGTGTGTGTGTGTGTGTGTGTGTGTGTGAGAGAGAGAGAGAGAGAGAGAGAGAGAGAGAGAACTTGCAGAATTGTGTTCTTTGCTTTACCATTTATGCATTTGGGTGTCAAAATTAGGTCAGAAGCTTGGAAGCCATCACCTATACCCACTGAGTTGTCTCACTAACCATGGGCTTTTAAGACAATGTCTGGGGACCACGTTTTCACACTTGTCATTCAAAACAACTCTTGCTGTGCCTCATCTCAAAATAGTGTCTGTTTTTGTGTGGAGGTTGTTTAAGGATGCAAGTCTATGTAAGCAGACTGAGTGGAGAGTGTCGCAAGAGAGACTGCTACTGACATAAAACAAAAGTGCTAGGTTTTCTTTTGTGAGATTAACCAAAATTCTCTGAAGCAAATCAGGTATTTATTATTATTATTATTATTATTATTTAATTACTTCATTTCAACAAAGGAAAAAAAACATGCATAACTTTCCAGCATCTATAGTGAAAACATCTGGTAGCTGTTCTGAATATAAACACATTTTATTAAGCACTTAAACTGCATCTTTTCACTGCTAATTAAATGAATTTAACCCAATTAGAGGATCAGCACACTTTGTGAGTGCTCCACAGCACGACTGACTAAGAAACATTGCACTTTACATATCAGTTGCCTCACAAGATCTTTGCACAGAGACTGAACCATATAGAAATCCGCTCACTGCTTATTCTGAGACCTTCTTACTGGGATGCCTTGCTTGTTCCTTCAATATCCTCTAGTTTAATAACACAGCCATGGGTGTTTATCCAGGATGCTTGCTAATTCACCAAGTAATTGCTCACAGGGTCCCATTTTGCAAAATGAAAACTAGCAAAACTTGAAGTGAGGAGATCTTCTGTTTCCTGCTGATACAGTGGCATATTTAGAAGCACTTGTCTATACAAATGTCTGTCTCAGCATGTCCTGCAGCAAGCAAGATTCAGCACCCACCACAAGCTCTTGCCTTTACTGCATATTCAGCCAACTTCAGACACATCCTTCCTGCCAATACCTCCTCTCACTCTGTTTCAACTGTAACCCACTGGACAGACTTGGTACAAGGATTTGCGTTGCTTTTCGGTTCCTCTACTAAGACTAAAAAAGAAAATGTGATTTTGAAGAGTAAAATAAAGTATAGCAAAAACAAACTACGAACAAAACTAACAACAACAACAACAACAACAGAAATACAGAAGCCATTCCTTAAACGCAAAGAAGAAGATCAAAATAACTCCCAGGGGAAAGTTCTTCTGGAACAGTAAAAACAAACAAACAAACAAACAAACAAACAAACTCAAAAGGCATTTGGAGGCTAGTTTTTAATAAGGAGGAATAACCTGCAAGTCACAAAAGAGTTCTATATTCTAAAAATTCCTGCACAGCCTTATGAGTTCAAATACAAGGGCTAACATTGGTCATTCCAAGACTTAGTGTAACATCATTCCTGAAAGGCTATTATATAATTTTTTAAGCAAGGAAGCTACTATTTAAAAAACAAGACAGTCAGGCACATAACTGAAGGCTGGGAAGTTTGTGGCAAACAAGTTAGAGCAATGGGCTCTTTTAAGGTAGAGGATTGGCTCACAAATTGACTACTCCTTTGTAAGAGAAAATTGTAGATGGACATATTGTGACTAGGGACTTGTTCAATCCATCTTACAAATTAAAGAATGTGTTAAACTGTACATACTGAGGAAAAGGTGTGTGTGTGTGTGTGTGTGTGTGTGTGTGTGTGTTTCTATGTACATGAATATGACATGTATGTATTTCCTGAAATATTTTCATTTATTATATGCTAATTTTGGACAATATTAAAAAATATAGAATAAACATAAACTTGTAATTTTCAGAGAACTTGAGAGACTTTTCAACTATGAAGCCTATCACATGGTCACTGGAAATGCACAACGCAGACAAAACTATTAATGAAATGATGAACTGGATACATATTGTTTAGTTTGGAATGACTTTGCCCAGACCCCATAAATACCAAAGGAAAAGTATATGCTCACAATAAATCTCTTTCTTTGCTGGAATTTCTCACTAAGAATTGCTATCATTAATGTGACAAAGGACTCAGCAAAATGGTTGAACATATTTTGTGGCATAATGAAAATCTTAAAGACAGTGACTATCTCACGTGATGTGGTAGAATCTTCATTGTTCAGAAAATCCTTTATCTATCCCCCTAAGCTTTTTATTAGTCTGAGAGGTACCAAGGACACCTCTCAGTTACCTGACTGGCAGCATCCCCATGAACACTTCACTTTAGTGGCTTGGCACAGGGAGAATCAAAGTTGTCATTTAGTGGCTATAAATGAATCAACAATCATAGTGTTTCCATACGGGAACTTAGGAATAGTATAGTAGGTTACTTGACAAGAAATCTATAGACGTTACATATAACACTCTATGTTCATTTAATTTCTCTCATTTTTTGCTAGAGGTTGATTTTGGGTGGTTTAGTGAGAAATACAGAAGGGTGGGCAGGAGGGAGGATTCTACATTGCCCCCTTAGCCTGGAGTAAAATAACCACACAAAAGTCATTGCAGATTCTGAAAAATTCTATAAAGCAAAGGAAGAGGGGGCCGATGGAAGGATAATGGAGAATCAAAGTTGTCAGCAGGTGTTTTGTCAAAAGCAAAGAGAAGGCTGCACTCAGTGCTTCTCCTAAGAAGATTCAAAAGCTCTCCATGCTCCTTGGATCACCCAGGAAAGAAGTACCTTCCAACTTTCAGAAGCATTTAGAAGTGCTAAGTAACTTTCCCCTGTGAAGCAATGCAGCTGAGTTCATTCAAAGGCGGCAGGGTCCAGAAGTGAAGAGAAGTGAAGTGTGTGAAAGGGAGAGGATGCCTGGCAAAAGGAGGCCTTTAGGGAAAAATGTTCCCTCAGTCTCTCCGGTACTTTGCACAGGGAGATCTTGATTTTCTTGACTTTTCCCAGATCTCTCTATTAACCTCGTCAATGGAGTGCTGTTGGAATGCTCGAATCATCGAGTATCATTAGAGTCATTTCATGACTTATTATCTTAATTCTCTTTCAATAATTACCTATTGCAGTGACCCCACCCAGGGGTAGGTTATGGGAACTTTTTAAGAGACACAAGTCTTTAGGGAGCTGGAGAGATGGCTCAGCACTTAAGAGCACTGACTGCTCTTCCAAAGGTCCTGAGTTCAAATTCCAGCAGCCATTTGATGGCTTACAATCATCTGTAATGGAATCTTGATGCTGGAGGGTCTGAAGACAGTTACAGTATATTGACATATAATAAATAAATAAAGTCTTTTTAAAAAAAAATTGAGGCATAGAAGTCATGTACCAGCATGACACTGTCTGTGGCAGGGTTTACTGGTATGTCATAAAGCAGGGAGGGGAGGGCTCAGGGGTGGTACAGATGGTGGATTGATTATCAGATGATTCCAAGAGGTGATAGCTGCTGAATCATTTCCAGTAGTAGAGGAGCTTGAATAAGAGGCGAAGAGAGGACGCACATCACAAAATCCCATGCTGTTTAGAATATATATATATATATATATATATATATATATATATATATATATATATATGAAGATATGTATACTTATTAGCTCTTTTCATTTACATACTAAACAAGTACGTGTTTGTCGCCATTCGCTGAGATGACAAGCTCATTTCAATTCAGCTCAAGCCTTCCTCTCAGCATTCATGGCATTATTTTGCTCTCTTACATTGATGGTGGCAGATGCTTGGTTTATATTTAACCTAAAGGTGGCATTGACAACTGCAAAGACTCTTAATTATGATAGAATTGAGAACATATAGGATTCCATAATGAGGAAGGCTGTCTGACTTACACGTGCTTCTGTATAAAATGCCAAATACAAGATAACATGAAGGCAAGACAAGACTAGAGACTTGTTATGTATGGTTGGAAAAAAATGATACATGTAAAATTTCAAGAAAAAATAACATTGTAATTGATTTGCCATAGTTTTCTGAGGATATGGTGCCGATTTTATTTTTAATCCCTTCCTGGACATTAGCCAAAGGAGACATGAGAAAGCTTCGTTTCCTATCCTACAAGAGTAGTAGCACTGAGGTAGAAGTGAGGAGCTTGGAATCTCAGGAAGTTCTGGTCAGTAGGGCTTCTATGTTCTGATGGCACAGCCACAAGAAACTTGTGTACTCACAGTACTCTTTCTTGAAGTAAACAGGAGACTCCAACTAAGAACAACTAGCTCTGTGTGGAAGTAAAACTGCTTTAGAAAGAAAACATTGTTACATGGAATTGCCTAAGTACAAAATCTTTGTTTCTGACTCTTCCCCTCTCCCTCTCCTTCCTCTCCCCCTCTCTCTCTTTCTCCCCCTCCTTCTTCCTTTCCCTCTCCTCTCCATTCCCCCTCCCCTCCTCATCTCCTTCTCAGTCTCTCCTTTTCACAAAATTTAAAAGCTTTAATTTTTCTCTGCCACAGTTAGAGTTAAACTCAGGCTTAGGAAGTTTTCCACCAAGGTACAACAACACTGGAAGACTGTGAGGATAGTTTTCTGGATTAATCTAGGAGTCAAGTCAAAATTTGTTCTTTGCTAGGGTGCTTGAGTACTTATTGGCAACAGAATAATAATGGGAAAAGTTTAAGTGCAGTTTGCAAGAAAAGTGCAATCCACTTTGTGATGAAAAATTTTGTGTGATAACATGGCTTTTCTAAGGCATTTGATCATATGCTAATACTACATTGAAGGTATTCATTAGGTATGATTGTCATTCAAATCCAGTATTTATAAGTAAAAGAGAATGCTCCTATAGTACATATGAGCCCATTCTGATCACTTGAAATCCCTAAGATGAATAAAAGATGGCAGTCCTAAACAAGACTAGGAATTCTGCCTCCATAGAGCAGAGCCAACAAGACCTTGAAGTCTGTTCTTCTACGTGCCATTTAGACTTGCCAACCTTCACAAATCTTTGATCCAATTCCCTGAAAGAAGCTTCTTTCTCCATGATTTTATGCATATCCATATCATTCTTTTTTCCTAGAGTATCACAAACAAAGCTTCATAATCTACATCTTCACTATTAAAAGATCCCAGATCTGATTATGCCATTCAACTTTTTTCCTTCCTTATGACTTACTCTCCATATCTAGTTCATGAAATAATTGTGACACAGGGAAAAGGCTCTTATTCTAACAATTTTTCCCTTTCGTTTCATGGTACAGATTTGACGATGGTACAAAGAAGAGATGATGTCACAGCCCTTCCAATCTGAACTTGTAATTGTGAGGGTGACCCTAGAATTCTAGAAACTTTCTAAACACTACTGTAATGCTTCACAGCAGTTGTGTGTTTCTGGAGTTCACACTACCGACTTCTGTACACCATGGAAACCAATCTGTATACCTGTCTATCTAAACAGACTTGAAATGAATCTGAAATGAAATGAACAGTAGAAATGAATCTGGGCCAATTCATTATAAAGTTGTGTTGGTTACAAGGACAAATACATCTAGATAGACTTCAAACTCCTATTTTCTTTCATTGATTTCTGAGTTTACTTAATTTGATACTATCACAGTAAAGTAGGTGAAATACCTGGACTGATTATTGAAACAGTTGTTTGCTTATTTATTTATTTAATTATTTTTAGCAGCTAGCATACATTAGCCCTATAAGACTAGATTTTAAAAAAATCACTATTATAATGTAGGCAAAATCATTATTGTTTATTTTCACATATAAATGATCACTTGAAATACCAAGTGACTTGGGAAATGACTCATCTTATAAAGTGTCTACTGCTTAAGCATGAGGACATTCATTCAGATTTCCCATACCCATGTGAAAAACGATTGTTTGGCTCAAGAATCCATGTAAAAGATACAAAGTGTTGCCACTGTTTGTCACCTTAGCTCTGACCTCTTGTGAATGATTGATAGATGTAATATTTATACATTGTTTAGCAAGTTAGATTGGATAATAACAGGAAACATAATAAAAATAAGTAAGAATATAAAAAATGAAGAAAAATATGTGCATTTGAGTATTTCAGATTAGGTACTATTCCAAGTAAATGAAAAACATTATTTAACTTAATTCCTAATAAGATTGTGATTTGGACATTCCACTCTTATTTTAGCGAGAACAAAGCAGAAAAATCAAATACATTCATTTTTCAAAAAAATATTCAAACTTATAAGTGGCTAGGAGAGGATTCAGGATGCCTAATGGCAAAACAAACTCTTTAGCCATACTTGTAGGTAAGAAGAAACACTGCCTTACTATAAAATGTGGTTTGTCCCTACAATCTTTCTTTCTGCTAGCTTTTTAAAAATGAGTCTTAACAATAAAAAGATGTTTTCCTTCATAAAAGCAGTGAAAATAGTATAAATTAGAAAGAACCTCTTATGTTTGAAGGCATGGTTTGTGAAGGGAAATACTGCAATTTTTGCAGCACAAGAGTAATGCATAAGGATCTAAATTTCCACACCGCACATGCTGGAAAATCCTCTAATAATAGACTCTCTAACAGCATCCTTCGGATCACAGCCTCTTTGAAAGATAAGCAATCCTCTGTGCTAATGGATACATCATAAAATAAACTCTTCTAAACAGACCAAGATGTCAGAGGCATAGGCTAAGACTTCTATAGGAATCTATTTTCTCCTCTGAGGAATGAGAATATTAACTGAAGATGTATTAACTTCTTGAAACTAAAGCATTATTAAAACATATATGTGCATGCATTAATTCATGCTACCTACTAGTATCCTATACTATCACCTCAGACCACAGGAAATTTTCAGAGACTCCTAGTTGCTCCCTCACCTCGACTCTACCCTGCACACAAAGTCACCACATTCCCCTTACTCTCTCCACAACCTGCTGACTCAGAAAGCCTCCAAACAAAGGCTCCAGTAGCCTAATTCTGCATTCCTGAAATACTTTAAATCAGTCAGAAACCTCTTCCCTTAAACTTGCAAGCCACCCAGATCTGTGCCTTAGGTGACCATACCTAGGCACAAAGCCCAGTGTGTGGAAACATGTCATTTTCCTTGCCTACAATCCTTAAAAAAATTTCCCCACCATTGCCTGAGCATGACCTTTCTGAGGCTGGTGAACTTGCCAGGGAACCATTCCCAAATAAACCTGATTTATTTTTTTAACTTTGACATCAGTTTGAATTGGCTTATTTCAACAGTAGAGAAAACATTAATATGAAGGAAGGCTCTGGCACAGTGCTAAATTTGGACTGCTGAAAATGGTGATTTGGTGCGATTTGGTGATGCTAAGAGCAAAATCCCAATATAGACAGGATACCCTGTGTTAGTTACTGCTGCCTTACAGGTGATCCTGCTAGGCTTTTCCCAGGGACCTAGCAATGGCTTAGTCATCACCCTGCCACCATTCCTGCCAGGTGAAGGAACCATAAAGGGACTGCTAGCCCCACCCCAGTTGACTTTCCCTTTCTGTTCCCACAAGTTCCCACTAGTCACTAGTTTCTTGATCCTCACCCTCAGCCTCTTTCTGCCCTTTTTTTGTCCTTCTCTCCCCTCATTCCGTTCTCTTCTCTCAGACCTCTGCCCCTATCTGCCTCTACCTCTTCTCTTGACCATTACTCTCCCTGCTCCCTTCCTCCACCCCTCCATCTTCCTCCCAATAAACTCCCTTTACATCAAGTCTGTTGGGTGTTGTGTGATGTGATTTCTCAGAGGGACATCTGGGCATGAGGCAGCCAGATAGTTCATCCCTGAAACCCCTGCCGTATTATAGTTTGTAGCAGTTATTTCTCTATTGCTTTAACAAGATACAATGAGCAAGGCAACTTTTAAAGGTTTGATCATAGAGTTTCAGACATGGTTGTTGGAACAGCTCAGAGTTTACATTAATCCAAAAGCCTGAGAGTGACCTTGACAGTAGTTTAGAAGCATGAAACTCCCCTCTAAGTGGCATAGATTCTTCAGCAAGGTCACTAGTTCTAATCCTTCCAAGGTCCAACAACTTGAATAGAAGAATTCAAGTACATGAGCCATAAGACAAGTCTCACTATGACCTCCAGCCTTAACCTGTTTCATTTACCTGTCTAAAGCTGTGCTGAACGCAAAATGGATGTAACACTTTGGTGACATAAAGCTCTTAATACACAATAGTGCATAGGTGATTTTATGATGTGTGTTTTAATATATTAAATGACATTTTAGGGTGTACCATCTCAGAAAGATAGCTAAATGGAGTCCTTTCGTTGCAAACAGAAATACAAGTCAGCTGGGTTATTTGAAGCCAGGCTAAAATTCACCCAAGTTTTACATGTTCTCTGAGATTCAAAGGATAAAAACTGTACTAGTGATGTATATTTTTACTTGGTTTTCTTTTTTTATCTCAATGGGAACTCAGTAGAAAAATCTACATTTTAGTTGCTTTGTTAAACTGAGCCTAGAATAGTACCTCTTGTGTCACATAAGGATTATTTTCTCCACAATTTTAAGAACACAGATTTCATAAATTCAGTTTGTTTATAAGATAGAAACTATTTAAAACAAATGAAATGAATAAATAAATGATTGTTTTTGGTTGTAGCCCACCCTATTCTATTTAGGTAATTTTCATTTCCTGAAAGAAGAACTTGAAGACCATTTGAATACATTCAAAACAAAATAATGAGTATAATGATTAGAGGTGTGGAACTATATTAAAATGTAAAAGTAGGAAAGCAGTATTTGGATTTTTTGTTTGTTTGTTTGTTTTTGTTTTGTTTTATCAAGATAGGGTTTCTCTGTGTAGCCTTGGCTGTCCTGGAACTCACTCTGTAGACCAGGATGGCCTCGAACTCAGAAATCTGCCTGCCTCTTCTCCCAAGTGCTGGGATTAAAGGCATGTATCACCACCGCCCAGCAGGAATATTTATAATACCAAATAGAAATATACCTTAAGCTTGAACACTTAAAATAAAAATGATGTCAATCATAGATTTTTTTTCCTTGTTTTATTTCTGTCACTTTGCTCTAAAAACATGAGATGGAGGGGTTCCTTGCATCACAATTACAGTCTGTCAGTGAGGGACATTAAAGGCATGTTCTTGAAGCTTCCTTGTCACTTCCCATTCAACACAGAAGTAGAAAGAAACAAACACACGCACCCTTGTTTGCTTGATTGTTTGTTCTAGGCTAGCTGTGCCTCCTCCTCCTGCTCCTCATCCTCCTGTCCACCTCCACCTCCTCTTCCCTTCCTCTTCCTCTTCTTCTTCCTCTCCGACCTCTACCTCCTCCTCCTCTTCCTCCTCCTCCTCCTCTTATAATGCTCAGGATTCCCTGATTAGAAAATTGAGCAAGGCTTCCTACATCGGTTAACAATAAAAACAATCACACAAGCAGGCAGGCCCACAGGACAAATCTAGATAATTACTCTTCACTGGATATTCTCTGGTAGCACGAGGTAGACAGTTAAAACCAACCAAGGTAAGGCTCAGTTGTCATTACCACATTCCATTCAACTTAAATATTTTATGACATTCGAATTTTCTAAATTTGAGTCTAAGCTCTTTCTTGAGAGTTAATATGGTCCTCAAGTCAGGGCAAATAGAAAAGTAATAATAGTTTCTTGAAAGAAAAGTAAACACAGACAAACAAACAAACAAAGCAAATAATTTGCTTTCCTTTTCATATTGGTAGGTCCTTGGTTCTCAGTTTCTGTCATGAGGATCCATGAATAAAAGGTCTTCAAGAACTACTTCAGGTCTGGAGATCGACTTCAACTTATCTTATGACCCAAGGTCTTTTTAAGACTTAAAATACAGGATTGTAATCCTCTGATTCTGTATGCTCAACTGTTCCCACTAAGTCTTGCCATTAGAAAACTCTCAAGTTATTTGAAATTATACAAGTGTTTTTAAGATATAAGTCATCAACAGGATTTATATTTTATAAAAAAAATCTAATAAAAAGGGATCTGATTAAAATTCCTTTCAAAAGCATATTTACTTAATTAAATACATCTTTGGCATAACCTTTTGAGATGTCTACCTTTCAAAACTCACTGTCATAAGAATATGACAAAAGCGTTCAAAAATATAAAAAAAGAAGTGTAGGAATGACTGAATTTCATGATGATTTTTATCTTCCATTGGATTCAAATTGCCTTGACCCTCACAAACAATATGTTTCCATGTGAAACTCCTATTATCTATTATATAGATACATTATATATACTGACATCAGACAGCCAATAGGTGAGGGTTCCATTTTGCTCCTTGTTGGCTTACATTTCTCTCCTACTTCCTTTAGCCTAGATTAAAAAAATATAACATTTCTCCTTACATCACATGCATTTGCACACCGACATTCGATATATAGGTACTGCTTGTCATACTATCACTCATGAGCACTAATTTCAACATTTTTGACAATGAATAGCTAAGATAAGCATTTTCACTATTTTTATTGTGGTGAAGAATAGATACAACACAAAAATTATGTGCTGGAAAAAAACAACTCCATGTATTCTAATAGATTTTGTTTTATACCTATTGAGGTTATATTGAAAAGTCAACAGCTCTCTCAAGTAGATGAGTACTTTTTTCAAGCTATTATACTCAATGGCATGTGAGGGCTTTGTCTCTTCAGAATAATTTATTGTGAAAGGTGTGTGTAGGGGTTTCTCTGTGTAAGAAATTCTCTCTGCCCTCCAGCTAAGTTGCTTCAGTGGAAATGAGATCCTGACCAGTGGGCTGATGGATGCACGCATAACTGACTTGTTCAATTCTAATTTAATTCTGGAAATCTATCTCCTTTATGACTTTAATTTTTCTGACATGAAAACATTCTATCTTTTTAGCTTCCATTGCTTCTGCAGAAGTATTCCTTGGTGGAGGGTTAAAAAAAAAAGCTGCAAAGATGCAGCAATAAACAATATCACAAAACCAATTTTCATATTGGCAGAAAAACAACTCCAAATAACCGTAACTTGAAACACTGGCAGATTCTTGGCAGCTTATGTTGTGAGATCATTAATGAGAACTTTCACCACAAACATGCATATCGTTTACTTTCCGGGGACTTGAGTTCTTCATATATACATTCATGTAGAAGTATACTAGCAGAAAGGAGAAAAAGTCCAGTTCTATTCCTGGTAAGAACAGACGTCTAGCTTTTAAGATCTTGTGATTTGAAACAGACTCAGGGAAGTATGCATTGCAATTTCTCATAGTAATGGGAACAAGAAGGCCACAAAGGTGAAACTAACATGAACTTTCTGTATTTGCATTCCTTTACTGAACCCTTGCCTTCTAGATAAGCAATAACCACAACCCTCTGGCTCATGGGCTATGTAACTTATTAGTCATTTTTATTAAAAAAATGTTTTTTTTAAAACTAGCTTTTCACATCACAGACATTCTGCTGCTGTTCATTAGTATAACTTATCTATAGCTTAATGAGACACTCAGAATAAATTTGTAAGCAAATCCACGTTGTTGCAGTTAGAGTATTTTTTTTTTTGCTAAGTTGTATGCATTGCTTTATTCTACATTAAGAAACAAATAGAATAGAACCATTCATTTTGCTGTAATTTTCATCTTATTGAACATACAATTATAGTTGAGTCAAATAGCGGGATGGCAGAGAGAGGGTTCTATGCACATTTGGAGATGTTTCAAAAAGAATTTTACAGCAACATGTGGCTTTTTCAAGTTAATTCTTTGGTTTCCTTTATCCTTTCTATCATAGAAAAGTGCCTTTCTTTATTCATTTTTGTCAGCCTTTGGGCATATAATTTTAATTCTCTTTGAAGTAGCGTTTCTCAGTGCCTATTAAAATCCTATTGTTCCTTAAGATTAACCATGCATTGACACCCAGGTCCTTCTTCACCACCCTCTTCAGTAGACTGGACAGGAAAGGAAGGAAAGATATGCATTCTTAGAGCAAAACTGCTCCACTGTCTTTTTCAATTAGAGACCCTAGGGTATTTATGAACAGCTAAAAAAAAAAATAAGGAAATACATTTTGTGACAACATGGTGCTATTTTTAAATATTTTAAATTAATTTGTGTAGACATGATGTTAAGTTCACTTTGTAAAGAGCCAATTCATGCTGTACAAGTCCAGACAACCAATTTCTTTTTTTTTTTTTCATTTGATTAATTTGAGCCTAGAAAATTCTCTTAGCTAGAAGAAATATGGAATTGGGATATATGTAAGGACCAATTTTTTGTTTGTTTGTTTGTTTGTTTGCCCATTTGCTTGTTTTTGTTATTCATGTATTCGTTTTGTTTATTTGCTTGCTTCCTGTTTGCTTTGAAAGGATTGTTTTTTTCTGCTTCGGACCTTTCTTGTCCCAATCCAATGAAGTTAGAGTAAATCTGAAAGGATATTAGATGCTGACAAGGCTGGACTTAGTTGGTTTTATTTTTAATCACAAATGAAACTTGTTTCTATTTTCCAATTGCCTGTTGTGTGATGAATCAACAATACTAGTTAAGATTTCTCTTTAAATCGTTTTTCAGGTGTCTGCTAAATGTATACTATTTCACTGTGGTGTGATTATTTAAAATGAGTCTCCTTCAATGTATAGATGTATTCTTCCTAAAGTGTAAGCATACATCATTTAAGAGCATCTTGGTTAAGACAGACCAAAATGCACCATTTGTATCACAAGTTTACACTATCTATGCATGTTATAGTCATCATAGTTTTTGTCAGTCCACTCTATAATTCCTAGGATACTCATATAATGATCCTATTAACAAACACAGACTTCCCAGAGATACTCATTGATGATAAGCAGTCTTAGATAACACTTGCATGGAAATTCATACATTGAAAGTTTAGTCATGGTCACTGCTATATCCCTCATGATAGAAATAATTTAGTTCTTGAAACCTGCTCAAGACCACCTGTATGAGTAGCTACTGTCTATGAGTAGCTATTATCAAGCTTACAATGATTATTTTCACAATATCTGAATTGTTAGATATTGTTTGATGAATAGGTTTTCTGCATGTAGTGATAGTAAAGTGCATATACCGGATCTTTGAGTTGTTTTTATTTGCATTCAAGAAAAATTTTACACTGTTTTGTCATGACTATACTTTGCCTTTCACAAAAACAGATGCCAACTCTACATTCTTATTATAATATTCTAGTATTTTTCAAACTGTAGGATTATAGTACACACTCAAATATATTAACAGGTACTCGTAGATGAGAGTGACTCTTTTAGAGGAAGATACATTTGACATATTTTACTGCTGTGAAGCACTATGTGGTACAAGTAGCTAGAGCAATGAATTGCTTCTACTACTAGATTGTTAAATACTTTGAACCTAGGCCTTACTTTGGATCCCCTAAACCTGATGCTGCATTTAACAAATGAGTTAGTGATCTCTTTCACAGTAGAGTTTAAAA
This sequence comes from Apodemus sylvaticus, assembly GCF_947179515.1. Lineage (NCBI taxonomy): Eukaryota > Metazoa > Chordata > Mammalia > Rodentia > Muridae > Apodemus > Apodemus sylvaticus. Next base: position 33,355,706 of record NC_067479.1, on the reverse strand, counting down.
CCTACCAATCTAGGGCCTGGAGAGATTCCTTAGGTGTTAAGAGCTCATATTTCTCTTTGAGAGGACCTGAGTTCATTTCCCATCACCCAGGCCAAGTGAATCCTTATAAATCCAATTCCAAGGGTACAACAACAATGAAAGGAAGGAAGGAAGGAAGGAAGGAAGGAAGGAAGGAAGGAAGGAAGGAAGGGAGGGAGGGAGGGAGGGAGGGAGGGAGGAAGGAAGGAAGGAAGGAAGGAAGGAAGGAAGGAAGGAAGGAAGGAAGGAAGGAAGAAAAAAGGAAAGAAAGAATGAAAGGAAGGAAGGAAGAAAGGAAGGAAGGAAGGAAGAAAGGAAGGAAGGAAGGAAGGAAGGAAGGAAGGAAGGAAGGAAGGAAGGAAGGAAGGAAGGAAGGAAGGAAGGGAAAGAAATAATGTACTCCAACTCTATTTACTCCTGGTTTTGTGGTTGTTATTTTTGCTTGTTTGCTTGTTTTTAGCACTGCATCAACAACACTAAGAGAAACGAACATCTTATATGTCTGCAGCTGTGGAATACAACAGCCATATGTGCACTGAGCTGGTTTTCCTGAACTGCTCCTGTACAAAGAAGCACAGGACTATTTTACAGCAATGGCCATAAATCTCAAGAATGAGGCCATAGTCTGGGCAGAGCAAAGGCACAATGCAGGAGAGTTTGTGACTCCAGTGTGCTCAGGGGAGACATAAATATTCACTCTGGGAGTGTATGTTTACATACACTTTTCTAGCTGCTGTATTGGCTGCAAGCTATAACAGAGCAAGTGCCTACCTCAGTTAGATTGAAGTTTCAATAAAGCTGCAAAATAGAAAATAGGAAAAGACTCTTTCCTCTTTTGTCCTGGACTAGGCAAGACTGCATTTAATTAACAGAGACTTAATTCATTCAAAGAGAAGCTGGACATTCTATTTATGAAGGAAACACATTTTAATAAATGTTGCTAAACTCAAACCTGACTGAAATGAAGCTTAGACTACGTGTAGGAATCCTGTTGATAGAGGAGACTGTTTACTATCTTATTCCTTGGAAAATATTGGAACCAAACGGGAACTACTTCAAAAGAAGCCATGAGTTTGAAAGAGAGGAAGGTGGGACATTTTGGACGGTGTAGAAGGATGAAAAGCAAGGGGAAAAGGTTGTTATTAAATATCAACTGAAAAAATATGCTGAAATTTTGTGAGCAGGAAGGAACCTGTTCCTCTCTGTTCTGTACATGTGTAAACATTACTGTTGCTTGTAGGTATGAGATGACCTTTGTCTCCTGGCCAGTCTCTGTGGGGGATTACTTAGAAATTAAAGACATCCAAACTATGAGTCTTCTAGGTCCTTTCGTAATCTTTAAACAGTACTCTGAGGATTTGAAGCCTTGGGTTATTTGAATAACACCACTTCAAAGATAGCTCAACATCATTTAAGTACGTGCTTCAACTGTAAAAGAAACTGCACTTCTGGTTCTGAATTTGTTGTTTGAGAATGTCATCCACGCACATAGCACATTTTCTTCAGATCCATCTTCCCCTTTTTACCCTTTAATACCCACTCCCAACACACACACACACACACACACACACACACACACACACACACACCTTTTCCTACCAACTTCATCAGCTACAGAAATTGCTGGCTTCCAGTCTCTTATCCTTAATTTGGAAGTGGAGTTAGAGAGAGAGACTGGTACAAAAGCCAGAAGTCTAGAAGATTAAAAACAAACATTAAGACTGCTCATCTCTCATATATTATCTTTGTTTTAAGCAGTAAAATCCCTATCCTTGGGTACAAAGTATTGACCACCACATCAATTTTGTTCAAATACTGTTACTGGGTAGACAGACTTCCAGTAAATTTATTATGGTTGAAAAGTACATCTAAACATGTAAACATCCAAGTGAGCCCCAGTGTAAGTGATAATATCATGGTAAATGCAAAGAAAGCCCATGCTCTGAATATAGAATGAAACAAATGGATAATCTAGGTCATGAGCATATCAGCGCGTTTATAAGACAGTTTTCAAAAGTGATATATCCAATGAAAAATGAAATTAACTTTACAATGCTGCCCTTAATTCTTGGAAGGCAAAGTTCCTATGATGTCTCTATCTTTGGGATACTAAATATTTTAGTTCTGTAAAGGCAGTAAGCTTGCTGCTGCTGTCATTAGAATTTCATAAGGGTCCCATCTGTAAATACAGTGCAGCTTAAACCCAAACACACATGCACATCTCCAGAGAAGAAGACAGACACAGGCCTACTGACACATGAATGGAATGCTTTGTCTAACACAAAAAAATGTAAATGAATTGCACTGGACGAAAAGGAAGGGATTCAAAGGCTTTCTTGATTGCCTTCTTTAAAATGCCAAGAACTTAAGCTGGCCTTTCTTATCTTCCACTACAAGCGTGTGACACTTTAGGAGGTCTTTCTTATTGTACTATAATTCAGGGATTGTTCCAGCTCTGTGCTCCATGCCTTTTTCCAAAGGGCAGCCTGCGATGTATAATTCGGGTAATGAACAGCTGCATAATTTAAGGGTCCAGCTAGTAGGGCACTGTTCCTTATTTGTGTTGCTTTAGCAGTTGCCAAGATGTTCCAGGCCTCTTTAGGAATACAATTTTTTGACTGCTTTATTTCTCTCAGATGATATATGCTGGGGTTTGGTTGTGTTCCAGAAAGTGAATTTTATCAGCAGAAGTACCAGAGCAAGCTTTTCTCTCATTTTACTCCAAAGGGCAACAGCGCTGAGCTATAATGAGGTAATTTTTTTCCAGCCATGCACACACTGTGTTCTATCAGGCAAGGTTGTTTAAACCAAGTCCTGTCTCTATCCAAAGCATGATGGACTCAATCCCTGAACTATCAAAGATATTTCCACAGTACATCCCTCTCATGCAAGGCCAATCTCCTCAACATTGAAAAGGGCCAGGCAAGGAGGCCCTTCAGGATGAAGACTGCATGCTGATTAATCAGTTGCTTTATTTTTCCTGTCTTGGCAAGTGTTCCTTGTTTGTAAATAAAAGGTTTACCCTGAATTTCCTGTAAACTAAAGAGCATAAGGCTGCCTTGGGCTGCATTCCGAGAGGAAGAAAGCTGCCTGCTGTCAAAGCAACAGAGATTGCAATGTCCACTGTCATAAACACTCCTTCAGGTGTCTTGAAACATAGCCCGGCTCTGAGCTAATCTAAACACAATTGTCATTTCATCAGGATGAAGCAGAGTAGGCAAACATGAGAAGAAAAATTATTCCCTCTTTTTGATCGTAACATTGGCTAGGTGGTGTGTGTGTGTGTGGGGGGGGGGATTCCCCAAAGACTATCTGCACATGCAATAGAGTATATACTCTGCCAGACAAAGCAAAGAGAAAAAGAACCACTGATTAAACAGGGCATCGTTTTGCAAGAAATAAATGAGGGTGCTCTTCCACTTATCAGATGGTACGCAGCTAATGGGAGAGAGATGTGACGGACCACAAAGCCCAAGAATTGTCTGCAAACTGGCAGGAACAGTGATTTGCTGATGACCCAAATTATTTTCAGGCAGTTTGGCACATCTCTATTTGTCACACTTGCAGCAACCAAGCCAAGTGCATTTAATTAATGGGACACATTCTCTTGCTTTGAAATAGGAACAAAACAGTGAACATTTCTTGATTGCTGGAAAATACCCCAAACAGCAAGAATTATAATCCTCTTGCCATCGTTTGTCTTCTGTGATTAGCACCTAACCATTGAAAGCATCCTTTCTTGATGAGAAATTTGGTGGGCTCTGAAATGATCTCTGCTACAGGTTTTGTGTGTGCATACACAAGGAGACCTCAGAAACATGGCTAGAGAAATAGGCCAAGATGATCAAGCACAGCAGATATATTTTCGGAATGTCGCCTCATTCTGAAATCAGGTGAAGATAGTTTATCATCTTTGAAGGAAAGCATGCTGGAGTTGGGCAGCTGGTTCTGAAGGTAAAGCTGTTCTAAATTTGAGAATCAGAGTGCAGAAACCACCCAGGTCACAAAAAGACAGAAGTATCTATCTGTAATCCTGGGGCTCCTGCCTCAGGTCATGGGAAGTGGAGATAGGAGACTCCCTGAGAGCTAGTTGAATATCAAGACTCATTCTCACCTGTTAACAAGTGAGGTAGAGAGCTGGGACTAATACCTGAGATTATATTCTGGTCTCAAGGTTTTTACCATGCCCTGAGTGTACCTGCATACACACGTATCATACACAAACACAATACATGCAATAGACACACTTATTACACTATTACATTCATCCACAAATCCCAGTTGTTCGATGACTGCAATGACACTTCAGTGGCCCACTGTGTTGGCACAATGGGGCTTTCATGAGAGTACCTACGGCCATGCAGAAAGCAGAAGTGTCATTCTGAAACTCCCTCCCTTGACAAGATAGATGGCAAAACTTGTATGTCCAGAAATCACCTGTTGGGGGTCCCTTGTCGTCGATTCTAGTCACAGTCCTTTCCCTAAGTGGATGTGTCAGTGAATCCAGTTGGCATTTTGTACCTCTGTAAAACAAATCCCCATGGATTCCAGTTGATCCCTTAGCTATAGCAAGGTGCAAAGGAGCAATGATGTTTTTATTAATTTTAAAAAGAGGAACTACAGTCAAGAAGCATCTATATAGAAAGGCAAGAACTTCAAGACAAACATGTTAATCTCACCAAAATATTGTATTAAATTTAGAATTACAAGCATATTTTTTAATTCTCTCAAATCCTGAGGGACTTTGCAACAAAAATATACATTTCTATAACTAAACATGCACTGTGTATTACAATTATAAGTTATAGTCAGCTATGTAATTTTTATACACCAGTATAAAATTTACCTAGCACAGAAAATTTAAGACCGTCTCTGAAGAAAAATATATTAAACCTCATTTTCAATTGCATACCAAGTGCATGTTAATGTGTTCGTGTTTCTGAACATATGTAATGTGCAAACAGAATGCAGGAGAGGGCTGGATTTACCTCTTGAATTTTAATCATTTCATTGAGTTGCTCTGTTTAGGTTAAAAAAATATCGTTAGCAGCACAATTCCCTTATCGTTTAGTATACTTAAGATGGAGGAATGTTACTGGCTTTCAGCTACTGAACAGACTACAAATTAGAAATCAAAACAAGTGTCAGAATAAGAAAAAAAGGAATCAATCTCTCGGAATCGAACCATTCCCCTAAAACTTGCTTCCAAAATGACCTGGAAACTAGATTCATCATTTCCTTTTCACCTGTGCTCACTGAACATATTCTTCAACACAACTGAGACATGCTGTATCTCAGTCACTTCCTATTTCCTTGCTACTAACCCATCTCTGGCTCCATTTGCCTCCTTCCCAAGCTGGACATTTCAGAGGCATTTTGTGAGGACACAGAGCCAATAGTGGGCTTTGCACCATGACCACCTTGATAATTTTCCACTGTGAAAAACATTCTCCCCATTTCCTTTGATTTCCTCTCTTCCAAACTGCCATCTCTCCCTGAGCCACTCAGAAAACCTCCCTCCACAGGTTCTTGTCTAATCGGTGCTATTGACCCCAACTTGGTCAGGATGCTGTTTAATAATTTCTTTAATCATTCCTTACTGACTCATGGGACACTTCAACACAGGATCTTTCTCTGGTCCTCGAACCAGGTGAAGGCAAAGTGCACCTGATATTTAACTGAGAATCCTAATGCCCTGCTTTTGGGGTTCTCGTTGTTTTTTATTTTATTTTTCTTTTTACTTGTTTGCTGATCTATGTTCTTTATAGATCAACTTCTCTCCTTACCCTTCAGAAAGAAGACATCTCCTGTTTCTTTCCTAGATGTTGCTGGGTTGACTTTCACTCTGATGTTGTAACACTCCTCATGTTTTCTGGTTCACCATAATGCTGCTGTTTGTGTGAGCAAGGAATCTCCACTTGATCCCAAACTTTACACCACAGAAAATTCTGTCTCTTTCCAGAGACAGAATTCCCTTCACTAGAAATGTTCAACAGCTATCCCATGTCAAAACAAAACCCAGCATCAAAAGTTATATTTGCTTTTACCTACTGTTTCATCTCCATAGTGTGAACACACCGAAACTTCCCCATACGATTGGATATACACTTCTCTATTGATTAATAACCAAATGCCCAATAGGTTCCATTTCCAGGTCATCCTTTAACTCTGACATCAGCACCTCCTGCTTGGGTTGTCCTGTTCTTCAAGGCCAGGCTATCCACCATGTTAGCAATTACATTTCCCTTCCTTTCAGCTGTGTGACACCTCCTCCTCCTCTTCCCCCTCCTCCTCCTGAGGCGATCACATTTCCTGTCATAGAGATCCTTGCCTCTTCTTCAGTGGGATGTTCAGACAGGGATTTAAACTGCACACACACACACACACACACACACACACACATGACTTAAATATAAATGAAATCCCAAAATTAGATGACAAAAAACATCTGCTCAACAAAACCATCTGTAATATTGACTCCTAGGCTTACAACATACAGTAAACTCAGAATGCCCAAAAGACACAATTCTGAAAAGCAAAGACTCTGACAGGGTAGGATCTGCATGCTGGTATGAATAAGATTAAATAAAAGAAGAAAGAAAGAAAGAAAGAAAGAAAGAAAGAAAGAAAGAAAGAAAGAAAGAAAGAAAGAAAAAGAAAAGAAAAGAAAAGAAAACAAAAGAAGGAAAGAAAGAAAGAAAGAAAGAAAGAAAGAAAGAAAGAAAGAAAGAAAGAAAGAAAGAAAGAAAGAAAGAAAGAAAGAAAGAAAGAAAGAAAAGGTTATCAGATAGCAGCCAGCAGGCAGTTATGGTGGGAGATGATGCTGACTTCTAAGAGGTTCTCAAAATGAACATTTGTTATATAATCTGTAGGGGAAATGATCCAAGTCCACTTCCAGGTTTGAAACTCTAACTAAACCAACAATATGTCAACACACACAGACACACACCCCACTTTCTCCTGAGCATGAACTTCCACAAATTCCTGTATATGGAAAAAGATCCAAGCTGAGTCCAAGGCCAAGAAAAAAGAATCCCAGCAATCTCTGAGCTTGCCTCAAGATCAGGCCTTAATAATTCCACCAATGTCTTTCCACCCTGGAATGCTCAATACCGGCCGCCCCACACATGCAAGAAGCCCTTTAGAAAAACCTGCCTTTCCTGGGTTTTATAAAACTGCTCCCCTCACTACTGCTTTGTGCAGCAAGGAGAGGTAGTCACCTTCTCGTGTTTCTACCAATAAATGTCTTGTGTGCGGTTATTGTGCAGTGCATTTCTTTTTCTCCTGCTGGCCTGAATGCCTTTCCCCTGATAACACTTCCACGGGGAGTATATTTTACCTCAGATCTGCTATGGTTTTTCATAAGGAACCCTTTCCCCTCAGAGCTGCAACACCTCCATTGGGGACAATTTTTCTTCATACCTGTAACACTTTCATAGGGAACTCCTTTCTCTTCAGAGTGGTAACAATTGCATCACTAAGTTCATGAAGGCATGTCTTTGATTAATATAGGGGAGGATGACTTTGGTAGATGCCTACATTTTTACTTGCTTCTCCTCTGTCTCAGATTTCATCGTTTCGGTGATGACAGACTGCTATTGCTACATATCCGTTCTGTTAAGCACAAATGGCTATGTGCAATGTATGGGAGTGAGAGGAATTTCCTCCTATTTAGCATCTGACTATGGAGTCATGCTTTAAGAGATTCAGAAAATACAGCATAGCTTTGGTACATCATTCCGCATTTGGAGAGTTCTTTGCACAGCAGGCCTTCCTACAGTCCTGGCAGGCCCAGTAACTTCCCATGTGCTGTTGGTTCCATGTGCTAGCATCGTCAACATGGCTGATGAGAATAGAAGTGGTTTTTGTAGCCGTCAGGGACAGTGTTGCTGATGGCAGTCCTCTATTCCTGGTGCAGCCTCTCTTCCTCTCTAGTTAGCGAGTGGTATTAAGATTCATCTATTACATAAACCCAAGAAGTCAGGGGAATTAACAGAGATATGGAACAAGCTATGGGAGAGGAGCTCATGGAAGTTGAATGTTATTAAGTGGTTGGAAGCCTTGCAGCAAGACCACCTCTGCTCCTGACTACTAACTATAGCTAGAGTGGCTTTTATCTTCTGAAGAGTGCAGTCAGAAAAAAAAATCTAATTAAAGAATATTATATATCCTACTTTTTTCCATATTTTGCACAGTCTATCATCCATCACTGTGTGAACTAAAGGAAGAACCTCTAAAGAAGGCTAGTCCATTCCTGCTTTCTTTTCCATGTTACCAATTCCATCAAAATGAATCTTCAAGTACTTTTCAGATTATATCATTCTTTTCTGCATAGCTCTCCACTAGTCGCCCTTTAATCTTGGCACCTTTAAGAATGTTTACACTAGTCAGGAGATTCGGAAAATTGTCTGAGGAAAAACAATGTTGTTCTTCTTGCAAAGCAGCACTGCTAACCTGGCCTCTTGTGCATTGTTACAAAGATAATGAGACAGCTGGATAGATCCAAGATGGTAGACAGTGTAACCCACAGGGCAGCTATTCTGATATTAATAATGATGGAAATTAGCAACAGTGTTGTCAGCACTGATACATTGTCAGGAACTTGATCAGCACTGACCCTATGCTAATATCTCTCATCTATGCTTTCACCACATCCTCTCTCCAACCTCCTCATTTAGGTGTCAGAATTATTCGCTTTGACAACTTGAGTCAGAGTTGATATATATGCCCAGCAGGCTCTGAGTATTTTGAGTGAGTTCATTTAAAGAGATTTAGAAGATAATGGGCTTGTGATGGAGCTAATTCTGCAAAGGAACTTGGATGTGCTCAAAGTTTTTCAAGGAAGGATTCTCCCACGGCAAACAATGCCAAATATCACTAGTCACGAAGCTACTTTTGTATTTATCATAAATTACTTATTCTTGATCCATTTAATGGAGGTAATCAGCGAAGGAAAAAGACTGAGTTATTTAATTTATTTTCAAAGAAAATATAGTTATTTCTTTAATAAGATAACTATGAAATAATGAAAATGATAAGAGAACATCAGAATCTCAAACACTTTGTAGTAACAATTATGTTCTAGCTGAGCCCAGGTAGTTCAGATGGCCTCATTTAATTCTCACTTTAAAAACTGTTAAGTATTATTTCCTAGATATCTTCTATGGAAACTTGAATTTTCAAGAGATGAATGTATACAAATGAGGTTGTTACGATAAAAACTAGCTACAGCCCAACACTCTAAGCTACACCATCTCAGCATGCATTCTCTACAGGTTACCCTTCTTCAAATCGAAATACAAGATGCATTTGCATCATATGATCCTTTCACATATTGCATTTATATCTTTCCTCTTAAATTATACTTGGCTCTATACAAGGTGACAATCTTCAGAGAATGTCTTAACTGTAATATCAGATAGATAGCTCATCTTTGTCTGCATGTAAGTCATCGTGATGTTTGTGTAGAGTGCTTTTGACCATTTGTAAACTCCAAAATGACTGAATTTTATAGTGCTAACACATGGACACAGCCTGCTGTTCTTAAGCAACACGTGTTTACCTCTGCTATTATTGGATTCTGGGTGTTCCGAGGTGAAAGTGCAGCTTCATCCTGACAATGTCTTCATGCCTGACAGAGAACTACTGTCTCCCTGTATGCTCACAGAAACATCTTTCTCTTCACTGACAGAGACGAAGAACCAGTCATCTTCTGCTCTTTTCCTAACTGCTGTACCTCCCTCATGACCTGATTTAATATTAATTCTTTCTTTAGAAGAAATCTTTCCCATTATAGCCACACGGATCGTTAAAACTTCACATCCTAGTTCTAAGGAGATATAAATATTTAGCTTAGAACACAATTTAGTCACTGGTCCTTCATAATATATGGTACAAAGAGTCGCAAAATAAAGCTCAATAGTGCTCGCAATTCTAAAATAAGACATCCATTGTCACAAACATCTGGCAACCTACAGATGGGTCTGTACTGAGGAAACTAAGTGAATAATTCTTCCATTTTGACCTATCTGTTCAGTGGTGAACATGACCTAATACAGCCATGATCAATACAAATGCACATGTAGGCTGTAAAACAGCCTCTGTAACCAGCAGTGCAATTTGCCATTTTACAGATTTGAAGAGCCAATCAGTTAAATACTGGATAAGGTCAAATATTATCGATCCAAGATTCAACGAAATCCTTTCCTTTCTTTTGATTTTTGTGTGTGTGTGTGTGTGTGTGTGTGTGTGTGTGTGTGTGTATGTGTGTGTGTGTGTTATCTAAGCATGGTTTCCTTAAAATGTATTTCTTTTGACAAGCAGCAGCACTTACATACTGGTAGAAAGAGAGAGGTCCTTAAAAAACATAATGATTCAATGGTACTGAAATCGATAGTGTTATAAAACCTTGAAGGCAGGAATGGTGGAAAATAAAAATATTAATGCCTGAACTTCAAGAGCATACTTAAAAAGCAGAATTGAAGGGAGGCTCATTGCCGGGGGGAGGCAGACAGTATATACATCAACGTTGACAACTTCCCACAGCGTATGGATGAGTGTTGAAAATAAAACAGCACATGGTGCTGTCGAGGCAGGGTTTCTCTACCGCTCTTTACTCAAGTCAGACTTTTAACATACTGTCAGGTTATTTCTTAAAATAAAGTATTCATGTTTGTAAGATAGAAGATAGATTGCCTATCTACATAATTACTTACTCCCACTTTTTTTGTTTTGTTTTAAATGATATTTTCTTGTTACCTGTATACCTGGTAAATTGTTTCATTTTTATTTGATAATATAAATTAAGCTGAGAATTCCATATTTATTTAATACAAAGACACATCTTTTATATATACATATACATAGATACATATATATGTATATAAATAGAACACAATGTTTTTTGGATTTTTGGGTTATTTTTTAAAATTTTTTTTGGTGTATGAACCCAGGAACATTTTGAGTCTGTCTGAAATTTTGTCTCTGATGTGTGTGTGTGTGTGTATGTGTGCGTGTGTGTGTCTATGTCTGTGTGCGTGTGTATGTGTCTATGTGTGTGTGTGTGTGTGTTTCCTTTATGTGAAAGATAGAACTATTTGCTGCTGTGCTTTTATCTCACTGTATCCAGGAAGTGGTAAATAGAGAATTGTAAATATTGCAAGCTTGGAAAAATTCCACCTGGCTCAATTCAGTCTCTGGGTGGCTAAACACTCTGGAAAGACAGAAAATCCTCTTGTTAGCACTCCTTCTTAATCTAGAAACAAACAGAAAATGCTTTCAGTAGTTTTGGGTGGTATTTTAAGGACACCAAATCTCATTCCTCTCTGTGGCTCGCATTTACTTCATTCATAAACACGCGCTTTCCCTGGACTCAGAGGATTTTATTGTCTTTATTTTTGTTTTTAACTAATCCTCCTCCCCCAAATCCCTGTAAAGAATAAGGTTAAATATCAGTTTCTCTCTGATTTTCAGACTCTTTTCTTCAGTACTACAGAGTTCTTTGTGTTATTAAGGAAGCTGAGATAATCTATCAATGGTTTTTTAAAAGGCAAAATAAAATAAAATGGACGCTCGGCACAAGAAAGGTCTGTTTTGCAAAGTTTTGCACCTGAGATCAGATTCCACCACCAATATGAAGAGATCTAAGGACAATGGAATATGAACAAGGAGGCAGAGCTGGCTAGCTATACAGACTGCCTACACTGTCAAGCTCTGGTTTAAGGAGAGATTCTGTCTTATTGAGTCTGTCAGGATGGCTCAGCTGTGGCAAGGACTTAGAATTCCTCTTCCCAACAAGCCCCACAGCTCCCTCATGTTCTCTCCCCAGGATATACCACAGCGACAGGACTGTGCTACAAGGCAGAGGCATATTTTACTATGCATGTGTCCTAGTAGGAGCTGCTTTTAGATTCTCACTGAAATAACCCTTTAAGCCAAGAAAACACTTTCTTAGTGTTTAATGTCTGTTGTTGATTAAAAAAATGATTGTTCATGCACACAGATTCTAGATTTGTAAGTTCAGCTGGGTGGTAAAAGTTTTAATCTAGATGATGATGATGATGATGATGATGATGATAGCAGTTACTTTGTACACATTGGTGGACATGACTCATCACAAAATTTTTTTAATAGCTGAAGTTTACAACTATCTATCTGCATTTATGAAATTGCCATTTTTTTGTATTCTAAAAGGCAAACTTCTCATATATTTACCACTTTCTATTTATTTATTTATTTATTTATTTATTTATTTATTTATTTATTTTCATACCTGTTCTTTTTGGGGGACCGTTGTTTAAAATGGTTGCTGAGGCTTTGGCTGGGATACTGTGGAATGTTCTCACTCACCAGAATGCTGAGGTGTACTTTGCAAGACACAAGGCAGTGGTGTTAGAGCTCCTTTGTTCAAGCTTGAGTTACAATGTTGTTGGCCTCTGAGTTCAATGTTAATGAATCAACAATATATATCTATCACATAAGGTGCCTTTAACCACAAACCAAATAAAACAAGCTCATATATTGATTGTTTGATAAAAATATTGTGAGTAGAGGCTCATAGGATCCTAACCTTGTATTTCTTGAATGAGCAATGATTTAGCATTAGTTAAGCTGGTGTTCTTTAGAAGAATATAACTACTAAATATAATGAGAATTGACTATGTACCTCCTATACTAGTCCCAGGAGAAAAATGTCAATAAATACATAGACGCCAATGCATGGTGCCTCTAACTAGAAACAACTCCTTTCATTTGTAGGCCCAATGACTCTTAACTAAGACATTTCCAAATATTTGGGGTAGCAAAATTTTTTTCAATACATGAATAAAAAGTGTAAATCTAAATATACTATAGATAAAATAGACTTAATAGATTAAAAGTTTTCTTTGCATTAAGAATAAAATGTTTTATAAAATGAGAACATTAGTTAAGGTTTTTAGGGCTTGCCTGTTTATTGATGATGTTTGAGTACATTTAAAGTTAAAGCCTTAAAACTATATGAAACATTTAAAACTCAAGTACCAATTAAGCCTTATGGAATCCCTGAAGCACCTGCACAAAATCCTTGTACTTTAAAGGTTAGCTTAAAAACCGTGCTTTTAGAAGTCCAGTTCTTTAGGCCTTTGAAAGCTCCATTAGTTTCTACAATGTATTTCCTTTTTCAAATCCTGCACTGGATTTCCAGGACTTTCTGCCTTCATCTATATTCTATGCTATTATCTAGGCTCAGACCTCTTCTTCTGTATTATAATGCCTTGGTTCACTTTGAAGAAACACACACACACACTCACACACACAAACACACACATACACTCACACATACACCACATTCTCACACACATACACACACACACACACACACACACAGAGAGAGAGAGAGAGAGAGAGAGAGAGAGAGAGAGAGAGAGAGAGAAAAGACAGACAGAAAGAAAGAGAGAGGGAGAGAGAGGGAGAGGGAGAGAGGAGAGAGGGAGAGGGAGAGGGAGAGGGAGAGAGAGAGAGAGAGAGAGAGAGAGAGAGAGAGAGAGAGAGAGAGAGAGAGATCTTCATTCTGAAAATCATTTTTAAGGTAAGACAGGGACAGGACAGGCCCAGATTCAATGGGACCATTCAGTCTCAGGAAATGAAGGGCTGTTTCCTTTAAAACAAACCGCACTGTGGTTATTTCCTTTCTAGTGAGTACTACTTTTCCATTGAACAAATATTTGTTAAACATCTAGTATATGACATAAGGTTTTGTGTTTGTCAAGAATCACGTATACTACAAAATTGTCCTCACACACATCTGGGGATGGTATTTTCCTTATGCATCACTTATACTACTGGAATCTGAAAGATATCTTCTGCATAATCTTCTGACGATCCATGCAGGGTTGGAATGCTTGAATGATCGATCATGCACTTGAAGGTTCCCCTTACACTCCTCCATTTCAGTCTACAGGACAAAAGTATTCAGAAGCATGGTGAAGAGTCAGTGTTTGATATTCTAGTCTTTCTGACCTCTCAGAAGAGAAAAGCAAACAAAACAACAACAACAACAGCAACAGCAACAACAATAATGTGATGGCCAGGATTTTATCCAAAGTCAGACCAGGAGTATAGAGCAAATGAAAAGAAGCCTAAACTGAGAATTCCTAAATGAAGGCTCAAAAGGGTGTGTCTTGGTGAACAACTAAACTTGAGAAGGGTAAAAAGAAGTGTAGACAGTGTTTCTGTCAGGCACAGGAAGAGCCATGTGCAAATAGACAAGGAGGTGATGAAATAGGAGTTTCTGTAGGGTGGCATGGGCAAGGGAGAGATGCTCTCTCCCTCCTTTATCCCTCACTGCCTGCAGCAGGTTTGTGAGAAAGGATTTAGAGGCCAGGAAAGGAGAAGAGCTGTCCCCAGTCCTAATTGCAGCACTTGGGAGGTCAGACCCCCAACCTCACCTTGGCAGCACAGTAGAGCTAGCCCTGTTGGGGAAGGCAAGAAGGAGCCGGCCCAGAGGACATGAGAGCTGACCCTGACTTTTTTTTTTAATTTTCTATATTCTTTGTTTATATTCCAAATGCTTTTCCCTTTTCCAATTTCCCCCTCCCCATAAGTCCCATAAGCCCTCTTCCCTCTGCCCGTTCCCCAATCAACCCCCCCCCCCCCCCCCCCCCCCCGCTACTTCTCTGTCCTGGTAAATCCCCTACAATGCTGCATCAGGACTTTCCAGGATCAGGGCCCTCTCCTTCCTTCTTCTTGGGAATGATTTGATATGTGAATTGTGTCTTGAGTATTCAGAACTTCTGGGTTAATATCCACTTATCAGTGACTGCATTCCATGTGTGCTCTTATGTGAATGAGTTACTTCACTTAGGATATTTTCCAGTTCCAACCATTTGCCTACAAATTTCATGAATTCATTGTTTTTAATTGCTAAGTAGTATTCCATTGTGTAAATGTACCACATTTTCTATATCCATTCCTCCATTGAGGGACATCTGGGTTCTTTCCAGCTTCTGGCTATTAAAAATAAGGCTGCTATGAACATAGTGGAGCATGCATCCTTATTGCATGCCGGGGAATCCTCTGGGTATATATGCCCAGGGCCCTGACTCTTGATAGCTACAGCATTTGGTGAGCAAGCCTGAGCTGTGCTGTAGAGTGGATGCAGGTGCATGGTGCTGCTGGGATGACCAACTCAGCTACCTCCCAGGCCTACAGCCAGGGCTTTGGATTGGCTGACACCAACATCTCTGGATTACTGGAGCTCATGAACAGGGCAGTCATGAGGATCCAAAGCAGTTGGATTTCGATGACTCGGGGCAGCAACAGGATAGCTGAGAGGAGTCCTAGTGAGGATCCAAGTCCTAGAAACAGACCACTGACTTATTACAACAAACATTTGCAAGTGAAAATGTACAGACAAATGGGTTTACTGGGTGACACAATGTGACTCATTGCAGCTCCCAGAGCAAGATTTATTTTATTGTGTCATTTACTTTGCAGTGAGGTTTCGAAGGCACAGGGTGGATATGATGAGTGGGATTGGAATGAATGATGGGAAACTCACAAAGAATCATTAAAAAATATAGAATAAAAAGTTTTTGAACCAGAATGTTTGAACAGGATAAATTAGATGCAAAAATTGACACACAAATAGAAAAAGAAAAAGAACAAAACATTTCCCTCTACCCTGGGAATAGAGAGGAAGTTAATTGTCCACTGGAGCAGATGACAGTGAAGTGAATGATATAATATATCAAATAATTCCCTTATTTGAGACAGTGATGATATAAAGATCTCATATCTCTGGTAGCACTGTTACACCCTTCCTAGAAGGCAGATTTACACATTGCTGCACAGACATCTGACTATGTGTTGAATTCCATCTCTGCCAAATAGCACATAGATTCAGTCTTGTAGGATTAATTCTCCTTCCACGACTACTAACATTGTTCCATGAAGAACATCAGTTATCTCATGACTAATGTTTATTTTTCATCGAGAATATGCTTTGACTAAGACCTATTTGTATATTCTCATAACAATACACAACTGAAAACAGAAAACTTACTTTTAAACAACCTCAGAATGAGACAAGAATTCTGTTTGGATAGTACCCCCCAGTTTTATATATATTCAATATCATATGTTTTAGGTGATATCCCTCAATATTCTTCAGTAAGTTTATTAATACAGATAGCTCACAACTTTTAAATTTTTTACTGCTGTAGTAAATGGAATAACCATGATGCCTCTGCGTCTAGCATAAAATTGTTAATCAGTAATGTACTCTGAGCAATGCAATGAGAATTATAATACTAATTAAAATTAAAATTTGATACAATGAAAGCAATGCAATTAAATTGCTTACCAGGATTCAGTTTAGGTTTATGATCATAGAATACTGCTTTGACATAACTTTATCATTTCTCTAATCCAATAAGCTGTAAATTATTCATAATTTTAATTTAAACAAAACTAATTACAAGAAAATATCAGTTTTAGTAAATGTTGCAAACATGATCACTTTTGTTTCAATGTAGCACCTGGGAGAGAACACAATTATTTTTTGCATTTTTATGATCCTTTCTCTAGAAATAAACTACTTAAAATGTTAGCCCTAGGTTACTTGCTATTATGTAGCTATTGTTACAGAGAAGTAGCAACAACAGCTAAACACCTCATGATTGAAGAATAGAAGGCAACTATTACCAGCTTTTGTGTTGGAAGGGGTCTTTTTCAAATTTACAAGCTATTTTAAAATAGACACTTTGGGGGGGTATGATACAATTATAAAAACTAATTTTAAAAACAGCAATAAGCACGTATGGAAAACTGCTTTTCAGTGTACACAACATGCTTGTAAATGCTGCAGGACGCTGAATTGCTCTTCCGTACAAGTGAGATGAAGCGTCCTGGCAGCTGTATTTTTAACATTGTCATAGTCTGCCCCCTGCATGGACTCCTGTGTTTCTCTTTCATTGATGTGGTCCTTGACCATCCTGTCCTAGAGTGGGTTTGTTGGATGGTCTATGTTATCGTTCAGGTGAGAAGAAATAAGCTTCCATGGGGTGACTTATGAACAGAAGTTCTGGAAATGTTAATGAAACCCACATTCACCTTCATGTTGCCTTTTGGACCTCTCTTTTCCATACTCTCAAATGTAATCAAGCCTAAGGAATTGTAAAGGAGTAAAATAAAGCATTGGAAGGAACAGGGGCTCATAAAAACAGTGATATAATTTCCTAGTTTTATTGTAAAATTTTCTTGGCTTTAGTTCGTTAAGGCAATAATTTGATATCCAAAAATATGGAAATATGGTTCCTAATTTTGTTTTCTGTTTTTTTTTTCCTTTTTTCTGAAAGACATTTGACACACACCAATGGTCTTTTTAGTTTGAAGGAATGTCAGTATTCCACCAGGGCTGTTGATATTCCTCATTAACTATAACACAGTTAAAATGTAGCACCTGCAATAAATCAAAGAGCTGGAAGATTGCTTTAACACTTGTGACAGTCACAGAGTTTGGTGGGTGTTGGTTATTTTTTTCCCCTCCCTAGAATTCCAGGGTCATCACTCATAATAGTGAAAAGTATAGCATAAAGGGGAAAAAATTCACAATGTTCCTAAAAATAATATAGAAAGCCCTCAGGAGCCCTTTCAGAACAACAATAAAAAGTATTGCTAGCTGTAAAATTTGTAAGCAGGTTCCATCCTGTCGGCACAGAAACAATGAAGATGAATTACGTTCTAGCAGAAACACTGAGCCCATCTAGTAACAGTGGCAAATCTACTACAGGGGGACAAAGGCAAACTATGACTTCTCTGTCATGAGTTGAAGGTGTCTGAACAGGATAATATAAATTCAATTAAAACCAAAAAGCAACTTGGAAATGATCTCTAAGTGGATCCATTCAGTTTGTTTATTGAGCATTGTTTGCGCTACTTGCTTATCTGATTATTTGGATCAATTCATAGCCTACCAAGTCTAGCATGCGATTACATGTGCTAAAAGTGTAAGTATGTATATTTTTAAAATAGGTGAGCACGAATTCAAATGATGGCAGCTATTTATGGATCCTTCTATATCCTTATGTGTGGGGAGAAAAACAATCTTAATCTCCATTTGGCTAGCTCTAAAGAAAGGTGCTTTTGTTTTAAGGGAAGACATTTGGTCTTTGTGGGAGTGGTTGGCAGCTGTTATGAAGTGCTGGAGAGGACACCTCAAAATCCACTACCCAACAAAGCAAATCCATTCCGCACAATCTCAGTTGCAGGAGAAACAACGGACCTGTTTTGCATATGTCCTTGTTTGATCCCCTAGATATTCATGTGAACACTGAAAAGACATGCTGCTTAAATGAGAAATGCATCAACGGGGATTGCTTTGCAAGTGTTGATGTCCACCTCGATAGGATAGCAAGCTGTAAGCTTAATAACAAACTTTCATATCCTAAGTCAAGGTCACCCTCTGCAAAATGAAACACCAGCAGCAGAATAGGAAAGGTGTTTAATCAAACTTAAGTATGATTCCCAGAAGATGTTGAGGGGCGAAATATGCCCATCCTTTCCTGAAAGAGCTTGGCTCTTAAATTAAATGCGAAACTCAAAGGTTTGTTACGTCTGTGTTTATGAATGTTAATTAAGGAAGACATCAAATAGTTTGGGCAATTACATACAGTCTTGACAATACTTCAAAGTTGCTTCCCTTTGATGCTGGGATTCAAATTTTCTCCCTTTAAGTAATGGCTGTGGTGTGAATCAACTGTACATTTAAAAAAATGGAAGGTAATACAAGGTTATCTGAAAATCACTTAGAATTGACATAATTCGTGCCCGCCCGAGTCTCAATGACTGACTGCATTAAAACGCAGTAGAATTCAAGGTGAATGGAAATAAATGTTGAATGAAGGTTCCTTTTACCCTCATCAATAGCTTTCTAAAACACCAAATGTTTGAGTTGGAGGATCACATAACAGCAACTAAATCACCAGTAATTGCTTCACACTAGATATGGCATTTATGTGAGCACCCAATGATCTCTGAACCCATGCTTCTCTTGGCTGAGCTAATTTTTGATGGAAAACCATTGAGAACAATGGGTCACTGAGAGTAAATGAAGGGGGAGCACTGCTGGGTTTCCTCAAGTGCTCTCATATGCCCCAGTGCAGGAGAGCTGATGAGGTAATCTGCATAATAAAATGGCTCTAGTGGGTTTCTGTTAAGTCAATGGGGCATTGACTATATACAAAAGCACTGCTGGCATCTATAAAGGGGACTGGCTCTACCGATTCCCAATGGCTGTACTCATCCAACAGGAAGAGTGGTACACTAATCTCATAATTATAACCCTTTAATATTTCAATGGGAATTTTTTGTCTTTTGCCAGTGAAATAAGTACCATTCCAAATGGAATCAAATCAAATGAGCTTAAATGTGACTCCCAAATTATTTGTGTACGTGTATTATGTGGATTAAACATGTAAATAATTATTCAGATAATGGGCTTGATGTAAATGTGTTAGAACATTATGAAAGCAGTGTCCATATGGATTTGATAACAGGATGAAGGTGATTTAATTCTGTATTAATAAAAGCATTGAACATTTATACCTTTGTCTCTTTAACCTGAATAATCTCTCTCTCTCTCTCTCTCTCTCTCTCTCTCTCTCTCTCTCTCTCTCTCTCTCTCCCTCTCTCTCCCCTCTCTCTCTGGAGGGGAAGGGAGAGAGAAAGAGAAGCATAGATAGAAAGACAGACAGACACACAGAGAAAGACAGAGACAGAGAGACAGAGAATTTTGAAATTTTACCTGTGAGAAACAAAAAGGATCCTGGGTAATGTTCTAAACTTTCCCATTGTGGACAACTATGAGCAGCACTTTTCAAGATATATGTTTCATCTAACTTAAATCTCCAGTCATAAAGATATTAAATATTAGATAAAGATATTTATTTTTGACTAAGAGAATTCTTTTAGATTTTTATTTTTCATTTTATCCAATCTAAAAGCAATCTTTTCAGTTGTACATAAATTTAAAAATGGAACAGCTAATTATTTGACTTGTGGCAGAGGGATAGGAGGCAGAGGCATGTGTTAGGTACAGGGAAATAGAAAGAGGGAGAACTGTATGAAATAATAAAAAAGTATTCAAACAACATTAATTATTATAAAAGAAAACTTTTGGTGGATTTATTATAAAAGGTACAAAATGAAAAGATAAGAAAAGGTTTTATAGGAAGCTATTTCACAACCTTTTTTTTTGCTTAGTTTATAGTTTCAAGACAATCTTTACGGAAAATTCTAGAGCCAAATTATGTAAAATCCAGATGGCAGAGATCAACTTGTATTGAATTTCATATGAGAAAATGTACTTAAATATGAATGACTATATTTGTACATGTGAACATATTCCTTTCATGCATAATGCATCCATTTTCCATGTCAGTGTACATATCTCCATGAACACACATTGAGACTTGGCATAATGATGTTGGGCCTACTACTATTGCAGTTTCTAAAGAAACAAAGTTTGCTTTCTCACTTTTTATATAACTTTTGTGCTTATTTTACTTAAACACATTCATACAATGGATGGAGTTTGAAAAAAAAATCCTTACATTGAATGACTACTGATGTACACTAAAATACATATAGCAAAAATGTATTTTAGTAACTGTAACTGACCTCATGACCAATCTAAAGTCTCAACATTCAACATTAATAATGACTGCAACTGATATAGGTATAAAATAGTTTTATATACAAAAAAGTAGTTAAATTCATTTGAACAAGTGTCTAAAGCAGGCACTTTTTCAAAATAGTGGGTTAGTAAACTTATTTAAAATATTCTTATAAAATTAAAACACCTGGGATATATATGAGAAAAGTTTGAAACCTCTCTTATCCACCCCTTGCAATAAATTATTGAAAAATATATTACTGCCGTGCATACAAAATGGAATGCCTTATAAAATCAATCCTCATTTCCTATTACAGGAAAAAGTAACTTTCTATGGAAACCTTCGAGAAAAATAGATACTGCTTCTTCCTTCCTCATGAAAGTAAAGACCAGAATGATTTTCTTGCATTTTTCCACAGAGCCCTAAAGATTATCCGGAAAACAAGAATGAACAGAATTTTACAACACCAGCAGATCTGATCAAATATAAGCTCTGGTACTAATGCTGCCAAAACCAGCGAGACTCGGAAAGTGTTTCTCACAAGCCCTTCTATTATCTGATTTCTATGGCTTGGCATTTCAGAGATGATGGTGCATTTTAAGGACCAGATTTCATTAGATGGCTTTCTATAGGCATCTCCCCTTCCATTATCATTACAGGGAAGAAAAACAAGTAAACTGGAATCATTTCCTTTGGTCCACCAGGAGTTGGAGCTGAGATAAGGCTCATTTTTGTCAGTACCATCCCACAGGTTGTATTCTGGTAGATCACAAGGCAAAAGCGAAGTCCCCGTAGCAGGAAGACTGCAGAATGACAAGGTTCTTCTTTAGAGAAATGTCACTTAATGGCTCTTGTAGTCCAACTGATGTGCCACCTCTGGAGAACATGGTTGTCTGACAGTTATTTCTGAGTCATCTCCGTATATTTGAAACAGTTGGTACTCTCCCAGAGACACTTGTCAACATGTACAGATGATGTTTTAACTGGCACATTGTCACCAACTACCTCACACTGGGAAAAGCTGAGTAGCTGTGAAAAATATGACTTTCAGTTCTAGAGACTTGGAGAATTAGCGACAGAAATAGACCCTTCTAGTTTATGTCACTTTTTAAATCTCAAATGTGTGAAAATTGCATGAATGGACAATCAGTGGTACATATTTATTTTGTCCTTGCTGGATCCTAGTAAGTAGTTTAAAAGCAACAGATTTGTTAAGTGAAGACAGAAAAGAAAGAAGAAAAGAAAAACGTGATTTTCTACTTAGTGTGAGGGCAGCAAGTAGAATTGATAATAGAGTTCATCTAAACTATCAGCCACATCTTTATCTTTGCCATCCTTCCTTTTGTCTTTGAACCATCTGTGGCTAATACATTATATATAAGTGTTAAGTTTTTAATGAATTAACATTATCAAATAAATTCATAATTTCATTATATTCCGAGTCAATATGATTAAGACTAATAAGTTGCATACAGACACATGTGTTGTAATTTTGTATCTAAAATAGCCCTTAAAGATTATGTGCTAGAAATATGATGTCAGTGAAGTAATATTGAGAGGTAGAGACTGGGTTTTGATTGCTTCATGAGAACTCTGATTTCATTAACACACTCAGTGGTTCATCATTCTACAGGGTGCTGGGAGGTGATAGAAATTCAAGAGATGAAGTTTAAGGGAGTCAGTCTTTGGAAGAAGGCTTGGGGGGAATTATTTTGTTTCTGGTCCTTTTCTTGAGTCTTTGCTTATTGGATGCCCTAAGATGAGTATCTAGCTTTGCTCTCCCTGTGTTCCCCACCATGATGCTCTCCCCCACCGAGGTAAGAAACAATGAAGCAAAGTGATCATGGGAAATAGCTCTTTGTTCATTTGGTTGACTTTCACATCATTGATTTTTATCACATCACTGAAAAAGAATGAAAGTGTATAGATGGAAGATTAAAACTTCCACAAATGAAAAACTTCCACAATCCAATTGTGCATTATAAAATGCATATATGAAAACTAATAATTATTACAATTCACTAAACCAACTGGAAATATATATATCAAAGTACAACAAATAATGAAAGAAATGTCTAGTACTTCTTGGGCTCCTTTTATTTATATTTTATATATAATGTTTTATAATATATAGTAAGTATATACATATATACTATATATACATATATACTATTTACATATATATACTATACACATACATACATACATATATACATTATATATATATATATATATATATATATATATATATATATATATATATATTGTGCATAGGCATTTGTCTGCTACACACATCTGTCTGTTCAGCATGTGTATGAAACCAGAAGAGGCTCAGAAACCAGAAGAGGCTAGATACCCTGGATCTGGAGTTATAGATTATTTTGCAGGAGCTGTAAATCAAACCTGGGTCCTCTGGAACAGCAACAAATGCTTTCAACTGCTGAGAGACCCCTCAAGCCCCAAATCTTTATCCTTCTAAAAGAACAGATATGATAAGGTTCCCATTAAATTAATACATAAAGATTAAACAGCATTATTAGACGTTATGATATGTTTGGGGTTTGGAATTTTAAACCCATATTAAAATATACTCATAATTAGAAAAGAAGAGTAGAATAGGTTAAAATACAGAGTAAGAATAACATCATGACAATCTGCATTACATTGAAATCATTAAAAATATGCCTTGCATGAACTGAAATATACACTGTACCTGACAAATTTGTCTACATAAAATATATAAGTAAAGATATGATATATTTAAAGATTAAGTGTTAGCTGCTTAATTTTATTTAAGGCAAATTAGAAGTTTTCTTTTATATATAGTAATGGACATAGTGTTTTACCAGAGTAAATAATTAATGCAACTATTAGTCATATGTGTTTCTAAACCACACCAACATTAAAAACCATTAATTTAATAAAAATCCTTTCCAAAACTGTCAAAAGGCTGAACAATAAAACTTATTTATGTGGATATTTTAAAATAACATATTTAAATTGATAAATGAAAGCATGTACCTACATCATTCTAAAACTGAGAGCATAATATGTAAAATAAGAAGCAAGCACATAAATACACAGCTCTTTGTTGCCCAAAGAAATGCTTCAGTTTATATATATATATATATATACACATATATATATATATATATATATATGTGTGTGTGTGTGTGTGTGTGTATGTGTGTGTGTATGTATGTATATGTATATATGTGTGTGTTTTAATATACATAGACATAATATACATATGTATATATATACATATATATTAGAAATATATATTAGAAGCTATATTTTTCCAAAGGGAAGTCTGTTCTTAAGAGATATATTGCCATGTTATAAAACAAGACTGTATAATTCTGGGTCCAAATTTGTTAACTTAGAATAGTTTCAGTTCAGTGCTGTGGAATGGAATAAAGTAGCTGCCACTGAAAAGTGACAGCTATGGCTGAGCCTTTGTGTATAAAAGAAGATGACTGTAGATGAGCTGCAGGGTATGGCTGACCTTGTACCAGCATTCTCTCTGTCTGTCTGCACTCTGTGTTGAGAAGAAGATAACACCTAAGCTTTCAGTACAAAAGCTCTAGTAAGATATGCTTTAAAGATGACTCAATTAGTGGGAAACTCTTCTATGAAATCTTTAAAATCTGTTTTAAAATTCTACATATCTTGAAGTGTAACCAACATGCTAAGACGTAAATATATTGTTGAAACACAAGAACATTTAAAGTTGGACACACAGAAAAAAATTTAAGTGATGAAATGCAATGCAAATGGACTATTACTAGTACAAACAGGATTTTCTAATTGTCCTCAATGCTACCCAATGAGTATTAAATAAAATATTATATTTTCATATATTATATTATATTTATTAGTAATTCCTTTAAGTGACATATTTGGAAACATTTTTTAGAATATAACAATGAAATTTTACAAAGAAATATGTGTGTATGCAAATTACTGAAGTAGATATTCATCAAAAATTTTAGGATATTCTTCTCTTTCAAGGAGTGTTTGCCTTTAGTTCTGGTTTAAAATAATCTACCAAAATCAGGAAAATACATTTATGTGAAAAACTATTTCTGATAGGATTAATAAACAGTGCTGGAAAGCAATCTCATGCTTTACAGTAAAATCAATCCAAACTATAAAATAGACTTGTTGGTCATCAAATAATCTATAAATTAAAAAATCACAAATTTGCAAGATTGGAATATGCAGGATAATTTTCCTTTAAAACAAAACTAAGAAAGTTCAAAGATTTTTCTACAGCTTGGGTGTGATTACAAGTGCCCTTGGTAGTCTTTATAAATGCCTGCATCTGCAGAGCATAAATGTGTCTTAATTACAGGTTTTTTAAGGGTGAACATCTGTGCCCTTTCCTGCAACTATGTAGATACTTGGATGATTATTTGAGAAGGCTGTGTGGTTAAATCTGTACACTGTACTTGCTAATTCACTTTATTTAGGATAAATCAGAAATATTTAAAGGTTTGTATCACTCTCTCATAGAGTTTCATACTGACATAATTTTGTTTTCTGTAATTACTTTACAAAACAAAATTAGAATCATATCAGTTGTTTTAACCAAAATTTGCCTTAAGAAACCTCCCGTTCTAATTTTATTTATTTTTTTGAGTCCCACACATTTTTGCCCACCTTTTAATTTCTCTATTGTTTAGGTGAAAGTACAGTGATATTCAGCTTTTGAAGTTATTCTCCACCATGCTCCTCATAATACAAATAGTTAAAGTTATGTGGAGAAACATAGTACCCCTTTTAAGTTATAACATACTAGTCCACACATATGAAGTGTAACTGGATTTAGAGGTAACCATGAGTCACTGGCCTTAACCAAGAAGCACAGTGGTGTATGGTAAAGCTGGCCTGAAAGATTTCTAGCAAAAAGATTTCTAACTGTCATTGAAAGACTAGTATTGAAATATTTGACAGAATGGTCTGAAGCTTTTGAATCTATTAGAGAAGACATTTATTTATTCAAGTCTTTTTTATATGTTCTTTATTAACATTTCCTTATTTACATTTGTTTTATTTATTTACATTTCAAATGTTAACCCTTTCCAAATTACTACACCCAAAACCCCCATCCCATCCCCCCTCCCCCTGCTCAACCCCCCACCCAATTTCTGACTTGCATTCACCTATTCTGGGGAATCAAGCCTTCACAGGACTAATAGCCTCCTCTCTCAAAACTCAGGGTACAGCAAATTCTTGAGAGGATGTGGAGAAAGAGGAACACTCCTCCATTGCTGGGGGGATTGCAAGCCAGTAAAACCACCCTGGAAATCATTTTGGTGGTTCCTCAGAAAATTGGACATAGCACTACTTGAGGACCCAGCTATATCACTCCTGGATATATACCCAGAAGATGCTCCAACATATAATAAGGTCACATGCTCCACTATATTCATAACAGCCTTACTTATGATAGACAGAAGCTGGAAAGAACTCAGATGTCCCTCAACAAAGGAAAAGATACAGAAAATGTAGTACATTTGCACAATAGAGTACTACTTAGCTATTAAAAACAACGAATTCATGAAATTCTTAGGTAAATGGATGGACCTAGAAAATATCATCCTGAGGTAACCCAATCATCAAAGAACATACAGTATCGCTGATAAGTGGATATTAGCCCAAAAGCTTGGAATATCCAAGATACAACTCACAGAGCACATGAAGCTCAAGATGAAGGAATATCAAAGTGCCTATACTTTTTTCTTTATTGGAAAGTGGATCAAAACACCCATGGTTCACAGCCAACGAATAGAATGAGAATAGAGTCTCCAATGGAGCAGCTAGAGAGAAGACCCAAGAAGCTGAAGAGGTTTGTACCTCTGCAAAAGGAACAATAATATGTACCAACCAGTACCCCCAGAGCTCTCAGGGACTAAACCACCAACCAAAGAGTACAAATGGAGGGACCCATGGCTCCAGCTACATATGTAGCAGAAGATGAACATTTCAGCCATCAAGTATTATAAATGAACATTCTCCAGAGCAATGGAGTTAGCTCAGCCACATGCAGGTGGGACTTACTCAAGGGGAGTAAGTAAAAATTACAAAAGTACTTTGAAATTTCAAGTTGGGTAATGCTGCTAAGTTACCATTGGCAAATATCTTACTTAAGGAGGGGGATGGGAGTGACATTCAGCACTGAGGCACAAGCCTAGCATCCTTGAGTCACATGCCTGTCTCCATCACCCAAGAAGCACCCTCACAAACTTGACTATGCCTTAACCATGGTTATAACCATGGTTATGCCTGACCTAGCTAGACCTTTGACCTCCCAACTCTCAGTGCAGTTGGTTTTGAAAAGGTACATCTGGAAAATCTTTTCTCTGACTCTTTAAGATATGAGTTTTCTTTTATCAAGCATGCTTTTCTGTAAGACCAAGAAGCCCATCTGTCATAAAAATGATGAAACACATGGGTTGATTTCTGTGGGAAACTCTAGGCCTAATAACCTTCACTTAGTTACAATAGTTAGCTAACACTAACTTCAGTACATAGCCCGACCTACCAGAGGAATTCTCAGGAATTCCTTTTAATTTACTCTCCGTAACTAACTGAAAATGCTTCATATTCCCCATATTTTAACAATCTTTGAATAAACTCTTTTTTAATTTGACTAGTGCCTATTATAATTCTAACAATAGTTACTATTTCTTAGCAAGTAAGAAATCAAATCACACTTGAAACTATACATTTGATCTTCGTCCAGGGCCAATCATAAAATAAAATTTTGGTATACGTATTAAGAACAGTGGTGGATATAATTCTGCAATAAACACTGGCCTTTTCCAGCAAAAAAAAATAGTTCTGTCTGTTTAAGTCCCAATAGTCCCTGTTCCCTCCAAAATTATAGCAGTGATCATGGCACAGAATTCAAATTAATATTTTTTTTATTGCTAGAGCTTTACTTCTGGCTATAAGCATATATTTACATACATATTATTTGATTTTAAAAATAGCACAAATGCACAAAAAGTGTTTGCTATGCTTGAGTTAATCTTTATAGTCATATTTTTCAAAATCACTTTTTAAATCATTGATTTTAGAGAATTTCA
Organism: Apodemus sylvaticus; assembly: GCF_947179515.1. NCBI lineage: Eukaryota > Metazoa > Chordata > Mammalia > Rodentia > Muridae > Apodemus > Apodemus sylvaticus. The sequence goes on along the minus strand of NC_067479.1, from coordinate 33,327,937 downwards.
CTCTGAAACGAAGTCAAACAACAGAGGAAAGTATAATAGTTCGTTCAGTCACTTTCCAGACATCTTTTGTTTACAACTCATTATTAAGATTTTATCTGATGCTGAGATATGGGTTCTTCTAACTCCAGGGTTATAATTTAGCCAAATATTTGCCTAGCAGTTCCTATTCTTTGTCTCTAGACAAAAAAATTATATATTTTGAAGAAGTTTTTTGTTATGTTAATTAAAGTGTTATTTTCCATTGGGGGATAAACATACAAACATGTTTTGTAAAATCTCAGACAAACGTTAACTGTATTCTAAGTAATTCATCCTTTTGAAATAGAGTTATAATTTGGACAGTCAGAATAAAATACCTTTTGACAAAGTCTGAACTCCGATGATTGTGTCTAGCTTTTAAGATAATGACCTTTTTATATTAACAAACTGCTCACCCACAAATAACTTACTGTGAATAAGAGTAGTTCTGTGGTCATTACTGATAGTCACTGCCCTGTGATCTATTTCAACAACAGTCACTTCTCCGTCTTTGGATCAGATCGAGTATAGAAGCGAATGTCATGATTTTCTTGTATGAATCTGGTGGATGTTCTGACTAATTGCAGGTTCTTTGCCTAAAAGTTGTATGGTTTTCAAGCTCAAATGTAAATCCCATGGTAACTCCTTTCTACTTGATCCCATCCTGTCTCTCAAATACACATACGACACCAGCTGTGAAGCATCATGAGGAACTCTGCCGTCCCCAAGGCTTTTGCTGTTTTATTTGCTTCTTTAGGCCAAGCAAGAAAAAGCAGTGATTGCTGAACAGGTAGATGGGATGCTACAATATCCTAGAGGAGAGGAAATGATAAAAAGACAATCATATTCTGCCCTAAAGTACAAAGTTGGAAGCTATTTCTTGTATAGAATTTAGGACCCACAAATAATTCTTGTGCAAGATAGAAAGTGCTAAATTCCATTGAGTAAAAATCTATAGAGTACTCCAAGAGTTCTGTGGAGAAGCAGAGTAAAACTACTTGGTCTTAGATGGCTTTCAGACTTTAACAGTAATCTGAAGAGGTCCCAAAGGATCTGGTTGAGAGACAAAGATTGTTGGAAAAACACTCTAATATTAAAACATCACAAAGAAAGAGGCAAGAGAAGAAAGCGAAGGAAATATGCACCTAATTCAACGTGTGCGGAACCTAGGCCGAGTGAAGGAAAAAGGTGAAAGAAGGGCAAGTAAGTTAAAATTTTAACAAAACTCCATCCTCAAGCTAAACAATTTTTTTAAAATATTTTTTTTAATGAGCAGGGATCTATCAAGCAATGATTGACAATGTGAGCTATTGTATAAAACTGTCATTTGACAAGAATCAAAGGCATATTGGAAGGAAGAACTATCCATCAGCAAGAAAAAGCTAATTTGTATTGGTTCAATATATGGAAATCCATCAATGCAATCCACTACATAAACAAACTCAAAGAAAGCTCAGAGGCAGCTTAGCATAGAAGTTCCTTGTTAGGAGTCAGTTAGTAGTAACATAAATAATGAAGGACAAAATTAAAAAAATATATGGTGAAAGTAATTATATTCTCCTTCTAAATAAGAATTTCCAAGTGACTTCTCTGCATGAGAATATGTCCAACACAACAGACTTCATTTCCCCTCTGGACTTCTCATGCATTTTAGTTGTAAGATATTACAAAATTCCTTTTACAGATCAACTCAGAGACTTTGTCTGAAATGCTTCTTGTTTATGTCATGTGATCGTGAAAAGCTCCACATGCATTTGTCAGTGCTTTGTGTTCACCAAACCTAGAGATTGCCTTCATCTATCTGCTGACCTCCTTGGTGAGTTCTCTGTAAACAGTGACACTACTGAGGGACAAGTGGGGTCCATTACAAACAAGCAGCACTAAAACCTGGTGTCCAACCAGAGAAGAAACTCAGTAAATGAGAATCAATAGTACAACCCCTTTACTAACTCTGTATTTTAGATATATCGGATGTGTTTTAAACATTTGGGCATTTGTTTTATCACTGCTACAAAATTTTAGCAAGTTTTTTTTTTTTTAGTGCATTCCTTTGTGTGTTGTGCACAAAAACAAACAACAAAAAACGTGGAGAGAATGAGTGTGAACTTGACAGGATACAAAAGAATTGAGGAAATGTGAGCATCAAGGAGGAGCTAACATGATGGACTAATAGTACTTTTGGAAATTTGATCAGGGAATCCTTGTTCATTTTAGGTTATAGCTGTCAGGGAGCTAGGAACACAGGGAGCAGCAGTTTCTGCCTCTGAGCTTGGCACTCTTCACAGGTTATTTTATTCAATTTTCACAACAATTCAAGAAGATAGACTTTTATTCTCATTTCTTGGATGAGGGTCCTATAAGTAATTTGTCCCAGATCACAGAAGTAGTAAATGGAGAGTGGATTTCTAGCCAGCTCACTTTAACTCCGGTATCTAGGCATTTTCCATAACACCATTTGATCAAGCTTCCGCCTCTCAAAATGTACCCAGGTGTGTCATCAGAACAATCATACACCTAGACAGCATTTCATCTTCCGAATCTAAACTGTCTCTATCTGGAGGGCATGTGCCTATAAAACATTGTATTCTTCTGCCGAGCATCAGGGTGTATGTCTTTCATAAGGACAGACTGCTCCGAATAGTTTAAAGGCAAAAGAATGAGCTGGTGTTTTTATTGAAGAAAAAGTTGACTCAGAGAAATGAGGCATTGCGCCCAAAGAAACCCAGGTAGTCAATATTCTTCTCATAAAACTAGACTGTCAGCTGATTTGCTAGACAAGAAAGATTCACAACTGAATGCTATCCAGTCATGATTAACTATTAAAAACATTTGTGTTTCAGCAAAGGTTAATATGCCTTTCATTGCCTCTGGTATATTTTGTTACTTAATTGAATGTTGTCAGCACAGTCCTGGTGGAATTAGAATAGGTATTGTGTTATTGTTATTTCAGAGGATTATGCATGCTTGCAGGTAGGAGTCCTTCAACGTGTCATCAAATTTCTTGGAAATAACCAATACTGATAATTTATTGAGAAAATTGATGTTTTTCCACTAGTTCAGACCAATACAGTACCCATGTTATTAGTTACTTTATCAAAGCTGTAAGGGAGAGGAGGTTATTCTGGCTTAAAGGTAAGTAGGATACATGCCATCATAGCAGGGTATGATTGTTGTATTGAGCAAGAGATTGCTTGTATACAATCTATTTCTAGTCAGGAAGTAGTGAGTGAAAAGGCTTGGGTCTACCTCCTCTGGTAAACCTCCCTAACCTTCTGTAACAGCACCAACAGCTAGAAACCAACTGTTACAGAAGACTCCATGGAGGACATTCTGCAAACTGCAGCCACTTCCCTCCAAAGAACTCGATGCTTTCCTAATACAGTTTCTGACTAATCTTGTGTTCAGCGTAGTGCTTTCTAAGACAGGACATGTCATTTTTTCTTTATTACTAAAACAGAAATAAAAAAATTATTTAGAGTTCTACCCTCAAAGTTGCAAGAAATACCACTCTGTACTTTTGTGTGCTTATAAATAAGAAACACCAGGGCAATTAGCCAGGATGGATTTCTTTAATCTTGCAAGCAACAGGGTTTTTAAAGTTGATTTGTGCAATAATATTTGACTAATTTACAGAATTGATGAAGCCATGCTTGAAGACACACATGAAACTGCTGTCAGAATCAAGAAAGGACAGACAGCACTCTGAAATATATCCATGACAGTAGGGGAGAATGCAGATTATGTCAGTAAACATACTATATAACTCAAAATCAGGATATTGGAGACAAGACTGTCGTTTCCAGGGATATGCTGATCTTCTGTTTGGGTCAAACTGCTGCACAAGATACTTAGATACTTAGATATAAAATCATGCTTTAGTTCTCCTCGGTGAATACTGAGCAGTTAATGACTAGCAGATGTTCAACTGACAAACTAAAGCAAACACAAATAAATACAGTTCATCCTCAGAAGTGACTTCTCATGAACTTAGACAATATAAATTTCCTGAGATGTTGAGTCAGTGAAACAAAACTACACCAAAAAGGCATATATTTCAACATTGAATAGGGAATATAGAAAGGTTGTGTTTGGAACCTTATGTATAAAACCATATGATAGAACAGATGAATCACATTCCTTTAATGGTTTCACAAGGTAAAAAACAAATCTATCTGGTGACCTAAGTTTTGGACTGAGGAACATACATCTTCTAAGCCGTAGAGCCAAGGAAACGCCTCTCTACTCCTTTCCTGCTGCTGGTTCATCTCCGGCTTTTTAAACCATGTTATGCTCTTCTTCTAAATCAAATGTAACGCAGTCAATTTTCTTCTTCATAATTTTCCCACGTAACTAATTTCAGACTTTAGTTATTCAAAGATTTAGTTAATCATTACTAAGATTAGTATGCTGGATAGAAAAAAAATTTTTTTTCCCTGAGAATTACATTAGTTTCCTTGGGAAACCACAATGAAAACAAATGTACCTGATAAAATCAAACCCAAAAGTATTTCTTTTAATTGTGTGTGAATAAATTGTGTGCAAGTTGAGAAATAGCATAAAAGAAGAATGTAAATTATATAACTGTAATCTCAGTAAACAATAAAAACTGGACTTAGCATTATACAAAACTGATTGACAAATGGCTATATGTTTGCTTGTTTCAAATTAAAATGCTGTTGATACTCCTACTTTATGGAGCATTTAAATAATCAACCATCTGTTCAGGACAATAGCATCCATTCTGAGGCCTTCTGTTAGACTTAATTATAAGTAGCAAAATAAAAGAAAATGGCTATGTTGACAAACACAATACTGGTTTAAAACAGCTTATCTAAGCTGACCTACATATAATAAAAGTTACAGAAAGGAGATTGTGTGTTACTCTCATCATATTGTGTACAATGGGCTGTCATGATTTAAATTTCTGTTTCCTTTGCCCATGGATGGAAGTGTGACATTCTACCATATCATATTTGAAACTGATCCTCTAAGTATATGTTATTGTGTGATAAGCCTGTTGTAGGAGAGTTGTTGTCCAATGTCAGTGAATCAGCAGCAGCGAGGGAGTGTGTTAAATCCCAAGTCAATCAGGAGGTCCAGGATGCTAGTGAATATTCTGCCTTTTCTACAAGTTCCCAGGAGACATTCTTTCTGATGGCCCCAATGAACACATAAGAAACTGACATTTCAAGATTTGGAAAAAAAGATAATCAACGTGAGATTACTCTAGAAAATATTTCTATATAAAAGTTACAATCATGCCGGAAAAAAAAATACATGCCAAAGCAGAGCATATATGTAATTCAGCAGGGAGGTTCAGCAGTCGCTTCTCCACTGATGCATCCCACAATCTCCTGGATTCAAGCACATGAAAGCATTCAGAAAAGAATAGCAAGGAAAGTTTCTCCTTCCCTAACAACACAAGAGAGCAATTGAGTATTTATGGGAACAATCACATGCAGCAGCATGTGCTGAGAAATGTTTCGGAAGCACAGAGATAAAATTCCACATGCTTCTGTTTTTCTGTTCTGACTTTAGAATCCCAAGTGAATGAATAAGATGTTGGTAATCAAAAAAAATAAAAAATCAAAATAAATTTAAAAAAAGCTGTTGGTTATCAACCTTCTTGTACCTGTGAGTTCATCTCTATTTCACATGGCCTGTTTTTGTTTTGTTTTGTTTTGTTTGTTGGCTGCCTGGTATTCATTTTTTTCTCCCCTCAGTGTTCTCATTCCCTGTGTTTTTATGCAGGTTACTATCATATATGCAATTGTTCAAAAAATAAATCAATATTCTATAACTCAAATTTTGTCACACACTGAATCTCAATGGAAGTCTGTTCGTTAGTAGAACTGATGAAAATCTATGTGGAAAATGTGTTTCAAAGCTATTTGAATTTTGGAAAGAAAAGATAATTCATTCAAACAGAAACTCTGGGTTACATTTTCTATTCCTTTTCTTTAAAGGATTGATTACAGAAATAACTTTGCCAAAAAGCCCCGAGGATGAAGAGAAGTGCAAACTGTGTGCTCAAATGAAAATAGATCTAATCACAGGAACTCTACCGGAATTGCTTTCATTCAACATTTCAAAGATGTAATAATATTTTATATCATCTCGCCCAAGCCCTGGGTTTTGTGAGAAGTAATCCATCCTGAGTTCATTTTACAGCTGTTAGTTTCTTAACTGAAGATGGGTAAGCGCTTGCCTGTATCCAGAGACACGCTCTGTGTCGAATAGCACTTTTGAGATAGGACAACGCGTAATCTTTATGTATCCGTGTCTTTTTAACTATAAATGTTCACATTGACTCCATCAGAAAATGCCATTAAACTATTGAATTCAATTTTTCAGAGTTAAATAAGAAATCTGGAAACAACATATGGCTTTGACTTAGAAACATTACTACAGACCTAGGATTTCCCAATAACTTCACCATTTCTGCTACTACACTAGAAACTTCTTGTGGTCAGAAAGTACTCTTTGGTTGATTTATATATTCATCACAGGATATGATAGGGGCAATACCTAAGGCTACTAAAATTATAATGGTAAATCTTAGAAGTTGCTATAACTCTGTCTACATTAACCAGCTGAAAGTTTATACTAATAAGAGTTAGGCCTGGGTATTTTGCCCCATCTGTTACTAAGGGAAAGTAAGGTTATAAATTTTAGAAATCTAGAAAATAGAGAAAACACCATAGACCCTTCAGTTGTTTGAACCTATTACTTGCTACTAAATTAGGAAGGCAACAAGAGTTCACCAGGGAAGTCACCTTCAAGCTATCAATAGATACACTTTGCTACTTAAGGAAAGCATGCGGAAACAGAGATTTAAGAATTTTCCATTGCATAGGCAGTCCCTACTTACTTGTTTAGGAGGGACTGTCTCAACAATCTGTACAGCAGATGTGACTACCTCACTTAACACTAGCAGATGAAGACAATAAGGGCAGAAGAGTCATATGCTAATGGAGACACGGAGAAAGTGCTGCCTGAGCATTGATAATACACCTCTCTCTGGCCATCTGTCCCACCATGTGTGCTATACGTCACAAGAGGATGTGAGAAAGATCAGACAGCTGAGTGCAACTTATATGGATTTTACAACAGAAAATATGATAGCTTCCAACAGCAGTGTGACCCCAGAGGATAAGAGTGCTTATTAATGTAACAAAAATGTTATTAAAGCAAGTTAGAGACGAAATACTTGAAGTGTTATTTAGTCTAACAAATACTAATTGCTACTGATACTTCTTCACTTTTCTGTACCATATTCTGATGCTCCTTATGGAGTAGTGAGAAAAAAATAGGTAAACTGAAAGGAAAGAACTGCATAAAGATGTCATTTACTTAGTACACATTATGACAAATGGGTGGTTGGAAGACTTTGTTGTCACCACTGATAAAGAAAACACATTATAAGATTCAGAGGTTTGGTGACTACTATGTCCATATCTTCAGGTTTTCCATGAGAACCATCAGCACCATGGTTTATTATATCCTAGTTCCATGATAATTAATGATTTTCCCCCTAAACTTAAAATTATGCAGTACAAAACGTTCTGGTCCTATGGGGATGTAAATTGATAATGAAATGCTTGTGAGATGAGTGAAGGCTAGCCTCTCATTGAATAATGAGGAAGCAATATTGAGTGGCAGGGTTAGGTGCGAGAGGCAGGCAGGAAGTAAAGGCATAGACCATGTTGAGACTGAGCATTTGCAGGGGCAAAAAGAGCAAGCGAGCTACAATAAGCTTGCTGTGCACAACAATTATGTTCCCAAGAAGAAGAAACTGAAGACCAGGCATGAGCATCAACAAGGGATAGATAAGTGCTCCTGAAGAAATAGAATATAACAGACAAAAAGTTTAAACCACCATCTATGAATTATATACGTGGAGGAGAACGTGAATGATGCCCAAAACAAACTTTTCAGCTTGTTTCTTTAAAGTAGATACTGCATTTTTGTGTATTGGAGAGGAAACTTATGAGTAACTAGTTTGGGAAAGTGATTGGTGCCTTAAGACAGATAAAAATCACAGAACAGCAAACACAGGAGGAATCATGGCACATGCCCCTGATCCTTGTACCTAGGAGACAGAAGTGGCCTCAGGGCATCCAGATCTACACAGTAAGAGGACAACTGGCCAAGGCTTAGGAGGGAGACCCTGTCTGTCTACAAAGACTTCATGAACATTTGTATTAAAATAATAATAAATATAAAAATAATTTAAATAGCAAAATCTAGTGAAATGAGTCATCAAACTGGAATCGGAGATTAATACAAAATGTTTAAGAAATTATCTTAAACACTTAAAACTGACACTTTTATCTGAAACAGTTTGCTACTATTCACTTACATTTTATTCCTTCTGGTAGAATAGATTTTGATTCTTAATTTAATAGATACATGAAAGAAGAATTACAATTTTGTATAATACTAAGTAACATTAAATAAAATAATAGCTTCATATCTGTAACTTGTTGACAAAACTAGACTCTTTCCAGACTTACGTTTTTAAAATATTAGATAATATTCGCTTGATTCATGCATTTTTGTAAACTATGTCAAAAGAATTCTAAACACTCTTTAGGATTCTGGAACTTCCAGAACAGAGCTACTAAAAATCTTCCCTGTGTACTGGAATTATAATAAGCTCAAAAGGTTAGATATCTTGGGAGGGAAATGGGCACTATATTTTGGTTGTTAATAAGAAATAAACATAGATTTATGAAAGTTCAAGATGTCTCATCTCTACATGAAAATATATGAAACAGAAGAAACATTCTTTCTCAGGGAAGAGCACCATCATTATGTTATTGAATAATAAATGACGTGATCTGAAACATACAAACAAGTACCATTACACAAACTTAGTATATTGTACTTATATATTTGAACATGTAAATAGATATGAATACAGAGCAAATGACAGAAAAAGAGGTCATGGATTTGAAGAAGAGCAAGTATGAGGATATGAAGAGGATTTGGTGGCAGAAAGGGAAGGTGGGAAATAATATAATTATAACCTCAAAAAGAAAAATACTATTAAAAAGGATATGAAATAACCTTTTCCTTATGAGACATACAATTTTTAATATAATTCAAACCTAAAATGAAATATTCATATTAAATAGAGCAAGAGACAATATATGTTCTAGCAATTTTAACAAATTTGGGGAACTACTCTTTCACACTCTACTCTCACAAGAAAAGGAGGAAGAGGAGGAGAGGAAGGAGGAGGAGGAGAAAAAGGAGGGGAAGAGAAGGAAGAGAGGTAGAACCTAGACAGAGGGAAGAAGAATATGAGGAGGAAAGTTTAGTTACCTGAAGAGAATTTGAAATGATATTTTAATTTTAAAAGGTGAACATGTTTCCTTTTAAACACTATATTTTGGCTAAAGAAGATTTTTAAGTTTGTTATGTACTGAATAAAGACCTGCATCTTATAATTTATGAATATGTTGAAGTCACTATGAAGAAAACAGAATATTCACATTGAAGAGTAAAAGAATACCTTGCTAGACAACAGTGTTGACATCGACGTTTCCATTTTAGGATATTTTTATTTGAGTATCATGTTTGGTGACTCTCAAATAACTAAGGCACAAAACCTATAATACATTTTTGAGATTTCCACATGTGGGTTCAAATGACTCAAAATGATATCCCACTTAATTGATTTCTGTAAGATTGAGTTTTAGGCGTAAAAATTAGTATTACTGGCTTTTATAAAGTTTCTTCTGACAAAAGAAGAAAGAAACGAAAAAGAAAAAGAGAAACAACAATAACAACAAATAATAGTATAAAAGGAGGTCCTAAGTCAGGACTGGCTGTGCAGGGGCCATCTTTGAACCAATCATCACAGTGTTATAAACAAAAGGACAAAACTTAAGCTCTCTGTGTGCATGTGGTTAACATTATGAAAACACAGCTTCAATTTGTCATTTCTCCTTGAGAAGAAAAATCTTTCTGTACGCATCTTATGTATTAGTAGTTTTAGAACTCTCACCCAGAATCTACTTTATAAAGGCAGTAAATTAGACAGGCATTTTTAAGTTGTCTCTACATGGCTATAATTAAACTCTCACTTAGAGCTTTGCCGTCTATTCCAAGGGCAAACTCATTGTGATGAGGAAAACCTAAGAGTAGAAGTATTAAAAGAAAGAGGGAAATGCGGGACCTGGCACAGATTCTTGCATAAAGGGTGCCGGCTAGGCAGGGTGATAATTTCTGCTGAAAAGGAGTCTTTATATGAAGAACAAAAAAATAGAAAAAAAAATAGAAAAAAATAGTACAACCTTACTTTTCACAGCTGTGATTAAAACTGAAATCTTATCCAAAAAATCTATTAATTGTTGAACTTTTCATTTTCTAAATTCACAGAGCAAACGAAAGTGCTTCTTCAAAATGACCCTCATTCAAATCCAATGTATGCCAATAGGTCAAAATCTTTGAAGCAAATCCAATTAGGAAGAATAGGCCACATAGCCCATGGGTAAAGAAAGATAACTGGTTAAGACCTAGAAATGGGGATAATATTAATGTCAAGAGTGGCAGAGTTCCTGAAAATGGAGATAGTAGCTTCGTCGAGATTGGTGAAGAATATCTTATTAGGTAAAAAGGAATCTGCCAGTTACACTCTAAGTCTTTAAATACATAAATATAAACTATGTAAATACATACAATTAAATGAATTGTAAAAATCCATATGGCATTACTGTGGTGCAATTTGTGATGATGTTTTACAATGTGATGACCTAAGATTTTTAAATCAGAAAGCAAAATAATTTATAGATAATGGTACAAGTTATTTGATAGATATAAATTGTGGGTATTTCTGATATTTCAACCAATAAAAACAAACTTCAAGAGTGGTCTGAGGATTCTACACAGGCCCAATTATTTGTTATGCAAAAATATAGTCCTGTGTGGTGGCTAGAGGGATGGGTCAGAAGTTAAGAGCACTTCCTGCTTTTTCAGAAAACCTAAGTTTGGTTCTGAGCACCTATATTTGGTGGCTCACACCTACTTATAACCCAAAATTTAGGTGATCTTCTGCCCTACCCTAGCTATTACAGGTACCTACACACATAAACTTGTATTTGTGCACACAGACACAAGTGTACACACACACACACACACACACACACACACACACATACACACACGATGTAAAAAATAGAAAAACTCTTAAATTAAAAGTATAAAAAATCTCATCCTTACATTCAAAAAGTACCAGAAGATTTGTATTAAAAAGTACAGGGAAGTTTGTATTAAAAAAAGATTTTGTGCTTATACCATCTCAACAATATTGTCAGTAGAAACAGAATTTAGCTTCATCAATCACTAAGTAGGAAGTTTTGAGGCTTTATTATTTATACACTAATAAGGCTGATTTTAAAGTTCTGAATTCCACTACATTATTTTCCTCAAATATGTATCTTTGGTGCTTCCTCGTTGTTTGAAAAATGCCTGAAGGAAAAATTCTCCCTCCTCAGGGAAGTGCAATGTCATTTTCAAGGACAGCACACACCACAGTGAACTTGCTAATTGGTTTTAGTTGTTTCCCAAGAACTTTGAATGCTGCAGAGCTCTATCAGCAGCAGTTAGTGTGGAAGCAAATCTGGGCCTTTGACCTTCACAGATCATCTCTAACATCAGAATGCAATGTCAAGGTGGTTGTTTGTTTGTTGTTGTTTTCTTTGTTCCTTTGTGCTTGTTCTGTTTTCTTCTTAATATTAAGACAGTAACGTATTCATCTTGCTTTAGACTGCTTCATTTACAAACTAAAAATAAGTGCTTGGGGAATTTATAACAGGGATGACTCTTCCAAATTCTCACATTTCTCTTATATAACAGGCTGTATTAAAACCACTCCAAACAGTGTAAAAGAATGCTAGAAAAAGTAATAGCAATCTTTCCTTGTAAACCAATCTTTTACTCAGAAGACACAATGATGTTTCAAGATGGAGCATTCACATTTAAAAGTGCTCAGCGATGAGTTGTTTATATACTAGGTGATCAAGTGAGCATATATAAAATATCACCTTTGTTTCCAGTCCTTTTGTTTTGGAGAGCAAATATCTCCAAATGTCATCTAAATGAAATCATTGGGTTCAAATATAAATATTTCCAGGCAAAGTACAAATAAGAATTTGGAAATACACAATGCATAGAAGTAAATATAAATGATTCCACAATTACAACATTTCATACCTATGTATCAGAGCAATAAGCAATATCAATACTTGATTTTGCTTTCAACATTTGTATGTGTATTACTTAAACCCAATTTAAAAATGTATTGCCATCAAATATGCAAAATATTAACTCTGATGTTAGTTTTAAGAGATATTTGTGGTAACTTTAAATGATGGTATCAACATGACTATAAATCTGTTGTTGGTCATATAACTTTTATCTTGCTATGCTTATTTGTTATGCAGAATATGATTTTCTGATATATATGTGCTGAAAACATCACTAAGCAAGCCTGTCATTTCTCTATATGTTTACTTTTTAATGAATGTTTAGTATGAATTCCTAAAGCATACTCATTTAACAAATTGCTAGTTTGAGACAATATAATAAATATAGTTATGCTGTGCCTTAGGTTTTCCAATTTAGGCACCAATATACATCTCTTGCCCCCTGCCCCATTTTCTTGGCCCTGGTAATCACCACTTTATACAAATTATGTTCTCAGAATTCACTTGTATCATATATCACACAAAAGATAGTTCATATAGTATTATCCATTCCATATTTGGCTTATTTTATTTTGTATGAAAATCATCATGACTGCTCATGATGTTGGATCATAAAGTTGCATACCCTTGTTCATGAAGACAAAATAAATTTCAATTTCTATACATAATTTGGTAACCTTTTTGCACTTTAGCAAAAGCAAATGTTAATTCTACAGATCTCTGCTCGACAATTTTAAGAATGTTAAGATATATTTTCTGAGTAAAACATAAGAAATGTGTAAATTAGGTGATATATTCCTACTTTTATTTTGTTTTATTCTTTAAAATAAAATCAATGTTTTAATACCAATAACATAGATATCACTGTCACATGAAAGACTTGAATTTCTTCATTTTAGAACTGCAAAGTAATGAGAGAATGCTAGGTAGTTAAAAAATATTCATTGATACAATGAAAATGAATGGCCTAACATAGCTTCAGCAGGTTCTTAATGTTCTTATACCTGTCTCATATACTTGCTTATAAATTATAGTCAATTTGTAGAGAAGTGTTATGAACTTGTTTGGTTGTATGTGTGTGTCTGTGTTTCTGTGTGTGTTTCTATATACATGACTGCAGGAGTGTGCTTACTGTGGCATGCTTTGGAAGTCAGAGGGCAATCGTAGGTTCTAGCCTTCCTTCAAATGTGTTTCAGATAGGATCTCTCTTTCAGTTACATGCCATTGTAGACATCAGGCCAACTGTCTTGGAGAGTTATCTGTCTCTGCTTTCATAAAGAGACACTGGGACAATATACATATATTCTTTTTGTTAAGTTTTATTTTTATTTTATTAGATATTTGCCTTATTTACACTTCAAATGGTATCCCCTTTCCTTATTACCCATCTGAAAAATCCCCTATCCCATCCCACTCCCCCTGCTTACCACCCTCCCTCCTTTTCAGATTTCTAAGACATATATTATATATATTTGTCTTGGAGATAAAAACTCAGGTTCCCAATCATGCACTGCAAAATTTTATCCTTTGAGCTTTCTATTCTTAATTTCAAGTTATAGAATTTTTACAGGTTTTTATCAGTAAGATTAAAGAAATTAGCCAACTTTCATTGTAGTAAAAGGCAAATGGTTCCACATACATTTAAGGAGAGCAGCAGTTTCAAATATTATCTGTTTAATAAGGATAAGTAGAAAACAGAACTAGAGCTAGTATTAGAACTTTGTTGAACAAAAACATTATCCTGGATGATTTCCTAAACTTTGAAAGTTTTTGAGGAACAGACACTTAAATGTGTTTAATGTAGCACATAAAAGATGTTAACATTTTATTTCGTATGTTGTTTTGAAAAACATTAGCTTAACGATCCCTAAGATCCTTCCTTTATACATATAAAAATTAAATGTATTGCAATAATTTGTATATTGTACACCATATGAAACACCCAGGTTGCATTAAGAAATCATATTTATTTTTTCTTTTATTTTTATATTGGATATATTCTTTATTTACATTTCAAATGCTAACTCCTTTCCACATTTTCCCCCTCCCAGACAGCCCCAATCTCATCATCCTTCTCCTTATCTCTATGAGGGTGTTCCTCCACCCACCCACTCCCACCTCCCTGCCCTCCATTCCCCTACACTGGGGCATCTATCAAGCCTTCATAGGACCAAGGACCTCTCTTCCCCTTGATGCCTGACAAGGCAATCCTCTGCTACATATGCAGCTAGAGCCATGTGTACCCCTTGGTTCATGGCTAAGCCTCTGGATGCTCTTAGGTGTCTGGTGGGTTGATACTGTTGTTCTTCCTATGGGGTTACAAACCTCTTCAGTTCTTTTAATCCTTTCTCTAATTCCTACATTGGTTACCACATGCTCAGACCAATGTGAGCATCCACCTTTGTATTTGTAAGGCTCTGGAAGGGCCTCTAAGGAGACAAACATATCAGGCTCCATTCAGCAAGCATTTCTTAGCATCCACAAAATACTAACAGGAGAAAATAAGTAGATGAAGTATAGAGCAGAGACTGAAGGAAAGGCCATTCTGAGACTGTACCACCTGGGGATTCATCCCATATACAGTCACCAAACCCTGATACTATCGTGGGTGCCAAGGAATCATATTCTTATATCATGTTTCTTAATATTATCATTCACTACTTTAGATAACTAGCACTGAATATATCTTTTTTTCTTTTTTTTTTTTTTATTATTTTCTATATTCTTTGTTTCGCTTCCAAATGATTTCCCCTTTCCTGGTTCCCCCCTCCCTATGTGCCCCATAAGCCTTTTTCTCTTGTAAAATAAATCTTATTTGTTAACCAAAGTTGGATTTTGTCTCATTTGTTGAAATTTATATATTTTTGTTTAACTTGTTTTATTTAATCACTGTTCCACTCACCACATGCAGAAGGTGACTTATCTACAGGACTAAATTGTTTTGAATGAACTGATAGATTAAATTATATCAGTTTTTTAAATAGTTCAAAATCATAATCAATACTTACAGATTCTAACAAAGTATAATTACTTCTTTGTAGTCACAAAGCATAGCCTAACTAATAGAATCATATTATTGCAATTAATTATTAATCACAATAATCTATAATAGATCATTTGCAACTTAATCTATTCTTCTCCATGTATTAGAATAGTTTTTCATAAGATTACTGTAAAAATCGGTAGTAATAGAGAATGATGAAATTCTGAATTAATGATTAATTAGGATAGTTTCTAATAACATGTCATAACCTAATATGGCTAATGACAATTTATTTAAATTTAAATAAATAAATCTTATAACACCAGAGAATAGTCAAGTATTTTAAAATGCTGTTATGTCAAAACTAACAGTTTTGCTCCACAGTTTTGGTTTTTGTGCTCTTCAATCCATATAACAGTGGCAAGATGGTAATAATTTCAATTGTTCAATAGTTTGCACCACACAATACCATGGTATATTAAGTTAATGATACCTGAGATGTAGTAAGGTCCACAATTAAAACTCAGGACTTAATTAAGCATCTGTCAGAGACAATTTAAGATTAAAATGCTATTTTTGAGAAATGCTTTCAATTGAAATATTCAACTGTAAAAAAAAAATAAAAGAAAACAAACAAAAAGTAAGGTATAAAGCCTGGTCTAGCTCCCCAAACAAGATTTTCATCACTAGCAAAGAAATACAGCAGCACATATTCAACTTTAAGTTTATTTCTTCTCATTTTTCAAATATAGCTCAAAAGTTATATCAAATGTGAATATATTCTGAAGAAGCACAAAAAACATCTTGCTTCTTTCAAGTAAAAAATTAATTAAGTTTTTACACTCCAGATTTTATCTCCCCTTTACCCCAGTCTACCATTCTACTGTTCCACACCCCATACCTCCCCACCCACCCTGTCCCCACAAGGGTGTCATCACACCCCCACCTCCACTCCTCCTGACCTCAAAACTCACTGCGGCCTCTTGTCTCTTAAGGGTTAGGTGCATCATCTCTGGTTGAACACAGACTCGACACTCCTGTACTATATGTGTGTTGGGGGCCTCATATCAGCTGGTGTATGCTGCCTGTTTGGTGGTCCAATGTCTGGGAGATCCCAGATTAATTGGGGTCCAGATTAATTGAGACTGCTGGTCCTCCTACAAGGTTGCCCTCACCTCAGCTTCTTTCAGCCTTTCTCCAATTCAACCACCAGGGTCAGCTGCTTCTGTCCATTAGATGGGTGCAAATATCTGTATCTGAATCATTCAGCTGTTTGTTGGGTCTTCCAGAGCATGGTCATGCTAAGTCCCTTTTTGTGAACACTCCATAGACTCAGTAATAGTGTCAGGCATTGGGACCTTCCCTTGAGCTGGATCCCATTTTGGGCCTCTCACTGGACCTCCTTTTCCTCAGGCTTCTCTCCATTTCCATACTTACAGTTCTTCCAGACAGGAACCATTACGGGTGAGAGTTTTGACTGGGGTGGCAACCTCCTCCCTCATTTGATGGCCTGTCTTCCTACTGGAGGTAAGCTTTATAAGTTCCCTTTTTCGTACAGTTGGGAATTTCATCTATGGTCCCTACCTTTGAATTCTAGGAGTTTCTCACTTTCCAAGGCTCTGGTACATTCTGGAGGGTCCTGAGGTTATCTGTTTCCATTCTTTCTGCTGACCCTCAGGGCTTCAATCCTATTACACCACTCAATAGCTTATCAGGTTCCCCTCTCTCCCAGCCCACCCACCCTCTCCACTTTCCCTCCCAGATCTCTCCCTCCCTCCACACTTTCTTTCTTCTCCCTCCCAAGTGATACTGCCCTCACTTGGGCACTTCAGTTTGATGATCTTCTTGAGTTCTGTGGACTATGTCTTGGGTATTCTGTACATTTTTTCCTTTTGTCTAATATCCACTAATTAGTTAGTACATACCCTGCATGTTTTTTTGGGTCTGAGTTACTTCACTTAGGATGATATTTTCTAGTTCTATCCATTTGCCTGCAAAACTCATGATGTCCTCATTCTTAATAGCTGAGTAGCACTCCATTGTGTAAATGAACCATATTTTCTGTATCCATTCTTCTCTCATGGAATATCCAAGTTATTTCCAGCTTCTGACTATCAGAAACAAGGCCACTATGAACATAGTGGAACATGTGCTCTGTGGCATGGGAGGGCATCTTTTGGGTATATTCCTCAAAATGGTATTGCTGAGTCTTCGGGTAAATCTATTTCCAATTTCCTGAGGATCCTCCAGAATGATTTCCAGAGTAGTTGTGCCAGTTTGCAATTCCACCAGCAATAGAGGAGTGTTCTTTTCTCTATACATCCTTGCCAACATGTATTGTCACCTGAGGTTGTGATCTTAGCCATTCTGATTGGTATAAGGTGGAATCTCAGGTAAGTTTTGATTTGTATTTCTCTGATCACTAAGGACTTTGAACTTTTCTTTATGTACTACTCAACCATTTGAGATTGATTCCTCTGTTATGAGCTCTTGGTTTAGTTCTATACCCCATTTTTTGATAGGGTGGTTGAGTTTTTTGGTGGTTAGCTTCTTGAGTTCTTTATATACTTTGGATATTAGCCCTCTATCGGATATAGGGTTAGTAATGATTTTTTCCCAATCTGTTGGTTGCCATTTTTTCCTATTGACAGTGTCCTTTAGGCATGCAAGTTTGGTTAGATATGTGGAAAGACACTTATTAATTCACTATATAAACAAACTGAAAAAAATCAAATGATCATCTCCTTAGATGCAGAAAAATCATTTGACAAAATATAACATCTCTTCATGTTAAAAATATTGGAGAGATCAGGAATTCAAGGAACATACCTAAACATAATAAAAGCAACATAATAACAGCAAACCTACAGCCAATATCAAATTAAATGGAGAGATACTTGAAATTCCATGAAAATCGGGGACAAGACAATGATGCTCACTCTTCCCATATCTATTCAATATAGTACTCAAAGTGCTAGCTAGAGCAATAAGACAACAAAAAGACACCAAGTGGATACAAATTGGCAAAGAAATAAAGGTATCACTATTTGCAGATGATATGATAGCATATATAAGCGACCCAAAAGATTCAACCAGAGAACTTTGCCAGTTGATAAACAACTTCAGCAAAGTGGCAGGATATAAAATTAAATCAAATAAATTAGTGGCCTTCCCTTATACAAATTATATACAGGCTGAGAAAGATATTAGGGAAACTCCCTTCATAGTAACCATCAATAATATAAAATAATTGGGGTAACTCTTACCAAACAAGTGAAAGACCTGTATGACAATAACTTCAAGTCTATCAAGAAAGAAACTGAAAGAAAATGGAGAGATCGCCCATGCATGGATTGGCAGAATTAATACAGTAAAAATGACTATCCTATAAAAGGCAATCTATAGATTCAATGCAATCCCCAACACAATTCTTCATAGAGCTAGAAAAGGCAATTCTCAAATTCATCTGGAAAAACAAAAAGCTCAGAAAAGCCAAAACAATTCTTAACAATAAAAGAACTGCTGGGAGGAATCACAATCCCTGACTTCAAGCTTTACTACAGAGCAATAGTGATTAAAAGCTGCATGGTATTGGCACAGAGACAGACATATTTATCAGTGGAATAGAATTGAAGATCCAGAAATAAAACAATACACTTAAAGACACTTGATCTTTGACAAAGTCACCAAAAATACACAAAAGAAAAAAAAGAGAAAGCATCTTCAATAAATGGTGTTGGTCTTACTGGCTGTATGTATGTATGTATGTATGTATGTATGTATGTATGTATGTAGAAAAATGAAAATAGTTCCATATTTGTCACCTTGCACAAAGCTCAAGTCCAAGTAGATCAACGACCTCAACATAAAACCAGATACACTGAATCTAATAGAAGAGTAAGTGGGAAAGCACCTTGCACTTATTGCCTCAGGGGAAAGGTTCCTAAACTGGACTCCAATGGCTCGCACTCTAAGATTAGGAATTGATAAATGGGACCTCATGAATCTGGAATGCTTTAAGCACCCAAAGTTTCTTAAATGCTACACTCTCCTTTTAAGTCTTTATGTTCAAAGACTATGCCTGGTATGCACTTAGAACAGTTAACAACCGATTAATTAATAATTGACTGAACTAGATTTAAATAGTTCTTTCTCCTCAGGCAGCATTCCATGTTTTAAAAAGCCATCTTGCAGTGAGATTATAAGACCCAGAGGATAAGGTAAAATGTCAAAATATGTCTCTTAGGAGTGTCAGAAGCTATTCCCAAAACGTCTTACCAACACAACTATCAAAATATAAAGTAATCAGGGAAGACACCAGTGGACATACAAAAATGTTTGAGGAAAGCTCATGAGGCCTCAACCCCCAACACACATGCACGCACACACACACACACAAGCATGCACAAAATCAAGCACACACACACAAACACACACACACAGCATGGCCACCACCACAAAACAAAACAAAACAAAACAAAACAAAGCAAGCAAGCAAACAAATGAACTCAACAACAAAAACTGAGAAAATCTGAGACTGAGAGAGGCCGTCTTCTGCAGGGAAGGGCACACAAAGTGTCTAGTTTCAAATGGTCTGGTATAAAGAAAACATATAAATAACATTTTATAGAATTAACAAACTACACACACACACATATGCATCTATAGATGCAATAACAATCCAATTTTCAAAAAAGAGACCATGAATTTGATGTATAGCAATGACAGTCATATGAAGAGCTTCTTGTAGTAATTTAAATTTAGTCAAACCAACTTCTGTACATTTTTCAAGAGAGGTGATTATTCCAAGCATATTTGGATTGAGTGTACTAACAAAAGATTATGTTACTGTTACTATGCAATTGTCTCAATTTTTTCCTCTACTCTTCCACATAGAAGTATAGTTCCTTCAATAATTTTGTTCTTCTATAACTGATCTACTAGGGACTGGAAGGAAGGAAAGATATATCATTTATATTTGTAAAATTTTAATTGTATGGCTCTTCTCATACTAATAAGAATTATATTTTCTACTCAATAAAGATAAAATTGGTCTATAATGAATATTGATTTTTACTGTCAGTGAACTCCTTTTCTTTTAATTTGATCTGTGCTGATTTCACAATGTCTTGAACTAAGGTTTGAAGATTAATGGTGAAGGAATTATGCCATAACTAATTTCTTCTATTCTTGTTCCCGAACCATGTTATAGAATATTCCCAAGAAAGTATCACCACAGGTAGTATAGCACTAGTTTCCTATTTTGTGGGCTGTCACCTATGTTGGGGTGAGCTCTGTCTGGGTTGATGGTTCTGTCTTTGAGTCATTTATTCTCTTATAACTTGTCCACATTTCTATGTATTCCAAATAATCTCATTGATGCGGCAACTGGACTTTGGTAATACTCATAATTTGGTCTGCTATTGGTTCTCTATTGGGACTATTAGGTCTACTAGGTCTGTTCATTGATAATGTCAGAGCAATGTTATAATAGTAATATTATCATAGATGAATATTTTAATTTATCAAATTAAAATGAAAATCCCTTCAGGATACTAATTTCAATGGTGAAATTTAATTTTACCTAAAGTTGTAAAGTTTGCAGCATTATGTTTGCTAAATACTTACATGTTTTATGACATTGTGTGTTTTTAAGGTATTATGGATAAAGTTTATTTGTCAATCTTAGTTATAGGAACCTCACAGCTTTCTCTTTCAGAACAAAATTTGTTAGAACAAAATGGTACTTTTAAAATTATGATATATTACATTAATGGAAGGGTATCAAACATAGGTGCTTATATTATTAAAGGAGTATATTATTTACATTTTAAGTTGTCTGTTTTATTACTTTCATTCTTTTTATAGTCCAATCATTACCCACTTCCCAGTCCACTCTCCCACAGTTCCTCATTCCATTCCTACTGACCCCTGTCTCCAAGACGATGTTCCGAACTGCCTCCCTACACCAGGCTGCCCCACTCTGTGGGGCCTCAAGTCTCCCATGTATTAGGCCTTCCAGGGCAGTCCTCTGCTGTTTATGTGTCAGGGGCCTCTGACCAGCTAGTGTATGTTGCTTGGTTGGTGGCTCAGTTTCAGAGAGATCTCAGGGATCTGGGTTAGTTGAGACTGAGGTCTTCTTATGGGGTAGCCCTCCTCCTCAGCTTCTTCCAGACTTTCTCTAATTCACTCACAGGGATCACTGGCTTCAGTTCGTTGGTTTGGTGTTAAGTATCTGCATCTGTCTCAGTCAGCTGCTTGTTGGGCCGCTCAGATGACAGCCACACTAGGCTCCCATCTGTAAGCACAGCATAGCATCAGTAATAGTGTTAGGCCTTAGATCCTTCCCTTGAGATGGATCCAAAGCTGGGCTGGTCATTGCACCTCCTTTCCCTTAGGCTCTTCTCCATTTTTGTCCTTGCAGTTCATTTGGTCAGGAATAATTCTGAGTCAGAGTTTTTGACTGTGGGATGGCAATCCCATCCATCTTGATGCTCTATCTTTTTATTTGAGATCTACTCTACAAGTTCCCACTCCTTACTGTTGAGAATTTCATCTAAGGTCCCTTTCTTTGAGTCCTGGAAGTCTCTCACCTTCCATGTCTGGTACTTTCTGTAATGTCCCCCTAACTCCCAACCTTGAGGTTGCATATTTACATTCATTCTACAGGTCCTCAGGGCTTCCAAGTACTGTAAATACTCTGGTAGCCAATGTGCAATTTGAAAAACAGATTGTTGAGAAAGTAGTTTGAAAACAAAATCTAAATACATAAAGAAATGGCCTCTCTGGCATTAGAGCAATGCATTTATTCATGTTTCATTTCTAAAGAATGAGATGAATAAGAACTTAAGAACTCTATATTGAATTAATGAGATTTTGTTATTCACTAATTAATCAAAAGTGATTTTTTTTAAAATCTAGGTATGAGTGGTCTTAATGAACATGTGTATGCATTATTTGCATGTATGTGGTTACATGTGTGTTCATGTGTATGAAAATGTGGAATTGATGTTAAGAGTCTTTCTCAATTATTTTCTACTTAAGTGATGCAAAGCTCTCTCAATTAAATTTAGTGGTAATGTATACAGGTTTGCTATCTAGCTAGCTACCTTGGTCTATGGAATACCATCTCTTCCTTTTGAGCATTGAGATTATAGGAGACCAAAACCCATACCCAACAATGTATGCTGGCTATGTCAATTGAACTTCTCACACTGCCTTGTCAAGTACTTTATACCTTGAGCTAACTTTCCATGTCCAAAATAAATTCCAATGAAAAGACTTGGTTACAAATAATTTTATCTGATGGCTTCTTGCTGTATTTTAATTTTTGTATACATGAGGGCTTCTTAGTTGCATGTATGGAGGTCATGTATGTGCATGCCTGGTACTAAAGAAGTCAAAGCAGAAAGTTGAGTCTCCTGGACCTTAATTTACAGACTGTGGTGAGCTGCATGTGGGTTCTGAGAATCAGGGAACCAAATAAGGGATTTCTGAAATAACAGCAAGTGTCATTAACTGTTAAACCATTACCAAGTCCATTTATGTCATATATATTTAAATTATATTTCATAAAAACTCTTAAGATGTAAGTGTTGAAATCATTATGGTTACAATTTATATGCAAAATATGCTTTTATTTTATGAGTAAAATAATTGACTGAAAATGATCTTTTGATCACTACCTTTCTACTCTTGATGATAAATTTACATTTTTATAAAAAATAATTTAAATGAAATTCAGAGCCTTGATCATGCTGGAAAAACATTGTACCGCTAAACTATAAGCCTAACTTCCAAATCTTATTAAGGCCTCATTTATCATCTTGAATTCTCTAATAGTCATTTACTGACGATTTCTAAACTATTTCAAGATGTGTAAGGTCCTGAAGAACTAACTGGTATTGTTTTCTTCTATTGGATGCTGATACTAATTGGTTAATGAAAACAGATCTCGAGGAACTTATGTTCTTAGAAAAGAAGCAATATAAATAATTGAAAACTATGCTAGTTATTTTAAACTATTCAATTTTCTAGGGTCCTCAGAGATATAGAATTTTTGAAAAGCAAATTTAATCTTGAGGTTTTATGATATATAAATTTATTTCAGCAAAGATTTCCTTGGGCATGAAATCAGATCTCAGAAGAGTCAAGAAGTTGCTGTTTATGTGCATCCTCACATGACTTGAACTTAGGTGGTAAAGGTACATCAGTTCTCTTGACTGCTTAGAGGGATCTACATGTCATATACGACCATTAGCTAACCAATCCTTTGTTTCCTAGAAGCTTATCTTTCAACTTCATAAAGATTCACAAAAGACACTGGTTTTAGCTGAATGCTCTGGATGAATTGAAGAAAGTGACTTTTATATCAACTAAAAATGTATCTTTTAAAGCCATCATTGGAGATTTATACAGGTATACTCATCCATTTAAACTTAAATCCTACGTCATTAATGTTGTTCCTGGAAGAATATTGTACCTCCCACATGCATTATTTTTCTTATTGTTACTATGCTTTTCACAATCAAAGAGCCAGAAAATTGGTTAAGTAGAGACACTGCTGGTAATACCTTACAAGAATACAAATGGCAAACATTTATATCAGATCCATAAACAAATAAATAATTTTCAATATTAATACACTATTTAAAATTTGCAATGCTCTTCTTTGTCCAAAATACTGAGTGGAACAGAATGCATACTCAGGTAGATGATGATGTTTATTAAATTTTGCCTGTCAAATGCTCTGGATGAATTGCAAGTGTGGTAGATTAGGCTGGATGTAGCTTTTCTCTTAAAGATCGGTTGGGGCTGTGGGTTGTTCTCATGTAATCCCATCCTCTTTTGCTTTCACTAGTTAGGAATTACTTCTGACCTCACAGATTACAGTCTTGAGAAGTTCCACAGAATAAGAATTTCTTAGTGAATAACTCCACGAAGATTAAGAACCCATATACAATGATGTATGAAACTCTGAACATTGCTTTAGAGGCCAAAACTATTCATGTTCTAGTTTGTGTGATCGCAACTCCACATCATCAGCGTCGTCACACCTACCCACATCTGTCTTATGATTTGGACTGTAGATTCTTGCAGGTTATCTTTGGAGGTGTCTTATATTTTTAAATATAAAAATACTCTTGCCTATTAAATTAGAATGCTACGCATCCACTTGGTATCTCTAATTCTGTAGTTTCTATTCCAACCCAGCATCTTGAAATAGTTAAAGGGCAAATGGAAAATCAATTTGGTTTTTTTTTCCCCAATGTTGTCACAAAGGACAGTGCTATGATTTGCTAACATATTCATAAGAAGCAGGACATATAACATCACTATTACCCCGCCTTTGATCTTATTCCAATCTAATGCTATGATATGAAACAACCCATCACTTCTGAATTGGCAACAAAGAAAATACCAGCTACTAACTACCAACAATTTTATGAGAAACCATCATGTTACAGTAAATGATCAGAACCTATTTAAAATTTTAAGTCCTGCAGATGCACTCTCTGCTGACAAGCTATGCAATTACAAATATATTCTTCATGTCAATGTCTTGAAAGTTCCTAATGAGAGTTGCATAATGTAACTAGCAGGCTGCAAACACTGTTAGCTACAAATGCACTGTCTGTTTTATCATTTTCTTCAGTGAACAGGTACATTTTTAAGGCACCCAAGTGTCAACAAGTGTATCTAATAGAGCCCTGAGCTTCAGTGATTTTGTAAAAGAGGAACTTGCCAAGGAATTTAGGAAGCTCACATTATATATTCAGGTTAGATTCACAAATTCAATGTTGCATGACAAGAAGTCTATGCTCATTTCTTGGTATCATGAATTGCAATTTTTCCCCCAGTTCAGAGAGCCAAACCTAAACCTTCATAAATGAATGAACAACCTGAAGGTAGCTTATACTGCAGAAGGCTTACAGGAAGAAGTTATCATGCATTCAGTTTAAAGGGTTCAGCTTCTGACTGTCACGAAAGTGATCCATGTCCAATAGGCAGTGATATGGAATCAGCTTGCTCAAAATAAATCCTGTGCTCTAGTTACAGCAGAAAATGCTTCTCTTCTATGCTCACTCTTTTCCTCAAACATGTTTACATTTGTGCATGCAGACATGCAAATGCACCCACATGCACGCATGCATACACACATGCAGAGGATATCGTCATATATAAGCAAAAGATCTTTAAAAATATATTAGTTATTTCTCCATTTGCTGGGTAGAAATACTACAATGAAAGAAGTTAATCTGAAAGGGCATATTTTAACTCAAAGTTTGGGGGGTACAGAGTATCACAGACACCATCAAAACAGAATCTTGAGGCTAAAAATAGTCATGAATTAGAGAAATGGATGCTAACTTTCAGTTAACTCTTCTTTTTATTCGGTCAGGGATGCTAGGACATGACAAAGCACTGCCTACAGTGCAGGCATCACTAATAAGCTAATTAGATATTCCTTCCACCTGCTTTTAAGTGCTGTTGGTGTCATTCTTATCTGCTGATAGCAAAATCCTAGGACTCAAAAAATGTACATTATTTTAAAAAATATCTTTGCACACTGATAAGAAAAAGTTTGGTGACACATGACATTAAATTTCTGTTAATATGCACTTGTCTTTTCAGAAGAGTAGGGATTTATTTTACAGAATGAGGAAAAATTAAGGCCCATAAATATTAATGGGCATAGCATTACTAAGTCATATTAACTACAACTGAGTTAATATTATTTGTTAAAAGTTCTAGCACACACAAAAAAATCCAGAACAAAATGATGAAATTTTGGAAAATGACTCATGTTTAAAAGAATGGGGAATTCATGTCATCAATAAATTCTGGTGGCAATCCAATGTTGCTTTTGGCAAAGATCATTCATTAGCACATGATTGGTCTGGATGAACACTCACTAAATTATTTGAAAAAGTTTTAAATAAATAAAAACTATGCATTAAATTTAGTTTTATTTGTATTATAATTGCAATGGATACATTTTTATAAAAGTAAAATCAAAGTTATGTGAAGACAATGGCATATTTTCAGAAATGATTTATGAATTGTAATTGAAATGAAAACTAAAACTTATTGATGACAAGAATCTCTCTCTCTCTCTCTCTCTCTCTCTATATATATATATATATATATATATATATATATATATATATATATATATAACTTATTTACCATGCTAAGCATCTAGTGATGGTAAGAAATAGTCATTAGTCATTCAATTGGGAAGAGAACGGATGAAGCAAGAATGTATCAAACTGTGCAGTGCTAAAATATTTGACCATGGAATGGTCAGAAAGTAGAAATTGAAGTCCAATAGTTAAAGAAACTAAAGAAAGAAAACACTTTTTAGAAAATTTTTCACTCTTTGTAAATTTGAGACATGACTTACCATGGTGGGTCTGGTCGGTCTGATGGTGGTGGGTCCAGATATAAAGCGACCATGATTGCCTTGACAGTTATGATTTGAACATAATAAATGCCATCAGGAAATCCTTGAAAATTCAGGGATAATTTCTCTGAATGATGGACTGTACAAGTTTCTTTTCAATATAGTATTTGGAAAATATTTTAGGCAGGCTATAAAGAGTTAAATTTTAGTTAGCCATAGAAAATAACCTAGAAGTATATAGAATGAGCATATATGCACAGAATAATTAATCATGATTATTTAGGGAAGCTTAGACATATTTACACTCTAAGTTTTTCCAAACTATAAAAGTGTAATGGAAATTATTTAAACATGAATATGAATTTAACTAATTGTACAGTCCTAATTCTGTTCCAGTGTTCATCTTTTTCAATTTTATATAAACTATATCTACTTCACCTCTACTCCCAACCCAATATCAAATGTTTTAACATTGCAGTTTAGCTCTAATTTATCTACTTCTTGATCTAATGTTTTATATATATATATATATATACATATATACATATATAAGCTGTAATTAATGCACAATTTTGTGAAATTTGTGTGAAAGAATAGGAAAGTAAAATATGTTTCTCAACGGAATTTTAAATGAATAAATTGTAGAGTTATTTACAGTAAAAGACACATCATAGTTAATACATGCAAATGTTTGACAAGCAGAAAATGAAGAAACTGCTCTACAGTCAATGAAAGCAAACTGCTGCAATTTACATCAATGGTGAGATGTCAACCACATGTAAGAACTCTGCTGATATGTTGATGAGTTTTCAGCTCCCAAAGTAGAAAGGCTCTGGGGACCATTCTCACAAAGCAATATTGGTCATGTACAGTATTTTGTTTGTTTTATAGTTCTGCAGTGTGGAGAAGAGACACGATATTATTCTTCACTCATAAAAAAAGCTTCCAAATACCAATGAAACTTTCAATAAAACTCTCAGATTGCATGATGGATCTCAAGGGATGGTGGACGGTGAGAGATACATTATTCAATCATTTCATTCAATACACAACTGAAGAATGTTCCTTAGGACAATTGATCTGTTTAAGGATGTCATGTTTTTTCTAAAGAACAGTTCAATGAACATACAAATACTTATGTAAGACTAAAAATTAATATTGCAAGTAGTAGAACATAACTAGTACAAGTGTCATTCATTTTCATAGGGCCTTATAGTATAAGAAAGGCATTTAGGAGAGATAGACAAATCATGATGGTCACAAAATTTTCAATTCCATTGTCATTAATGACTATTAATTGTGAATTATTAAGAATAAAACTGTGTTTATTCGCACTGTTATTCTTTTTTTAAATTTTTTTATTCGATATAATTTATTTACATTTCAAATGATTTCCCCTTTTCTAGCCCCCCACTCCCCGAAAGTCCCATATGCACCCTTCTCTTCCCCTGTCCTCCCACCCACCCCACTGTTATTCTTAAAGTGTCTAATATTTGGAAGAGACATGGTAGTTTCTTTCAAATAAAGGATGAATACATTAAATACATCCTGGGCTTTGGAGACACGTGTTTCAGGAGGTATCTACTGACATTCGCTGAAGTTCTAACATGAATGTCAAACACTGCAAATACTCATTAGTATTGCCTTCTACTTGAGGCTTAGTTATTACATTTTAAGATCATGAATGAATAAGTGACATGGATGGACAAATGTATGGAGGCATGAGGAAGAAAATGCACATACACACACATATATACTTGAACACACACATAATGTAGGAACAAATCAGATCAGTGTGTCTGGGGTTAAGTCTGCCATTGTGGGACATTGGTATTACATTGAAGATTTCACTTTTAATCTTCCTCTTGTTACAAATTAAATTTATGGATTAAAATATGCATGTGATTATTTCAATTTGTAGATAATGTGCACTTAAAAATATATCTTTGGCCTGTTACATTACAAGCTTCCAACAGAGTGAAGGTTTGTAGAATGTTGGTTTAGAAGCTGGACAAAGGGGAAAAAAGTAGCCAGAGAAAGAAAGTAGAAGAAAATTACTTCACTTTAAAATAAAAAATAAGAAACACAATTAATGAAATGAGATGAACACAAAATAGAGAATTATGAAGAGGAGGAATGGAGGGAAAAGAAAACTGTAGTCAAGATGTATTGCATGTGAGAAAATCTATTCTCAATAGAAAACAGGAAAAATAAAGTAGAGGTCCATGTGGACCTTCCTTCTCTGTTAAACCAGAACCTAAAATATTGGCATCATTAATTTCAATTTTTGACTCAATATGTAAACACATTTTTGAAATTATGAATATAATTTGATTTCTGTCAGTGCATCCACTCCAAAGAGGTGCTAATGCATAGGAAGATGTAACTCTGTAAGATGTACCTCAATATAATATATTCAGTTATTTTATAAAATTCATAAATTTTTTTAAAAAAACATTTAATGCTCTTTATTTCATTTACCTCTCTCTCTCTCTCTCTCTCTCTCTCTCTCTCTCTCTCTTTCTCTCTCTCTCTCAGTGTGTGTGTGTGTGTGTGTGTGTGTGTAAACAAGTTGGGGGTCAATAAACCACTTGAGATAATCAGTTCTTTTGTTCACCACGTGGCTTCTGAACGCAGAACTTCAAATCCAGAAGTTTTACTGAAAAGTAGGTAGATGACCCCACCCTCTCACCTACCTTGTTTTAAACATCTTTATTAAATCGTGTTCCATATACTTCATTTCTTGAGAATATACTGGTCACACCATTTTTAATTAAGTTATAAGCTATAATTCCCTTTTCTTTTAAGCACTTTTTTCTTTTTTTCATGGATGATGCAAGGATCAGAAAAAGATTTCTCATATCAGTGTGTTATAAAGAATAATTATTAATGTGAATTAATGAGGAGTTCTTTTATAATGAAAACTAGGGTGTATTCAAATTATACAGTTAACAAGGATAATGTACTTAAGATTTTATATAATCCTAGATTTGCCCAGCTGAGGAAAACTTGGGTTTAAACTCTGCTTAGAGAACACCACAGAGTTTCCACAGTGTTACTGCCTTTATTTAATGCTACACAGTTCATGGCAGCCTGAGTTACGACTGGGAAAAAAGAAGCAAATGAAAGAGTGAACAACTATGCAATTCTTTAAAGAAAATCTGCCACGAGGAGCGTAGATCTAAGGAAATACTTTGGAGTGTATATATATTCCTCAATGTTTAATATAGTCTTAGAATGCTTGAAATGTTGGGTAGACTGTGGAGAAAAAGAATCTAAAATATATATTAGTATATGATGAATAGTATCTAGAAATGAAAAGCAATAATTTCAGTATACAATATTTTTGGTGATATGTTTTAGGATATAAATATATTTATTGAGCATATTTAAATAATTCTGCTGTCAGATGATTATGACTTCATTTTCTAAATAAAATGCTCTTGAGATAAGGTTTGCATCAGTGAGAAGAGTAAAAGACCTTGGAGACTTGGGGACATTTTAATTAATTTAGGAGCTGATTTGTCTACTTAAAAATGTCTATATCCCCATTAGAATTTTCTTACTCTTGTTTTTCTAGTTTTGAAGTAATATGATACATTGAGATTTCTCAATACACATGAAAAGCATAAAACTTCTCTAGATACAGACTAAATGAATTTCAGAGAAATTAAATTAACATGTATAAATTTTAAATACTCAAAAATAATGTTGTAGTACCTACTCAGAAATTTCCCAAATTTTAAACAATTCACTTTGGCTTTATAATGTCATATTGTGATTAATATTTACTGAAATGATGAGGATAATTTTTATCCCAAATTAAAGTCTGATTTTAGTCCATAGTTTTCACGAAGTGAACACGGAGTTGATAAATAATATGTATATAGCATACATCTGGGACAAATATATATTAATTGTATGCTTTGAGATTTGATGATTATTTGCCAAGGGTAAATAATACTGAATCCCACTATTCATTAAGTTGTAACTTTGAACTGGAAATGTGCTTTGTACTAGGAAGAACTTTGTACTAGAGACTGGCTGTAGCTATAATTACACTTAAATAGTGGACCATGGAAAAGTTACTATGTTCTTAGCAGGTTGTGTGTGTGTGTGTGTGTGTGTCTGTGTGTGTATTTGTGTATGTATATGTATTATATAGGTACATATATGTAAATTTACATATATAATATGCATATATAAGATAGGAATATATAAGATATGAATATATATAAATAATAATAGTTATATTGGATAGGCATTATAGGGAATAAATTAGAATGCATTTTTGGGAGAGATTCTTGTTTCCTGGGTGTTTTGTTGTCTTTCTTTTCTGCTTCATCAGCCACAAATTTTTCTAGAGTCTTCTACTGATCAAACCTGTATATAAGATCAAGCTCACTTGATATGGCTGTGATATTTCCTTTGCAAGAAAACATCTTTACATGTAGATATGACACCTAGGGTCATCCTGCATCCTTTTATATCTTGCCAGTAGTGTATTTTTGATGCACAAGTGGTTTAGACAGTAACAAAGATTACTGCCACCCCTGTTTATGCTTAAAATAGGCAGTAAGAAAGAGATCTGGCAAGTTACTGATACTTGTTTAGAATACAAATGGTAGTTAGAAAGTAAATAGAAAAACATATCAGACTGCTCTCTTAAAGCAAAGTGTGGATATAAGCCTAAAGGACATCTATCCATTTCCTTCTGAAGCTTGCTAATAAAACAGCTTAAATTTAAAATAGCCAAAACAGAGTTGCGGTTCTCCTTACATATTCTCTTTAGAAAATGAATTTTTGTTTAAAAGTAGTAAAATCAAAAAGCAAAAGACTAAAAAAATATCCATATTGAATTCATTTTTGAAATTATCCCTGGTAGAGAGATAAAAATACACAGTAAACCACATACAATTTTTAATTTGTTTTGATAAGTGTAGGGGGAAGTGATTATTGGATCTAGAGCTATAATTTAGTTTCCTTAAAAATCAGACTGGCCAATTTAATTCAAAGTCCCAAATGCAGGATTGATGGAGCAAAGCTCTTTCTCTCCTGGGCAGTTTAACTGCACTGATAACACATGAGATTACATACTTACCTTCACTGACTTTCTACCAATGCAGATTTTCACATACTAAATCTAGATGCCACCGGTCATCTAGACAAGTTATATTTAGAGAAAGTAGTCATCTGAATTATGCATCTGGAACTTCTGAGATATATACTACTTTCTTATCATAAGCTTTATTAGCCAAAGATGAAAACTCTTCATAAGAATGACTGCAAAGGAGCTTCTATCATCTAAACAAGTTACTAGTCATATAGATATAGATACAAATATAAATGTAGATGATATAGAGATAGAGACAGAGACAGAGATAGAGACAGACACAGAGACAGAGATAGAGACAGAAAGAAACGGATATACATAGATAGATGTAAAGATAGATATAGATAATAATAAAATAAATGAATATGATTATAACTATAAATATAAATTGATAACATGTAAGTAATAAGTATATCTTACTTATTTATAGAATATATTTATATAATATATCTTACAGTACAAAACTGTGTAATAACCATTCACGTACACTTAGCAGATGCTCTTTAAGTCTTGTGCTCACTCTGGAAATGGAAATATTCTATTCAGATGGTACTATAATGTAATGTACTATGGGCTATAACAGCAACAAGAGTTGCAGGCACAGTCCTGTCACTACTACTGCTTTTTATAAATAACTCCCCAACAAGTGATCTGAAGTGGGCCTGAGTAGTTA
Source organism: Apodemus sylvaticus (assembly GCF_947179515.1). Classification (NCBI taxonomy): domain Eukaryota; kingdom Metazoa; phylum Chordata; class Mammalia; order Rodentia; family Muridae; genus Apodemus; species Apodemus sylvaticus. Next base: position 33,295,528 of record NC_067479.1, on the reverse strand, counting down.
ATGAAGGAAACAGAAAACAAAATAAAAGAAAACCAAAAGCACAATCATAGCAATGACTCTCATGAGATTATCACCAAAAGGAATGTGTTTGATTTTAATTATTGCCTTTGAGAAGGTAATACTGAAGGAGGAGTATCATCAAGTGGATTCCCTCTCAGCTTTGGATTCTTTGGGCATAGAATTCAAAATCTACCAGGAATAACATGGTGACAATCTAGAAGTAGAAAGGAAAAGAAACAAGATAAAAGCAAAATGAAACATAAGAAAACAAAACTGGAATATCTTCCTGGCTTTGCTTTACAAATGTAAGGAAATCATAACTCATGAATGTACTTTGTCGCATTAGTGTTGTGAAACTGTGCATGAATATCATGAACATAGGAAACAGAAGTTGATTAAAAGCCAGAACTGCCCTTGAGATTGCTGAGAGCCTCATCCTTACTGGATGTAGAGATGTGCTGGAAGTATTGGAGACAAATGTGTCTCCATTTTAAGGTGTCTCTCCTCTCCCATTCCTCTCCTCTCTCTTTCACTCTTTCCTTTATCTCCTCTTCCCCTCCCCATACCCCCTCTCTGTGTGTCCCTCTTCCTTCCTAAAGGAGTTTCTGGAATCCATATGTAGAAAGTGATGGAAACTGAGGCACCAAGATCTAAGAATGCAACAGGGCAGACCAGGTCATCATTCCTCCTTTTCATCAACCAGTAAAACCTCTTAAACTTTAAGGAAGTCTAACAGTAATCCCTACCCAGGGATCATTTCTGTTGTTTGGAAGCTCTGCCCTCTTTTCCTATAATAAATTTTTTTTTGCCTATATTTACCTTCCATACTCTGTAAATTTCATTCTTTTCCTTGTGAAGATCATGTTGCGCATTTGCTACAAATGTGTAGGGGTTCTAGGCCAGCTCCTACATGTTCTCCGGTTGGTCTCTGATTAGTTGACTCTTTAGATCTTAATGTGGATATTCTAATGAGTGGAATTGGTCTGTCTTGGTCTCTGTTCCCTGCCCTAGGTAGGATTCCCTTCACCCTACCTCTACTGCCTGGTTGTGCCTCAGGGATAGGATGTGCCTAGTCTTGCAGGGACTAGATGTCTCAGGGTTACGTAGTACCCAAGGAGAGGCCACTTCTTTGAGAAAAGGAAGAGGGTATGGGGGGATAGATTTGTAAGGGTGGGATTGGAAAGAGTGGAGAGAATTCAAGGCTGTGTTTGGGATGTAAAGTGAAATAAAATAAAATATAAAATATAAAATAAAATAATACAATATAAATAAAATAAAAAGAAAGCCTTTAGCTTGATGAGGCTATGGAGGCTGTTGGATTGCCAGGAAGCTCTCCTCACAAGCAATGCTTATCAAATCCAAGAAAGGCAAATATGGCTCTCAAATACACCCTGCTATTCCCACATAATTTGTAGGCATTCAATAAACACTACTTAAACCTCGATGGACATTCATTCAAGAATGAGTATTGATACCTTGTACTTGTCTTTTGAAATGTATAATAACATAATAACATGTACATAACATGACAACTCTGTTTTCTCTTCTGTATGCCTATCCCGCTCAACTTTCACTGTAGCCTTTCAGAGTTTGGATTTTGTGAACACTATCCCTTCAAGACTTTCTCAGTCTCTGGGCATCCACTGTCATCAGCTTCCCATTTAATAAGAATCTGGATCTAATATCATTAGGATGCTTTGTCTATATTTGAAATTGTTTAGTACAGAAAGGCATCTGAGTGAAAGAAATCAATTATTCCAAAGGAGTCATCATTCCTGATTAAGAAGTAGAAATATCTGAATGTTCTCTTTTTTACTAGAATTAACAGGAGAAAATTGACATGGTATTGACAGACAAACTAGTGGGTGAAGTATGCTTTTGTCTTAATGGCATGATGAAATGGTGCTACACTGCCTGAATCTGAACATGGCCAAAGTTATTGTAAGGCGAAGAGCAAGCTGTCTTTATAATTCAGAGATACCTCATTCATATAATTTGCATATGTTTATTTAGGAGAAACCCCAGCTTGAAAATATTGCATGTTATATCATTATCAATATATTTGGTAATCACAATTATCAACATTACGCATAACTGTTTATATAAATTAAATGTCAACATAAATTATTTTGAAGATATATCCCATTCTCTTAATTTAATATTCCAGAAATGTAATGATCACAATCTGATGGTTGATTGACCTAGATCTTTGAGTTATTAATCTTAATGGATATAGCAGAAATGTCAGCATTAATATTTTCATAATTTCAAATTCTTATTAGGGCTGACATCTACTTAAATGTGTGATACGTTAAATTTACACTAGTTGGCAACTTGTATTTCTCAATATTTTTGATAAAATAACATTCATTCTCAACTATGTAAAATACACTTTAAATAAGAGAAAATAAATGAAATATAACAATTATTTTCACATGGCTTTAGCAGTTGCAAAAGACAATCTATACTGTATCTTAAGATATATTAAGTCAAATTCCAAATATCATCAGAAGTTATTAGAATGTACCATTTAATGTCTCTTATTGAAATAAACATAAATATCTCTTTCCTTAAATTATGCTTTATAAAATTCTATGTCTCAAACATAGAGGTTTTCTATATGTTTAACCAAACTATTAAAAGAAATATTGAAAATATGTTGGTAAATTATATTAACTTTTGAGAAAATGTAGATATAATTAATAAGGTACAGCATTAAAGTTTCACAGACAATGAAGGATACATCCATGGCTTTAAGCAAATTATGTATTTACAGTAATAACCGGAATTGGTTACATACAAGAATATAAGACACACATCTCTCTCTTGTTCGGAGCAATGAAGCATCCATGCATAATGTGCTCTTTGGAACTCTTTGCATAGGTAACTGATACAAAGACAGGGACTTTCTGAGCATTCCCGGGAACAAAGCTTTGATCTCTCCAATCCTTTAGCTGCCATTTCTGCTTTGTGAACTGTTGGACTGTCACAATTCAAAGAAACACTAGAAACCAAATGAATAAGCTAAGGCTTCCGGGGTGCACTTTTTATACCCAGACAACTAACAGATAGACTAGGGTACAGAAATAACGATAGAATGAAATATACCACTGACCTGCCTGCAACATGGAAGAAAATAGTTTCTTAATTCAGTTTGAAGCCAGAAATACTGATTGCCCCCACTGTCGTGAAGTACTTGACTATTCTGTAATCCACGTGGAGAATACCAGATGCAACTGAAGTATCTCCTTAGAATCAATTTTGTCTCTTAGAAACAGACTGTGAATGGAGGCTGCACTTTGTCTTAGAGAGTAATTACAATAAATAAGTGAAATGAAGGAAAAACAAATGAAACCGAATACCAATGCCTTTATATTTTAAAAGTCATAAGAGGAATTTGCAGAAGACAAGATTATGGTTTTTGTTTTTGTTTTTTTTAAAGTTCTTTGTTTTTTAATAAAGAAAGAAACATATGGTCAAGAAGAAACCCAGATTTAAGACTGGTAGTACAATTTTGCTTCCAGAAATTCTAGGGTAGAATTAGTAAAGAATGCAGGAAATTTTCTAAAAATTGGAGATATTTAATAGAAATCTAACAGCATTGCAGTGAGCTAAATTCCTGCTTAGAAAACAGGAATCATCTGGAAAGACAACAATGACCCAAAATGTAAGTACAAATAAATAAAAAAAGGTGAATATGAATGAGGAAATGGATACTAAAAAGGAATGAACCCAGCCATTGCAGAGAGAAAAGTAGGGAAGAAAACATAGTGAGTAAAATCAGTTGTAGGATGAATTAAAGACCAAGCTCGAACAATTCAGTTCAGCAATAACACCAAAAGCGGGACTGAATATGCTATAATTTGACTATCATGATTTTTTCTATATTTTTGTATGGGAAAAAGGAGGAAAGAATTATTTAATCATATAGATTATATTTCTAGCTTACATAATCTTTTCTCTTTTCCTTTTTTCTTTGAATTTCATTTCAAATCAGTTGTTAAAATACCCATAAAATACTAGAATATTGGGGTTTTAGTATACTATACACTCACTTTTTTGTTTTCTCTATTATACATTTGTAAGTAAAGATATTAACAGTAGTTACACTCTAGTCAGACAAATATGGGCATTCAATTCTATGAACTTTTTGACAATAAATAAATCCTAAAACTCAGTGTTAACTTTGAGGTTTGTCAAAACATCAACTTCTATATTGTTTTTGCCTTTCTGTATGTACTGATAGGTTCAGTCATCTTACTGAATTCTGTGCATATCCACTTCTCTCTCTTCTCTTTGTTATTGCAATATGAAATATTTCACAAAGCTGTCACTGGTCAAGAGTGTCAGATACAATAAGACACTGGTACAAAAGCCTGGTGTTTTCCATAAAAGCAAAATTTGCATTACAGTTTACAAATATGTCTTCTTTTGAAGAAGTACTTGGCTAGGACTGAACAAACCATATGAAAGAGCACATTTCCTGCCAAATATCTAGGTTTTAATTTGTGCACTGACCAGAGGGTTTGAAAAAGAGTGTAAAATATTTGACCACAGACCCTGAACACAAAACAGATTGCTTAAATGTTATAAAGGGAAGGTTTCAGTCATTTATTTTTTTTCTTTGGTCTGAATGAGTAAGGGGAGTATGAGTTGCTATAACCCCAAAACAACTGAGTTTGGACTGTAAGATGCATTAATAAAAAGGAGCATTTTTTCCCCCTCAGGCCTTAGGAGGGAAGTAACTATGTGACCATATATAGGGAAAATAAATGTTTTTCTTTTTTATGATCAATACCTTCCTAATATAATAACATCTGAACCTTTGAGTCCTATAAACAGCCTGGTTATATACTTTATATTTTCTGGGATAAAGTTGGTAACAACTATAAGCCCAGAGATATTGTAATACCCACATTCCTCTTAAAAGCTACAATTTAGTGACTTCCTCCTTCAGCAAACAGTGTTTGAATGAAATTTGTTAAGCAGGAGATGATTGTGTGAAAAGATTGGTTTAATAGTCAGGAGTCTAAATCTGTTCTGAGGCTATATGGCCAGAGCATTGTTTTTACTGTTTTTTTTTTTTTTTTTTTTTTTTAATAAGGATGTTAGCTAACAGCCTGATTTCCAAATGAAGGTGTATGGGTAAGGCAACATATGACCTCTCAATACAGAATGAAAAAAAAATAGCTTTTTCTGGCACTACTAGCATGCGATGGAGTGCAGGATTAACTCAATGGAAATGCAGGAGTGTTAGTCATGAATGAGCATGAACATCTTTATTTGGACAAGGAGCAGCTCTGGGATTGGGTGAGTTTGAGTTAAATATTTCTTCAAAGCTCTAGATTTTTCAGATGTGAAAGGATGTTTACATACACCTCTGTGACTCATTGGAAAATTCAAGGACATTAATTATAGACATAGTGCATGCTCGTAGTATTTCTCTTACTGTTAACTCATCCTCCAGTTGTAGTAACTGTTATTTATTATGTGACTATTAGGACTTACATTTTATCAGAACTGGTTCTTACATGATGTTTACCTATTCAATATAACTCAGATTATGCACACATCTATTATCACAGCCTAATAGTAAGACACATTAGTATCAGAATTAAGATGTATATAATGTTCAAATTATTTTTAATGAACTGAACTACTGTGCTTCCATTCTAAAAGAGCAGAGAAGAATATTTTATTCAAGGTGTATTCTTTGGTAACTAGAAAGTTGAAAATACAAAATAAATCCAAATAACTAAAGCAACCACTGATATGAAACTTCAGTGACAGGAAGATACTTAGCTATTACATACATGGTGAGACGCTGACATTCTTCAATGATGTTTTTCACTAATATAGCCATTTTTTCTTTCAAATATATAGAGAAGATTTCTAGCTACAAAAAAGTTGTGATTTTTCCATGATTCAGCAAATCTGTATACAGTGGTTTAGAAAGGCAGACCCAAGAGGCAACTAAAGAAAGCAATGCCTTACCAAAATAGAGTTTATTTGTTCATCTGGGAAACTAGGCGTGGATCTCACTTATAGCTCAAAAGATGCACTTAGAAAGCATTAGAGGGTAAACCTTTCTGCTGGAGCAATGTCCTCTTTCTAAACGACTTCATCATTTCTCCTTGGAGATGAGAGCCTTTCAAGTACTAGTAATAGGAACAAAGCAATAATAAAAAAAGGCAGCAATAAATAAATTCAGGTAGAAATATATCTGAAAGGGGAGAAATCTGTCTCTAAAGGGACTTATGCTCCCCAATAGTATCCCCTCCATTGAATCTGTGATACCTCTTGCGTGCTTAAAATCTGTGCTCAATAAGGGATGCAGGTTGGGCTAGAAAAATTTTTATTAATCTAGGTTTATCCTGCAGCACTGTGACTGAGAGAGACAATCTTTCTACTTGATCTTGGACAACATTATTCTCATCTTGTCCATGTTGGCAATGTTTGGTCATAATGTTGCTGTTGTAGCTGAGGTTTCCATGTAGATAAAGTCAGGATGGAACACCTGACTACATGTCCTCTAACACATGCCAGTATACCTATAGCCTTCAAAAAGCAATATTTAATTTACAAGCTATAAGGAATGTAATTTATAGTTCCCAATCATTTTAAGCCTTGAAACTTAATATATTCATCATTTGCTGAGACGGGTCCTGTTCCTCATTTTTGGACGATTCTTGGATCTCAGCCATTTATAAAAAGTACATTTTATTTATTTGTTATTTATTTATTTGTTTATTTATTTATTTATTTATTGCCATTGAAACAAAAGTCAAATTTTCCTGGGGCTCTATAATATTACAAATACTTTTAAGTATTTTATCACATTTCAGTACCTCCATTACTATTAAGTAATATAGAGTTGGATACAATGGAACACAGTAAATTGTGAGCTTGAGAATTCAAATTTTCAACAAACATCTAATGAGATTAATCCAGATTTGAAACAGACCCATAACTAGCAGAAAATCATTTTGAAGGTCAGAGAAGATATAAATCCTAGATTATAGTGAATTGAGTTCAGAATCTATCATATTGAAGACATTTCTGCCAGGCACTGAAGAACTAAAACCTCTAATTTGCTATGCATAATATCAGACATGGTGATAAGCAAGTAGTGGGGACTAATAGGAAAACACAAATAAATGATTTGAGTTATAATGTACTATAGTCTAGCAAAATAATATATAATTTTTAGTTTTGTTTAGCAGTCTTTAAATAGTAGAACTCAGAAACACACATTTGGATAGATCTTTGTAAATGTGTAATTGTTTAAATATAATGCAAATGCTTTTCCTGCTCTCTTCCAATTTCGTCGCCTCATCCCCATATGCCTTCATCCTTGTAAATTTTATTTCAAAAGTAGTTTTGGGAGATCATGCACACGAAATCATTGAATATATTCAATTAAGTGACAATTACCTAGTATATATTCAATAGCATTTGTATCAATATTTTTGATCAGTTTATAAGATATGAATGTTTAGGATTTTCAAGGAAAAATATGTAAAAGAATTTTATTGATTTATAAACATAGAGACCATTATACTTCTGAATTGAGAGAATTACCAACGAATGACTGTGAGGGGAAACAGGAAGTCAAGAAATGCTTTTCATGTGGAGATTAGGCCCTATGATTGGAAGAAGGCAGAAAGAAAAAGGACACAGTGGCAAAGAGGGGATAATGGAAATGGAATGTGTGTGACTGAAGTGAGTTGAATTAGAGACATGTATTGGTGTGAAACAACATCAATACGGATAAGTGAAGAAAAGGTTATGGCCCTCCCCTAAAGACCTATATAGTCAAGGAAGTAAATGTATCTTTATTTTCTCATTCAGGAAAAAATTATTTTATATATAGAATATATGTATTTTACATCATATATATATACATACACATACACACACACACACACACATATATATATATGTTGATGATGATGATGATATATATATATATATATATATATATATCAACAGAAAAGATCTATCACTTGACATTAATTTTCTCAGGATCACCTGGCCACTTAAAAAAGACCTCAGTTAAGAGTCTGCAGAATTTTAGACAAGCTTATCAGATTATATATTTTGATACTTCATTGATGATTTATATTTTCTCACTACAGAAAATTTTGTAACAGTGAAGTAGTCACATGGTACACATCTAGAAATTACATTTATTTTAGTTATACTCATGTAGACCTTATGAAGTTTCCAATGCTGTTGAAATAAGAACAGATTCTTATAGTCTTTGGCTAAATACTGTCTCAGTTTTTTGGTAGAAATTTTTTAATTTATAACTAGTTCCAAAATTGCATTTTAGATATATCTATCTTGAAAATTAAAATCCATGAAATTATGAAATCCAGCTACCACAATAATATTTGAGTCTAAGACACATATTACTGGGTAATGTCTAGGCTCAAAATCATCACCTTTTAATTGATGAATCAAGGATTTGAGACAGGACTCAGGACAATCTATGGCACTCAGCAAGTCAGTACCGAAGTCAATATTCCCTTTGGTCATACTAGAGCTACAGTCCCCAAATCCCTCAAAGACACATATGCCTATTCCACTTTCTGAAAAGTTAAACCTGGCAATCCTATTTTAAGGTTCCCAGTAGTCACCTAACAGCAGTAAATAGTGGCAGCGGGCAAGAATAAGCTTTGTACGCCTTTCTCCTCTCCTGAGCAGATGGTTGGCTAAAACTCACTTCACACGGGAAATCAATTTTAGATTTTTAACTTGGCTATCTAGTAATACACTGGGACTGCCAAGGAGGGAAAAGTGGCTTTGAATTTATTTTTATAAGTAATTGTTGTGATGCAAATGTGAAAATAGAAGTGTGCCTTCTGTGGTCACCATTCTTCTTGGCTAAAGAATATTTTCAACAGTATCTTAAACATGGCGGACTACATAGTGCTACAGAGTGCCAATGCCATGTGGCAGAACAACACTGCAGCATATTCAAATGTTCTGTAATGTTTTGTAATGGGGAACACAGGCAACACAAGGCTGACTACATGTAATCCTCACACCAATGCTAAGTACTGCTGAGGTAATACTCAACATGCACGAGAGCTTATGTCCCAGAGAATGGAATGTAAAAATCTGCTTGAACGTGTGATCTCCTGTTTGTGATGTAGTAGTTTCATGAGGTTGTGTCATGTTTGAGGAAGGACCTAGGTAGATAAAGTAGATCATGTGAAGGAAAGAGAATGAGAAGAGGAGGGTCATGGGGGTGGTCTTATTGCCAACTCACTGCTTTCTCTGCTTTTTTATCTAAAGAGATGGATCAAGCTGGGTTGCCTGCTATTGACATGACAGGCCGTGATCCCACAGCCCCAGCATCCTACCCAATCCTGCCATCATAAATTCTGAGCCTCATATATGAGTGGAAATAAGTGTCTCCCTTTAAGTTGATCCTGACAGACAATATATCACAGAAAAGAGAAAACTGAGGAGAATGTCCTTTCTATGAAATGCATTCTTAAACCATACTGATAGGTTTTATTTCACCACTTTTCTTTTCTTTATATATATATATATATATATATATATATATATATTCTATATTCTTTGTTTACATTCCAAAAGCTTTCCCCTTTCACAGTCCACCCCCCCCCATATATCCCATAAGTCCTCTTCTCTCCATCCATTCTCCTATCTTTCCCCCTCCCTTTTCTCTGTCCTGGTACCCCCTACAATGCTGGATCAAGCCTTTCCAGGATCAAGGTCCTTTCCTTCCTTCTTCATGGGAATCATTTGATATGCTAATTGTATCTTCATTTTTCAGAGCTTCAGGGCTAATTAATAGCCACTTATCAATGATTGCATTCCATGTGTATTCTTTTGTGATTGTGTTACCTCGCTTAGGGTGATATTTTCCAGTTCCAACTATTTGCCTAAAAAATTCATGAATTCATTGTTTTTAATTGCTGAATAGTACTCCATTGTGTATATATACCACATTTTATGTATCCATTCCTCCATTGAGGGATATCTGGGTTCTTTCCAGCTTCTGGCTATTATAAATAAGGCTGCTATGAACATAGTGGAGCTTGTGTCCTTATTGCATGCTAGAGAATCCTCTGGGTATATGCCCAGGAGAGGTATAGCAGGGTCCTCCAGAAGTGTCATGCCCAGTTTTCTTAGGACCTGCCAGACTGATTTCCGTAGTGGTTGTACCATCTTACAATCCCACCAGCAGTGAAGCAGTGTTCCTCTTTCTCCACATCCTTGTCAACACCTGAGGTCTCCTGATTTTTTAACCTTAACCATTCTGACTGGATTTCAGCACTTTTTTAGGTGGTCACTTATCAATGTGGCAACCTCACTGCTATCTTCTAGATTACGGAGTTCCCCAAGGTCAAACAATACCAGACAATTCATCTTGAAGAAATATCTTAGATGATTACTTCTTCTGAAATCCAGAAACCAGATTTTGAGGGATAGCTTGGTTGGTAAAAATGTTTGTTATTCAAGTGAAAGTAGCTAAGTTTGATTTCTCACATGTAAGAAAAAGCTGATTGCAAAAACCTGTGTTTATAAACCCAGTGCTTTGGGGGCAGATACTAGTGGATCTTTGAGACTTTTCTATTCAGCAAGCTCCAGGTCAGCAAGAGACATTATCTTAAAAAGGGAAATGGTCGATTCCTGCGAAAGGATATCTGAGGTTATACTTTGACTTCCACATCCTTATGCACATGGTAAGAAGTTCATCCACTCACTTGCACAGCCACATGAATATACAAACTCATATACACATACACACAACCATGTGCACTTGGTTCTATAGAATGGTACTATAGAAATGGTACTATAATTCTCTAATTATATAGGGAATGTAACAACACACATAAAATAATTCTCCTTTGTATATCTTCTCACTGAATATGCATATAAGTGCAGTAAAGCAAGATCGATAGTCATTAACAATTGTAACTCTGCAAAAGGTAAATTTAAAATTTTAGAACGATAGTAGAAGGGACACCAAATTTTTCCATACCAATCTAGTATCCAAATGCATGAATTCATATTTCATATTTTAGTTAGTTCCACTGGATCCTATCCAAGTTTTATTCTTTTGTTAGCAGAGTAAAAATAATGTGAATGGGAGTTTCAGTAGATAGGAGGCTGGCTACAGTAAGTTGCCCTAGATATCTAAAATGATTTAGTTTAGGGGAAAGTTTAAGTCATTTAGTGCCTGAGTTATATATGTAGGAACTGATAAAATATTGGCTGCAGCTACATGCAAAAGGATATTCTTGGCAGGTTCTGTCAACTGTCAGTCCGTTTAGACTAACAGTCTTGTTATTACTAAAACCCATTGTTCCTCATTGAAGAACACTGCTTTGCATGTTCAACCCTACATATCCCATCTGTCTAAAACTAATACAAGACCAAGTATCTTACAAGAGAAAATTGCAGGTGTTTCTAATTAAGTATTTTCTATAATTCATCATTGCCCCACTCACTACACATATAATTCACAGGATGCAGTGTATTTATTTTTATCCAATTTGGAATTTAGTAAATGTACTTATGAGATTAATAATTTTATCAACTTCACCAATATTTATATATCTATATGCCAAAATTTAACAAGTAAAAAGGTATGATTAACATATAGACAAAATTATTTTTGGCTCAATACATTCAATCTCAAATAAAAAAATATCATCTTAGAACTCTTAAAGACACTATCATAAGTTCTACTTTAAAAAAAAACTTCACTGAAAAATACTCAAGCCTAGCTATGTATTTTATGTAGCACTTTGTGTTCATATCTTTTCTAACAGTTTAAATTTCACTCTGCAATTTGGAGCAGATTTGATCAACTTGCTTTCATGTATCAGAGTTTTTCAGCTGCAATGAAAATAAACACACAGGCTTGGTTTTCTACACAATTGTGGATATACTTCAATGCAAACACTATTGACCTTGGCACATGTCAGATAGCAGAGACTTGGAGAGGAGATTAGTTATTGAAAGCTTGCATGGAATTTTTGCATTTAGGTGTCTCTCAACAGTTCCTTAGGATTGCACACAACCTCACCCCTTGGGATGTCCTTAGTAGTAGCCCTATGAAACAGTTTCCTTTACATTTAAAGCATATTTGTTATGGAAAAAGCTCACCAAGGTGCTTGGTTTACCTTATGATTGATACTAACATTAGTTCTGTTTTAAGTTTATAGAAACATAAACATATTTGTTTTGTGTAGTTAAGCTGAGTATGATCTACAAAAATACCTAAAATACCTAAAGTACAACAATTAAACACCTTTAAGTCTTAGAGATTTCTAGTGTGATAATAAATTCTGCTTAAAATAGAGAATATATGTTATTTCTTAGAGAAGACATTCACATGACCAAATTGCTACTGAAATTCTTCTCTAACTTGTCAGTTTTACAAATACAGTATTTCTATCTACTATTACAAGTTTATTTTGCCCCTGCCCCAAATAAACAGGCTTGAATGCTATCATAATAAAGCTGTCATACATAGATGAATAAAGTTAGAAATCTGCTTTCCTTTGCAAAGACAGGATAAAAGCAATAAACCTCTAAAAGCATGAGTATCATGAAACATTACAAGAAACAGCATTGTGGAGAGAAAGAGATACCTGTTGTTTTCAGCCTTGATAGAGTGTTTGCAAATAAACACTCTGAGAGTGTACCAACACAGCTGAGAGAAAGAAAGGGATTGTCTGCAGGCTATGGTAATTCCTAGGATTAAATGTTAGAGTATTTAAAATGTAAATGGATAAATTTTAGGTGATAAATTAAATGAAACAGCTAGCATTCCAAATAAGGCAGAATTCAGATATTAATCCAAACTCAGTGGCCTTGCCATACTTCCCCCACCCCTTTCTTCTTCCACCTCTTTAATTCTTTTGCTACTCATTTCCATATTCAAGTGAAAATAGCAAGGCTATTCACCAAAAGCGCAGGAGACTGATTGCAACAGAAGAGTATCTGCCAACATAGTATTTTCTCCAAATCCATTTGTTGAAGAATCATCGAAGATTCATAGACCAACGACTTGACATTGCCACACATCTAATCCTGTATATGCTTTGATAAAAGGCATCTGTCCCTTCATGGGCAATCCCAACCACACAACAATTCCCAATATCTACAAAAAGTATCTACTACAGTTGTAAAGGTAGCAGTGTTCAAGACAGGATGTTCTGTCCTTTGCTGAATTGCTGTGATCATTTCCAGTCACTCTCCTCTGCCTATATTGGTAGCCACATGCCTATACTCTCTTATTCTTATAGCGGGTAGTTAAATGGAAGCCATATGTCAAAGGTAGGTAACTAAGACTGCTAGGGAAAGAAAGCAGAGACATAAAAAAGATGGGAAATAAAGTATTCTGTAAAATGAAAGCGAAACAGTTATTCCCCCCTCCCCCTGGCCTCTAATTAGGTACTTAATAAGCAGGGAGGAGATAAGTTGATGCCTTTCAAATCATAAAGTACTTCTTGTCTTTTATGAATATTAACGTTTATAGAATAGACACTTAGTATACTAAATAGTCAGAGTATTTCCTGATAGGTGTCAGGAGTCACCATGGGCTTCCTGCAGGATATAACCACAGCAGCAGCAGCAGCAACAGCAGCAGTAGCTGTAGCAGATATAACTCCAGAGAGAAGTGCTGCCCTGAAAGCTTTATTGGTTTGGGGTATTTTCAGATACTGGAAAAGGTGTGTGCGTGTGTGTGTGTGTGTGTGTGTGTGTGTATGTGTGTGCATGTATGTGTGTGTATGTGTGTGTGTGTATGTGTGTGCATGTATGTGTGTGTATGTTTGTGTGTATGCATGTATGTGTGTGTGTCTGTGTGTGTCTGTGTCTTTGTGTGTGTCTGTGTGTGTATATGTGTATGCATGTATGTGTGTGTGTGTCTATGTGTGTCTGTGTCTTTGTGTGTGTCTCTGTGTGTGTGTGTGTGTGTGTGAGTGTGTGTGTGTGTGTGTGTGTGTGCGTTGAGGGGTGGTTATTTATTTACCTTGTCTGAATATGGAAATAAGAGTGACTGTGGTACTTTGAAAACACCTTATTCTTTAATTCTAGGAGAGAAAGTGCAAAGGAATCACTATATGAATTCTACTAACACTTCCTGAATTTAGACAGGCAGGGATCACTGCCCATGGATGACAGGTTTGAGAATTTAAAAAATATATCTTCAAAAAAACAAAATAAACAAAAGAAATCTACATACTTAGAAATTCTTTCAGATTATGTTCAGGACCTCAGGAGTTTCCTACTTCTACAAATTTCCAAATATATGTTAGTTAAATGTCTAAAAAGAGAATAATCATTGTCACAGGGGATGATGTATTTTTATAAACCAAACTTAAAGCCCATATATCTGATTCTCTTTGACTATTTAAACATACAGAGCTATATATCAGAGAGCTGTCAAAATAACATGGAGGATAGATATAGGCACAGGGGATGTATATAGTACAGTCCTGTAGGGCAGAGAAAGCATGCCTTAGCGGAGCTGTTGGAATCACATTGGAAATGTCATTTCCAACAATGAAAGTTGCCAGTTTGCCTTTTATTTTCTGTAGTCAGTGATCACTGACATGATTTTGTTCAGCTATTATAGCCAAAGCAAAAACATAAAGAAACTGTTAGGATACAGATGTGGATATGACATCCTCAGTGATATAGAGACATACATAACTCTCAGTACTAGATTTGCACCACAAAGATATGAATTATATGTTAGAACATAGAACAATTTTCGAATATTTGCTGTATGATTCTGAACAGGAAAGGGGGATAACAATGAAGAATTTGTTGTTATGTGTGGTGCTGATGATACATTGATGATGGTGGTTATAATAAGAAGGTTATAATAAGAAGGGATTCCATTCAGTGTCAAAAAACAAACAAACGAAACCCATTGTCTAATCTCAGCAAGCACAAGACAGAGCATATCTTTTCATAATCAATAAATTATATTCATTGCAAATATCTAAGCCCACCATGCAAAAAGTATAGCAAGAAGATAACCTCAGATAATCTGCTTAGACACTTTCCTTGACCTTGAGGTTCTACGGAAGTGAATTAAAACTTACCTTGAACTAAATGAAAGTATCCTTTTCTGGTTCAAAAAAAAAAAAAAAAAAAACTCCTCGCTTCTAATTATAATGTGTTCATAGTCACTCTGGTTATTGTTAGGACTAAACAATTCAATACAGTTTGATGAAAACAACAACAATGGTAAACCAAGAAGATAAATGTCATTTGAAACTCAGATTTCTGAATTCATCCAATTTTCTAGCTCAAGTAATGGAGAAAATTTTATGTAGTCGTTCAGAATGCTTCTGAATACAACACAAACGACTGCTTGCAATGAGAAGCACAGGGGTTCCTTTATGGATTTCTGTGAAAAAGTGCAGGCAATATCTTAAAAAATGAGTCCTTCTATTTAAGAGTAATGAATACTTACACACAATTTTTATTGATGTACCTTGCAACTCTTTCTAAAAAGCAGCACATGAAGAATTATCTCCTAATGAAAGTAACGTACTCATCATAAGAGCAGTCACAACAAAACAAACTGGACACTAGGTTTTGGCTCACATCAATGATTTTTACATATATCTAATGAAGATTTAAAAAACACAAAGTTGCATTATGTTTACCATTTTATATAATTTGCTGGTAGACACAATAAAGCTTACTATTCTTCTGGCTTAAATGTCATTGTTATGTTAAGAACCCTCAATCTTTTTCTGAGTAAAGATCATTAAGAAAGACAGTATAAATAAAGACTATGGACTTTGGTAACGTTTACCATAAATGACTTTTTATTTCCATAATTTTTAAAAATTACCAAAGTTGCTGGGCGGTGGTGGTGCACACCTTTAATCCTAGCACTTGGAAGGCAGAGGCAGACAGATTTCTGAGTTCGAGGCCAGCCTGTCTACAGAGTGAGTTCCAGGACAGCCAGGGCTATACAGAGAAACCTTGTCTCGAAAAATTAAAAAAAAAATTAACAAAGTTTATCAAAGTATCAGAGTTATACATTATATTGACTTGACTTCCTCCTGGCTAGTTGCCTGTATAAAACAGTTTTCTATAGCTTAAGTAAAGGAAGCTTGCACCCAAAACAGTCAAAGGACTAGGATTTTATTTTCACTTTTCAACTGGATGATACTCTCAGCCTTCTAAATTGGGGAGCATGATCTTATTCACTGTATGAGTTTTGAGATTTGTTTTTAAAATGAAAATCAAGAAGCTAAAATAAAATAAAAAATAAATTAACTAGAGTTGACTCTCCTTGATTTATGCATATCTGTTTGCTAGATCTCAAATTTGAAGACCTCAAAGAGTGGGGCAGACTACAGTCTAACGCTATAGCCAATTTTATTTAAGTTTCAATGTGTGCTTATACATGGATGAAACAAAGAAAGCAATGATCAAGGGAAGGTTGCTTGAGTTCAGAAAACCATGATCAGAAACACATGTAAACCAACATCAGTAAGCACATACTAAATATTAATAGAGCAGCCCTTTCCCAGAACTTTCTCAGGACAGAACAATTTAAACACAGTTTCCTGGAATGTAGCATGTATTATATCTGGGAATTTATGAAAGCAAGGCAGAAGGCCAGATCCAGATCCTGGGCACACTAAGGACAGAACTAAGTGTATCTTTTGCCCAGATTTGCTTCTATGGTGATGTTCTGACATCCATAAAGAATAACCATGTCTTATAAACTGAATATTAATGTTTGTCACAGAAGGCACAAGATTATGTCCCAGAACTACCCAGGGATAAAACAATGCACCAAGGTAAAAGGCCTTTTCCCTGAAGCCTCTGTCATCAAAAGATTCTGTTCTCCATACATCATTATATTGACCAGGTTCTGACACTCAGTGACATAAAGGCTACAGCTAGGAGTTTTCTTTATCATCCCTAAATCTTGTAGTATTCCTAAGGCATGAAGCACAACTTATGAATAAACGAGTCAACTAAATTGCGAAATGTTCAGACCTTAATGATAATAGAATGTATATCATATGCCCCATTAGCTGGATTCTGATGCGCATTGGAAACCAGAAATCCTCAAATCCATAGGGTATGAACTTGCACAAATATAGTGCCTAAAGACTTCAAGGTGGCATTTCCTGCCCTGTGTTATCTACATGACACAGCACAAACATTTGAAGAACTGGACTTTATATGAAATTATTTTCACTGGGATGACTTGTTTTTATAGTAAATGTAATGAGTATTGATCCCTGTGAAGTGTTTGTCAGACAAACCAAACAAATTAAACAACAAATAATTAGCCTAAATAAACTCAGTGTATGAGGTAACTATTAAAGACACACAGATGAGTCCTAACTGAGCTCACAAAGATTTTTAATCACTATCATACCACATACAGAGCAAAGAATGAAAACAGATGTCCTTAAAAACATCATAGTTGGAATATTGTATGATAATTAATTATAGTTATATATATATATATGTGTGTGTGTGTATTATTGTACAATAATAAATTGTAGCTATTTGTATGATATAGATATAGGATGTGATGTGAATGAAGAAATTGGTAGGATACTGAAAACTAACAAAAGAAAATGAATAATTTTCTACTTTATAGTCATAAGAGAGAGTAATCATATCATTCCAAAAATAGTTTAGTCTATCCAGTGTGTAATTAGTGGCACTATTACTGTTCCAGTCTACTGAGCTGGTCTTACAAATGATAAACTTAAAGAATATATGGTAAAAACCAGATAATCAGGACTAAGGAAAGGGTATAAAAAAAGAGAGAGAACTTCACCCCCTAAGTCATAACTACTCCATTATATGAAAGAAAATAGAAACTATACTATATGATTGTAAAGTCAAAGACCTCCATTGATCCTTTATTAAGTATAATTTTCTTTCATATTATTTTTAAAGGGACATTTATTTTAGGGAATATTAGAACTTCATATAGATAATGTGTATCATCCAGAGAAACTAAAGGTAAATGAATATAGTTATGTAAAGTTAATTGGAAATTCAAAATATCCACTTAATATAATTTAGCAAACGTCCAATCATCTGGCATTGCATTCAGGTCAAATTTATGGTACTTAATTTATGGATTTTTCATATTCGTCAAAGTTTCCCACATGTAAAGAAGAAAGGTACTGTTTCTATGAAGCATCAGTGTCTTGACTATTTTTATGTCATCTTGACATAAGCTGCAGCCCTCCAAACAGTGGGTATCGCAAATGAAAAGCTGCTTTTATAATATCCAGATGGGACAGCATTTTCTTAAAAAGCAATTGATAGCGAAGAGGGAAGAATCTTGTGGGTAGTGCTATCCTAGGCTGGTAGTTGTAGGTTCTATATAAAAGTAGGCTGAGCCACAATGAAAAATCAAGTAAGTAGTACCTCTCCATGGCTTAGACATCAGCTCCTGCCTCTGGGCTCCCGTCCTGAGGGCATCACTTCAGTGATGGACTATGATATGGAAATATGAGCCAAACTATTTCCTACCCAGATTGTTTTAGGTCATGGTGTTTTATCACAGTAATAGTAAGTCTACAGAAAACAATCCATATAATAGATAATAAAATGTTCATAGTCTCTCTTCTATCTAAAAATATAAGTATAAAATTATCCATCTAAAGTAAGTCTTCCCCCACCCTCATTTCTTAGGGGAAAGTGTGACCTCAGTCTCCCCCTTCCACAAATTATGCTGACAGGTTTCCCACATGTGGGAAAATCACAGAGTGATCACATCTGGAGTGCAATGGAAAACCATTGCCCTGAGAAAACCAACTTTGTAATCATAGTATTTCCCCTGCCATTTAGGTAACTAACATAGTTCTTAGGCACAACCTGTTAGTAGAGCATTTCATCACAGCTACACAAATCTGTGACGCAGTCTGATTTTTCTCGATGAAATGGCAAGGAATATTGTGTGCTGCAATTTTATTGCATAATAACACAGGAAGAACAAACGAGGGATTACTATTAGCTACACCGTTAACATAAGAAAATTTAACACTTGTCTTTAGAAATTACCAAAATGTTTTCTATACAAATAAAACACTAAAATGCACTGAAAATCTTTCAAGATGCCAATTTTAAAACTATATAAAGTGATTTGCTTATAATAATTTAAGTCATGAACCAATGGAAAATAATTGCTTAATATAGCTGATAAACACTTTTGATTACATTCTCAAATGCTAATTATGTGATTCTCCATTACCTAGAAGATTTCTCAACTGCATATTCATGATATAACAAGTAGCAATATCTCTATTTGCTTGTCTTGTTGAAATGATGTATTTCTCCATTTCATTTTATTACTTGCATTTATCCCTCTGTATTTATTTAATTCATTCTCCTTGAAGGGAGCTGAGAACTCACTGGTTTACATAGACATGTTTTTATTCCACATCAGAAAGTTTGCCGGTCATAGCTTCATATAACAAGTCAGGACCTAGAGATAAAGCCTTTGCAGTGTCAAACTCATATGAATTCATTTCTCATTAACAGATTTTACAGTGAAAAGGAGTTTTATGATTCCTTTCCTTTTCATGACATCAATCTATTTTTACTTTTTCATAAGATGTGATATTAAATATTAATTATTAAAATTAATATTTTAATTGATATTAAAAATTAATTATCATTATTAAATGATAATTAAATAATTGTGATGATGCCTCCACAGGACATGTCAGCAGTCAAATTTTAGTGTTGGATCACATCTTAGTTACATAGGCCCTTTGTAAAATTTCCATGAATGTCTTATATTAACAAAAATGAAAGATATATAACTACATTAAAATGGTCATTTTATAAGTAATACATACCAGAAAAAAAGTGATAAATTTTAAAGTAATAAAAATTACTTAAGAAATTTGTAAACTAAAGTAGTCACATTTTGCCTTTCTTTGATTTTTTAACAATATCTTTCTTTAAAGAAACTAATAAGCTGTTGTGAGTAATGGTCTTTGGAAAACTGTTTAGAAAAAAGTTTAAAGAAAGTTTTGTATACAAGTTTCTTCATTAAATCATAAAGCTAACTTCTATAGTTACTTAATTTAGCACTATAAACCTAATGTAAGATATATGGAAAGTATGATTTAGTGAATGAATATATAACTGTTAAGCAAGTTTCTCTCAAATAAAGACAATGTTGAAAAAATAAAAACAATTTTGCAAATACTAATAAAAGTACAATTGATGTGTGTCTCTGCAGATCCTGGTAAAAAGATTGTTTAAACTTGTATAATGATCTTGACTAGTAACCCTGTGGTACTGTAGAAGCATACTGTAAAATTTACAGCAATATATAAATATATAATATAATATAATGTTTCTCAATTCATAACAGCATTTTCAACTTTCTCACACCAGTCATTCTAGGTATGTCATCATTTTATGAACAATTACTAGTCTTAGATGTAGTGGGATGCAATCTAGCAGTCAAGGAAATTTACCTAAACTGCAAGGGAGTAAAAACTAATATACTTTTCAATATCCCAGTTCTACTATGATTGAAGACCATGCATATATACAATGTATATGTATATGCATATGTTTAAGTATGTTTGTGTATATATATATGTATGCTTTGCTACATGCATACATATGTATGTATGTATTTCTATAGGTATGTATGCAATGTATGTACATATTGCTCTTTATTTTATATATGTGTGATTTTATACTATATGTTATATGTATATGTTATTATATATTATATATATTTATATTATATATATGTTAATGAACTACTTAAATATTTGACTGAATAGTGTGACTATGGCAAATGAGTTTGGATCATTAGAGTAATCCTTATTTATTTTTCATTAATTCCAATCTTAAATTTATATATTGTGTTACCAATCATTTAAATGAAAAAGATTTGAGCACAAATTCAAATTAAACATGAAAATATTTCTTAATCTTTTAAAACTGAAATGCTGGGACATTTAAAAAGTTAGCCAGGCAGGACTCCCAGAGTAGTTATAATGACAGCATCCCACCCATAGAATCTTGGACCCAAAAATGTGTCCTATCTATAAAATATGCAGGGACAAAGATGGCTCAGAGAAAGAGAGAATGACCAATGAATGACTGGCCCAAATTGAGACCCATCATATGGGCAAAAACCGATCCTGACATTATTAATGATATGTTCTGCTTTCCGAGGGGAGCTCAACACAACTGTCTTCTGAGAACACCACCGGGCAGCCTAAGAGCAACACGAAGAAACTCAAAATTAGACATTATATGGAGCTCAGGACTCCCCTGGAAGAGATGGGGGAAGGATTAAAGGGCCAAGAGGATAAGGACTCTGAATGAAGACCAACAGAGGCAACTAACCTGTGGGGTGGGGGCTCCCAGAGATTGATCCTCCAACCAAAGAGCCAACCTGGGCTGGACCTAGGCCCCTTGCCTATATGTAGAAAATGTACAGTTTGGTCTTCATTCGGGTCCCCTAAGAACTGGAGCAGAGGATGTCCGTGAATCTGTTGCCTCTCTGTGGATCCCATTCTGCTAACTGGGCTCCCTTGTCTGGCTTCACTGAGAGAGGATGTGTGTAGTCCTCAATGACTTGATGTAGTGTGTGTGTGTGTGTGTGTGTGTGTGATACACAGAGGGGCTGAGGTTCCCGTTCTCAGAGGAGAAGGGGAGGGGGTAATTGCAGAAGGAGCTGTGAAATGGAGAGACTAGGAGTAGCGGGGCCTGATATTGGAATGTAAAATTAATAAGTAAAAATTAGTAAACAAAAAGTTTCATTTGCTAGGACTAATAAAAATCTATAAATAAGCAAATGACTAAATATTTAACGGATTAATAGCCACATGTTCATCTTTAAAACATGTTTAAAACATGTTATCTTACTTTAAAACAATGAGTTTCAGAGATGAAAAAAATATTTATTTCATTTTAACGAGGACATTATTTTAAGAGTCCTAGCCAAAGCAACTTGAATGAAGAGAATATCTGTTTCCTGTTTGCATCTAGCAAAACTCTTTCTTTCATGAAGGAAAAATGAGTATGCTGATGACGAGTGGTCTGTCAGTCCAAGACTCTCTTTGACCATAGGTAAACAGCACCTTAAATATGACAAGCATGCTGCAGCAGAGATGACTTCATAGCTAAGAGCACTCATTGCTCTTGAAAAGGCTCAGCTTCGGTTCCCTGTATGAGCATGGTGCGGCTCACAAACGCTCTGCACTTCTTATTCCTAGGAAGCTGATGCACTCTTCTGACCTCTGCAGGCACCAGGCATGCAAGCAGTCCACACACATGCATCCAGGCAAATACTCGTACTCAAAAAAATGCTTTAAAAATCTTAAGCAAAAAAAAAAAAAAAAAAAAATGGAAAAGCTTAAGAAAGCTAGCAACATTAATAAATCTGGGCACAGAAGATTGCACAGGCAAAACAAGTCAGTAACGTTTCCCTCCAAGCAGCAGCAACAAAAGTAGTAGAAAGGCAGAACTGGGCAAATGACAGCCAGTGAATAATAAGAACCTCCACCGTAACTACATTTCTCTTGTATTTGTCATTTCCTTTTTGTGCGACTTGACTTTCTTTTGTGTGTGCACACGAGTGTCGGTCAGCTTCCTTAATAATTTACTTTTTAGACAGTGTCCCTTTGTGAACCTGGAACTGGCTGCTTTAGCCAGAGTAACTGAACAACAGACCAGTTGTTCTGCCTCTGCTCCATAATGGTAGTCTAATGGCTACTGGCCACTGTGCCCACAGTTTATATAGGTATTGGTGTTTGTCTTAGTCAGGGTTTCTACTCCTGCACAAAACATCACGACCAAGAAGCAAGTTGGGGAGGAAAGGATTTATTCCACTTATACGTCCACACAGCTGTTCATCACCAAAGGAAGTCAGGACTGGAACTCAAGCAGGTCAGGAAGCAGGAACTGATGCATACATAAGCCATGGAGGGCTGTTTCTTACTGGCTTGCTTCCCCTGGCTTGCTCAGCTTGCTTTCTTATAGAACTCAAGTCCATCAGCCCAGGGATGGTGGGATGTTACCACCCACAAGGGGCTAGACCCCCCCTTTATTGCTAATTGAGAAAATGCCCCACAGCTGGATATCATGGAGGTACTTCCCCAATTGAAGCTCCTTTCTCTGAGGTAACTTTAGCCTGTGTCAAGTTGACACACAAAACCAGCCAGTGCAGTCTTCGAACTCAAGTTGCCATGCTTGCTTATGGAAACACGTTAAATAGAAAAGCCATTTCCCCCTTTTGTGCGATTTGATTTAATTTTTTTTAAAACACACAGTTAAATACACACACACACACACACACACACACACGGCCATTGTTTTTGTGATGCTGACTTTTTTTTCCACCAAGATAAATGTTAGAAAATGAAGCTTGAAAATACAAAAAGCTGAATTTGAAAAGTCTACCCTGATGAGTTCCCTCAGAGGGATCAGAGCCAGGTCTATAAATATCTTCAAGGTAACCCTGAGATTAAGGGAAGGACATCACTCATCATGTCACAAGAAAGAAGGACACGGAGCAATGGCCTATAGCTAAGGAAAGGAATAAAAAAAGACTGGTTATTTGAAAAGTTCCTGATAGTCAGGTCAATTGGTTTGCATCCGTTGCACCAGCACAAGCATTTCTGGTCAAGTACAGTTTTTGAAGTAGGTGGCTTTGGCAAAGTAGGAACTAGGCCATCTTTAGCTTTGCACAGCCAGTTAAGAAAAATGAAAATGTCAGTGAATGTGTACACCATTCAGTCAATATTTTGAGTTAGTCTAAATTTATTTGGGCTAGGTAAGTTTGTAGGCCATAAGTCTATCTTAAACTGTCAGTATCTTCTTGTGAATAGATTGACTGAGTCAAATACATTCTCATTCAGAGTTTCACACATTATTTGTGACAAAATTTTTCTTTTCAGGTTTTATCTTCAATTTAAATAAGGCTTTATTAATTAAAATGAATTTCATCACTTCTTTCCTGGCTTTTGTTCCTTAACTCCTCCCACGGACCCTCCCTCCAACCCCTTCCTCTCCCTGTCCCACCCGAATTGTTCGTCTCCTTTTGTTTTATTATCACTGCTTCATATGAATAAATTTGGATAGGAGTTGTCATAAACTAAGCTGAGAGTCAACAAAAAATGAGGGGAAGTAGCTTTTCCATTTTTCTCACAGCTGCAAATGTTGGCTGTAGGTAGTGTGTGAGGGATAATACGGAATGAATTTTTAAAGCATTTCTTAATCCTTTCAGAGAAGCAATATCATAGCATATTCATATCTTTTTGTTGGTTTGTTTCTTTGCTTGTTTTTCATTCAGTAAATATGTACTGAGTGAGCGCCAGTGGTTAGCAAGGAGGGATATTGCTATGCTGACAGGGCTCAGACCATCAGGGAAGCCACAACAACCTTGTATTCATTTTTATCATTAATATATAGCGGAACCTTGGGAGGCTGCAAAATGAATTGAATTGAAAGGAGGCAAACACACACAATCATCTGCCAGGCACAGAGCTTCACTGCAGTGCAGAGCAGCTCACAGCAGCAGCAACTCAGAATCGGTGCTTGAAGGATAGAAAAGACCTTCTTCCACATTCAGAGGAATATGGGAGCTGTAAATTTTCAAGTCACAAGGACATGATGTTCTTTATTAATACATTTACAAATAAAGATGTCTAATTTAGGTTTAGTGATGAGGTCTCATATGGACACTTGTCAGTTTGTTTACAAAAGTTATGATTTTTTCTTTTCTCTAATAATTATACATATGAGTACTATATTTACATCATTTCTACTCGTCTTCTCTATGCAATATTGGGTGTCCCTATACACTTTTTTTAGTTAAGCTGAATTCTGTGTATATTATGGAAATGCCTGGTCTCAAGAAATGTAATAACAGTCATGTTTGAAGACTTTGGTGAACTTTGCCTGCATGGCAGTTCATTGTGTGCCATATCTTATAACATTCTATTGTATATTCCATTCAAAGTATAATTTGAGTATTTGTTTGAGTATTTGTTTTATGAAAATTATGATTTTAGATCCTCATCATTGTGAGAAACAATTCAACATTGCTTTCTCTATAGTATCTTCTTTAATTAACACACTGATTACATGAAATAAGTAGTAATATCTCAATTTTAAGCAGTAGAATTCTGACACATACATCCAAAAATACCAGATTCAATGAATGTATCAAAATGCAAAACCACCTTGTGAAAGAGTTTAGGCTAAAGCCTTTTTGGCATTGTACTCCATTGGCTATTCAAAACTGAAATTTATGCTGATCTGTCTATACAACACTATAAAGCCACAGAGGAAACATTTAGTAACTTAAGGCCACTCTTACATTTTTATAAGCAAATAGCAGTTTTGTAGCATATACTGCATATGACAAATGTCCACTTGTTTTACAATATATCTATTTAAAGACAATCTTTATCAAAATCAAAGTAGATCTAAATGTATATTTTGCAAAGCTTTATATTGTAAAACCAGGACACCTGCAGTCACATTTAATGATTACTGCAAAATGATTGGCAAAGTGGGAAGAGGATTAAACCCAAAGGTTTGCAGTAACATGGATGATTATGTTTTAATGACTTGGGCTTCCTGGGGCTTCTGTTTTTATCATTGCTGCTAAGATAGTTTCACAGACAACTGGAAGAAGACAAATAGTCTATCCCTTCCATAATCAGACTTCTAAGATGGCTTGGATTTCCTCGTCACAGAATAATTATACTCAACCCAGAATTTATGAATAGATTCTAGGAAGATATTTTAAATGACGAGTCTTTATTGTTTGTAGCTTCTGTGATTTTTTTTTATTCCACAAATTTGTCTTCTGTTCAGCATTCCCTTTACATTTGCCAACAAGTGGATTTATTAAAGCATGTATTTTCTGGTTATTTATTAAAAGATAATATTAAAATACATAATCTTAATTACCAAAAGTTCCTCTTGAATGAACCCTAGCTATACAGAAACTTCGGATTTCCTGGATTTCGCAGGTTTCCTAGATCAAAAAATGCTCAGTGCTCCTGACAACTTAACGTGCTTCAAGTCTGGTGGTTGAAAGCCACCTCTAGGATTTAATGACATCATCTGTGAGGCTGGGGGTAACAAGTATAACCTGGTACATTCAAATAATGGCTCTCACACAACGCTAAGATACATGTGGCTACAACCCTGCCATTCTAATCATGGCTACAGAGCTACTAGATTACTTTGGTGTTTTTGCATTTTGATACATTTGCTGAATCTGTTTCTGTGTCAGGATTTCACTTCTTAAAATTGTGATAGCATTAATAAATAAACACCACCTGATAATTTGTAGAATATTATATGTATATATGTAGTAGTTTAAAAAAATCAGATTTCATTGGAAATGGTTAGGGACAGTGAGAGGAAGCCTAAGTTTTCCACTCAGCCTTTCAAAACTCATGAAGAAAGGAAGGAGACTAGCTTGGACAAAGGAATCACTGAGTAGACATAGTTAATAAAATGATATAGAAATTCCCAGACTATTTCCTTCCTTATCTCAGAATTCTCTTGCTGTCAAATTTTATCCCTCAGGAACATAGGCATGGCAAAGGAGATAAAAGCCAGAAAGTGGATTATGAGGTTGGTCAGAAAATGAAAAAAAAACCCTAAATACAAACGACCACAATAAAAATGTTTAGAGAGAGTAAGAAATGGTGAATATAATTTAGACTAAGTAATTATCTTCTAAATGGCACCTCACTACGGTGAAGGAGGTACCATGGCTCCAGGTATGATGTAATTACCTTGAGGACTGAGATTGTCACACCAGCAAAACATGGCTCGATGCCTCAAGGAAGGGGATTAGTTTACTACAAGGAGGTACATTCCAAATTTCTAAATTCTATGCAGTGCAAAAAATATAAATGACAATCTTGGAGCCAGAAGAATGTTAAAATACCATATTGTTATTAATCTGTGAAATAAAAGGAAGGTTTAAGCAGGTAATTTTCTTGAAATGGTAGAGAAAGCAACATATATTTTAATCAGCATAATTGTTAAATGTCAATTAGAAATTTACATCAGCTAAATTATGTCAGACTGACTTGTAGTAGAAGCTTGCCAAATGTTAATTAAAAGAATAAATGTTAATGATTGTTTTAATTTTGTGCCTTTGGTGTTTTTTAAGTCTTATGTTCATGATTTCAAATTAATCTCTTTTATACTTTTATCATTTTTACAATCCAAGTAACCTCAATATAAAAAGGTATGTGCTAGGCAAAGAATCATAATTAAAATTTAATTGACAAGTAGTGAAAGTTTGTTATTATTCAAGCTATTTATATATTTTATAACTTAATATAGAAATTTTAGCCCAGTGCCTTCATGCATGTTAAACAAAGTTATGTGCTAGTGAAACGGACTCTGTTCAAACATCCAAGTGAACATTCACAGTAATAAGCTACCGTAATCACTTTCTTATTAACTGATATGAGCCATCTCACTCTATGCACTATAAGAGCAAGCTATGGAAAATTCAGATTAAGGATCAGTGCTACCCCAGCACTCTCACTTTAAGTTACTTTGACTATATTATGTTATTTGTTTATATTCTCATCTCTGAGATTAAACTCAGTGCTAATCGAGTAATATAATATTAAATCCAGTGCTAATCAAATAAACATTTCCCAATAAAAAGTTAATAAAAAGTGCTAATTAGACTTTCATATTTGGATCTTAACTTCAATACCCTTAAAGTGTCTTTTGTTTGGATAATCTCAGATAAAACTAGTAAAACGGTCACATACAACTCATTGCCAGGATGTAGCAATTACCTTTTGAAAAACTATCTGTTAAAGGCAGGAATGATGATGGAGTTTGATTAGTTGTTTCATTAATTTATATTACCCGTTATATACATTTATCTCACAGGGAAATAATGGGTACGTAATATGGATATATAAAGAGATTAGATTAAAAAAGTGTGAAGATTAAAAGTTGGATTCTACTCTAAGGAAATCAATATGACCATAGCTCATTCACACAATTAGTCATTATATTCACTGAATTTTTCTGAATCAATTAATAACCATCACAAGCATTTCAATAGCCATAGCCATTTGGACCTCAATAGAAAATGTGTGTAATGTTTTTATTTAGTTGTAAAACTTACTATAAAGTTTATTTAGAAAAAAGGAAATGAAACATCTCTTAAGATGATATGTTTATCTCTTTTTATCCCTTTAAAGCTTTTGATTCTTATTTCTAGACACATTTCAATCTTTAGAGAGTATATTTTAATGAATTGGGCTCTTTAAACTAGATTAAAAGGGGTAGTGACTTTTGTGGTTGAAATATTTGAATGTTTATGGTTTATCTCCAAAACGAGATACAATTAAGTGAAGAACTTCCTCTTTCATTAATATTTCTTTATCAGAATGCAGTGTTGACTTTTTAATGGCTGATGATATGTTTTGAAAAATTGAAAAAAATTAGTCCAAGGAATTCAAAACTGGTAAGGATTACATTCTCTCTCTCTCTCTCTCTCTCTCTCTCTCTCTCTCTCTCTCTCTCTCTCCCTCTGTGTGTGTGTGTGTGTGTTTGTGTGTGTGTCTTTGCATGTGAGCATTTGTTTGTGAGTGTGAATGTGCATGTGTGTGTGGTTTTGTGTGTGTGTGTGTGTGTGTGAATGATTAAGAGAGACAGACAGGCAGACAGAAAGATAGACATGCATGCAAACATTCATTATATAAATGCAGCTACATGTGTATACACGGTGGTCAGAAAACTATCATGGCTGTTATTCATTTTAAAATAATACTTCTGACATCGTTTTTTGACTGCAAATGAAAGCCTCTCTGGATTCTCAGATTCTTAGAATCTCTTGTTTCAATTTTTCATCTGTCAGAGTGCAAAAATTATAGAAACTCATTTAATGTGAATTCTGGTCTGTTTGAACCTATGTTTTCAAATTTGTACAGCAAATGCTTTTACACAATGCAATGTCTCCAAAATACCTCAACTAATATTTTTTGTCTCATAAACTAATCATATGTGTAGATTATTAAATTATATGCAAATATAGTAACAGTTATTTTAATCACTTTAACTTTGAGGTGTTCTATTTCTGCACTCTAATGGACAAAATCACTTATTCCTGTAAAATATTTGATTAACCCTGATATTCTAGCTAGGGGTCTGTAAATCATATGCTGACCCTTTGAAATGGAGAATAATACATAAGTTAATTAAATAATATTGGAAAAGTGCTACCATGGAATGTAAAAAAATATACATACATGCCTTAAGAATATATCTAATGGCTTAGAAATCAGCAAGACCACAGGGGACATGATATCTTTCTCAAGGTTAATTCAATGTCTGGAAATTACAATCAAGAAAACCCTTCTATGGACAGCACAATAGCTCATCACAATGCAGCATAAAGTGGGGGTGGAGGGAACGGCAGTGACTCTGAAAGGGTAGCTGCTGCGATTATACCGCTATATGAAACTGAATAATGGAGCCAGACTAAATGTTAGAAAATTCTGACAACCAACTGTGCCTATATCTAGTTTCTTTAAAGTTGAAATCCCTCTCTCAAAAAAAAAAAAAAAACGTAAAATCAGATGTACAATTCTTTAATGCCATGTTCATTGTGAGTATTAGTCCTTTATCTGCAGCATATAAATCGGTTATTAAATTGGAAACTACCAGAGTTATATAAAAGCTTGTAATTTGGTATTAAAGCCTTATCATAATATTTTCATTGGTGGCAAGCTAATTGCCTTATCACAAGAAACAACTTGATGTATGAAAGTCACCAATATCTTCAAGCAAGGATATGCTTTACAAAGTCTTAATAACTCAAAAAAGATGAATTCATCTCCTTTTCACTCACAGTCTGACATATATATATATATATATATATATATATATATATATATATATCAAAGCAACTTTCAAATCATATTCATTAAAATTCAATTCATTAAGGCAAGAAGAAACAAGAGATTTTATATATTGCTGATAATAAGAAAATGTAGGAATTAATGCTGAGCTAGCTACAAAAGGGTTCTGTTTAAATTATTCACAGATATTCACTAATAACAAAAGAAATTCCTGTAAGAATCCCAGAATCAAAGATACATTGATGCTAGGGGACTGGAATGAAAATCAGAGCCTTCAGGAGGAAGTAGTTTTCTTCAGTGCCCTAATAGACGGACTTCTAGATGTGAGAGATGCCCTCACCCCTTGTTTGGAAGTCTCCTGAATTTTCAGGTAAAAACAAAGGTAATGTTTTTCAAAACCAATGTTTACTAGTGATCATAAAAATCATAAAAGAACATTTAGTGTATTCTTTCTCCCTAATAATGCAAGTTTGCAGTTAATGTAGAAAATCCACTAACATGGTAGGAATGTGTGTTCCAGAAGATAAGCTCATGATTCTCTTTATGGCCATGTTGGACAAAAGCTGTCTAGAAGGTGATGGAGCTACAGGAGTGCTAATCTTTAGAGTAAAGCTGAAATCATGGGAAAGGTGTGAGCCAGTAATCTTTCACCTCAGTGTCCGTCTACTTTCAGCCATAGAGAGGCACTAAAGGTGATTTTGGCCATGGAACAATACCTTGTATTTAGATGGCTAGTCTCCAAAACTGGGAGAAAGTAAATTTCTAAACAATGCAAGTTTCTTAATAACAATCATTTTGCCACAATAACTCAGATTGATAGGATTCATCTTCATTTTTGTGGCCCTAGAAATGGTTCTGCTTTCTCATCTTTCTTTCTGGATTATTCAATATCTTCAATTCCATTAATGCATTTAAGAAGATCACACTTAATTCTTAATTTTTCTTTTATATTGAGTTGGCTTGAGAACCCTAGAATGTGTCTTAACTTCAAGTAAGTTGTCAAAGTTATTTTCATACAAATAGAGCAATAAAACACATGAATTTAAGCTTAAAGTGGTGGTTGTCTGACTACGGCTCACAACTCCTTGGGGGGATACGAGAACCTTTTCATAGGAGTAACCTTAGACTGTACTGGATATCAGATATGTAAATTGTAATTCATAAGAGTAGCCAAATTACAGTTATGAAACTGTAATAAAAATAATTTTATGGTTAGGGTCACAATAACATGAAGAACTGATTGAAAGGGTTGCCACATTAGAAAGGTTGAGAACTACTGGCTTAGAGCTTTATATATTAAATTGAAATATTATTTAATCTGAGATATTAGTTATAAACTTTCATGGATTTATTTTTTTAGATTTCACCATTTAAATGTATAAATTTGTATGTGTGTATGTGTGTGTGCGTGTGTGTGTGTGTGTGTGTGTGTGTTTGTGTTTGTAGGTATGCATGAGTCTGGGTTTGTGCACTGGAATAGAGTGCCTGCAGAGGCCAGAGAAAGCATCGAATGTCATGGAGCTAGAGGAAAACGAGGTTGTGCCATATTATAAGTAGGTACTGGGAAATGAACTCGTGTCACCTGCAAGAGCTGCAGTATCAGCTCTTAACCACTTAGCCATCAATCGAGCTCCATCACAAAACATGATTTACTCAACAGCTCCATTAAACTTTCTTACTGGCTTCTTTCTAATTCATAATAATTCAGAAACCGTAAATTTAGACACATTTAGTACATTGATTTCAAGGTAATTGTTCTATAGCTACTTTGTATTGACAAATCCACAGTGCTCTAGTGTTTTATACAAAATGATTTTGGTTTTGCATATTTCTCATATTTCAATATACTTTAGATCACCTCTAAGTCACTTGTGATGAGTATGCAATGTAAATGAAATGTTGTTCAATGTCATAAAATCATATTATATTGTATACAGACTAGTAAAATGAAAACACTCTGTCTAGCCTCAATGCTGTTACAACATCATTGAGACGTTTTTGAAGTACAATTGGTTACATCAGTGGAAGTGGACTGTTCCAAGGAGAACCTGAAGAGAGGAGAACAAGATTGACTGGGCTCCTCAATTTATGTTTATGTGCTAAGGCTGCAGTCTGGTAAGGACGTGGCAGAGGTATGGATAACTCACAGTTCAAGTTGTTGAAAACAGGAAGAGAAAGCAAGGGCAGCTCTTGTAATGTCAATATGCATTTTGACAAACTGAGATCCATATGTAAAAAATAAGCAAACAAAACCCTTGTACTTGAGGTGTTAAACAGTAAGATTTAAGTGAGTAAAATGTGAAGTACAATATAGCAACGTTAATACTTAATAATATGTTTTTACTCCCTACAAAGTGACCAAAATGGTAAACTTTATGTAATCTTATCACATAGAAAAACACAAGTAAATAAACAGAAATTGTTTATGTTGTGGGCACTTACATAAGATGCAGAGACATGTGGAGAACTCCTCAATTTATGTTTACGTGCTAAGGCTACAGTCTGGTAAGGAGGTGTCAGAGATATCGATAACTCACAGTTCAAGTTGTTGAAAACAGGAAGAGAAAGCAAGCTCAGCTCTTGTAATGTCAATATGCACTTTGACAAGCTGAGATCCATATGTAAAAAATAAACAAACAAAACCCTTGTTTTGTTTGTTTGTAAAAAGATAGGACATTTTGAGCTAGCCTGTTCTACACAATGAGTTCCAGACCAGGCAAGGCTAAATAGTATGAGTCTATCTCAAAAAACCAAACCCAACCAACCAGCAAATAAAAACCTATACAATACGACAGAAGTGTTGATTAGATTAAACTTAGTAATCTTTTTAACATGCATATGTATATAAATAAAATGTGTTTTCATTAACTGTAAGTAAATACAGGAATGAGTAAATAATATTCTTTCAAAGTTCACTGTTTGGTATACATTAGAAGATTTAATAAATGGTGCCTCACAGTTCTTATCCCTGTTAATTTTATTTACAGATCCTATTTAAATCTAAAACTAATAAAGTTTGTAGTATTTTCTCAACAATTTGCTTATGACACTCAGTTTGAAGTATTCATAAACTATACACATTTTAATACATAGGTTTGCCAGAATATGAGGTTCAGATTGATTTTTGTTGCAGTACAATAGCGGCAACAGCTCTATTGGGCCAACCAAATGAAAAACCCATGTGAAGGGACACTGAGATTCATCATCTCATTAATTGCTTTTAGTTTTCTATTTAATGTAAACCCATCTATATTTATAATTTTCTCAACACACATTTGTTTTAGCATATCTAAGTTTACCTTGAAATAAACAAGCATCACCCAAGCAGCCCTAAAGCTTCTCATTTTGAAAAGGAAAAGCCTTTTAAACGTGCGACATAATCAGGGCAGATTCTGTGCTATGAAAATGGCAGAAATCTTCTCTGCCCATGGAGAATTCTCTTGTCTGACTAAAACTCTGATTAAAACTCTGTACTTTAATGTACCCCCAAGCCGCCTCTGGATGAAGACATTATGCTGTTTAATAATAAAAGAGTGTCTCAGAGAGTTCTCCTAGCACATTTTTTTTAAGTTCAGGAGGTATGCAGATTGTTGATGAAGTCATCACCACTTTTATTTACAGGAGTAAATGGTTAGTCATCATGAAAAAAAAATTAGGTCACTACTTAATTTATTATTAATCTTACATTTGAGTCTTATAATGCTCTCTGGATGTTTGGCTAACTCTAAGTGAATTTCTGTAACAAATATGATCTTTAGATACAGCTCTCTAATAATGAGCATGGGAACTATGTTAACTTCATAACTTATCTCTGTCACCTCTGTAGTTGGATTTAAATAAAGCAGGTGTCACTGGCTGGATGTAAGAATGAAGAAATAGATCTCTGAAGGAAGATTCAAAGTCCAAGTGAAAGTAACATTGCTACCAAATGTGGAGAGCTAGGGTTCAGTTCTCCTGGGGTTTTTGTAAGCCAGAGAGTAAACCAGGCAGCTTCCCTTTCCCCCCAATGAGATGCACTGTCAAATGTATTTAAAAGGACATCAATTTAACACTTTCCTCAGAGGAAGTTTCCAAACTTCCACTCTTCTTTTCTGTGGCTCCATTCCTGTGTTTATCCTCTCTCTACCTGCCTGCATTTTCATATAGACCCGTCACAGATCCTGTTTCCTTGATGTGGTTTTGAGGAAACAAACAGATTTTGTATTACATATATCAGCTACACAGGCACAGGATCAACCACAAGCGTAATTAACTTTAAAATGACTCAACTTCCTTCAACCATGATCATTCTGTCTTTATTGAATTTTAATGTCTTTTATTTTAATCAAACAATATCCCTTCACAGGATATACACTAAGAAATGAGTTTTCCTAAATGAAATTGCTTTTTTATAGCCATTCTACCAGACACTCCATTTACATCTTTAGAACATTAAAGCCAGTCTTCAAGTGTTGCTTTGCCAGCCAGTGAAGTGCGTTATCTGAAAAGCTCCGTGAGCATGGGCAGAAGAGATCCATTAACCAGTTTGAATATTGACAGTGCCTTAAAAATTATCTCTCCAAACTCTAGGCAAATTTTGTATTTGCAATGGGGAAATTAGAGACTTGCATTGTTATTCTACTTGTAACTTTTGTATCTTAAAGGGAAGGAATATTATGAGGAGAACAGCTAATACCTGAAGTTCTACCAAGCTTCTGCTCATAGAAGATAATGTCACAAAACAAGGAGAGTTACGAGTATATTCCTCTGTCTGGAAAAAAGAAGGAAAGAAAAAAGAAAGAAAGAAAGAAAGAAAGAAAGAAAGAAAGAAAGAAAGAAAGAAAGAAAGAAAGAAAGAAAGAAAGGAAGGAAGGAAGGAAGGAAGGAAGGAAGGAAGGAAGGAAGGAAGGAAGGAAGGAAGGAAGGAAGGAAGGAAGGAAGGAAGGAAGGAAGGGAGAGTAAGGAGGGAGGTAAGGAGGGAGGGAGGGAGGGAGGGAGGGAGGGAAGGAGAGAGGGAGGAAGGAAGGAAGGAAGGAAGGAAGGAAGGAAGAAATGAAGGAAGAAACAAAGGAAGAGAGAAAGAAAGTAAAGTTCAATCTCAATCAAATTATTTAGAATATACATGGATTGAGATTCCCTTTCAGTGATTCACTTTTAAAATTTTGAAATGCAAAACTGGATATGTAAAAGTTGATAAAGAATCTATCATTTTCAAGAGACAATAAATCAGTCTTTGAGCTCTACTCATGAGATGCATGTATTCTGCAATTGAGACATCTTCCTTACTGTATCAACATTTGAGCAAAAGCCATCATTGGACTTGTATTTTTATTTATATTTCATTACTATTTTTCATAAATTCAATACAAATTTTATTTAAGCTAATTAAATAAGTAAAAGACAAAGTTTGTGGATGAAAATGCTTAAGATATGTATAAATAAAACAAAACAACAGTTGTATTGATTTTTATTTCTACTTAGTCTCCTTTTGGGACTTTCTGTGTTTCTCAAGCACAAATCTTAAAGCTATTTGTTTATCTTCTCCAAGATTACATAGAATTTCCAGGTTATATATGCAAATAGCAAATTGGAATGCCTTTACTTTAGAGGAATAATTTCATTGGGTTCTTCATCTAAACTGAAGGAGAGCTCAATAAACATATAAGCTTGTATCTACACCACTAATTTATAAAAGGTGGTTCTGGCACCTTAAAGGAAGGAGAAGGGGTTGTAACTGCTGCGTGCAAGAGTTACACACTAGCAGATTGAAAAGCAGAAGCAACACTGCCTGCCAGATGACATTGGAACAATTACATTCTTCATAAAGAACAAACAAAAGGGGAAGAGGCAGCTTTTTTCAAAGATGCTCCAATAGATTGTCCTACATCTGGTCAACCTAATTTTTCCTAGTGAGTTTAACACAAGAGCATGGTTACTTGAGAAGAGATAATAGGGGAATGGAAGAGAGAAGAGAAATTTGAGGTCCATGAAAGAGGACTACATTTGCTCTAAATTATGGGGAAGTGTAATTCTCAAAGAATAAAAAATGAAAAAAAATTGAAAATTAAGTTTAGAGATAACTATAACTATAAGAAATTCTTTCAAGAACAGTCAGAGTACAAATGTGCAATCTGAGGGGCAGGGCATGAGGGGAAATAGGGGTGATTATCATGTATGTGCCAAAGGCCTGGGACAGGGGATCTCCAGGGTATCTATGGGGTCTCTAACTGAGACTCCTCTCAGTAGGGAGCATGGATTCTGTGGTGGCTACTTCCTATAGCCAGCCAGGACTCCTAGTGCAGGGATAAGGACAGCAATCCACCTGCAAAACCTCCAGCCAAAATTCGTTCTGCTTACAACATGTGCAGGGACAAAGATAGAGCAGAGACAGAGGGAATGGCGAACCAATAACTATCCCAAAATAGAAACCTATCGCATGGGCAAGAACCAATCCCTGGCTTCATTAATAAGATTCTGTTATGCTTGCAGACATGAGCCTAGCATAAATTTCTTCTGAGAGACTCCATCCGGCAGCCAGCAGAAACAGATGAAAAATCTCTCAGCCAAACATTAGACCGAGCTCCGGAAGTCTTGAGGAAGAGTTGGGGGGAAAATTGAGGGGTCCAAAACAGACAGAAACGCCACTGAAAAACCAATAGACTCAATTAACCTGGACCCTGGGGGCTCCCAGAGACTGACCCAGCAAGCAGGGAGAGAGAATGTGCTGGACATATGCCCTCTTCACATATGTAACAGATGTGCAGCTTGGTCTTCATGCTGGTTCCCCAAAAACTGAAGAAGGTGCTGTCCCTTAAACTGTTGCCTCCCTGTGTATCCAGGCCCCCCCTAACTGGCTGCCTTTTCGTGTCTCAGAAGGGAAAGATGCACTTAGTCCTGCAGTGACTTGATGTGCCAGGGGTGTGGTCATAACCAGAGAGGAGACCCCTTCTCAAGGAGAAAGGGAAAGGATCTGTTTGAGAAGCAGGGGGTGATGCTGAGATGTAAAGTGAAATAAATTAATGAAAATGAAAGATCAGTGATAATTTTTCTAATTTTATAAAATCACAGAAGTATCAGCTAAAGGTTACAATTAGTCCAGGTTACTGAATAAATAGTTGAAAAAAAACGTGCAAGAATCATTGTTTCTGATAGGTTCTTGTTCAGGAACCAATGTTCTTTTCGTGAGGACCATTATAGAATGGGCTAGGATTTACTGCACAGTTTAAAATCACATCCCTTGGGGGACTGTGGCAAAACTGCCTGAGACAGAGCAGTGTGATTGAGAAGATATATACACAGACACAGGGACACACATACGAGGGGCGGAGCAGAGAGAGGGGGCAGAAAGTGAAACGAGAGAAACAGGGACATTCAGAGAGACAGAGTGAGACAGAGAGATAGCAAGTCTATCTGGTATGCATCACGAATACCAGCTAGCTTCTTGTCACATAGTCATTCTGCCTTAAAAATCAAAAAGAAAAATTTTTAAAAAAATAGAATATAATAGAATGAATCTATGATAATAAACAAATATTCTCTACCAAATAATGAAAAAACACACTACTGAATAATTAAAGTTTTGATCATAAGCACAAAATATCAATTTAATGAAAGTATAAATTCATCTTTAGGTATGTTTGAGGGTTTTAGAATTCCCTGAGCCTCTTTTGTATGAATTTTTGAGGTTACATTTTAGGATGCGCAATAAATGATAATAAATGAGCCGCTCAGTTCTAAAACCAACTTTTGATGATACTGTATCTAAACAAAACAGAAAAACCAACTTTTGATGATACTGCATCTAAACAAAACAGGAAAAAAACACAAACACATTAGAAAAAGACTAATTTTCTTTTTGATTCTCTTTATTAATTTAGCAGCCAGGGTAATGTTTAGTTTCTTGTCCAGTCATGTCTCTATTGGATTTTCTTTTTTAGTTTACCCAGCTCACAAAATCCAACACATTTCAAATTCTCCTTCTAATCTGCAATTTCATCATCTTCATCAAACTTTTCATCTGTAATGTACAGTGTTTGTCTTCCTGAAACACTTCAGAGTAACTTGCAGGCATACTACTACTCCTTTATTATCTATATATGTCAGTGTTCATCTGCTAATAACTAATAAACTAATTCATAAAAACTAGCCACAAATGCCAGTTTGAGTCTTGACTCTTCAGAACTGCCAAATCAAGAGAAACTATAGGAATCAGAAATATGTTAAATAACTTATAAATTTAGAAGACCAAGAACTAATTCAGAGAATATTGGCTTGGATTTACCTTTGCTTTAAATTAACATATACAAGGCAAAGCAATACATGCACAAACATATTAAAGTAAATTTTCATCCATTGGGCTACTAAGCCAAAAAAATCCTATTTTGAAATAATTGTATGTTTTTTTTATTTTGATGTACTTTATAATTATAGAAAAATATTAAGAATAGTACAAAATTTCACATACCATTTTATCCAGATTGAAATACATGCAATGGTTAACACTGCATGTATTCACTTCACATATTTCTTTTTCTTTTCATCTGTAATTTACAGTGTTACAGTGTTTGTGTATCTGAAACTATTAAAAATGAGTTGTAGACATGATACTCATATTCCTACATAATTCAGTGGTCACGTGCTAAAGCTGAGTTTTCTAACATATTTGAACAATAGTTACCAACATCAGAACGGACATCACCATGATAATACATAATCCCTAGCCATCCACATTTTGCCTATTGTTTAAAGTGTCCTTTTGGAAAAGGAAAGTTCAAGATTATGTAGTTCATTAAGTTGTCTTAGCTCGAAATGTCCTTTAATGCAGAATGAATTCCAAGTCATTGCACTTTACTACATTGACATTTTTTGAGCCTCTGACCCTAAAATTACGACTTAATTTGCTCTTTCAAATCTTCTGATAGTACTGTCTGTGGTTTGATTCAGATTACGGGCTTTGGTAGTGTGCCATAAGGATGACCCTCACAGTTTTCTCAGTGTGTCATGGTAGAAGTCTTTGAATGGTGATTTTTTTTCTGTTACTTGTAATGTTAATTTTGGTTATTTGGTTTAAGTGGTATTTTTTTCAGGGTCCTCTATTTTTAATTTTGATTCTTTAATATACAATGAATCTCTACTTCAGTTTCTTCTAACTCCATTTCCCATCCCCTCTCTTCCCTAAATTCATTCCTCCTCCATTTCCATTTTGAAAATAGAAAAAATTAGGCCTCTCAGAGATATCAATGAAACACCATAGCAAATTACAACAGTTGGTAGAAGAAAGAATACCCAGAGAAATAACTGGTATGGGGGTGTGTGATGGCAATTTGGTGGGTTATGAAGAAATCTAATGAAGTGGTAACTCCCCGGAATCTACAAGAGCGACTCTAGTAAAATCTAGTAATGGCTATATGGAGCTCTAACTAGTTATTTTCTAAAATTAGACCAGGCTTTCAGCAACGGGAATGGGACACCAACCTAGTCACAAAATCTTTAGTCCACAATGTGTACTGTTGCAAGATGTGCTGGAATACTAACAGTAAGGATGATAATATCAGTATGGGACAAATGATGAACTTGTGGGAGTGACCAACCAGTGACTAGTCCAATGTGAGGCCTATGTATCCAAAGGGACTCCATGCCTAACACTGCCTGAATGGCCAGGAATCAGGGGACCCAGGTTATGAGCAAATAGGATTGTCCAAAAAAAAAAAATCAGTAAAATAACTGCTAACAATATTCTGCTGGATTCACATTTGTACCTACCCCAATTGTTATCAGAGTTGTATCATGGTTCAGCAACCAATAGAAATGCAGAGACCTACAGCCAAACAATATGTGAAACCAAAGGGAGGAAGGGATTTTGGTAGCCAGAGGGATCAGCAGCATGAATACTACCCACAGATAATAAGATTTTTTTAACAGACAATTAGGATATGGGTTTTTCTTTGATATTTACATATTGCTAATAGTTTTTGCAATTAAAATTGATCAAGTTTTAAATTTTATTGTTCTAAAGAGATTAGTTACCCTCTATGTTAATATTGTTAATATCATTTTATTTTCTATATACTCTGAAACACACACATAAGGTAAGAAATGGGAATTTTAAAAATTTTATGACTTTTTTCCTTCAATGTTTTCTTTATATAGAAATACTTAAAAAAATGAAGTAGCACCATTATGTAAGTTTACCTTTATTATGTAGAACTTTAAATGTCAGAAAAATAAAACTCTTGATACAATTTCAAATCTTGTCTCAGCAAATATGATATTAGTATTTGACCATGACGTTAAAGGCCCTTTATCATAAAATAAAATATACTTTTTTTTATACTTTGCTCAGTAAAGTACATTTAAGCTCAAGTAACGTCACCTACATATACATAAATGAGTGGTAAACAAATGTATTAAATTAAAAACACTTAAACTATAGCGGTGCAACAGAAGGTCTGTAATTTGTACTGAATTCTATTTATACAAATGTTAGACAGCATCAGTTGTTCCTTTTGACATGTTTATACATTTCCATTTTTGTAATAATATAGAATAAAATATGCTTTATATCACTGAATAGAAAATATGCTGGGTGAAGTGGACCTAGAAGATTTGTCTGAACCTATAGACTCTCCATCCCAACAGAATACTACTCAAAATTTTATATATTTTATGGTTTGCAATCCGTCACAATTGTGTCATTATTAAAATAATACAGTGTTGTTTGCCAAAATATTTTAAAAATGTTATGATTTAAAAGTTAAACTGTAACAATATTCTATCTTGAATCATATACTAAAAATGTAGAAAGCATCTCTAAAACATTAGTGTTCACGATGATGTTCACTGAACTGTTTTCAGGGGTGAAAATATAGTTTAGCTTTAGTAATTCAGTTTAGGACACACAAGGACTTGGAATCAATCTCCTTTTTAGCAGGTGTGTACACACATACACACCCACACACAAACGTACACATGCACGCACGCGCGCACACACACAAAGAGAGCGGGGTTGTGTTTAGTAACCTATAGCCTGTAATATTTTCTTGGCTATCTTATTACATGGTTTTAATTTAAAGTATTAGCATGACTATAATGAAAATAAATAGAAAATATCTTAAATAATGCTGTTTTTCTGTCAACCTAAAGATCATCCTGTTCCAGTTTTAACAGTACTAGCATACGCAATGGAGAAAATAGATTGTTTAATATTATTGAATGGTATCTTAGATGTTCCCATAGATGTAATCTAGCAAGCTTCAAACTCCATACAAATTCCACTTTTTTCTCCATCCAGTTTCAATTTGATCAGAGGCAATGACTTGGTTAAGTCAGCTCTAGGAATTATTTTCCTCCTCTAAAATTCACCTGTTTATCTCTAATCCCTGGGCAGTGCAAGGCTGATCCTATAATCTGTTAATATCTGATTTACCGAAAGCCAGTTGAGTCCCACAGAGCCTAAGCCATTCTTGCTCTTCAGCACATTAAGAATTAATATTTACTCTTCTTGGACCTTTCAGCTTCCATAAGAAACTTTAACAAAAGCTGTGCAAATCCCTACCCAACATATACGAAGAGGATTAATAATAATTCCTTTTGATCAGAATTACTTGGTTGGCTAGCAATGGTTTCCATGGTAATCAGGTGGTAGACAGGGCTAAGGCTGATTCCATCAGTTGTAAGACATCATTAGAATTATCCTACATGTCTAATTATAACCTACCAGGATTGACTTCCATGTAGTGTAGCTCAAAGGCACGAGAAATCAAGTTATGCGCCTAAATGGTTAGACAGCTTCACAAGGAAAGAAATTATTTGCTTTCCCTAATAAGACATTTTTTTTCTAGCTGAGAATGTGATATATGAGAAATAAGATAAGTTCAAAATAGTTTTATGAGAAATGAGATCAAAAGTTGTACATCCCTTATGAAAATTGCAGCTACGTTTCATTTTGCTAACCGAAACAAAATGATTCTCAGTCTTAGAGATTTTAACTTGGATGAATGGTGACACTTAATGATCACGTTTGGTAGTTTAAAATTGGTAAAAAGAGAGGTGCACGTATCCAAATCACATAGCAGATTCTGATGTGAATATATACTAAACATGAACAAAAAGAGAAAGATCTTCACATAAAAAAAGTGTCTTTACTTTGCTCCTTTAGCTCTGGAAGGTTAATGTCATTCGATAGATTTAAAAAAAATGATTGATTTTACAACATATATTGGCACATTTATCCACACCTACACAAGCATTTGTGTCACCCACCCACACACACACACACAATCATAATAGCAATGCATACCTAATGTTTATATTTGGAGTATGGATAATTTCAAGGGAATCTCAAATGAAACACACCAGGGAGATCGTCATATTATTGAAACGACATAGCCAGAGCTTACAAAACATTTCAAAAGATCCATGCTTCCCCAGTTTCTTTTCTATTAGCTTCAGGGTGTCTGGCTTTATGTGGAGGTCCTTGATCCATTTGGATTTGAGCTTAGTACAAGGAGACAAGGATGGATCAATTCGCATTCTTCTGCATGCTGACCTCCAGTTGAACCAGCACCATTTGTTGAAAAGGCTATCTTTTTTCCATTGGATGTTTTCAGCCTCTTTGTCGAGGATCAAGTGGCCATAGGTGTGTGGGTTCATTTCTGGATCTTCAATCCTGTTCCATTGATCCTCCTGCCTGTCACTGTACCAATACCATGCAGTTTTTAACACTATTGCTCTGTAGTATTGCTTGAGGTCAGGGATACTGATTCCCCCAGATTTTCTTTTGTTGCTGAGAATAGTTTTAGCTATCCTGGGTTTTTTGTTGTTCCAGATGAATTTGATAATTGCTCTTTCTAACTCTGTGAAGAATTGAGTTGGGATTTTGATGGGTATTGCATTGAATCTGTATAGTGCTTTAGGCAAAATGGCCATTTTAACTATATTGATTCTACCGATCCATGAGCATGGGAGGTTTTCCCATTTTTTGAGGTCTTCTTCCATTTCCTTCTTCAGAGTCTTGAAGTTCTTGCCATACAGATCTTTCGCGTGTTTGGTAAGAGTCACCCCAAGATACTTTATACTGTTTGTGGCTATTGTGAAGGGGGTCATTTCCCTAATTTCTTTCTCAGCCTGCTTATCCTTTGAGTATAGGAAGGCCACTGATTTGCTTGAGTTGATTTTGTAACCTGCCACTTTGCTGAAGTTGTTTATCAGCTGTAGGAGCTCTCTAGTGGAGTTCTTTGGGTCACTTAGGTAGACGATCATGTCGTCTGCAAATAATGATAGTTTGACTTCCTCCTTTCCAATTTGTATCCCTTTGACCTCCTTATGTTGTCGAATTGCCCGAGCTAGTACCTCAAGTACAATATTGAAAAGATAAGGAGAAAGGGGGCAGCCTTGTCTGGTCCCTGATTTCAGTGGGATTGCTTCAAGTTTCTCTCCGTTTAGTTTGATGCTGGCTACCGGTTTGCTGTATATTGCTTTTACTATGTTTAGGTATGGGCCTTGAATTCCTGTTCTCTCCAAGACTTTAAGCATGAAAGGATGCTGAATTTTGTCAAATGCTTTTTCAGCATCCAATGAAATGACCATGTGGTTTTGTTCTTTGAGTTTGTTTATGTAGTGGATTGTATTGATGGATTTCCGTATATTGAACCAACCCTGCATTCCCGGGATAAAGCCTACTTGATCATGGTGGATGATCGTTTTGATGTGTTCTTGGATTCGGTTGGCAAGAATTTTGTTGAGTATTTTTGCATCGATGTTCATAAGGGAAATTGGTCTGAAGTTCTCTTTCTTTGTTGGATCTTTGTGTGGCTTTGGTATCAGCGTAATTGTGGCTTCGTAGAAGGAATTGGGTAGTGTTCCTTCTGTTTCTATTTTGTGGAATAGTTTGAAGAGTATCGGTGTTAACTCTTCTTTGAAGGTCTGGTAGAATTCTGCACTGAAACCATCTGGTCCTGTGCTTTTTTTTGTTGGAAGACTTTCTATGACTCCTTCTATTTCTTTAGGCATTAAGAAAGTTTCTGAACAGAACACCAATAGCGTATGCTCTAAGAGCAAGAATTGACAAATGGGACCTCATAAGGTTACAGAGTTTCTGTAAGGCAAAGGACACCATCAAGAGGACAGATCGGCAACCAACAAATTGGGAAAAGATCTTCACCAATCCTACATCAGATAGAGGGCTAATATCCAATATATATAAAGAACTCAAGAAGTTAGACTCCAGAAAA
This sequence comes from Apodemus sylvaticus, assembly GCF_947179515.1. NCBI lineage: Eukaryota > Metazoa > Chordata > Mammalia > Rodentia > Muridae > Apodemus > Apodemus sylvaticus. The sequence goes on along the minus strand of NC_067479.1, from coordinate 33,251,409 downwards.
CCGAACAACCCTATTAAAAAATGGGGTACAGAGTTAAACAAAGAATTCTCACCTGAAGAACTTCGGATGGCGGAGAAGCATCTTAAAAAATGCTCAACTTCATTAGTCATTAGGGAAATGCAAATCAAAACAACCCTAAGATTTCATCTTACACCAGTCAGAATGGCTAAGATTAAAAATTCAGGAGACAGCAGGTGTTGGAGAGGGTGCGGAGAAAGAGGAACACTCCTCCACTGCTGGTGGGGTTGCAAATTGGTACAACCACTCTGGAAAGCAGTCTGGCGGTTCCTCCGAAAACTGGGCACCTCACTTCCAGAAGATCCTGCTATACCACTCCTGGGCATATACCCAGAGGATTCCCCACCATGTAATAAGGATACATGCTCTACTATGTTCATAGCAGCCCTATTTATAATTGCCAGATGCTGGAAAGAACCCAGGTATCCCTCAACAGAAGAGTGGATACAAAAAATGTGGTATATCTACACAATGGAGTACTATTCAGCCATTAGAAACAATGAATTCATGAAATTCTTAGGCAAATGGATGGAGCTAGAGAACATCATACTAAGTGAGGTAACCCAGACTCAAAAGGTGAATCATGGTATGCACTCACTAATAAGTGGTTATTAACCTAGAAAACTGGAATACCCAAAACATAATCCACACATCAAATGAGATACAAGAAGAAAGCAGGAGTGGTCCCTGGTTCTGGAAAGACTCAGTGAAACAGTATTTGGCAAAACCAGAACGGGGAACTGGGAAGGGGTGGGAGGGAGGACAGGGGAAGAGAAGGGGGCTTACGGGACTTTCGGGGAGTGGGGGGGGCTAGAAAAGGGGAAATCATTTGAAATGTAAATAAATTATATCAAATAAAAAAAAAAAAAAAAAAAAAAAGATCCATGCTATTGGCTTCATATATTGGCACATTAGGAGAAGGCAAGATGATACAATTCTATTGCTACTTTCTTAGTATATATATGCCTGAAGATCAAGAAACTATACATTCTTATTAGAAAAAAAATGGTTGTTTCCTTTGTATGATAATTTCAGAATTCTTAAAATAATAAAAGCCCTTAGACACCCGAGGTTTTGTTTGTTTGCTTGTCTTGTGAAGAAATCGGCAGACTGCCAATCATATAACATTATGATATTTAATCTAACTTCTGGAAAAAATAAAATTTAAATCTATAATGAAATGTATATATAAACAAATAACATCTGTAGTGAGTGTTATGCCTCAGAATGGTGTAAAATGTAACCTAATGTTAGCCTTTAAAATATCAACTATATTATTATCTTTCTACATATTTTGAGTTGTCTAAAAATTTACAATCATGTAACACATTCTAAAAAAATCTGCTGTCATATGTGCATAGTTTTAATGAAATTCTTATTGGATTTTCATGAAGCATATGATCACTATGCAACTGTTGAAAAGGCTGTAATAGATTTTTCGAAGTGTGAGTTTCCTCTTATCAATTGGGACTCATAATTTTAATGCTTTTCACCACAACTCTGCTGGGACACATGAACTCAGAGTTCACAACTTGTAGCCCAAGAGACTTGCACCTAGCACGAAGCTTATGAACCACACTGTGTTCATAATAACGTGCTAATGCTTTAAGAAATGTAACTGGTAATAATTTAAAACACATGATATATCAGAAACATCTATTCATACTAATGGAAACTTTTTCAATTCTCTTTTTTTTAAAAAAACATATTTTTTGCCTTCTAATGTTTCAAAATTCATGCTCAAACACATCTGAATATGCTATTCAAGCCTGGATCATTTAAAAATAGAAAATGAAATACCATTGGCTACTTACTGAATTTGTTAAAATTTGGGGCATTGGCAGCCTACAGTGTAATCTGAGTACTTGGCATGTTGAAGAAAGAGGATTACAAAGAGTCCCAGGTAAGCCTAAGCTATATACCAAGATAAAATATAAACATATAAGCACAAAAGTTATCAATTAAAAATCCAGAAAATGCTTGCTCATTTACTATTAATATAATGTAACTAGTGATAATTGAAGTAAAAGCTACCTAGTCATTTGTGAAAATTGAGTAATTCAACATGTTGTTGAATGGCACAAGGCAACAAAAGGCACAATTAAAAAATGATGCATACTTTAAAGAGTGATAATTATATTCTTCATATTTGGAAGTTTTGAAAATTATCATGTAGTGACATTACCTCACGGTAATTAAATATTCTAGAAGATTGGGGTCCAATAAACAATCTCACTGTTTTCATGGTATGAACCTTATCTATTAATTTGTGCCCTAATTGTTTACTAACCACTGTATAATTATCTCTTAATTGGGAAATATTTAGTTGAACAAATTCTTTTTTGGCTATTGCATAGAAATCAAAATGCTTGTGGGCAACTAAGTTATAGACTCTGTAGAAAAGAGTTTCCCAGTTCAAAACAAATGCAGCCTCAAGTGATTAAAAATTATGTCTGAAATAAGAATTCCAGGTAAATTTTAATGTCCTAATCCTGGAAACTTACATATTTGAGGTAGAATTCATTATACCACATGTTGATTCATAAAAAAACCTACTGCTATACAAATACTGCCAAAGAAGCTCAAAATGTATAATAAATACATACTAATACTCCATGTACGTTCAGTAAGACAATTGGGTGAACTTCACATTTTAGATAAGAATCAGTCACTAATTGGAGCTAGTATTAGTTTCTTTCACTCTACTGCAAGAAGATATTGTAACATTTTCTAGAAAAGATCTGAAGAATCATAGCAAGGTTAATACCAGGATTAAAGAGACTGAGCTATGAGGACAAGTTGAAATCTTAGTGGAAAAAGAAAATCTTTGAATTATATGTCCCAAGCTGTCTTGGTTCTTGGGCATTTTTGATAATACAACATCAAAGGAAAAGGGACAAAGATAAAATTCTAGTATAATATCTGCAAATTAATGTATGTGAAAAGTATCGCACCAATAAAACTGAAATAATCATAAGTGCCTAATGTAAGAAAATGCATTTGCATACATTATTAAGGATTAAAATATCTGCTGCCCATTACTTTTTATAGCATACAATCAAATTAATAAAACTTTTCCCGGGAATTAGATAAAAGTAAAATTAAATATTCAACAAGAGTATTTTGTTTCTGCAAAATCACTGGGGATGTGGGAACCTAGATGAATTTCGAATGCATGGGCTTTGCTCTACTCCAATTCTTCCTTAGCCTCAGTTAACATTTCAGTCCCTAACTGAATAAGAAGGCTTTGCTAGGGAGAAATCCAATATACTCAGAGTATCCAATATACTGGTCATCTCAGGTATTGAGAAGGGGAGAAACACTGGGATCGAAAGGAAAACAATGACAAAGCTGCATCTTAAGGTACTTTATGTTAAAGAAGCAGTAGCTCCTATGTCTTAGTGTGTAATTGAAAGGTCTGTAGGAAGATTGAAACAGGAAAATGAGTGGTCAAACTGAATATCATTTTGTGATCAAATTGCCATGCATAAGAGTATTATCTCCTTGCATCTTCCTTTTATGTTTTCTTATTTTGTATTATTGTCTTTGTCCTTTCCTCTTCCATTATATTTAGAAAAGAGGGTAGATTCATTTTGAGGGTGGAAAGAATGAGTTGATTTGCTCTCTTTCTTGCTCTTTCTCTCTCTCTGTCTCTCTCTGTCTTTCTCTGTCTCTGTCTGTGTTTCTCTGTCTCTCTCTGTCTCTGTTTCTATCTCTGTCTCTCTCTTTCTCTCATCTTTCACTTCTGTTTTTGTTTTAAGGTCATAGGAAATAAACAGAGCCTGGTCTGCAATAGACACATTTTTTCTATTACTGCATAGTACCTTTAAACTGTTCTCTTCAATACAGTTATTACTTCTTACTATTGCTTAATATACTACAATAAAATGTACACTTTCATCCAAAACCCTTTAAAATATTTATGTAAAATTGTATCAACAATTTCTTGAATCACACAATGCATATTTTTTCAAGATATATTAGGACATTCAGAAATTTATTTACTAATGAGAGCTATAAAGTTTAAACCAATGATAACTTTTCCCACATACACAAACTTAGCAAGTGAGTTGAGTCCTGAACTTATCAAGACAGAAAACTAAACATTGTCACATGTATCTGTCTAGTTACTACAGTAGTAAAAGAGAAAGCAGAAGTCTAAAGTACAATGCTAATGTTTGAGGGATGATGAGAATTATGAATCTGAGATTATGTGAGATCCCCTGCTCATTAAATATTATTCAGACTGCCACTATGTCTTCATATTATCTCTTTTTTTCTATGCATACTTTACTGAAATTGAACTGGTGAATACATTTTTTTAATTATTAGCAATGAATTACATAATGCCATTCTTCATTCAGAGTCTTGAACTAATCTCTTAAAGCTTCCTAAAACATGTACACAATCAAGTAGTGGTCTTTAATAAAAAAAAATGAACAGCTTCATCTGTTCATGCCTATGCAGACAAATATATTGCATTAAATAAACATGCACTGATTAAGGCAAGACATTTTCTCTCATAATAATACATGCCATCAGTGTCCCTCAAATATAACTTTGTACAATAATCAAGTTATAGTGAATCAAAGAAATATGTTTTAGAACCAAAATTATTATATAAGCAAAAACAGAAGTATTTGAAACAATAGTATAGTGAACAGTTTTCTGAAGATGAACATAAAATCACAAGAAAACAAAGATATAATTCACAAATGGCATTATCCACAATGAAGAAAACTCTGTACACCTGTAGAAATCATTATAGTTTCAAGACAGGTTAGGCAGTATGCTCTGTAGCCATTAACCCAACAAAGATCAACCCCCAGGATATATTAGCAATTTAAGTAATATATGAAAAACACAGAATCCAATTAAAAATAGAAAATGATCTGAACAAACACTTCATGAGAAGAGCAATCCAGATTGTAAACATTGAAACATCTCAAATCTATAGCCATTAGGGAAATGAAAATCTGAACTATGATGATATTTCATTTGAAGCCAGTTGGAGCCTATTGATGATTCTGATGATTCTCTCTCTCTCTCTCTCTCTCTCTCTCTCTCTCTCTCTCTCTCTCTCTCTCTCTCTCTCTCCCTCCCTCCCTCTCTCTCTCTCTCTCTCTCTTTAAAAAAAATCAACCTGAATATCAAATAATGGTTAATACAAATGTGAATTTGGGATGACGGTGTTAAAAGTAGGCCAAATTTCACCAAAATATTCTACATAGATTGACTGAATTATCACAAGGATTCCATTAACATATAAAATTAATAGTGATCAAGCAAACTGAAATTGAAAGGAAATAAATCAAACAGCATGCTATACTTTTTTTAATGACTCTAAAAACTGTCTCAAAATGATGCAAAGACATATTCACAAATATGCACATATACACAGAAGCAAACACACAACACTATTCATTGAGCAGATAACTTCAGATTTAAACATCTAAATATAGATGTCCTTGATTAAAATGAGTTGAGCTAAACATTCTCACTACTAGCACTTGAATGTACTTTCATCTGCATTAGCAGTCTATGTAGTATTACTTTCTAATGTTTAGTCTTTGCAAGTCCTCAGCACTGTAATTTATCCCCAGGAAATCACCAGCCTCTTCAAAGGCAGAGTCTCATTCTTCCTCTTTGTTCCTCCCAGTGCCTACTATAATGACGAATTACTCTTAGCTGTGCTAGCATAAACACTCTCAAAGTTAATTAAGTCAGCCTCCCTTCCTGATAATTCTCCAATCATTGTGGACACCCATGGGGACATATGTGGAAATGTCATTTGGGGAGCTCCTGGCAGCCCTGTTTCTGCAGTGGTGGAAGACCCTGCTGGGATCTTCAAAGCCCTTCTGAGAACTTGAAATTAGGACCTCAGTGGAGTCTACACTGTGGTAGAGCTGTGTTTTACTTGTTGTTGTTTTTTATTAAAATTATTATTATTGAATAATTACAAGTGATATATTTATATCTCCATAATTAACTCTCATTAGTAGCAATTATAAAAATATTTTAAAATAACAATAAATAACTTCCTTAACATTACCTTATCACCATATTCACACACACACACACACTCACACACACACACACACACACACACACACACACACAGACAGACACAAGGAAACTACAAACCTAAAATGGGAGAAAGAATTATACATCTTTGAAATAATAACTATACTTTTATGGTTTATCCAGTAAGATTTTTATACATGTTTGCAAAACACCTATAGATGAATATAAATCAAATAATGTAGATTTCCTTATAAACCTTTGTTTATTCAAAGAATATTTTATCTTAACTTAAAAAATATACAGCCACTTGATAAGGAAATATAAAAGAACATTAATTTTTGCTGCATGAATCTTTACATGCAGGACCATAAAGTGTAAGGAAGGAGCTGCAAGATTAAAGAACAACGCCAACAAAAACAACAGGTTTACATTTTCTATCAGGTTTTTAACTTGCGCTTATAAAGTCAAAGCACATTTACAAGTACAGAGAACATGCAAATCACAGAATTAGTGACCAGAAATCCCTGATTTTATTCCCTGTCTATTAAAATTAGGACTGTAGCCAATTTCTCTCCAGCCACTGAGCAGGCAGGTACAGCCAGGAGTGCAGGGAACACCAGAGTGCCAGAACAGCAGGAACAGGATCCACCTGGGTCCCCCCTGCACCCAGGAGCTGGACAGCACCACAGCAACTGACTGTGCACCAATCCTGCCAGGGAAGAACTGCTCTGCAGGAAGTGGTTTGACTCCCAGGATTACAGGTAAGGTAGCTATCTTCTCTCCAGAGACTGAGCAGGCTGCTACAGCCAGGAGCACAGGGAACACAGGAGTAGCAGAGCGGATGGGACAGGGTCAGTCCAGGCTCCACCTTCACCCAGGATCTGGGCAGTGCCACAGCAGTCTGTGTAGGGGTAAGCCAGTAACCCAGGGGTGCTGAGACAGGCTTGCAGGCTCACAGGAGGGACAAGCGCTAGCCAGAGACAGCAGGACCAACTAACACCAGAGATAACCAGATGGCGAAAGGCAAACATAGGAATATTACCAATAAAAATCAAGGCAACATGGCACTATTGGACGTAATTCTCCCACAATAGCAAGTCCTGGATACCCCAACACACTGGAAAAGGAAGATTTGTATTTAAAATCACAGGTCATTCAAGAAGGACATAAATAATTCCCTTAAAGAAATACAGGAGAACAAAGGTAAACAGGTAGAAGCCCTTAAAGAATTATAGGAAATCACAACCAAACAGGTGAAGGAATTGAACAAAAACATCCAGAATCTAAAAATAGAGGTAGAAACAATAAATAAATCACAAAGGGAAACAACTCTGGACATAGAAAATGTAGGAAAGAAGTCAGGAGTCATGGATGCAAGCATCAACAACAGAATTCAAGAGATAGAAGAGAGAATCTCAGATGGAGAAGATACCATAGAAAGCATTGACACAACAGTCAAAATGCAAAATGCAAAAAGCTCCTCACCCAAAACATCCAGGAAATCCAGGACAAAATGAGAAGACCAAACCTAAGGATTATAAGTATAGAAGAGAGCGAAAATTTCCAACTTAAAGGGCCAGTAATGCCTTCAACAAAATTATAGAATAAAACTTCCCTAACATAAAGAAAGGGACGGGGGGGCTGGAGAGATGGCTCAGTGGTTAAGAGCACTGACTGCTATTCTGAAGGTTGTGAGTTCAAATCCCAGCAACTACATACATGATGGCTTACAACCATCCATAGTGAGATCTGATGCCCTCTTCGGGGGTGTCTGAAGACAGCTACATGGAGCAGGCCCGAGCCAGAAGAAAAATTATTTGAAGAGAGCTACAGTGTACTTGCTTACATATAATAAATAAATAAATCTTAAAAAAAAAGAAAGGGACGTACACGAACATAAAATGAGCCTACAGAACTCCAAATAAATTGGACAAGAAACAAATTACTCCCATCACATATAATTAAAACACCAAATGCACTAAACAAAGAAAGAATATTAAAGGCAGTAAGGGAAAAAGGTCAAGTAACATATAAAGGTTGACCTATCAGAATTACGCAAGACTTCTCATGAGAGACTAGGAAAGCCAGAAGATCCTGGGCAGATGTCATATAGACCCTAAGTGCACATAAATGTCAGGTCAGACTACTATACCCAGCAAAGCTCTCAATTACCATAGACAGAGAAAAGAAGACATTCCATGACAAAGGAAAATTTATACAATATCTTTCCACAAATCCAGCTCTACAAAGGATAATGGGTGAAAAATACCAATACAAGGCAGGAAACCATACCCTAGAAAAAGCAATAAAGTAATCATCTTTCAACAAACCCAAAAGAAGATAGTCACACAAACAGATTTTCACCTTTAACAAAGAAGATAACAGTAAGCAACAATCACTTTTCCTTAATACAGACCCTAAGGGAATACAAATGCCAACCCAGGCTACTATACCCAGCAAATCTCTCAATTACCATAGATGGATAAACCAAGGTATTCCATGACAAAAACAAATTTATGCATTATCTTTCCACTAATGCAGCCCTCTAAAGGATGACTGGAAAACACCAACCAAAGGTTGGAAAATACACACGAGATAAAGCATGAAATAAATCTTGTAGCAAACCTAAGAGAATAGAGTTGCTATGTAGAGAGCCTTATTAGGGAGCCATGCCACCTGGAAGGAACTTGACATCAGCCAATGTGAAGTTCCTCTCTCAGCCTTTGAGTGGAAACTCCTGTGTTAGCCATAACCCCCTCCACCTAGGCTGGAGTGCTCAGACCAAGGTAAAGCCTATTGTTCTTCAAGGACCTGCAGTTTCCAGAGAAACACTAGCCACCTGTGGATCAACCAAATCAGTTCTGCGGAGAAGATTCCAGCCTTTGGGGGAAGGGTTTTCCCCTTCCTATATATTTGGATTTCTTCATTAAACTTTGAGACCTTGAATAGCAGATGTTATCTTGGTCTCCATCTCTTTTGGCTGCCTTCTCATACATCCCCAGCATCCCTTCCAGGTAACCCATTCGACGTAACTGCAGGCAGTTACAATACACAAACATAACTCCACCTCTAATAACAAAGGCCCCTTGTTCTGGAAAGACTCAGTGAAGCAGTATTCGGCAAAACCAGAACAGGGAAGTGGGAGGACAGGGGAAGAAAAAGGGGCTTATGGGACTTTCGGGGAGTGGGGGGCTAGAAAAGGGGAAATCATTTGAAATGTAAATAAAAAATTATATCGAATAAAAAAAACCAAAAATAATAGGAAGCAACAATCACTTCTCCTTAATATCTCTTAATATCAATGAACTCAATTTTTTTAATAAAAGGATATAGACTAACAGACTGGACACATAAGCAGGACCCAACATTTTGCTGCATACAGGAAACCTACCTCAGGCACAAAGACAGACTCTACCTCAGAGTAAAAGGCTAGAAAAGAGTTTTCTAAGCAATTGGTCCCAAGAAACGAGCTGGTGTAGCCATCCTAATATCGAATAAAACCGACTTTCAACCTAAAGTAATCAAAAAAGATCAGGTAGGACACTTTATACTCATAAAAGGGAAAAAACTACCAAGATAAACTCTCAACTCTGAACATATATTCTCCAAATATAAGGACACCCATATTCATTAAAGAAATTAAGCTTTACTAGAGCGTAAAGTGCATATTGCACCGCATACAATAATAGTGGGAGACTTCAACACCCTACTTTCATCAATGGACAGATCAAGGAAACATAAACTAAATAGAGAAAAACAGTGACACTAACAGAAGTTATGAACCAAATAGATTTAACAGATATACATAGAACATTTTATCCTAAATCAAAAGAATACAACTTCTTCTCAGCACCTCACGGTACCTTCTCCAAAATAGACCATCAACTCAGTGGCAAAACAGATCTCAGCAGATATAAGAAGATTGTAATAATCCTATATACGCTATCAGATCACCATGGACTAAGGCTGGTCTTAAATAACAACAAAAACAATAGAAAACCCACATACACAAGGGAACTGAACAACACTCTACTCAGGGATAACTTGGTCAAGGAAGAAAGAAAGAAAGTAAAGACTTTTTAGAATTTAATGAAAATTCATGCACAACATACCCAAACTTATGGGGCACAATGAAAGCTGTGATAAGAAGAAAACTCATAGCTCTAAGTGCCTCCAAAGAGAAGCTGGAGAGAGCACACACTTACAGCTTAATAGTACAACTGAAGGCACTGGAACAAAAAGAAACAAATACGCCTAAGAAGAGTAGATGGCAAGAAATAATCAAACTCAGGGCTGAAATCAACCAAGTAGAAACAAAAAGAACTGTACAAAGAATAAACCAAACCAGGAGCTGGTTCTTTGATAAAACTTACAAGATAGTTAAACCCTTAGCCAAACTAACCAGAGGGCACAGAGACAGTATCCAAATCAGCAAAATCAGAAATGAAAAGAGATACATAACAAGAGATACTGAGATAATCAAAAAAATCATCAGATCCTACTACAAAAGACTATACTCAACAAAAGTGGAAAAATCTAGGTGAAATGGACAACTTTCTAGACAGATACCAGGTAAAATCAGGATCAGATACCAAAGTTAAATCAGGATCAGATAAATGATTTAAACAATCTCAAAACCCCTAAAGCAATAGAAGCAGTCATTAATAGTCTCTCAAACAAAAAAAGCCCAGAACCATATGGGATAAGTGCAGAGTTCTACCTGACCTTCAAAGAAGACATAACGCTGATACTCTTCAAACTATTCCACAAAATAGAAAAAAGAAGGAATACTACCTAACTTGTTTTATGAAGCCACAGTTACTCTGATACCTAAACCACACTAAGACCAAACAACAAAAGAGAACTTCAGACCAATTTCCCTCATGAATATTGATGCAAAAATACTCAATAAAATTCTTGCAAACTGAATCCAAGAACACATCAAAATGATTTTCCATCATGATCGAGTAGGTTTCATCCCAGCGATGCAGGGATACTTCAAAATATGGAAAAAACCCACATGATCATTACATTAGATGCTGAAAAAGCATTTGACAAAATCCAGCACCTCTTCATGATAAAAGTATTGGAAAGATCAAGAATTCAAGGCCCTTACCTAAACATAATAAAAGCAATATACATCAAAACAGTAGCCAACATCAAACTAAATCAAGAGAAACTTGAAGCAATCCCACTGAAATCAGGGATTGGCAAGGCTGACCACTCTTTCCCTACCAGTTCAATACAGTCCTTGAAGTACTATAGCGCTATTAGACAGCAAAAGGAGGCCAAAAGAATACAAATTGGAAAGGAAGAAATCAAAGTGTCATTATTTGCAGATGATAAAATAGTATACTTAAGTAACACCCAAGATTCCACAAGAGAACTCCTAAACCTGACAAACATCTTCAGCAAAGTGGCTGGATATAAAATTAACTCAAGCAAATCAGTAGCCTTCCTATACTCAAAGGAAAAAGAGGATGAAAAAGAAATTAGGGAAATGACACCCTTCACAATGGTCACAAATAATAGAAAATACCTTGGCGTGACTCTAGCCAAGCAACTGAAAGATCTGCGTGACAAGTACTTCAAGTCTCTGAAGACAGAAATTGAAGAAGATCCCAGAAGATGGAAAGATCATCCATGCTCATGGATTGGCAGGGATAATATAGTAAAAGTGGCCATCTTGCCTAAAGCAATCTACAAATTCAATGAAATCTCCATCAAAATCCCAACTCAATTCTTCATAGAGTTAGAGAAATTTTCAAATTTATCTGAAATAACAAAAAACCCAGGATAGCTAAAATTATTCTCAACAGTAAAAGAACTTTTGGCAGAATCACCATCCCTGACTTCAAGCTCTGCTATAGAGCCATAGGGATACAAACTGTATGGTATTGATACAGAGACAGTCAGGAAGATCAATGGAAAAGAAAAGACCCAGAAATGAACCCATACACCTATGGTCACTTGATCTTTGACAAATGAGCTAAAACCATCCAGTGGAATAAAGACAGCATTTCCAATAAATGGTGCTGGGTGAACTGGCAGTCAACATGTAGAAGGATGCAAATTGATACATTCTTATCTCCTTGCATAAAGCTCAAGTCCAAGTGGATCAAAGATCTCCACATAAAACCAGATATACTGAATCTAATAGAAGAGAAAGTGGGGAAGAAGCTGGAGTACATAGGCAGAGGTGAAAATTTCCTGAACAGAACACCAATAGCTTATGCTCTAAGATACAAATGGGACAAGATACAAATTGGCAAATGGGACCTCATAAAATTGCAAAGCTTCTGTAAGGCAAAGGATATTGTCAATAGGACAAAATGACAACCAACAGATTGGGAACAAATCTTTACCAATCCTATATCCAAGAGAGGGCTAATATCCAATATATATATATATATATATATATATATATATATATATATATATATATATATATATATATATATATATATATAAAGAACTCAAGAAGTTAGACTCTAGAGAACTATATATACCTATTAAAAAATTGAGTACAGAGCTAAACAAAGAATTCTCAACTGAGGAATACCGGAAGGCTGAGAAACACCTAAAGAAATGTTCAACAGCCTTAATCATTAGGGAAATGCAAATCAAAACAACCCTGAGATTCCATCTCACACCAGTCAGAATGGCCAGGATCAAAAACTCAGGGGACAGCAAATGCTGGAAAGGATGTGGAGAAAGAGGAACACTCCTCCATTGTCGGTGGGATTGGAAGTTGGTAAAAACACTCTGAAATTCAGTTTGGTGGTTCCTCAGAAAATTGGACACAGGACCCAGTTATACCACTCCTGGGCATATACCCAGAAGATTCGCCAACATGTAATAAGGACACATGCTCCACTATGTTCATAGCAGTCTTATTTATAATAGCTAGAAACTGGAAAAAAAGCAGATGTCACTCAACAAGAAGAATGTATACAGAAAATGTGGTACACAATACTACTCAGCTATTAAAAACAATGAATTCACAAAATTCTTAGGCAAATTGATTGACCTAGAAAATATCGTCCTGAGTGAGGTAACCAAATCACAAAATAACACACACGGCATGCACCATGTAAGTGGATATTAGCCCAAAAGCTCGGAATACACAAGATACAACTCATAGACCACATGAAACTCAAAAAGAAGGACCACCAAAGTGTGGATACTTTGATACTTATTGGAAAGTGGATCAAAATACCCATGGCTCACAGCCAACCAACATAGGAATGAACATAGGGACCCCAATGGAGCCGCTAGGCAAAGGACCCAAGCAGTTAAAGAGGTTTGCAGCCCTGTAGGAGGAACAATAATGTGTACCAACCAGAACCTCCAGAGCTCTCAGGGACTAAACCACAAACCAAAGAGTATACATGGAGAGACCCATATACATATGTAGCAGAAGGTGACCATTTCAGACATCAATGAGAGGAGAGACCATTGGTGCTGTGAAGGCTAGATTCCCCAGAATAGGGGAATGCAAGTCAGGAAATTTGGAGGTGGGGAGGAGAAGGGGGAGGGATGATGGTGTAGGGGATTTTAAAAGGGAAAATGTGGAAAGGGGATACCATTTGAAATGAAAATAAAGCAAATATCTAATTTTAAAAAAAGTAGGACTGAAAGTTTTTCACTCTAAGAACATCGAATGTGCTGATGGTAATATGACTGATAAGGGAGCCATGCTTTCCTGCCTGAACCATGGGAGCAGATTTTCACCTCCTTGAGATTCACTTTACGCCTTCAACAATCATATCTGAGGTCATAGAAGATGTTCAAAGTTCACTCTAACAATTGAGAAAAAATTAAATAAAGTGCTGGTAACTACTGATAGTTTTCTTTCTTTGTGATACAAGTTTTTGTTCCGTCAATTTTATTAACATGTCAATAATGAAAACTTCAGAAAATCAATCAGCCTTAAAATGTATCAACTGATCTTGATCATACACTGTAAGAGCTATCGAGTTCCTACACCCACACCTTGTAAGCTATTAGAAAAACCATAGGAGAGATTTCCAAGTTATTTTGGAACAAGTTATTGCATTTGATTTTCTTTTATTTAAAAATGTTTTGAAGTGTAATTTATACAATGAATGCATATATAATATAATTACTCAGCTGATTTAGTTGTAAAATAATATTTCAGTTTTGAACTTTTCTATTTTGGTTTATTTTTATTTACACTCAGTCCACTAAATGTCAGTCTACATTCTCATCCTTGTTTTGATATTTATCAATACTGATCACATGTTTCTTCCTTAATTTCTATGCTGGTGTTCCCTGCTTTACAGTCAGGTTTTATCCCATCAGTACCAAAAGAGGTCAAAGTATCACAAGTGGCAAAGCTTCCTGGTTTCTGTTTTGTTCTGTTTTATCCAACCTTACTAAGGACACTTTACAGATTTCCAGAAGGATGAACTGAGAAAGGCTGAAATAGAATCCTTTTCCACATTTTCCCATGAGAAAGCATTTCCTGTAATAAGGAATAAAAGAAATACATCAGTGGGTCAAGGGTCTGCCTTAAAAATATAAGGACCTTGCTTTCATCATCATAATCCCTATGACACAGCTTGGAATATAATTGCTAGGAACATAAAGACCAGAAGAAGATCTAGATGAATCAGCAAACTCAAGTAATGAGAGACACTGTCACAAACACACACACAAACAGCAACGACAAAATGTGGATGGTACCTAAGATAAAGCATCTGCCATTATCCTGTAGCACTTCACATGCATACACACATACACAATGATCCACATATCTGAACATGAAAGCATAAATTCATTCTCTCTCTCCTTTCTCCTTTCTCCTTTCTCCTTTCTCCTTTCTCCTCTCCCCTCTCCTCTCCTTTCTCCTCTCTTCTTGCCCCCCCCTCTCTCTCTCTCTCTCTCTCTCTCTCTCTCTCTTTCACACACACACACACACACACACACACACACAGACTCACACAGACACACACACAGGCACAGACAAAGACACATTAACACAATTGTAGTGGAATAATATTGGCTTAATGAATTACTTTAAAAATTAAGTAGTACTAATTACAGTCATGCCCAGAATACATTACTCAACACTTGCTTTTGATACATTCTGTAGAAAGTGACAATACTCCACTTTGACTGAATGATGAACAGATCAAAACCAGGAGATTAAATCAAAGCAATATGACTAATATGTTAGGAGGTTATGGTTACAGCCCAAAAATCACCCACAGATTTCACTTTGGGTTTTTTGAAACAGTGAGGCAGTTTTTAGGTTGTTCCCTATGGTTGACCCCAGGAATGGAAAACAGCAAACAACAACCAAAAAACAACTCCAAACTTCTAAATCTCAGAAGCCTGTATCTTTATAGAACTTTGCTTCTGTCTCATTTATACACTCACACAACACACACACACACACACACACACACACACACACAACACATTTGAAAGAGAGAGAGAGAGAGAGAGAGAGAGAGAGAGAGAGAGAGAGAGAGAGAGCTACCAGAGGTTGACACCAAATGCAAAGATCATGGAAAAAATGTTTGTTAGTATTTCAAGCATCTGAAGTGTTCGATGTCTTTGTGGCAAACTGAAAACATGTGTCCATTTCTGCCTCGCAAATAGAGAGCAATGATTATGAAATATGAACACTTTAATTTTTCAAAAGTGGTTGTCTTAAAATTGTGTGTCACAAGGTTGAATTGATATATAAAACATGCATTAATTCAAATTTCTGGTTGCTTAAAACTGTAAGATCATAAAGACAAGATGACAATTAAAAAGGGTAACATTAGAACAAACTTGTGCTTATAACCTTTCTAATTCAAGGTCCATCTGCCTCAATGAAATTCTTAGGAATACAGTGGTGTGGGACATGCATAGATATTCCTTCTAATGTGAAAGGTAAGTTGTTGCACCTGGCCCCTCCCACTACCAAGAAAGAAGCACCGTGTTTAGTGGGTCTATTTGGATTATGGAGACAGCATATTCCTCACTTTAAAGTGTTACTCAGGCCTATTTACCAAGTGACTCAGAAAGCTGCTAGCTTTGTGTGAAACCTGGAACAGGAGAAGGCTCTTCAACAGGTCCAGGCTGCTCTACCACCTGGATCATATAATTCAGCAGCCCCGATGGTACTTGAGGTGTTGGTGGCAGATAGAGATGCTGTTTGGAGCCTCTACCAGGCCCCTGTAGGTGAATCACAGAAGAGACCTTTGGGATTCGGGAGCAAAGCTCTACCATCATCTGCAGACAACTACTCTCCTAATCCAAGCAGGATGACAAAAAAACGCAGACCCATCAGGAATGAATGTATGGGTCAGTCCGCCAGGAAAAGAGTCAAGACCTGCTGAGGTGCTTTCCGGTGGTGAAGGAAATACAGAATGGGTGGTAGAGGAAGGTAGTTATAAACACCAGCTAAGGCCATGTAACCAGATGCAGAAATGAGGATTATAAAGTAATATGAATGCTTCTGTGTTATTTTGTTAAAAATACATTTGTTTTTCTTCCAATTTCTTTAAAATCAATTGGCAGTTAAGTTGAGACACTAAAAAAAATGTTCCCAAGGGATACTGCCCAGTTGTAAATTTACAATTGTGCTTGCGATTGTACAAGGGATAGTTATCCTTATATCATGTTAGGCGTATTCATGACCTTGTTATTGTTTCATGTGGTCATGAGATTTTGTGTCAAGTTGACAAGGGGTGGATTGTAGTGGCTATTACTTGTTGTCAACTTGACTATATCTGGAATGACCTACAATCCAGAATTGAAAGATTTACCTATGATCCTAATCTGGAGGTTCAGAGATACAAATTTCTGACCTGGATCATTCATAGAGGCTCTGAATTCCAGAAGTCTAAGACAAGGAGATCTCAGAGCTCAAGGTTATCTGGGATTAAAGGTGTGCTGGCACTCACCTATAATCTGGGCCACACCCTCTCCTGGAGACCTACATAAGGACATTGGAAGAAGGAAGACTCATTCTTCTGTGCCTGCTTGCCTCATGGGACTGTGCTACTGCTAGATCCTTGGATTTTCATCCACAGCTGCTGCGGACCATCGCTGGGGAGTTGAACTACAGACTTTAAGTCATCAACCAATTCCCTAACTATATAGAGACTGCCCATATATTCTGTGACTCTAGTGAACCTTGACTAATACAAAGGTAGACATGGGTCTACTCTACAGAAGGCCAGCCCAGCTGCCAAATGCTTCATTAGCACCTAATAAATATCTACAAACCATATCAACATATAAATTCAATAGAGTTAGCTCTAGGCTGGCTTTGAATACTTTAATGATTTTTTGTATTATGTATATCATAAATTTCTCAGGAAAATATGTTGAAGAGATGTTAAAGTGAATTATCATACAGAATATCATTATCTAATCTGACATTCAATGTGTAGTCATTGTTTGCTTATTTAAAGAGCATCTGTGTTCATGATAAAAGGAGTGAGAAGAGAAAGGAAAAATGACACACAGTTCTTGCCATATTCTTTCCAAAAATAATTACTATATAATATTAATGTCTTTATTTCCTACAATTTATATTTTCTGGGCTCTGTGTCCAGTTATGATATATAGCTAGGTATGTAAAACATTGAGTGATAGATGTGGTTTAAAATATACAAAAGAGATTAAGATGACAGGAAATTAGTGATCAAGCCAAAGTATATGGAATGATAGTTGAAACAGCGAAACAGACAGTAAGAAAGGAAAGAAGGAAGAAAGCAGGAAGGAAAGAAAGAGATAGAAGCTGTTTCATTATGTATAACAGAAAAATTGAAATGTAAAACCAGACATTGTCTTATTTGAAGAACTACATCAGCTCTAAGCTACTTTGGCAATACCCAGGAATGCATGAGAGAATGAATTTTATCTGTAATATATGGCTGGGTGTTAAGAGTTTTCCACATACTTAACATGAGATTATTGGTAATTATGAAGAGAAATAACATTCAAAAAATTCCAAGTAAAGTGAAACTCAAACTTAAGATCCAGAAACACAGCATTTGTAAGCAATCTATAAAAAACCTGGTTGGATATTACACTTCTGCTGCCGTATGACACAATAGACAGATGTAAACCTCCTTGACATTTTAAAGGCACTTAGGTCCAATACTCCAAGATATACATGACTTCTTCTGAGGTGATGTAGGTGAAACAGGCAGATTTGCTGAGTGACAGAGACAAGACGAGCTGGAGTCTCAGAATCCTCACATTCAACAGCTGTAGACTTGCTTAAAGGACTCCAGCACGCAGACCCTTCCCTGGTGACACTCTGTCCTGATCATTATAGAATCGCAATGCAGCTGACAATAGTGGACCACTCTCCCCACATTCTACTTGTTTCTTTATTTGAAAAAAAAAAAAGCAAACCACTGCTATTGAC
Source organism: Apodemus sylvaticus (assembly GCF_947179515.1). Classification (NCBI taxonomy): domain Eukaryota; kingdom Metazoa; phylum Chordata; class Mammalia; order Rodentia; family Muridae; genus Apodemus; species Apodemus sylvaticus. The sequence goes on along the minus strand of NC_067479.1, from coordinate 33,232,964 downwards.
ATTTCTGGAAAGAACACTCACTGCAACAAGAATAGACTTGGGACTTTTCATGCCTGTACAAATTATGAGAGGTGCACAACAGGAAGGCTAGTGCTGGTCAACATTTGAAACTGTCCATATACTACCTCTCCGCCTTTTCGCCTTCTCTAAGTATCACATTTAGACTGTCTTTGAAATACTAAAATAAATTAGCTGGAAGAAGCTTTCTAAGCTATCACTAGCACATTAAACCTTCTTAAAAGATTATGTCTGACTCATATATTCCTTTAGTGATTCATTCATGTGGAATTTGAAACTATAAATCACATTTGTTATATTTCAGAAAATTCCCTTTGCAGAGTTTCAGTTATATCAAAACTAAATAAATCATCTTTAGTCAAAAATAGTTTTAATCTTCAAGGTCCTCTGAGATGTTGCACATTTCAACTCTTCTCTGACTTCTCCAAATTAAAATTATTGTTTTGTGCTGAATGCAGAAAATTGTTTAGAGTTAGTATTGATCTCGATAATTCAGCTTAATAAAATAATTATTTTAGTTTAAATACATGTTGAATATACACACCCTCTAGTTCCTTAAAAAAGAGCTTGCATATAATCAGCTATACAAATATTGTCAAATGATTTGAAAAATTAAGATTTTGTTTTATTTCTGGAAGATTCCACCACAATAAAATATTATATACCAAATGTGGGGCCCATGATTTTTGGAGTTTATTATTTATGTTTCTAATCAATTTCCTTACTATTTTGAGAGAAAAGCTGATATAGTGTCTTGGAAATTAACAAATGGCTACATGAGTAACAAGAAAAGTTATATGAGAAATATATGAGTTCCAGTTACATTGTAAATAATCACTATTAAAATGCAATCTCCCCTTTGTTACTCAATGAGTGTACCAGCTTATAAAGTGAACAGTATCCAATATGAGGAAATAGGTATTGATGGTAAAGGGCACATGCCATCAGAGACCTCAGCATCTCTAATCTTATTTAGTCAACAATATGTCCCCACTGGGTGCCTGTTGCTGTGTTGTATTGGAGCCAACTTATACCAGTTTGCCAGGGCTGATTGCCAAACAGTCACATATTTTGCAACCAATTGTTACTGTAAAATCTGTCTCAGTGGGAATATTTACACCACAGAAATTGGCAGTGGTACAAAGCTCACCTCCCCCTGCCCCTTTATTGCCATTATGTAGAAACATCTGCCTGTGCACAGTGCTACAGGGGGTTAATGATAATAGCTAAGACCCAAACCCAGTTTTCCACGTACTTATTTGAAATGATAGCATTGGAGAAATAAAGCCCCCAAACAGAAAGAAAATTAAAGGTAATTTTGACAGCTTAAACCATTGTGGTTTGTAGAATGAAATTTTCATTATCGGAAATAAAGAAATCAGGAAGGAAGATTCACTTGGGAGGTATAGAGGAAACTTGAGCTATTTGTCTAGGGATGAAATTAAGACAAAACATCGGGGGATATAAAAAATTGGAATTTAAATCATCCATGATCACAGCTTTGTCTGTGGGAGCAGATCTTTAAATTGCTTTCATATTGCAGTCAACTGGTGGGACTGAAGAAATACCAATGGATGAATCTTAGCTTGGAAGCCTGGGAATCAGTTGGCAGGGAATGTGGCCTGAGCTTTGGAGTTTTAAAAGCTCCCTAGTTGATTCTAATGCACAGCCTGATTTGGGAACTGCTATTGTGCAATTTAAACAATTAAAAATAGTTTTAGACTCCAAATACTTGAAACATGAAAATGATCATTGCATCTTAAATATTTAGAGAGCTGTCATAGTCCAGGATATCAGTCTGCTAGAGGATGGTAATTATTCATTATTGTAAGAGAGAGAGACTCCTAACTGTACTGTCTAAAAGAGTTCAAAAAAAGTAAATTTTGTTTTTTGTAGTTTACGAAGTACCCCTTGTTTTGTAATACTTAAACTGGTCTTCCAAATATAATGACTTACACAGAAAGGTATGTTAGAAATATTTATGACTCAGACCTTGGTTTTTTTTTTTTTGTTATTTTTTTTATTCGATATAATTTATTTACATTTCAAATGATTTCCCCTTTTCTAGCCCCCCCCCCTCCCCGAAAGTCCCGTAAGCCCCCTTCTCTTCCCCTGTCCTCCCTCCCACCCCTTCCCAGTTCCCCGTTCTGGTTTTGCCAAATACTGTTTCACTGAGTCTTTCCAGAACCAGGGACCACTCCTGCTTTCTTCTTGTATATCATTTGATGTGTGGATTATGTTTTGGGTATTCCAGTTTTAATTGTGCTAGAAGTAGTAGTTTAAAACCTCTATGTGATGATCCCTAAGATGCATCATGACCTTCCTAGACTTTTGCTCTCTTACTAAGAGAGTGCAATCATATTAAAATCAACGAGCTAGATTAAACCTTTCCATTCCACAAAGAACAAAATAATCGCGGAATTCACATATTCCTGTTTGTTCTGAAGCCAGAAATAATTTCAGATCTTGCTAGACAACAGAATGGCTTAGTACATTTTGATGGAATTTAACCGATGCCTTACCTCTCTCAGAAGATACTGTCACATATATTTGCGTTGCACACTCAAAGAAGGACAGAAAAAAGAAGAGTGAGAGAAAAATGGAGAATGTGATGGGGTGGGGAGAAAGTAAAATTTTATCATCTGATTAGTGTGTGGGCTATTCTGCTTGGGATTCTATATTTTTCCAAGCTTTCAAAAGAATCTGATATATGTAATTTCCTATCCACTAACCACATTCGAGTTGCAACACAAGAAACATCAGAGGTAAGGAGTGCATTAAGTGTGTTGGGTTCATTTGGCTTATTTCCGTCAACTTCAAGGGCTATGAGGAAGCAGAGTTCATTAGATGCAGCAAATCCACAAATCCAGAAATCTCACAGCAGGTGAGAAAACCTCCTTCGTGCAGAACCCATCATGCATTCCACTCAGGTACAACTAGTCATTATTACCAAGGTATGTGTTGTTAGGTATGGGAGAGAACAGGGAATAGACATGCATATGATTATGTACTATTGATTAATTTAGGAGCAACTCTCTAGGAAAAATGTATTAAAATATCCCATCAGTACAAAGAACTTAAATTGAATTGGTGCCAAATAATATAGAGTATTTCTATTTTGACAGTGTGCACCAAAGTAGCAAAACAATCCTTTGTGATAAAATATTTAATATGTAAACATAACACCAATATTTTTTAAACCCATCATCATATCAGGACATTTTGTAAAAGCCAGGAAGATGTTTCAAGTGGTTAAGACTGGGTAGACCAAGGTATATAATGTGAATCAACCCATTAAAGACACAAGCAGCACTGCCTTCTGAAGCAAACTAAGTGATAAACTCATTTAGTGCTCAGTGCTCAGCTTCAGCCTCGTGTTGTGCTCAGTGGCATTCACCTTCCCCTCTCCACGAAGCGAGAATGTCTCTCCAAACCAGAAAACGGAAGGCTTCAGAAGCATTATGTAGCTAAAATCGGAGACTATTTTACCCATTAGTAATAAATGTACCTGCTGAGCAGAACTCTGCTGTACCTGAAAAGCTTGCACAGTTCCCTTTTGCTTAGCTCTGCCTGCTACGCAAGAAGCACTGTGCTAAAGAGAATTTTGTTAAAAGCAAAAGAGTTTATATAATTGACTTTACTGGAATTAGAAGATAGAGTACAGTGTTCTCAACCTGAAGCAGCCAAGTCTATGATGAAGGAAAATTGCACAATTTAATAGCCAGATATAGACACTGTGCAGTAATAGAAGTAATCAAAGGCTTGGGTGTGCTTCAAGGAAGAATCCGCTAGTTTCCCCTTTGCTTCAGAGAGAAGCTTGCAAGGGATTGTTGCAGCAAAGCACTTTTCCAGGGCTTTCTCACTCCTGTAGCATTCCCTTAAAGGACAAATTTGGAACAGAGTAAATATGAGCATGTTAAAGTTGAGGTGTTTTCTGTAAGTCTGACTTTGTTTTTCGGTGTGTTAATTTCTACTGTTTTTGAAATAGGCACAAGTCGCATGCAAGATGCTACCACTGATTTTTAATCTTCTACTCCTCTACAGCACACTTGTCCTTCATACGGCTGCTATGTTCTACTTCTTCTATACACAATGCAGAGAAAGGGAAAGAGAAAGCCACATTCTGGGTGCACTCATACTAGCCTTTATCAAGCACCTGCAAGAAAATAAAGTTTCAGCGGTAGCATTTTACACATCTATACACTCTTGGGGAATATGTGCAGTAAGTGATAAAGGCAAAAATAGACAATTAATGAGACAACAGCCCTGACAAAACAAGGCTCTACAAATCAGAATAATTAGGACTACAACTTTGAATGAGACACAGATGAAAGTCTTCATGTCATTAAAACTCACATGGTTAAAAAAATCTTACCAGAGACTAACATATTTTTAATAAATCCCAAGCCTTATGTTTAGAAAGTTTTATATTTTACAGATTCTATGATACATAATTTAAAGTGTGTGATAAACTAGAAGTATTCATAATGATTGGGATTAAGTACTTGAGTTTTAGATTATACTAAATTGCCAGTTAAACACACATAAAATTCATTTTGGTAAAGCATAACTATATGTGACAGCTCAATTAGTATGATTTATATACCTCAAAACAATCATAGTATTAAGGAAGGCAGAATTCTGTCCAGTTTTATTCTCATCAGGAATAAATGTTATGCTCCTGTTACCTTAACTTACTAAAGAAAATTTGAAACAAAGCACAGAATACCAGGATCTCCAAGTCTCCCAGGAATTTCTCTCTCTCTCTCTCTCTCTCTCTCTCTCTCTCTCTCTCTCTCTCTCTCTCTCTCTCTCTCTCTGTCTCTCTCTCCTCTTTATGTGTATCTGTGTGTTTGCTTATTTTATTTTAAAGAGAGAAAAGTAATAATAAAAATGCTATCATATTGGCCTACAAAATTTTAGTGCAAAAATCACATTTTAATTCATTCAACTGTCACTTAAACTAGAGAAAAAATAGTATTTGATACTCACATAACATATTTTAAATTTGATAAAGATAGAAAAATTTTGCCTATAGACCTAAAATTAATGTTCTTTCAGTATAAGTAACCCCCCCCCAAAAAAAAATCATCCCAGTAAAATCATAGAGACTAGGTTCTGGAAAACCTGTTTGTTCAAAACTAGTAGATGATTTTTTCCTTCACACACAGACACACGTACACACACACACAGACACACAAACACACACACACACACACACACACACACACTAGGTGATTTGAGTAAATTCCTTGGTTTTCTCTCCTTGTCTGTGTCATTTCCCTCTCTCTCCCATAACCTCATTCCTCGTTTCCTTTCTTGTTTCCTCTTCACAGTTCCTTTCTCCTCTCCTTGCTCTTTCTACTTTTTTCCTGATTCCTTTTCTGAGTTTGCTCCAATCCACCATATGAGATGAATTTTAAGGTACCGTTCTTTCATTGTATGAGGACAAAATGAATACCCATTTTTTCTTTGTATTTTATTTTATTTTTTTAATGTTTGGGGACTTTATTTCGGCTTTTAGTTTCCTTAAGTTTGCCTTGCCTCCGGTTCCATACTGACAAGTTAAATGCATTTTGTAAAAGCCCGGTCTGAAATAGTGAGAACATTCTTCATGTTACTTCAAGAGTTATTTTCTAAAATGATTTCAGGTCACAGCATTCTTTTCCCCTTTAAAGACATCCTTGCACCAAAAAGAAAAAAAAAGTAGATTTAAAACTTCAGAGTTTGAGGAAATATCAATGTAAGCAAGTGTTTAAAATGTATATATAGTCATTTTAATATGGAAGATTTGGAAATATATTTTATAAATATATGCTGTATACTCAGCAGTGTAACAGAAGTGTTAAAGTTATTACACTTTTGTTTCAGTGAGGATTCTTTTTCCCTTGTATTTCCTTACCACCAGTTCCCTGTTACTGGCCATACTAGACATTGCAGAGGGGCTGATGGCAAAAGAGTTCTTTACAAAGTGCTTTGTAATGGAAATCTTCCTATCTAAAAATGGCAGTACATATTTATCTTTAAGTAATAAAATGCAGTGCTTGGAGGGAACACCAAATGAGTTTCCTGTAAGGATGCAGAGCAGCCAAGCAGTGAACAAGGTAGGTAATGACTGAACTCATTTTCTGTCTGCTACCCAGTTGTATGTGGTTTAATATGTACCCAAGGAAAAACACAATTGAACTTGCAAGATAAGACTATGCTAAGAAGAATAAAATTTGCTTTCTTCTCACTCAGACTCTCAGGATTTTCTCCCTGTAGAGCAAAACCCCAGATCTGATGCCACGGGATTCTACATGTAATTCTCACATGGGATCACGTGGGCCAGGTACATATTTCACATGGTAAAGTCTACATGTCTTCTCCTCTGCTCAAATGTATTGAACAATGTCCCAGCATCACATTCCTATGGTAACTTTGTTTTCTACATTTCGAGAATGCAAAGACACCTGTAACCAGTGGTGACATCTTTTAAATATTTTTTTGTGTGTGAGTAGGTTGTATCATCCCTTCCCTGAGCATAGACTCTGGGCAATATGGGATGTTACAAACTATTTTTTAAAAAGCAGCAATTAAGGTCTTTCAATGTAAGATCTATGTTTCTTTTCAAAGGGATCACATCTATCAGAAAATAAAAAGTTAAATTATTGCTACAAACCAAATCTCTATCATGACTAGCAATTTGACAAGACATTTACCTAAGTTGTTTTTTAAAGAAAATTATCAGCAGCGTATTGTGATTCTATTGCATGTGTGAATCCCTTTCAGAATTCCACACAATTCTGCACTGAGTCTCTCTCATCTAGGATCACAAGGATCTGCCAGTTGCTCATTCTGTCCGTCCAGCCAACTTTCAATCATACCTTCTCATTTACTGTGTCTAAAACATTGCTTTGATTTGCAATCTAGTCCTTTCCATGTTTTTATATCCAATATCCCCAGTTATAAACCACACTGAATGTCTTCAGGTTTCTTAAACTTACCATTAATAAAATACACTACTACTTTCTTCTCCAAATTAAAGTACCCACTTTGTAAACTTTCTCTTTCTGGGTGTTGTCATCCCCATCTCGTTTCACACAGGAGACTTGAAAACATGTTGGTTATCCTTAGCTTGCTTTGTTGTTCTCATATATCTCCTCTAATCAATGAGCATATCAGCTACTTAAATAAAATCAATATAAGCATATTGGTGTTCTCACCATTTTACTTTCAACAGAGTTGTCTAAAACTGTATATAAGGTCCCTCTCTTCTAATATAGTCTATTCGTAACAAGGGCTCACTATAAGACTTTCAATGTAATATATACATATTTTTGTGTGTGTTTCAAAGACATCACCTACTGAAACTCAATAATCGAGAGATTTTTGTATCATGTCTAATTCTAATTCTTGACATGGGATTCATCTTGCCTTATTCAAAATGAACAAAACCTTCTGATATTAGGATAGTGGTTGTTTTGTGTATTGAATACTTCCCAAATGCCAAGCACATTACCAGTCACTACATGTTTCAATGTTTATTCATGGATAGATCATGGGCTATAAGCTGTTTCTGTGTTCAATAGTCATTATTTCAATGTTGCAGACCTAACTATGTGGTATTCTCATCTGCTGAAATCTCACCTTGATAATCAAGGCAACAAAGAGTTGTGTATAACTATTCCAAAGAAAAAATTAAAATTTTAAGTATTGTCTGTGTGTTTCCTGAAGACATTGAAACACATATAGTACACGGAAGGTTTCACCATATCTAAACATTAGTTAACTAATAAAATGAAAGAAGTGGATAAAGTATAATGAATATATGCAACTATATCATTATATGAACATAATTTAAATAGTGACATCTTCTAAGAGATTCTTTTATTTACTTGCACATAATAGTGGTTTTGTATATGTGTGTTCAGGGTAGAAAAATTCCTTGGATTGGTATCTTATCATTGCCAGGCTAATGTCTTCCTCATCCTCATTATTTATATGCATCTGATATATTTTTATTTTATTAAACATGTTTAAACTTTTCTTCCATATTGCTTTAAAGTTGCTTAGAAATTAAGTAATTTATGTGTCATTAGAGGTGGCAGTTTAATTTGCTTTAATGAGGATAGTAACATACCTGTTTGCAGAATAAAGTAACACTTTGCTTTGGCAATCTGAATTATGTCACCTTATTAGACACTGCAAATATGTAGAGTGTATCAATATGGATTTGCAGACAAGAATAATTGCATAAAGAAAGGAGGGAACGTGGGGTTTGTGTGTGCTCAAATCATGACAAAATCTTAAACTGGATTAATTTCCTTGTTATTAGGTAGAAGACCCAGTGGATATTGATCCTATTCCTGTGCCATTGACTATTTCACTGTTTTAATTTTCAAAGTATAATCTGTTGATGTCATAGAGTGCCCTGAAAATCTCAAACCGTGTCTTCCTTGCTCACAAACTGTGCATTAGAGTTCCTCAGGTCTCCTATGTCCTAATGGTTTCTGTCTCTTCCTCTTTTCACCTTGTCTTTCTGTTATCCTTCCATCGTGGACATTTTATCTACCCTGTCTGCATCTGATAAAGGGAGCCAGAGCATTTCATAGACAAGGCCACTTTAATTGTCCTTCACAGGCAATGGCAGGGTGGTGATACTGTTAGTAATGCTGCCTGTCTTTCTAAACTTAACTCACATTCAGCAATCGTCTCTGGTGTATCCCCAAAACACAATGTCGGCTCTCACTCTCCATTTCAGAGTATTTTTGTTGTTTTGTGTATTTCACCAATATGTTTGTGTTGTTGATAATTAAGCCTTAGTCAATAACTGTCCTATGACAATATAGATTCTTCAACAATTATGTGAATTTGGACTGACCTTTTATGACTGGTTCAAACAGAGTCATCAGGGGTTGTGAATTCATCATCATAAATTAGAGAGAGGAAGTAACCAGCAAATACAATTCCAATGTTAACAGCACCATGTAAAATTATACATCCTCATTTTAATTTCAGCATGAATTCATGCCTAGAATGTGTTCTGTCTTATTTACATAGTACTTCCTCTCTAATATGTCGGCATGAGATGAATAACTCCATTCACTAAGTGCATTTGTCCTGATTATTCACCATTCTGCAATCTCTAGGGATTGATGCCATTTTGAAAAGTTTTCCTGAAAAGTTCTGGAGACAAGAATTTGGATCAACTTGACTGTGAGGAAGAGCTGGCTTCAACAAGACCTCACACACAGGTATACACAAATTCTGTGTAGTTCTCTATGAATTATTACAATGAAAATCTTGACAATGGGAAGTTTTGAAATAACCAGAGGAAAAAACACATGGTTATATATGTGATATTGTGTAGACACTTGGTTTAAAACAAACATTTTTTGCAGGATCACGTAGAATTGGTTTTAAAATTTTCAGGCATATAACTCCATTTTAATCCTATTTTTACTTCTTGCAAAGTGAACTAGTGTAAGTAGTCCATCTCCCTTATTCCTAACTTTTAAAACTACAAAATATAGGTGGTAAATATCTGAATTATGATAATAACTTGAAAAGATAATTTTCTATAATGTAAATGAATACAATAACATAAAACATAGTGAACAGCAAATAGTAAGAACTGAATAACAGACATACTCTATAAATCTCAGTTGACTGTTAATATCTAATATGAAGAAGATAGTTCTACAGAGAGCCTGGGGAAAATGATTACTTATCTTCTAAACCAGAACCAGAGAAATCTTGCCTACAGCCTTAGAAAGATACAACTTACATGTAAAATCAATCTGTGTTTTCTATTTCATTTTTTTCTTCCATGGATTTTAAAAGGCTGATTGGTTTATACTTGCCTTTCTTTCGGGTAGGAGGTAAGCAGTTAGAAAAGGTGATTGTTAAATCGTTACCTTGACAACAAAAAGAACCAATTGTGAAATAAGCAAAAAAGTCTTTCTTAGCAGTTTTCAGACTTCTCCACTATTAGCTACAGTTATTTCCCTTTAAATATTCATAGAATTAAAAAAATATTTTTAAAAAAAATTACTACAGAAACTAAGGAATTGGCAAAAATGAAAGTTGGGTATATGTTTAATTCCATTTGAATGCATTGCCATTTTACTAGTTTATAGGTTTATGTTTCTATAATAAGATCTAGATAACAAAAGATGTTATTTTACATAAATGTGGTAATAAACTCTATTTTCTTGACACCATACAAAATATTTTACTTGCTATTAATACCTTCAGTCTTCATAGCAACATTACAAACTTATATTAGTAACCACTTTTACATTAGAGAAAAGCAACAGAGCTTAAATAAGTTATTCAAATTTGAAAAGACCTAGAATTTTAGAGCTGTTAAATGAGTTTCAAAAGGTTACCTTACAAATTTACTACACTACCAGGAAAATCTGTAACTATTAAAAAAAATTGTGCTTGGATAAGTTTTGAGTTAGCTTATAGATCTTCTTTTTTATATTATTTATGTAACATTTTTACATTCAAAGCAGAAACATAGTCAATTTGTGTTAGAAGATACAATCTACATTATAAAAAAATTTCACTTTGAGATTGTCCTACCTAATGCACTGATTGTGAACATTAGAGGCTTCTATAATAGTTTTCAAATTTTTTGTCTGACATAATATTTGTAAATATTTTTGAGGCATGTTCTATTTTCTTGACTTATGTAGATATTCATAGTAATCAACTAATGGTAGTCATCATATACATGACTTTAGGCTTGTATTATTTTTATGATAATATTCAAATTCATTTATCCATACTTTTTGAGATCCTAGTTTCAAATTTTGTTTTCTATGTTTAACTGGAGTTATTAGGGAGACAAGAATTAAGAACATAATGCAAGTGGAACTGATACATCAAGGAGGAGATAATAAAATATAGGCAAATAACATAAGACAAGTGGAATAAATACCTTAAGGAGCAGAGAATAAAACATGGGTAAATTGAAAGATGAGATGAGAAATTCTCAGGGAAGAAGGGTCTGTCCTAGATGCATAAAGGATGAGGAGATTGAAGAGAGGCAGGAGGCTTAACCCAAATGTCAGATACTTGAAAAGGCTACATGCAAAACTCTAATCTTCCAAACAAAGAAAAATTAAACATGATGGAATGTGAAAACTGGTATATATTCGATTGTTTAAATGGGAATGGGGATGAGGAAGAGAAAAGCCTAAAAGATACTGTAGCCAAAAGGAAGGACTCCTAGAGAAGCCTTAATGAAATCCAGCTCCTGGCTATTACACATAGGGCTGCTATGAATATATTGGAGCATGTGTCCTTATTACATGCTGGGGAATCCTCTGGGTATATGCCCAGGAGTGGTATAGCAGGGTCCTCCAGAAGTGCCACGCCATGTTTTTTTAAGAACCACCAGACTGATTTCCAGAGTGGTTGTACCAGCTTGCAATCCCACCAGCAGTGGAGGAATGGTCTTCTTTTCCCACAACCTCTCCAGCACCTGCTGTCTCCTGAGTTCTTTACCTTAGCCATTCTGACCTGTGTGAGGTGAAATATCAGGGTTGCATTTCCCTGATGACTAAGGTTGTTGAACATTTCTTTAAGTGCTTCTCAGTCATTCAATATTCCTCAGGTGAGAATTCTTTGTTTATATCTTTACCCCATTTCTTAATAGGGTTATTTGGTTCACTGGAGTCTAACTTCTTGACTTCTTTGTAAATCTTGGAAATTAACCCTCTGTTGGATATAGGGTTGGTAAAGATATGTTCCCGATTTGTTGGTTACCTTTGTGTCCTATTGACAGTATCCTTTGCTTTACAGAAACTTTGTAATTTTGTGAGGTTCCATTTGTCAATTCTTGATCTTAGGGCATAGGCTATTGTGGTTCTGTTCAGAAGTTCTTTTACTGTTAAGAATAGTTTTCGCTATCCTGGGTTTTTTGTTATTCCAGATTAATTTGCAAATTGCATGTTCCACTATGTTCATAGCAGCCCTATTCATAATAGCCAGAAGCTGGAAAGAACCCAGACGTCCCTCAGTGGAGGAATAGATACAGAAAATGTGGTAGATATACACAATGGAGCATATATATATATATATATATATATATATATATATATATATATACACTATTCAGCCATTAAAAACAACAAATTCATGAAATTCTTAGACAAATGGATGGAACTGGAAAATATCATCCTGAGTGAGGTAACCCGATCACAAAAGAACACTCATGATATGCACTCACTGATAAGTAAATATTAGCCTAGAAGCTTGGAATACCCAAGACACAATTCACATATCAAATGATGCCCAAAAAGGAGGAAGAAGAAAATATGGATCCTTGGATCCCTTGTAGAAAGGGAAGAAATACCCACAGAAGGAGATACAAATACAAAAAGTTGAGCAGAGTCTGAGGGAAAGACCATCCAGAGACTACCCTACCCAGGAATGCATCCTATAATACAGTCACAAAACCCAGGCACTATTGTGGGTGCCCACAAGTGCTGGCTGACAGATGCCTGATATAGCTATCAGCTGAGAGGCTCTCCTAGTGCATGACAAATACAGAGGGGAACATTCTCAGTCAACCATTTAACTGAGCACAGGTTCCCCAATGGGGGAGCTAGAGAAAGGACCCAAGGAGCTGAAGGGGTTTGCAGCACCATAGGAGGAACAACAATTTGAGTCACCAAGTACTCCTAGAGCTCCAAGGGACAAAACCATCAAACAAAGAGTACACATGGAGTTACCCGTGACCCCAGACACATCAGCAGCAGAGGATGATGTGGACACTAAATGGGGGAGAGGCCCTTGGTCTTGGAAAGACTTGATACCATAGTGTAGAGTAATGCCAGGACAGGGAAGAAGGGATGAGTTGATTGGGGAAGGGGAGATGGCTAGATGGATTTTCAGGGGAGAGGAGAACCAGGAAAAGAGACAACATTTGAAGTGTAAATATAGAATATACCTAATTAAAGAAAAAAAAAAATAAATCTACTAGTTTGCAGGTGAATCCTCTCTCCCTACCTTCTCCCTGCCTCCCTCTTCCTGTCCCCTTCTCTCTTACACACAAAAGTGGTTTGGACAGAGAAGTTCATATTGGTTGTCAACGCTGCTTCCAGAAGTCACAGGTTACTGAATGAAAATCTCAGTGCCAGTTACAGGCTATGGAAGAGTTTCTGGTTAGGGGAAAACTCATAATCTTTCTGTTTGGATATGAAGAGTTTCTTCCTGGCCATAAAAACTTTTTAAAAGATTTGAAACTGGGAGATTATTTGTTCTAATAGACAACCTACTTTTCTTGTTTTGCTAAACTGTCAGTGCTGTCGGATGACATTCTGTTTCTATGCCCATAAAATTGTTCTACTTTAGAATTGATGTGAGTGCACCTCCTGCCCCCTTTCAGGGTGGAGCATACGGACTCATAACTGGACAAAATGCCAGGTATAAGTAACTGTGAGTGTGAGTGCTGAGCTCTGGACGGGTGAATTATTTCAACCTCCCCTACCCAAGATTTGAGTGACATTACAGAAGGATTGTTGCAAGGCTGTGGCAGCTGATAGATGGGGAAAGCAGCTATGATACTCTGACTGGCAAACCTGCTATGGCTCCTGTGCCCATGCCCTCAGTGTAATGGCGGCTACCTGCAGGAGATGAGAAGTGGTCCCAATTCTAGCAGGAGTGGAGCACAGGGCCCTGACGCCACACTGCAAATGTCAGAGCTTCTGGAAACTGGCACTACTTGTTAGTGACTCTTGGCGGTCTCCTATTGGATGGCTCCACAGCTATAAACACACTGGTAACACTAATTGTACTACAGAAGAATTGATATGCTTTTAAAAAAACAAAGAGGAGGTAGAGATGATAGTGGACAGCATGGGGATTGTAGGGAAAGATGGAAAGAGAATGGTCAATGGGAATGGCCAGAGTACATTTTACAAATGTGCAAATACGTCAAAAATGTATGAATGTAACAAAGATACTATTTTAAAAAGAAGTTTTTAGATTTATTTTATGCTTTAAACATTAATGTTTATCCTGTAATGTAGATCCAAACTTAAGAATGAACTATGTGAGAAATATCGGGCTGGAGAGATGGCTCAATGGTTAAGAGCACTGATTGCTCTTCCAGAGGTCCCGAGTTCAATTCCCAGCAACCACATGGTTGCTCACAACCATCTGAAATGAGATCTCATGCCCTCTTCTGGTGTGTTTGAGGACAGTTACAGTGTACTCACATACATACAGTAAATAATCATTTAAAAATAAGAGAAATATCATGGGAGTCAAGTGTTGATCCAATACTGTATTTTAACAATCATTGCAGGTATCATTAAATCAGGAAAGTGAATACTCATTGCTCAACAATGAAGTATTAGTATGTTATTTCATATACTAATTGATACTTCATTTTTGGTTATTATCTCAATAAGTTACTTAGGCTGATTTTGAAGTATTTTTTAGCTCAGTCTAATTTTGAACATACAAAATCCTGCCTTAATTCTCATGGAACTGAGATAATGGGCAGCTATGTACAGACCCAACTTAAAATACTTCTTAACTACTGATAAGCAGATTTATTTTAAAGATAGGCAATAAACCCTACAGTATTAACATCTGTCAATTTCACTGGTAATAATATGTATAATGTGATTATGACTTTATAAATTAGCCATAATGAATTACATGCTCTTTTCTAATTCATTAATATGAATGTATACATAATCTTACATAATCAATTTAATAACATACATTAGTATTATATTGAATAGTACTAAAAGAAGCTTAGTGAAACTAAGATTGTATATCTCTATCACAATTCTATCAATAATTCATGAACAATGCATTTATTATTATCATGATAAAGAATAAACTAGTAATTTTTTATACACAATGATATAAATGACAAAAGATGAGCGTTCAGAATAGTTCTGGATATGTCATTAGCAATTCAATTAACATTCTTACCTATACAAAATATCTAAAACCAGGTAACAGCTTTGTGCAAACAGCCCCAGCTAAAGTTATTAATATTTTAATTTAAATGCACACCATGAGTTTCCCTTCAGTACTAGTAAAGATTATTTTTTAATACTGTTAAGAGAAAAAAATCTTAATTCTGGCAGTATTCCCAAAAAAGAATATATCTGGCTTTGTTCCTACTGTGGGCATGTAGGTCTTGCATGATTATATTCATTTGCCACAATCAAACAATTCTATTAACAGCTATCTTGATAATTGTCATAATACCCTTAGTTCACTAATCATAATATATACATATTAGTCACAGATTGAATTAGTCATCAGAAAATATAAAGATCAACATAAATATTTAATTTATTATTTTAAAATTGTGAATTTGAGAAATTAGATGTGACAATATATAATTCAGCAACGACCATAAAGACTTTGACATAAAATGCTATGTCTACTTCTCTTTATCATAAATTTAATGAACTTACAAGTTTACAGCATGTCCATTTCATTAAGGTATAACTATCTGCATAGGAAAAGCATAGTGTCCTTCTGAAAGCACACTTCCACAAACTATGTAGTATAGAAAGATATGGCCATTAAGTGAGTGACTCTGATACCTTTGATCTTAAAGAGATAACACAAGCTGTAAGGGAACACAATTAGTGAAGGGGGATGAAAAGGAAACCACTAAATAACATTCTGTACTTCCATGTAATGTTATGATTCGAAGATGCGTACATAAAATGAACTACAATTAATAATGTAATATATGGATGGCACTCAACAAATGCTTGCTTGCTTAAGTCTTAGAAGTTATTTGTAATTCCCATAAGAAAAGTCATTTACTATTCATAAAAAGATTAAATTTATAATTAGTATTTAAGATAATATTCCTAAGTATAAATGTATTTATTATGGTCGGTAGACAATGCTCTTATTTTAATATTTGTTATACATTTAAAACAAAATACCATAGGATATGCATGAATTTATTTCCTCAAACTCATTTCGCTTCTGGAGTTGAAAACTTAAGTGTGATTCCTATGCCTTGTATCTTGTGGGGCTTTCAATGTTATGATCCTTAATTTTGAGACTTTGAAGACATTGGAACCCATGCTATCTTTTAATTAAAGTTTAAAATGTTCTTAGGTTTTTAAAGCCTAAACTTCTGTTATTAATACTAGGGAACACTTAATGGAAAGATCAGGCATTCATAGAAATTTTCCTGATGAGTTTAATTGCCATCTCAAGCACACTGTGACAGTGTTTGAAATTCTGCAAGGCCTTGTCTCAATTAAGGACATCTTAGGATACAACACCCAATCAAACTAGAAAACTTGCAAAGATCCCCAAATCTATAGAAATGGTGAGTGCTATATAGCATCTTAGAAAATGAATGTTTGAATATAACACAATGCTTCGTTTCCCTGCAGAAACACTCAGTGCCCACAGAATAGAGAAACACATTTGTTGTTAGTTGTACAGACTGTCTGGATACAGGATTAGCAAATATCTGGCAGTTTTGCTAAAAGAGACCATATGTGTGACACACAATTGCTGGCACACAGTAGAGGCACAAACTATGTTAATTATTTCCTTACACTCCTGCTGTCTCTGTGACTTGAAAATAACTCCTAGGAAAAATATGTTTCCTTAAAAGGACTTTTTGTCATAATAGTTTACTATATACTATTCAATTCATGAAAGAAAAAAAGAATTCCTTAAAACATGCCTGCTCACTTCAAAGGTACTATATAGGTTGAAGAATTTGCTCATCTTGGGTCAGCTATCTGCAGGTATAGATTTAGTGCTCACGCAGGAGCATACCCCCTTTCTTTGATGGGTTCTCTGTGTTCTCTGTTACAGTCACCATGGTGTTTGCTTTTGTTTCCTGTGGCTTAAAAAAATGCTAAAGCAAAAATGTCACAGAGACATGATTGACCTCAGTTCTACTTAGTGGTGTGTCCTTAAAATGGTATCATCCGCAGAGGATGAATCTCAGACCATCACAGACACTAC
This sequence comes from Apodemus sylvaticus, assembly GCF_947179515.1. Taxonomy (NCBI): domain Eukaryota; kingdom Metazoa; phylum Chordata; class Mammalia; order Rodentia; family Muridae; genus Apodemus; species Apodemus sylvaticus. Next base: position 33,215,972 of record NC_067479.1, on the reverse strand, counting down.
ATAGACATATGACTAAACAAGGTAGGTTTGGACCTGCTTTTCACTAATGAGCTGCAAGCATTTGTTCAACCTAAGTGTGATGCTTTTCATTAGCCACCAGACTTGGTTTCCATGGTTCTTTCTTCTGTCTGGGAATATGAGTTTCTAAGTTCACCTATGATTATCTTCCCTGATTGAGCTCATGTCTTCTGCCTCCACCATTTATTTCAAATTGTACTTTTAAATAACTAGGATTTATTTTTACTGTTTTAGTTCTATTTCATCTCATTTCAACTTTCTATCACCCTCACTACCTTTCGACCCACCACCACAAATTTTACTGAAAACTGTATATTATGATATAGTTTGAGATTAGAATATAGTTACACATAATATCTACTTTCATTCTCAACCTCCAAAACCTCTCATAAACCCTGTCTTGATGCTCTAGTTCAAATTCACGACTTCTTTGTCTTTAACTTACATACTAGTGTGTGCACACTATAACATACACACAGAAACACACACACACACACACACAATGACATTCTCAGTTGTTACTAAGTAGTTACTTGACTGTGTATACTTTCTGAGTTGGGTATTTGGTATTCTTTTTATAGTTCTGATTATTTAAAATATTTTAATTATACTTATGTTTTAAAATGAACTCTGTATATATGTATGTATGTATGTATACATCTATCTATTTTTCTATCTATCTCTAGTCATCTATACATTCATTTGTTTACTTACTCTTTGAAGACCAGTAAGTTAGAAGTTGTATAATGGGCTTTTTTCTACATGGATTTAGGAGTCAAGAATTTTTTTTTTAATTTTTATTGTTGTCTTTGTTCTCTTATATATTAGATCCTGTCATCAGTTTACCCTGATTCCACTTCTCAATTTCCCACCTTACCTCCCTTCTACCCAAGATACACTCTGCCAGTTCTCTTAAAAGAAGAACAGGATTCCAATAGATATCAAATGAACATGGCATAGAGTTACAATAAAACTAGGAACAAATCCTCTTATCCAGGCAAGGCAAAACAACCCAGTAGGAGGAAAAGGGTCCCTAATGTAGGAAAATGTATCAGAGATAGACCATGCTCCCACTCTTAGGATTAATTGCCCCTAAAAAAAGTTAACAAGATTGAAATCACAAACTCTGAATGTCTTCAGAAGAATAACCTCCAAAATCATTATGAAGAAAGGAAAGTATAATAGTTGTTTGGTATTATTGATGTTAACTTAATCCCCAATTCATTAGCTTAATGCGTCTAATAAACACATCTTTTAATGTCAAGAACCTATGGATAAGCTGGGCAGTGGTGGCACACACCTTTAACCCCAGCACTTGGGAGGTAGAGGAAGGCAGATTTCTGAGTTCAAGGCCAGCTAGGTATACAAAGTATATATGACAGCTAGGACAGCCAGGGCTACACAGAGAAACCCTGTCTGGGGGGGGGGGGGGGCGGGAAAGAACCTATGGATATAACCAGCTCAGTAAGTAGGTATCATATTACTAGAATAACTAATTTTTGTTAACTTCTCAGTGAGCTTTCATTTGATAACAAACATTATACTGTGAGTAATACTACAGTCATTTCAATTTAGCAGTTAACCCTGTTTCATTTATTTTAGCCATCAGTAGGAATGCACACAGGAAATTTTATCATAAAAGGAATAGTAAGTGTATACATACATGTGTTAGTGTGTGCTTGTAAGTGTGCATATATATGTGCAAGCATGTGTACACATGTATATATGGGTGAAGAAAGTGATCTGTACTAGGTATTTTATCAAGAAATAATTTATAAAGAGCATGTGTTCTGTCATTATTACACTTAAAAGTTTAAGTATATGGCTTTGGCTATTAGTACTAAAACCTCATATATACAACTGAGTAATCATAACATACACTTAAAAAGAAATACAGCAAATATTGGATGTGCTCATTCATATTTAAGCACATAATTATGAATATTCTATTTTGGGACTTATTTATTTTATAAATTTGCATTTGCATATGGTAAGTAGGTAAATGTCCATGGAGGCCAGAAAAAATGGGAAGAACCCACTGGTACTAGAGATATGAATAATTGTTAACAGCCATGTGGTTGCTGAAAGTTGTACTCTGGTTCCTGCAAGAAAGAGCCCCTTAGCTTAGCCCCTTAGCTATCTCTCCAAGCACATAGAAAGCATTCTTTAAGCACACAGTCTGATTACTATCTATGATGTTTTTCTGACTTTTGCTTACATACAGCAAAAGTGACTTAAGATGATCTGTGAGCCAGCCTGAGATATAGTAGCAAATAAATGCAATCTACATCACACATTTAAATCATTTAAAATTATTAGCATATGTTCAGTGGTTTTACTCATCTATTGTTTGTTCTATAATCTGAAAAGCAATGGTAATATATATATATTTTATATTTATATATAAAATCTCTACCAAAGGATGTTGATGAAAATAAAGGTATTATTAGGTAACACACTCTTATTTAGCATGTGATGCTTTTTATGAAATATAATCTTCAGTAAAAATCTTAAAGATGCAAGGCATACTTCCATCTACATTTTATAGGTCCTATACTATAATATGCATAAAAATTAATTTCAAGGCTTATATTCAGTGATAAAATAACTTTGTATACTTATTGTCTTAAGTTATAAAAATTTAGCTTACTTTGCATGAATTCATAATTCTTTCTATGATGACCTTACATGATTATGAGATTTTACAGAAGGGTTATTATGAGTAAGTATATATTATCATTTAAAACATCTGTGTTGTTAAATCTATTTCAACAGCACAGTTCAGTGTTCAATTATTCAAAGTTAATTGCATATCTAATTACAAATGTTCTGTCTCTGAAAGAGTAATTGACAATCACAATCTGCCTCCTCCTACTCAATCTCCCAAATTAAGCAAAACCTAAAATCTTTTCTTCTGTATAAGCTTTGAAAGATATCCAAAGCAAAAGCTATTAGCAAAGACACTTCACAAAATATTGTATCAAAATCCCAAGTCATTTTGAGGAACATACACACATGAAGAAGTAAAACAAAAAAGGAACACAAAACTATTGTGTTAAATAACTCATTTTGCTAGCAAAATCCAGAACTTCTATGGCTTGACTGCTTTTATCTATTTGCAAATAAAGGGTGAATTTATTAATTTGTAATGGACCTGGCTACAAGCAGTAATAAAGGTCAAACTATGTTCAAAGCAATAATGATATTCAAAGCTCTCTTGGCTGGCAATATATAAATGTAGAATATTCCTTTAAGAAGAGTGTGCTGAATTCTTTTTGTATTTTAAAGTTTTTTTTCCTTTCCTTTCCTTTCCTTTCCTTTCCTTTCCTTTCCTTTCCTTTCCTTTCCTTTCCTTTCCTTTCCTTTCCTTTCCTTTCCTTTCGTTTCCTTTCGTTTCCTTTCCTTTCCTTTCCTTTCCTTCTTCTTCTTCTTCTTCTTCTTCTCCTCCTCCTCCTCCTCCTCCTCCTCCTCCTCCTCCTCCTCCTCCTCCTCCTCCTCCTTCTTCTTCTTCTTCTTCTTCTTCTTCTTCTCCTCCTCCTCCTCCTTCTTCTTTCTCCTTCTCCTTTTCCTCCTCCTCTTTCTCCTTCTCCTCCTTCTCCTTCTCCTCCTTCTCCTTCTCCTTCTCCTTCTTCTTTTTTTGTTTTTTTTTTCTGATAGTTTATCTAATAATTTAACACTGCTTACATCATTCTCCATGTATGGCTCTTCTATTTCAGGAATAAAATCTGAAAACCACAAATATTCACCATGAAGAGTAAGCACAGACTTTCGGGTCACTTTGTGTTATAATTCCCCTCATTCTTTACCACTCAGAAATGAGTTGCACTGAAATACTTATGGAATACTTGAAATAAAGAGAATGGTAACATACATCCCAATTTTCATAATGGCCTTAGAGTAAAACCATGACTTGTCACAGGGTGATTGACACATTAGAGCCTCCACTCCAGCAAGTCCTGAATGCAAAAAAATGCAGAATTACTTAAAAGAGTTAAGAACTAGAACCACCTGAGATGGACAAAAGACAGCACTTTGATAGTATCAGCATAATTTACATTTCAATGACATCATTTTCATCTTCTTTAACCTTCAACCCATTAAATGTTAGATTACTTCTGACTACTCTTGAGTTTATTAGATTGATTTGAGTTTTAGATAGATAGCTTTCTTAATACTGAAAAAGGTAATTTCAAACTGCAGCCAACATATATGTATATACAGATACACATAGGCTTGCAGTGAGAATTGATAAGAAAAAAAACTGCTCATGATTTTGGCGGTATTAATGATTTGAAGCAGAAAGGAACGAGAGAAATATTATAATTCAAACATCAAATATAAGCAATAACAGTCAAAACAGCCAACATCTTGAGATCAACAATCAATAATTATTAATATTAATGTGAAATGAAGTTAAAAGATTTTTGTGAAAATAAAATAAGTTAAAATAAAACAAAATATAAAAGGACGGTCCTGCGTTAATTATTTAAGGATGCTTCCAATGCTTCTCTTTTTGCTTCTGATTCCTCTGGACACTAATGTTCATAATCTTCCAGATATTTAGTCCAGGTGGAATTCCTGGATACTTTAGAGGTTCTCTTTGATTTTAGGGGTAATGTAATCAACATGACTGGAAATAGAAAATTATTCTTTGTAACTTATATGGAAAATCAAGGTAATCAACAACTTAATTAAACCCAGTAATACATCTTAAATACACAGAAGTGTGCTGTGGTCTCTCTCTATATCTATCTATCTATCTATCTATCTATCTATATATCTATCTATCTATCTATCTATCTGTATGTATGTATGTATGTATGTATGTATGTATGTATATGTATATGTTTTGAAATTTTTCATTGAATTCTCTTAATGGGGAAACATCACAAAAGTTCTTCTGTTGGCATACTTGAAATGTTCTCTTACAGGAATATATAGATATCAGCAAAGGAATTGTAGGTTTGAGTATAGTAGGGCTAAAGAAGTGAATATCAATGCAATCACTTACATAAATAAGGAAATATGTAAAAAAAATCGATAAAGTCAAATTTACCAACTCTAAACCCTCACCAAAGAAGCAATATGTGTGTATATAAGTTGATTTCATATGGTTTATTGAGCAGTTCAGAAGGCCCATATTTTAGATTTAGAAATCCATATAACTTGTCTATATTAATGTTTGTGTATACACGAAATGAGACAACAGTCATTGTTTTTTATAAACACTCCCTTCATTTGAATGTTTTTGGTTTTGATTTATTTATTGTATGGAAAGAGTTAAAAGTATCAGGTAGTGGATATCTTCATAATGTCTTTTTGTATATATATACAATATATATATTTACAGAAAAGTAAGTTCCAAGGTCTCTACAGTCTTTGGCATATAAGATTTAAACAGGATTTGTGAGAGAATTCAATTATTTCAATAACTTTTTGGCACTGATATTGTAAAACTCTAATGTAGTCACTTGTTAATAGTTATACATTAACAGAAAGGATTGCATTAGTGCACAAATATTTTGGCCAATGATACAGTTTAGCCTCATATCAATGATGAAGTCATGAATTAACATGTATCTTTAGATCCAAATTCTGCTCCTGAGATTGTCCTTGGATTCTCTTCATTTTAGTTATTTTCTATAGACATATTAATTGAATAATTCTGTTACTTGTAGTTGTTGGTAAAACAACTGTTTCACCACTGTGAAAGATACTTCAGATACTTCATAATATTTATTACACATTGACTAAAGGATTCCTAGATATGTACATGTAACCTTCACAGATCTGCTACTGCTATTGCAATACATATAAAAATGTGTCTGCAATTTGTGTTATTTATGTGGTCACAAAATCAATTTTGCAATACTGATATCTGTCACTTTAAAAAAAAAATCCGTTCTGCCAGAAAGTAAAATTGAAAGGCAGATGATGGATTTGAAGCTATTTAGTTTTGACAGTTAAACAATGTTCTTGAAAAGCTGAATTATGGCTTGGGGAAAATTTGAAGCTACTTTCATTTTCTGGTTGTCTTTTCCTAACCCTACCATCCTCCCCACAATAATTTCTCTCTTGTTGATTTTTTTATTTGATATATTCTTTATTTACATTTCAAGTGATTTTCATTTTCCTGGATCCTGCCTCCCCGAAAGTCCCATAAGCCCTCTTCCTTCCCCCTGTTCCCCAATCAACCTCTTCCTACTTCCCTGTCTTGGTATTCACCTACACTGCTGCACTGAGCCTTGAGGATCAGGGACCACTCCTTCCTTCTTCTTGGACATCATTTGATATGTGAATTGTGTCTTGGGTATTCCAAGCTTCTAGGCTAATATCCCTTTATCAGTGAGTGCATACCATGAGTGTTCTTTTGAGAGTGGGTTACCTCACTTAGGATGATATTCTCCAGTTCCATCCATTTGTCTAAGAATTTCAGGAATACATTGTTTCTAATGGTTGAATAGTCCTCCATTGTGTATATATACCACATTTTCTGTATCCATTCCTCCATTGAGGGACATCTGGGTTCTTTCTAGCTTCTGGCTATAATAAATAGACTGCTATGAACATAGTGGAGCATGTATCCTTATTACATGCTAGGGAATCAAAGTTTCTGTAAGGCAAAGGACATTGTCAAATGGACAAAATGGCAGCCAACAAATTGTGAAAAGACCTTTACCAATACTACATCTGACAGAGGGCTTATATCCAAGATATACAAAGAACTCAAGAAGGTAGATGCCAGAGAGACAAATACCCCATTAAAAAATGGGATACATAAAGCCAGATACTCTGAAGTTAATAGAAAAGAAACTGGGGAAGACCCTTGAGAACATAGGTACAGGGGGAAAGTTCCTGAACAGAATACCAATAGTTTATGTTCTAAGATCAAGAATTGACAAATGGGACCTCATAAAAATTACAAAGTTTCTGTAAGGTAAAGGACACAATCAAAAGGACAAATTGGGAAAAGATCTTCACCAACCCTACATCCGACAGAGGGCTAATATCCAATATATACAAAGAACTCAAGAAATTAGACTCCAGAAAACCAAATAACCCTATTAAAAATGGGGTACAGAGCTAAACAAAGAATTTTCACCTGAAGAACTTTGGATGACTGAGAAGAATCTTAAAAAATGCTCAACATCATTAGTCATTAGGGAAATGCAAATCAAAACAACCCTGAGATTTCACCTTACACCAGTCAGAATGGCTAAGATTAAAAACTCAGGAGACAGCAGGTATTGAAGAGGATGTTGAGAAAGAGGAACACTCCTCCACTGCTGGTGGGGTTGCAAATTGATACAACCACTCTGGAAATCAGTCTGGCTGTTCCCCAGAAAACTGGGCACACCACTTCTGGAAGATCCTGCTATACCACTCCTGGGCATATACCCAGAGGATTCCCCACCATGTAATAAGGATACATGCTCTACTATGTTCATGCTGTTGTTGATTTTTTTAACAGAGTATCCTGTCATTAAAGTATTTCCAAAGATAAAGTATCAATCTATAGTGTTAATTTTAGTGTTAATAGTTGCATCACCTACTACTGTCTGTAAAATTTAGCCTTAAAGGCTGAATTGCAATTGTCTCATGTTGTAATGAGAGTTCTTCAAATTAGAAAATATAGCAATTATAAAATAATATATTGAGCTGCTAAAAGTATCACAGATACTTTTACAGATTTTACTGTATCTCTGCCATACACACATATCAACCTGAAAAGTCTTAATTTACCTTTACCAACATTAAGATTTTGATTTCATATATTAGATGAAAAATATAATTGAAATATTTAAAGAATAATTATAAAATATCAAAAGGTATGAGCTAAGTACATAATTAGTGCACACTAGAACCCACACTTGCCTCATACATTTGCATATATATGAATATGTGACATGCAATAATATTCAGAATTTTGTCTAGGTATATACTGTTATAAACATTTCTGATTCATATATATATATTGTCCATATGGACATTTTGCCCTCATGGACATTTTGTCTTATTCATTAATGAAGCCTATGAAATGATTGCTGCACCCTTAACAAGTTAATATGATAATAAAATTATTTGTCATTTGTCAAATTTATTTGTCAATTTCTTTTTTATAAAATGTTTGGAGCATAAGCAAAAGACACAATATGGATTCTCTTGCAAATAATTAAAAGAACTATATTCCTATGAATGATGAGGTACTGTTTGAAGAAAAAAATCTGCAGTCATTTTAGTGAATTCCAGGAACATGCCATTTACATTATCACTAACTCCAAATCTAGCTTCTCTTGAGTTCAACTGAGCAGTGGTTCAGTTTGATTTATTAAAACGGAAAAAATCAGTAATGAAAACCATAATAAAGTAAAGCAGTACAGTAAGATAAAGGAGCTCTTTAGGACAAACAAAGGTGCCCCTTCCGGGGGAGATTCTGGAATGTAAATCCATACTAAGGGGATGTCATTATACAGCTGTGCTGAACAGATGAGACTTGAAGCAAAAGCAAAGTGGAGCCGATGCAGAGCCATAGCTTCCAACAGGTTTCAGATGAGCACAAGGTCGTAAAGCATGGTGATTCAAGGGGTGAGTTATACTATACCCACGTCCTGACACTAACCATCAATGGTATGCACTTGTCAGATGGGAAAAAAGTCCAATTTAAAAGAGAAGGAATCAAGACAACAGCAAATACTTGGAGGGATGTTCTCTCAGGGAGATGCATAAGGAACCTAGTGATACAGACTTGCTCCAAGAGAGATCAGCATCTCAAGACACGCATGGGGAATTTTGTCCTAATCAACCTGATTTCCTAATTAACTTTCAACCCATTAATTGATAACTGAGGATCCATTGAATTCCCTTAGAAAATAAATGCCAGAGATACCACTAAGCATACATAAACACATGATTTTAACACAGTGATAAATCATGAGGAGTAATTGTATGACACCTATATAAATATCAAGCAGACTAGACTACTATATGGAGAAATTTCGAAAAATTTTCAGTAATTGTCATTAAAAAGAAATGGACATATGATAATTGTATAAAAAATTTATAATAAATACAATATATATAAAAATCTAATTTATGGAAACACAATAAAGCATATATGTATATACACAAAGTATATATATATGTATATATTTATACATACATAAATACATATACACAGTTATAAAGGTATGTGTACATCTACCAGGAGAATTTAATGTGTGAATTTTATGACAGCTCAATCTATGAGAAGGATCAATTATTTAAAAAACATTGCTAACAAAAAATGTCTGTAATCCATCTTTAAAAAATACATTGAATACTTGGTTTGCATCATACTAAGTGAGGTAACCCAGTCTCAAAAGATCAATCATGGTATGCACTCACTATTAAGTGGATATTAACCTAGAAAACTGGAATACCCAAAACATAATTCACACATCAAATGAGGTACAAGAAGAACAGAGGAGTGGCCCCTTGTTCTTGAAAGACTCAGGAATGCAGTATAGGGCAAAACCAGAACAGGGAAGTGGGAAGTGGTAGGTGGGAGAACAGGGGGAGGGAAGGGGGCTTATGGAACTTTCGGGGAGTGGGGGACTAGAAAAGGGGAAATCATTTGAAATGTAAATAAAAAATATATCGAATTAAAAAAATTTCAGATAGATTAAGAATTTTAAAAATCAAAACAGACACCAAATAATCTGTATAATTATTTCCCACCAGCAAATATACTAAAATATGTAAGGTATATTAAATATTAGATACATAAAATAAAATATTTGTGTTCAGAAATACAAGTAGGCTTATATTATTTGCAGTCTAAATACTTAACTGATATTAAAATGTTATTAATTTAATATATTAAAATATTACATTGTAATATTTTATTTAGCAACTTTGAGAATTTTAGTCTCCAATCTCCTATTATAAAATGTACTAAAACTAAATTTAAGTCTTATAATTTGAGTTAGTTTTTTGATGTTATTGGCAGTGGCCATCACTACTAGGGTATGACTGATACATTATGCTGTATGCCAGATAACATAGAATTGTCTTTTTTGCACCTGTTAGAGATTACTCACTAAGATAGCATTCTTGAAAGATATTTACAAAAATGTATCATATTTTGGTAATGTTTAGTTTATTTTTGATTACACACATCTTAGTGTTTCTGTATTCCTTACACACCTGTAATTGTAGAGGATTTCAGGAGCTAGAAATGTTACTGGCTGTTGTTAACCTCCTAACTTTGATGGAAGGACCAAAACTCCAGACTTTTCCAAGAGCTGTTCATTTTATTAATTGCTTGGCCTTGAATATCTCTGGTAACAACAAATTTCATAAAATGCAGTTGTGTGTATGTAAATCCAGTCCTAATCTTATAAAGACATTTTTGATGTTTGTTTCATATTTTTTGACTGCCCAAATCACCCAGATTTTTCATCAGTTACATGCACTCTTGGTAAGTTAAAATCTGGCTTTTGACTGTCATAAAGACACAAAAGTCTAGTAATTTTTTCTGTTTATTTTCATTAGGTATTTTCTTTATTTACATTTCAAATGTTATCTTCTTTCCTGGTTTCCTCTCCACTAACCACTCCCTCTCCCCCTGCTCACCAACCTACCCACTCCTACTTCCTTATCCTGGCATTCCCCTACCCACTCCTACTTCCTTATCCTGGCATTCCCCTATACAGGGGCATTGAGCCTTCTCAGGATCAAGGGCCTCTCCTCTCCTTGATGTCCAAAGGGAGCAGATGGAGCCATGGGTCCCTCCATGTGTACTCTTTGACTGGCAGATACCAAACCCATGAAAATGTCCATTGATTCAGCAACGGATAGAGTTATTCTGCCTCTTGCATCTCCCAATGTACTTCTGAAGAGAAGGTGTGGGTGATGGATACGACATGACCACAATTTAGAAACTTCTTATTTGCAAAAGAACATATGCTGCCATTAAGACTCCTGAGATTTTCCTGAAAGTCTTCATCTTTCATCAGTGAGCTCGAGAGGGTATTTTCCTCAACTCCTGTGGATGCTTTCTCTGTAGGCCAAAATGCTAAGTATTGTTTTACTGGGAGGCTTTATTTGGTGACATTTTCAGTGTTTCCCCTTGTAGTTATCTATCTTCCAGGTTGTCACCAGGTGACTACTAGACAACAACCTTACTGAGGCGTCAAGAATCTGAAATGATCTTGGAGATGAAATGCATGAGGTTTAGGAGAGTCTTTTAATGTCTACGCTTAGGTCACTCCTGAGCTGCATCATTTACTTTTTAGTTTTTTGGTCAACCTGAAAGTTTAAGTTACTTTTCTTTTTTTTTATTATTCGATATATCATAGATGAAGTAGCCATAAATAGTGTCTTAAATATATTTGTCAATATTTAAATCTCTAATTTGCTCAACTACTGCTTAACAAATAAAGCAACACATATAGAGCTTAGAATAGCTCCAAACTCTCTCTCTCTCTCTCTCTCTCTCTCTCTCTCTCTCTCTCTCTCTCTCTCTCTCACACACACACACACACACACACACACAAATACACACACACACACACACACACACACACATACTAGCTGATACACTCACATTCCCAGAAACCAAACTATGAATATAGCTAACTAAGCCTTCTCTTGTAGGTAAAAGTAAAATCTGAATAAAATTATTTCTTTAGTCAGAACCTTCTGTGACATTTCTTTGCCCAGCATGGGAGTTCCTGCTTCAGGCTAGACTCTAAAGAGCCACAGCTTGTCTCTAAGATAGCCTACAGATTCTTTTAGTTAATTATCTTCAGTGGTTAGGAAAGAGATATTCTCTCACTTTGTGGAATTAATTTTACAGATTTCTTCTTAGCTTCTTTCAACAGCTACTTAAACCTGAAACTAAACCTCATTAAATACTTACTGAGTTCTAGAAAACAGACTTTTCTTTTGCCTTTTGTTCATGTTCTGTTTAAGGAATACAAACTTGAATGGGATTCAAATATATAGATTTTGTTTGACGACTCTATATATTTTCTTCTTAGACAGTTTGTAAGGATTATTTGGCTGAAAGCACTATACAAAACTTAACGAGAGCCTGGATGTTACATGTAAAACCTTCTTACACATGAACAGGTTTGCAAAAGAGAAAGACAGACAGGGGGTGGTAGGGAAGGAGGGAGGCAAGAAGGGAGGAAGAGGGAGAGAGAGAGAGGGAAGGAAGGAGGGAGAGATATGGAGAACAAGAGAGATGGGTAGGGAGAACGAACATATATGCTTAGTGGACGAATGTTTCATTAAACTACATTTAATAGAAAACACACATAAAATCAAAGCGCATGGGAGGTTGCTTATAGGTATAAAGGCTCAGTGTTTGAAAGTATGAATGTCCCTCTTTAACTGCCATACCCCAAAAGAAGCCCAGCACCACAGCGAAATTTGGTACTCTTGGCAAGTTGTTTGTGTTTTGAATGATTTCTTTGACTTCTAAATATGTAAGATTTTATTCTAAGTGTGATTTCATGAAAATAATTCCATTTGTTGCATTCTTAATTCCTTCTTTATTTGTATCTTGATTATATTGTAACATTCTTATCCTTGTATTTTTCAGAATAATTGTTCATTTTCCAGTTTCTCCCCCCGAAATCCATCTATGTTTTCCATCCATCCAGCACTTTCTGTGAGTCAAGCTCATTTTATATATCCAGAATGAATGCCAGCAGCTACCAGCCTCCCCTCTACACAGCAAGGCCATCGTGAATTGCTTATATATCTGAGACCTAACTCATCTGTACGTGGATTGTCCTCTCCACAATTTTGGTTTCTCTAATTGACATATGTTATCTAATATAGATTAATGAAGCAACATAGGAGTATTAATAAAAGACTGTGCATGAGAGGGTCCTTTCAAAATCACACTGAAGGGCAGAATTCCTTACCTTCTGTTATCTAGTTTGATATCAATTTTTAAAAATATATGCAGTATTATCTTTCTTCTTGTTCATATACATTTATGGTCAAAGTCTCTCAGAATATAATAAAGTCTTTAAAGAATCTATTGGCCTTGTTTTTTATAGCAGCATACATTTGTTTATTTATTTGTTTGTTTGTTTGTTTGTTTTTATTTTGAAATTAGCAATGAGGATGTATACAGCATTTCGTAGGTAGGGAGAAATGTCCATCTTTATATAGTTAGCATTAAGTAAGTCTTCACTAATTATTTATGTGATTTAATACTTGCTTATAAGTAGACAGAATGTAATAGTGATGAATACATGGGTAGATGTTTTGCAAGGAGTGTTAGAAGGAAACATGACACTAGGCTAGTAACACAGGAAACTGTCAAGAAAGATATATGGCTTTGCTGGTCATGCTATAAATAACCACCAGGTGCCACTCAGAGCTGGTGACAGCCTCATTCTGAATGACAGTCATTGATCGGTTGCACGACTAAGATGCAACCTTCTGGGCCACTGCAGAGGAGAAAAGGTGATGTTTCACATTTAAGCTTTGAATAATAAGGTCATGGTCACATTAAATGAATTTCTCTGGTACACACATGAAACATACACAGATTAATACAACAAATTAGATAGATGGTTACAAAGAAAAGGTTAGTAGGTCAAACTAAGGGTAATCCTGGAACTCAGTCTTCTGAATGCTTTATTAATGAAGTGAAAATTCTGCCTCATTAAAAAATAGTAGAAGAATTTGTTCTCACCACTTCTTCAATGACCCTAACTGCAACTTAGACTAATATATATATATATATATATATATATATATTCTTCATAAGATAATAATTCACAGGTATTCATATATCTGTTTATAAATCTTAAGAAGATTTTTGTATTTATAATGTAGAGGGAAAATCTAGTTAAGCTTTAACATAATGTGATAAATATATTATTTTTTACTCTATTTATTAGGCATAATAACCTTCACTAGGTCTCATCTGAATCTCATTTTTTAAGACTTAAAAGAACTTCCAGGGATTAAACTACCAACCAAGGAGTACACATGTAGGGACCCATGGCTCCAGTCACATGTGTAGCAGAAGATGGCTTTGTAGGGCATCAGTGGGAGGAGAGGTCCTTGGTCCTGGGAAGGCTCGATGCCCCAGTGTAGGGGAATTCTAGGGTGGGGAAGCAGCAGTGGGTGGGTGGGTGGGTGGCAGAACACCATCAAAGAATCAGAGGAAGAGGGAAAGGTTTAAGGGGCTTTTGGGGTGGGGGGTATAGGAAAGGGATAACATTTGAAATGTAAATAAAGAAAATATCTAATCAAATTAAGAAAAAATAAAAATAAAATAAAATAATTGTATGTTAACTAACCACTGAAATAAAAAATAATAATAAATGAAAACTTATTAATGACACATTCTGTCTGCAGTAATAGATATTCCACAACAGATCTAGAATAGTAAAGACTAATATCAACAAAGCTAATTACTTCATGAATTTCATACATAAAAGTGTGTTTATGTCCAAGGTGGTAGACCTTTATAAACACCCAAGCATAAGGGCATGTTTGTAAATTAACTTGTGAATTAACTTTCAAGATACTTAGAGATTCCATAACATGAAATATTAGAAGTAGACAACATTTACACGGGCAACTAACATCCAAGCATAACAAATCATGAATGCGAATGTAAAGGTGATTAATTTTTCTTTGTAAATAAAGAGATTGAAATAACTGTCTAAAATTTACAATCAGATAAAAATGTAAATATCCTTATTTTCACAATAAGAAATGTAAAACCATGTCTATGTGGTGAGATGTATGGTTGCACCCATTTGACTACATGTCTATACATTATCAGTTTATCTGTCTATCTATCATCTCTATCATCTATCATCTATCAATCAATCTATCTGTCTATCTATCTATCATCTCTCTCTCTTTTTCTGTGTGTCTACCTGTCTTTATTCTTACTCTTCTACATCTGTCAACGACTGTAGCATAAGTAAAAATTTATAAGGATGTTAGCATTTAAGGAAGTTGCATTTAAAAAAAATATAGTAAGTAATGTTTTAAATTTTATGATGTCTGGAATGTGGGGTATTTTACATTTCACTGAAGAACTGATCTGATTTCATCCAAACGCCCATCATAGAAAAATTAACTAATGAATATATCAGCATAAATTATGGTACATCCAGAGAGACTTATAGTTAATCAAAAGAAAAACCTTTTTTTCAAATGAAGACTTCCTAGAGGTACAGTAGAAATGATAATTACAATCATTAGTGTATGTATGTGCATGGTCTATATGCAACAGAGTAATTATGACACTAGACTTATTAGGAAGTTAAGAACATATTTATGATAGAGTTTTAGTCCTTTTTCAATAACAAGCATTTCAGGGGAGTGAATCCAGCTTCCTGGGTTTACATAGCAAGAGTCATCACATTTGTCTCAGAAACAATGCATTTCTGTATTGCACCTAGCAAAACTTAACATCATAGGAAAAAGAGTTGAAATACTGTAAGATAAAAAGAATGGGTTGGGCTGTGCAATTCTATCTTGTAGAAAGAATACACATCCTAGTCTTTCCAACTCTCAGTAGCTAATAATAGTCGCAAGAATGTGATCATTAATATCCTGTTTTCCTCCAGGGAAATGGTAGATGAGGTCTCATTCAATATTTGTGATTTATATGAAGGCAATATCTGGAGGTATGTAAAGAAATGTTTTCTGCAGTTGTATAGCTATAGGTGAGCTACCCATAGTCCAGGCTCCTGCAACTATTCCATGATTCATTCTCTGGTAAGAAGCTAAACTGAAAGCACTGAGACACAAGACAAAGTAAAACTAAACAAAAGAAATAAACATGTAAGTAGAAAGATGTTTGGCTCTGAAGAGCAGAGAATTGGTGGTGACATGAAGACAAGTGTGGAGTAAAGAGGGTGTCTCAGTCAGGGTTCGTATTGCTGTATAAATCATGACCAAAAAGCACGTTGGGGAGGAAAGGGTTAATTCAGATTACACATCCATCCTGCTGCACATCACTAAAGGAAGTCAGGACTGGAACTCAAGCAGGTCAGGAAGCAGGAGCTGATACAGAGGCCATGGAAGGATGATTCTTACTGGCCTGCTTCCCCTGCCTTGCTTGGCCTCTTCTCTTATAGAAGCCAAGACCATCAGCCTAGGGATGGCACCACCCACAAGGGGCCCTTCCCTTTTGATCATTAATTTCCCCGGGGAAAGTTACTCCTCTACTCCCTGACTCAACTTCCTGTTTTAGAAATCAACATTGATGCCCCATAGCTAGATCTCATGGAGGCACTTTCCCAACTGAAGCTCCTTCTCTGTGATAACTACAGCCTGTGTTAAGTTGACACAAAAAACAAGCCAGTACAGAGGGTAAGTGCAGTAAAATGTTATATAGTTTAGACATATCAATATTTTCATCAATATAGTTAATAAGGAATTAAGCAATCATTACATATGTTTACTTCCTGTTTTTAAAATATCTTTTTAAAAAGGGTTTATGCTACTTTAAATCTGTTTTATGAATATGGGTTTAGGTGTGCATCTATATGTGATTAAGTGCTTATGTGTATAAGTGTCTGCATAGTCCAGATATGTCTGAATCAACTGGAACAAATACAATCTCTAACCATATGAAGAGATGCTCAAAATAACTAAAAATTTGAATACAAGATTTAGGGGTGGGGAGACTATAAGAAAGGAAAATAAAAAAAGTAAAGAAAGATTTAAATGTATACTGAAATTCAATTTTTATAGACATCAAATATAGGTTATACTATGTAGAGAATTGTTATATTATTCTCTTTAAATAACGGAAACCGTAATTTAAAAAGTAAAATAAAGTTACAAAATCAGTTGGCAAACAAGGACAGCTGGTATTTCACTGATGGTGCTCTGATTTCTAGTCTTACTTCGGTCCTGCGAAACTGTTTTTTAAAAATAATCCAGCTACATTACAGGAAAGCATTGAGACCCTGGCATATGGAGAAATCCTATGGAGACATGATACTTGCCTGCTTAAAGATAGTCCTCTATGTTAAAGCACTGGGGCCTCCTAAGTACTTTCCCCTGTCACACTGTGGTCAGTAGCAGTTCCCTCTTCCAGCCTGACGCTAATTGAGAGAACAGAGTCTTACTCAGGTGATGACTGTGGTAATGTGCTTTGAAAATAGACATTCTATCCACATGTTCTTTCTGAAAACATCCCTGACTCATTGGCAGTCAGTGAGAGAGACCTTCCTTTTTGAAATGGTCCATTCTAAAAAGATAGAGCTGATTACTTTGATGTTGGAGGAGAATGACCTGGCCACCCTTCCCCACTCTGTGGAGCCATTCCATGCCTCAGCATCAAAACTTGTGACACACTGAGTTCCGTCATTGGATTGGTGCCCTGGTAGAGGAATTTTCGCTTGTGATTAAGGAGACAGAATGTAAAATCAGATTGATGATGTCCAAGTATGCATCTGACCCATGTTGAAATTTCCCTGGGGGAAGTTACTCATCCACTGCCCGACTCAACTTCCTCTTCTAGAAATCAAAGATGATGATGCTCAACTGCTTGCAACCACTGAAGAGATTACATGGTTTATTTGCTAAAATGGTTTAAAATTACCCCTGACCAATATAATGTTAAATGTTCTTCTTCCTTTTGTTGGAACACTCAAATAGCACCGTGAAATACAGTGATGATTTCATTTACTCCTCCAATAAAATTTGTTTTTAAATTAGTTACTTAAGCCGAACACAAATCCAAATCATCAGTCTTCATGTGGTATCAACTAAAACTAAGTAAAGTTTGTTTTATTCAAACTATTTTAGACTATGTCTACTATCGCTATAAAGAATACTCTGCATTTGTTATTTCGTTTTCTCCTTTTCATTTCTAACTCCTCAGAGACCCTAGAATATTTTTAAGCTAATTATTTTGTGGATAATTTTTTGGTACTACTGTATTTATTTTCACATCCTGTTTCATATATCAAGTCGTCAGGACAGTTAATTACTTCAAGAGTGGCAAGCATTTGTAAGCTCTCAAGCGCTGTGCATTTTAAAACACTAATGGTGGAATAAACAAATACTATCTCTATCAGTTACCTAGCACAAATATGTTTCTTGTGATACTCGATGTGGGATTATGCACATTAGTTATGAAGCCAGCAGCTTGGATCACAATGTCAATGATTCCTCAGTGAGCAACAATTATATCCTTGTACCAACAATTAAGTATTTGTCCTGTATTTAATAGTGAACATGGCCTCATATCACAAGCAATTAAGTTCTTAATAGTACAATTAGTAGCAAGACCAAACGCAAGCCAAGAAAGATGGTTTTCAAATCCCCAAGGCTGTTTGATATTTTTTATGTAGGATTTCCTTTGAAGTTGCTTATATCCAGTGATTTGCCTGAAAATTTTGGTTGTCAATTGCATACCTCAACATAATTCAAACATATCCTTTACCATTGATTTTTTTCTTTTCTCTTGACACATAAAAGTGGCAAATTGGCCTTTCGTTTCAAGAATTTCATATTTTATTTTTTATATATTAGTTATATTCTTTATTTAGATTTCAAATGTTGTCCCAATTCACTTTTTTCTGCTTATTGACAGTAGTTATATTAAAACCAGGGGGAAGTCTGACAATAGTAGCATTCATAAATCAGCCACATTCCACATGATATTTTCTCTATTTTACACATTCCTACTCAGTTTGTATAATTGGATATAATTTTTAATTAAATGTCTCACTTGCCCAAAACTCAGTCAATACATCATAACTGATGCTTAAACATTATCCTCCTCTTTATTCCCAAATTAATATCAGATGGAAGAATGTGTTAGCAAATATATCTCAAAAGTTACATAGTATTAGTGAAATAAGTTGAGGACAGAAGGAATCAGGAGACATGTCTACCCTTAATGAAAATAAGAATGGTAACAACCCAGGCCCTTGAGTGGTAAGCAGGTGTCCTTTAAATAGGAGCAGTTTGTTCCCATTTGTTTACAATAACTAAGAAAGGCACAGAGTAGTAATATCTATTCAGAACAATACATTTATCACTATGACTATGCCCAAAAAAAGAAATGTGTGTGTGTGTTCCTGTGTATATGTTAGTGTGTGCATGCATGTGTGCGTGTGTGTGTGTGTGTGTGTGTGTGTGTGTGTATGTGTGTGTGTGTGTATGTATGTGTGCATGGGCGTGTGTGCACAAGTACACAGATGATGCAGTGGTTGATGTTCATTTCCCCCAACCTCTCTCAGTGAACCACAAAATCACCAATTCTGCTAGCTTCATTGGTCACCAAGATTCAGGTATCCTAGCATCTCCCCATCCCTTGACATAGTATCGAAGATTATGTGTCAATGTACCTAAATTTTATGACCACAATATACATAAAGAGAAATAAAACTAAGTGTTAGTGCTTTATTTCCTAAAATGTAGACAAAGACAGCACCCAAATAGCAAAAAAAAAAAAAAAAAAAAAAAAAAAAAAAAAAAAAAAAAGCTGTCTTCTTGACTTTACGAAAACAACTTCTTTCAGTTAAGCCATGGGTTTGACTCTTACATTCCAAAAGTTGTTTTCGATCAACAAAATCCCAATATAAGAACAGAGCAATTTTTGGACTTCTGCATCAAGGATGCCATTCTCAAATGTCACATGGCAAGAGTTCACTTAAAGTACAACAAACGGAATTATGTGTTGAAGGAACATTTTCCTTCCCATTGCTGTTTACTTTCATTCTGATGGATATGTCAGACCCAAATGCCTACAACCAAATAAGAAGGAAGAAGACAAAATAGAAGCTTATAGATTAGGGGAGCTCAAAACATTTTATGCTATTAAATTTTTGAGTACTTCTTATAATTAAAATAGCATTACTACAGATACAAATGCAAAACAGTAATTCGGGTTAGGAGCCAAGGAAAAATATGTCTAAATGATTTATTTTTATCTATTCTTTCCATTTTTTAACTAATCCTTAAATCAGATTTCACTCTTTTAATTAAAAAATAACCTGATTTTGAAATATTAATATGTGCATGTGCTTGTATATTAATAATGTTGAACAAATACAATACACATACGTTAGCCTTATGAAATGAATTAAAAGATCAATATGAGAAAGACAAAGTGAGCCTTCTGGCTTTAGTTGACTAGCCTTTAGTTGAACACCATTTAGCTAGATAGAAATTTTGTTACTCAAATTGATGGTGATGAAGCTGTGGAGGTGGAATTGCTGAAAGTATGTCCATAGAAAATTTCAGAAGAATGTGTAAATCACATAACACTTTGGACTATGTGTCAAATGGATAATATTTTCCATATTATTCCATTTTTCTTTTGAGATTTACTGGGTGTAGAGTACCATGGGAAATGTTTAATATAGTGGCAAACGAAGTTCTGTGCATTTGTGGCTGAAGGGAAGGCACTGCAGTGAAGAGCACTGTTTGCCCTGCCCGAGGATCAATGTTTGAATTCTACCACCCACATGACAGTGTACAACTATCTGTACATCTAAGGGACACCATTTCCTAGATATTGTGGGTGCCAGGCACACATGTTTTACATACACACTCGTATAAGCAAAACACTTATCTGCACAAAATGAATAGATAAATAATATAATAATGGAGCTTTGATTCAGAAATATGACATCCTCTTTGAATTATATTAGTGTGTGTAAGATTAATATATGTGACATAAAAGATTAATTATATTGTTAAAGCTATTATCATTATTAATTTTAATTTCTGGATAATACTCAGTGATATCTATTATGTGAGATAGTAAGCTCACTAAACGTTTTCCACACAAATGAAATAGAATTAGCATGGCAAAATGATTTGTGCATACCTGTTTTTTGCAGAAACAATCTTAGTAAAACTCACTTAGGAATATATGATAAGAAATTAACTTAGGTATATATTCAGGAATAAATGTATAAAATGTAACCTCTAATTATAAAGTGGTTGTGTTCAGTCATAAACTCTTGTCCTTTCATCTAAATGAATGGAATTAAAAATAAAGATATCCTGTATTTTATGGTTAAACTCTACATACTACGCATGTCCTTTTGAGACTGGATTGCCTCACTCAGGATGATAGTCTCAAGTTCCATCCATTTGCCTGCAAATTGATGATGCCTTGGTTTTTCATAGTTGAATAGTATTCCATTGTGTAGAAGACCCACCCCCCAACACACACACACACTTTTAAATATATTATTCAGTTGAGGGACATCTGGGTTATTTCCAGTTTCTGACTATTATGAATAAAGCTGCTCTGAATATAGTTAAACAAATACCCTTGTGGGTTGGTGGATCATCTTTAGGGTACATGTCCAGGAGTGGTATAGATGGGTCTTGAGGTAGAACTATTCCCAATTCTGAAAAAATGCCAAATTGATTTCTAAAGTGGTTGTACAAGTTTACACTCCTGCGGCAATGGAGGAGTGTTCCCCTTGCCCCACATCCTCACCAGCATGTGCTGTCACTTACATTTTTAATCTTGGCCATTCTGATGGGTGTAAGATGGAATCTCAGAGTTATTTTGATTTGCACTTCCCTAATGACTAAGGACTTTGAACATGTCTTTAAGTGATTCTAGGCCATTTGAGATTCTGCTGTGGACATACAGGATGCCCATGCTACACTCCACAGACCCAAGAAGTCTGCACAGGAAGGAGAGCACAGCAAGGATGCTTATGTCTCCCTTGGAAGGAGGAATGGAATGGTTATGAAAGGCAGATGGAGGGAGGGAACTGGATGGGAGAGTGGATGGGGAGGTGGGTGGGAACGTTTAGGCTTGAGTATGGCTATGAGCAGGGAGCACATGGCCAGATGACCATGAGAATGAATAGAAATCTGAAATTCCCAGGATGTGGGAGGTAGGGAGTATTTCCAGGAGAAGACTGAGGACTGGGATAAGGGATGTGAAATGCCAAGGACTTCACAGAAGAGCTGGATGGTTGCTGATTTCTGAAGGCTGTTGCATCCTACCTAAGGAGTTTGCTAAGCAACTCACCCATTAGATTCATCAAACTTCATATACAGGTCACTGAAAACTGAAGGAATTGCTACAAGAGGCAAAGAACAAAATATTTGACTTAGTACACCTGGTTGATCAGGTAATCTCCCACTGTCACACGTGCCTCGCTGTGATCCCGTCAGGCTCCATTCAAAGAGCCTCTCCAGGAACCAGAATCAGGGATCAGTGGCCAAAGGCTAATTCAAAAATTTGCCATATAAACTATGTACATGTATGCATATATGTGCAAATATGGCTATATACATATAGACTATACAGAAATAAAACCAGGAACATATGGATATAAATATTATTTTTCAGATAATTCAATCTCTAGCCCAGGTTCTGGGGGCCAATTGGAATTACACTGTGCACAGACACCCCAGATTTCAGGACAAAAAGACAGGATGAATCCAACCCTGAAAGACACCTTGACCAAATTTACTCTTGAAACTGGCAACGACTGGTCCCTATTACCTTGTTCCTTATATAAGGCTAGGAATATTCTCTATGTTGTAGGTTGCATCTCCTTTAGATCCTATCTGGGAGGTCACTTCTATGCTTCCTAATCTCTGGTCTTGTGTCTTAGCTGAATATGACCAGTGTACATGTTAAGTATAAAATCCTTGGAATCTCTCCATAGGGTCCAGAAGCAACTCTTGCCTGAGGACTTCCATGTTTATGAACTTGCTCTTTGTCTTAAAACCGCATTGATTTGAACTAGGTGATGGAGTCTGCCTAGTAGTGGACAGTGTCCCTCATATATGGTTAGGATCTCCTGTATCAACAGAATCCACAAGGGATAATTTAATCTAGACAATCTGTCAACTGAAAGCCCATGCTCAGCTGACTTGATGCAGTGTCAGGTGAAACACAAAAAGTACTAGGACACTTGGTATTGAGGTTTTCTTAAATGCTTCTCAGTTTTTCATTTTTCTCTATGTCTATAGCCTATGGTTCAATTTCTATTATTCTAGTATCACCAGTTCTAATAGAAGAGGGCTATGCACTGCAGGACAGGGCCAATTCTTGCTCTGCTTGTTGTTTCCACTGATTGCTTATTCATACTGCACTAAAAATCGCAAGAAATATTTACCACAGCTCACATCTATAACACAAATATTCAAGTTTCTAAAACCACTTGCTTGCATTTTACTGTCTCTATCAGCTGAATTAACTGATTCCTGGTACCTTTCCTATAGGAGAAGAATCATCACACTCCAGCATAACGCAATGCCAAAAAAATTCAACTACCTGGAAGCACAAATTGTAATGTAAAAATGAACTATTTTAATTTTTTAAAAATAAGTTTCACTTAAATGGCTAGTCCCCTTGAAATAAATGGTGTTCTGAAGTAACAAACCTGGGTCATTTACTTGTCAAGGTTCCCCCTGCCTTCCTAGAAGGCATTTCACCCATGACTAGGAAATTCATGAGTACTGATATTTTACACCACATCTTCATCGGGGATGAAGCCATCTTCCATTCTGTTTCATCATGCTGTGAATCATCATTAGACCTTTTGCTGACTCTCAAATGTCAAATATTCTCTCGTGTCATAAGGAATTCATTAAACAGCATTAGGGAAAAGAACAGAGTGATTTTGAGCTAATTTTTCTTTCTATTATGAGCTTTATTTTTGGCCTCCTAATCCATTTCCCTCCAGCAGCACTGAACGATGTCTTCCTTTTCTAAATGGTTCCATCATGATTGCAGGTGATAGGCTTAAGCAAAATCTACATATTATTAAAACATCTTTTCTCAATACTGGTTTAGATCTCATAAGAGCAAGTTACCAATCGCTTAGTAAACTAAACACTTGAAAATATCAAGCAGATCTAAAGGGAGTTATATGTGTCCAAAAGTACTAGGAGTCATACTGATTAAATAATAAATGCATTAAGTTCCCCATCTGTGAGCATATTTACTTCTGAATAACTATTCAAGCACATTTTCTTTATTTATACTGCAGCATCTTGTTACCTGGAAAAGATGGATGCCCTGCCAGGCAAGGGTACATTGTTTGACAAAGGAATATACTCTGATAGCAAAAATGACATAGATTTAAAGAAAGAACTCATTAAAAGGATCAGAGATTCCATCCTGTAAATGGTGTGCTCAGCATCACATAACATTGTGCGTCAAACACGTGGCTTCTCTGCAATGTTGCTTCTTTTCTTTCTCTGCTACTTTTTATGGTGACTGCTACTCAACACATGACCCTGAGATCATCACACATATGCAATGTGACAAAATTTCTCTAAATATTACTTTAAAAATGGTAACAAAGTAAGGCATGAGTTATACACAGACAGCCTTTATTATTTGAATAGCAATTTATTTCACATTAATGTCCATTTTTAATTTGGCATTTTTTTTGTAGTGGTTTAAGGTTTCTGAAATAGTGACAAGAAAATTTTAAATTATGCTCTCAGTTCACATACCTTTATTCTATTAGGGCTGTTCAACAAAACTGTTGGCTTACAAAAATTAAGACTTATCTTTGATGCTCAAAATATTTCTACTAATATATTCATATGAATGTCTTACTCTCCTTATAGCCAGTAAACTATATACATAAAGACTAAGAAATTAATGTCCTCAGGTAAGCAATCATTTTTATCAAAGCACTAAAACAACTTTTTTCAGAATTTTAATGGTAGGTGAGTAATACAAAATTAAACACTTATGCAGAAAATACAGAGGGCTAAATAGAAGTTCATAGACAGAAAAATATGTAGAAATATTGTAATATTATATATGTAATATTACACATATATGTAATATATATGTATATATGTAATTTTATAAAATAAATTTTAATAAGTCTATATATGGACTTGCATATAACCTTCTAATTAATCTTCATGTATATGTGGTTATTATATTGTCTCTCATAATTTCAAAAGTGATCTAATATTCATTACATTTTCAGGATAAATTCCCTTACCTGAGCAAGTACTATAATAGCAATACTAATTTTTAAGTCATAAATCAGTCTTGGATAGTAAAGAAGCATTTAAGAAAAGTTTCAAATCTTCTTGAACAATTTATTTCTGTCCTTTTATTTGTTTGTTTGTTTATTTATTCACTTTACATCCAGTAGTAACCCCCTCCTCCTAGTACGCTTTTTTATAAGTCTCTCCCCCATTATGTTTTCCCTTCTTCTCAGAGAGGATAGAGATCCCCCTGGGTGTTCCTGTACCCTGGCACATCAAATCTCTGGAGGACTAGGTGCATTCTCTCCTACTGTGCTGAGACAAGGCATCCCAGTTAGGGGAACAGATTCCACACACAGGCAACAGCTTTAGTGACAGCCCCTGCTCCAGTTTCTTGGGGACCCACCTATAGACTCAGCAGCACATCTACTACATAAGTGCGGGGGCCTGGGGCGTAGTCCTGGTCTAGCTTGAAGGACTATTTGATTGGTTGCAACTTTATTTTTGTATTACAATCTGCATGTTATGAAACACACTAGTACGTCTCTTCTATAGTATTACTGAATGATGTTGTACATATTTTTAAATTAATATGTTCTTTTTCTGCTTTTAAGGACAAAATATACTCATTATAATTTTATGAAAACAAATGGGGAAGGATAGATTGTACTTTTTAAAATCATGTTTCTATTCATTGTTGGACAATTTCAAATATGTTTAAAATGAATCCTGATCATATAGAATGCCATTATAATGAGCTACAACAATATATTTGGGGGAATATTAGCAAGTAAATTAATTTCCTTAAGTTCTGTCAATCTCGTCTTAAAAAGGATGGGAAGGATGGTGACCCATCTTTATTATAGGACTCAAGGATAATAATGTATGATATTTTGTCTATCACTCTGTTAGGGATCAATATTTTCAATACCTAGTTAGTGTCAGCTTCTACTACCTTTTATAAAAGTTGGAAGAAGTTTTAGCTTCTTAGCACAGATTAAATGACAAATCGAGCTTTGATCCTAACTACACATGTATGTTCATTTTAAATCACCTTCCTTCCCTCCCGCCACCCAGCTTGACTACCCCTCAGAAGCTTAGTGTCACCATTGCTGCTGCTGCCCAAATGTAGACTCTGTCTTTTCTGCCCTTTTAAACTGAATTTATATAGTTACTGTCCAGTTTTGTCTTTTCTGATACAGATGAACATCCTCATCTCAGAAAATCTGTAACCAATCTCTCTTCCTACACAAACTTGTTAACTTGATATTGTATTAAGTTCTCTTACATTTCAATATCCTTTGATATGTTCAAGCATCTTAATTGGTTATATCCCATAATATAATATATTAAATTATTTTTAGCTTCTGGCTTCAAATACATATCTCACTGACCCTTGAGAGCGTTTGTGTTGCTTATTCAGGTGAAGTGCTGATAACCAATGAGTCTAAGCAAATGCTCAGAAGAAGCTCAGGAAAGATGCTTCAGTCTGTCCAGAGAAATCAGAAAGAAAATGGTTGTAGTCTCAAACCAATATGGTTCTACTGGGTTTATTGTGTACTAGTAAATTTACATCAGTAGGACTTTCCACACATACTTTCTAAGTAGAGAATGTCAACATTTCACCTACACAGTCAAGAACTATTATTAGACATCATAATGAGTACTCAACAAAAGTGTCGGAAAGATTTTAAAAAAGAGCAAGAATTATTCCCATAGTATCTAAGACTGGGGAATTCTTAGACAACACACTGTAAAAATCCATGCACTTTATGTACTTTTGAAAGTTTTCTTCCCAATGATGGCTTGCAATAGCTGATAATTTTTTCAGCACAAATCAAAACATTTGATTAGAACAAGCATAAGACCTCAAAACTCTTTTCTGGATTTTTGTTTTGAACTAGAGTTCCTTCAAATCCCCCATATTTTTCCATGTGAAATTTCATGCATCCCATGTTTTGAGATACACAGATTGTAGCTAACACTGTTCTAACTCTCTAGAGCACACTTTCACTTTTCTTAGCCTGACAAAATCCCACTCACAGTTCAAATCCTATTTCTATTTTTCTCCCTCCCTCTTGACAGACATTCCTCAAAGGAGTGGAGTAATCTGTAATTTCATATAGCCGTTAGACATATGCAGAGTTGCTTTCCCAGCAATGATCTTACAGTAAGCCTTTGCAACGGTTTACTTTTCTGTCTAGATTATGCATTCCTCGAGGGTAGACTTTACACTCCATTGTACTCTCCAGCCAGAGCAAATGGATCGCCAGTGTAAACCTTTGTTAGGTGAGCAAATAATGTCTAGAAGGTTCTTTGCAAGGGGGCAGGGATTCCAGTTTTCCTGTTGTTTATGGTGGGCCTGTAAGCTTGCTTGTATTGGACATTAAATTATGACACAAAACAATCTTAGAAAATCTGTCATGACAAAACTTTCTTAATTCCAAAAATCTAGAGATTACTGCTATTTCTCACTTTTTCCTCCCACCCTCTAAGATCAACCTAAGAACTGTTCAGTTTTAGGTTCTCTATGCACAGTAAAGCCTGTCAGAAATGAGAAACTGCTTATGGATCATAAGGAAGATCAATTCATAAACATCATTAACAGCAAAGATCAGACCTTTATAGTCATTACACTGTAACTCAGTAAGTAAAGACAGCATACAAGCCAAGGTCCAATTTGTGGTCACTGATCAGGTTATAGGCCAAGCTGTTCTAATGGACAGAGAGCACGTCTGCTAAAATCCCAAGTCTAACTTGATGGCGCCACACAATGAAAAGGCATAATAAATGCTTAATGATGATAAGATACCTCCTGAGGCATTTGGAGCTATTCGACTTTAAAATAAAAATGTGAAATAGTTCTAGAGTCTAACATTAAAAGCGTGTTCAGTAAAACCATCTTTACTTTAATAAATAATAGCCGAAAGGAAGAAATACTTTTTTCAATATCTTTAAATGTCTGTGCCTTGCGTTCAAACACCATATTAAATGCATTGAAAATACTTTGTTGTGTAGGAAAACCTGGAAGGCTGTAACAAATGACGGACATGTCCTCATTCTTAGGCATTGCCTATAGCTAGAGACTTGCATAGTTTTATTGTTATGATGGTATTGATTGTTAAGTCAACAGAAAGCCATCACAAGGGATTGCAAATCTCTAGACCAATACTCTGTTCTGTAACATTAAAATGTCATTACTGAATCACCAACTTTTCCCCCTGCTGTAATATTATTCTCTGTTGATTGCCTGCCTGAGCTGAAATTTGAAACTGTCACCCTCAGACTTGCAAAAGTGATTCAACTTCACTTATAAGGAAAGTAAAATTAAATATTCATTCACGGGCTGCATTTCAAGTTCAAACTGTCTGAAACTCCTTAAGGCAAAATGTATTTAAGTTGAAACACATTTTTTTCTTCATTTTTATGCAGCAAAAATTCAGAATGAATATCTTGGGTAAAAAAAATGAAATATTTTATTTTGAACTTGAGATTGGGTGGGGTGTTTGCTTTCTGGCATTTTGTTCTTTAACTATTTCCAGCCAGCTGTATTTCTTTCTGATGTCAGGAAATAGGTTTGCATATGTATGCAGTTGACATTTATTGTTTCATTGTTCTGGGTTTGTGCTATGTTCTATCATTAATCAACTTGCAAAATCACACAGGTTTCCAATGAAAGCGTAGTTGTCCTCATGTCTGATATGGTGATAGAAGATTCCCAACTGATAATGTCATATGAATCTTCCCCTACATTATTGCCTATCTGTGCTCACATAAAAGCTTCTTAACTTCGCTGCTTTAGTCTCTTCCTAAGATGCATCTAAGGATGAAAATAAGTACTGTATATAGAGCTGATAATCTTTCAAATTGGTACTTCCTACTATTTGTATTAAATAAAAAATGGCTTAAAAACTTTGACATGTTAAAATTTGGAAGCAGACCTTTAGTAACTAGGGGCTAAGATGGGGAGAAAGAGGAATGCTGCTTAGTGAATATGAAATTCCAGTTTGAAATGACAGTGTAAGGTATCAAAGCGATGCTGGCTGTACAGCATTGCTAAAACATCATATGTCAGTAAATTCATTGTTTCCAAAATTTTAATTTTAATTTTAAAAATTATGTTAACTCTTTGCCTTACAAAAGTTGCCCCTTCCTGGTCCCCACTCTTTGAGTTCTTCACCCCATACTCCCTTTCCCCTACCCCAGATATGGTGATACCCCAGTTGTCCACATCCACTAGCATCCCTCTTTCTTTCTTTTTTTTTTATTTTCTATATTCTTTGTTTACATTTCATATGCTTTCCCCTTCTCCGGTTTGCCCCTCCCCATATGTCCCATAAGCCCTCTTCTCTCCACCCATTCCCCAATCACCCCCTCCCATTTCTCTGTCCTGGTAATCCTCTACAATGCTGGATCAAGCCTTTCCAGGACCAGGGCCCTCTCCTTCCTTCTTCATGTGAATCATTTGATATGCTAATTGTGTCTGGCATATTCAAAGCTTCTGGGCTAATTAATATCCACTTATCAGTGATTGCATTCCATGTGTATTCTTTTGTGATTGGGTTCTCTTTCAAGGGGCATCAAGTTTCTTCAGAATTAAGCTCATCTTTTCCCACTGTGGCCACATAAGGCTGTCCTTTGCTACATATGTGCTGTGACCCTACAGCAGCCCATGTCTGCTCCTTGTTTGTTTTATTAGAGAGCTTTGAGGGTTCTGGGCTAGTTGACATTGTTGTTGTTCTTCCTTTGGGGTTTCCATTCCCCTAGGCTCCTTCAGTTCTTCCCCTAGCTCTTCTATATGGGTCCCCGACTTCAGTCCAATGGTTGGGTGTAAGTATCAGCATTTGTCTCAGTCAGTAGCTGGTGGACCTTCTCACAGGACAGCCATTACAGGCTCCTGTGTACAAGCACAATATGGCATCAATAATAGTTTCTGGGCTTGCTGTGCAGCTATGGGATGGATTTCAAATGGTGCTTGTCTAACTGGTGGTCTGCATGTAGAAGAATGCAAATTGATCCATTCTTATTTCCCTGTACATGACTCAAATCCAAGTGGATCAAGGACCTTCACTTAAAACCATATACACTAATTCTAATAGAAGAGAAAATGGGAAATAGCCTCAAACACATTAGCACAGAGGAAAATTTCTTTACTTTTATATTAAACAAAAATTACTTCACAATATGTGATGTTGAACCTGGAAAATGGCTCAATGGTGAAAAACATTGTTTTCAAGTCTGATGACTAGAATTCAATTATCAGAACCCACTGGTAAAATGAGAGAAAAGCTCACAAGGTGTTCTCTGACCTGAGAACACACACCAACCTTCCCCAACACATAACACTTAATAAATGAAATTTTGAAAATCACACAATTTAAACAATGTATGATAACACAGTAAAGGTGTAAATAGTTTAGTTTCTGTGCTATTCAGTTGAAGGCATGAGATTAAAAAAAAATAAAGAAGAGTCTGAAGACGGAAGAATGTCAAAGCAAAGTGATTCTTATAGCCAGCTAATCAACTTTTATCTATCAGCATGTCTGTCTTTAAATGTGGCTTCTGGATATCCCAAGGAGTTTCACAGAAATGCCCAAACCAAATAAATTAACTCAGAGGCACCCATCATGTTAGGCTAAAGGGTGTCACTGTATTCATTACTGCTCTCTTAAACAGTATGGTAAGACAGTAACAGATGTATCAACATTCAAATTATGTTTAAAAAGTATATTTCTCTACACAGTAGAGAATCTTAAAGCTGCTTCCCCCCACCCCCTGCGAGAAACTCCAGAGGAAGTTAATAGGATACACATGTTATGGGGAGTGAAATATTCTCATCTAAAACTTTCTTATCATTCTGTGCAAACTCGTGATCATGAGGAAAACATATTGGAACAATATGTGGATTAAATAGAATAGGGAATATAATGTGTTTTTAATTATGTTTGGTATATAATAAATACTTTTAAATGTACCTAAGATAATGATTGTTACAGCATACTGGGTACAGAATATGTTGTAAATTACAACAGTGCTGTGATTGCTAAATATCTGCCAGCTGGCCTCTAGGGTGACTAAACTTTATGACATTTTCTTATCTCCCTTACTTAGAAGTTTTATTTCTGAAAACTTGATATTATGCATTAATTTTCTGCCTTTTATGAACCTGTATACATTTCATTTTACTCATGCAATAACCTGGAAACCATCTCTAAAATGCAAACATTAGAGGAAATAGTATCTACCTATCATCCACTCTCTTAGAAGAGTCAATTTTTGTGCAATTAAATGACCTAATTTGAAAATTACTCACAAATATTGAATATATGAATAGCAACAAGATTCAGTCATACTGTTGGTCTGCCTCCTTTTAGCTACACCCCCATCCTTTCATTAGCTTGCACTATCCCTAAAATGCCCTTTACTATTTGTTTCTTCATTTAATCTGCCACATTAGTGCTATCGTATTCAACTGTCATCTATGTCTGATTTTGTCCAGGGCAATCTCTTCTTTGACTATTCACATAAAGTACTTTAAATTTGTCTCTAAGTTTTAATTTCACATGAAAATTAAAAAAGAATGTGAAATATACCAGACTCCAGGACTACTTTTGTGAATACAGACCATGAGTATATTGTAGATTCAATTTCAATGCCATAAATAAGTATTTAAGTTAGCAAGGGACAATCGAATGGATTTCCAAATGTTTGGACACATTTTTTAAATATAATCCTCCTAAGAATTTCTGATGTCCCTTCTATTCTTCCAGAGAACAGCTTAGCACACAATTTTTGAAAAGTGTTGTCAAGGAGGTATCTAGGGAGCTTATAATAAGTGGACTCAGATTCCTTGCTAAGTTATAAGCTACAAATGCATGCTATAATTATTGTATTTGTAAAATTGTTTTCATTTTTGCTTAGTTTGCTGAAAGTTCAACATTTGAGAGCATCTTATTTGTAAAACAAATCAAATACCTTGCATAAGAGAGTGGCAGTTCTTAATTTGGTGAGTTAGTTTTCGTTAATTGTACAGTTTTTATTTGAAACACATTTTTATTATATTTTTGTACATATAGTTACTACATTTTGATATTTTAAATTATAAAACATAGACATGAATGGATCTTTAGGTGATCTGAGCTGAATTTAACATCCAGGTATAATCTAAAGCTATGATATTTGTTGAGGCAATCCTATCTCTGTTCATTGTTGATAACTACTCAGTCCCTAAATATCCAGGGTAAATGATGTCACGGTAATTGAAAGTACAGTGCCCTTTAATATTCCCCAACACTACAGCATTGAATATCTAGCAATACCACTCCTTGTAATTTAGCTAAAATATTCCCCACCATGCCACAGGGGCTCATGTTCACGATCTTCACCGACTATGTTTATAGTGACCTTGTTTATGATAGCCAGAAGCTGGAAACAACCCAAATGTCCCACGACAGAAGAATGGATTCAGAAAATGTGGTTCATTTACAAAATGGAAAGGTGAGTTTAATATGAATTTAAGAATGAGGACATCCTGAATTTTGCAGGCAAGTGGATATAACTAGAAAACGATCCTGAGTGAAGTAACTCAGGACATGCATTGTATATACTCACTAATAAGTGAATATTAGGCAAAAAAAAAAAGTACTGAAAACCCATGTTACACCACAGAACTCTAAAAGGTCAACAAGCTGAAGGGCCCAAGTGGGGAATCCCTCAGTCCCACTTGGGATGGAGAAGAAAGAATTCACAAGGGGGGAGGGAGGGGCCTAGGAGAGAAAGGGGATGGAGGGTGGGGCAGAGAGGGGAACATGATCAGGTCTTGGGTGGGGGGAAAGAACTGAAATCCCTGAGGGCCAGCAGAAAGAATGGAAACATGCAACCTCGGGAGGTACGAGGTTGGGAGGACCCTCCAGAATGTATCAGAGACCTGGGAGGGGAGAGACTCTTAGGACTCAAAGGGAAAGATCTTAGATGAAATGCCTGACAGGAGGGAGAGGAAACTTATAGAGCACACCTCCAGCAGGAAGACGGGCATCAAATGAGGGAGGGGGCATTCCATATTCACAAATCTGACCCATAAATGTTCACGTCTGAAAGAATTACAGGGATGGAAATGGAGAGGAGCCTGAGAAAAACAAGGTCCAGCAACAGGTCCAAAGTGGGGTCCAGCTCAAGGGATCAAACACTATTACTGAGTCAATGGAGCACGCACAAAAAGGGAACTAGCATGACTGCCCTCAGAAAGACCAAACAAGCAGCTGAAAGAATGAGATGCAGATATTTGCACCCAACCAATGGACAGAAGCTGCTGACCCCTGGGATTGAAAGGCTGAAAGAAGCTGAGGAAGAGAGATGATATGTAGGAGGACCAGCAGTCTCAATTAACCTGAACCCCTGAGATCTCTCAAAGACTGGATCGCAAACCGGGCAGCATACACCAGATGATATGAGGCCCCCAACACACATACAGTAGAGGACAGCTGAT
The DNA here is from genome assembly GCF_947179515.1 of Apodemus sylvaticus. Taxonomy (NCBI): domain Eukaryota; kingdom Metazoa; phylum Chordata; class Mammalia; order Rodentia; family Muridae; genus Apodemus; species Apodemus sylvaticus. Next base: position 33,182,527 of record NC_067479.1, on the reverse strand, counting down.
TGCGAGTTTAGTCAGTGAAGATGCACCTAACCCTCAAGAGACTTGAGGCCCCAGGGAATTTAGAGGTCTGGGGGGTGGGGGAATGGGGACCTCCTTATGGAGACAAGGAGGTTGAGAAGGAGGTATGAGATGTGGACCAGTCCATTTGGTGGGTAGCCTGGGGTCGAAATAAAATCTGGAGTATAAAAGAAAGAAAGAACGAAAGAACGAAAGAAAGAAAGAAAGAAAGAAAGAAAGAAAGAAAGAAAGAAAGAAAGAAAGAAAGAAAGAAAGAAAGGAAGGAAGGAAGGAAGGAAGGAAGGAAGGAAGGAAGGAAGGAAGGAAGGAAGGGAGGAAGGAAGAAAAATACATAAGTGAAAAAAAAAGGAAAAAAAATTAAAACTTCCAAAAATAGAATCAAGTATTTAATATCTAACATTAAAATCCCTGAAGTGCTTATGATACACAAAAAAACCATAGTGTATACCTTTGTAAAAAATGGAAATTTTTGCACCAAGATTTCATAGTTTTTGTTGATCTTTTCTCTCATTTTTGTACAACTCGTATTAATGTCATTTATGCTAAATACTTTTAAACTTAGGTTAAATTTCACTCCTGCGTTTACCAGCCTGCCAGCCATAAGGCATGTTAATTAACCTCCTTGAGTATTAATTGCTTCATTTTTGAAATGCTGAAAAAGATCACACATGTTCTATAAGGTTGATGTGAGAATTCAATTGTGGGATAATTAATATGAAGAATTTAGACAGTTTTGAACATGTCAAAAGTGCGCAGATGCATGATGGTGAAGATGGTGATGATGCCTGTGTTGCTAGTAAATTATCAGTGTGGTAGTGACACTAATACATTATTTGGTCATCATCACTAAATGCCTATCTGAAAGAAAATTCGCTGATGTGTTTTTGGTAAAGATGATAGATTAGAATTTCACATAATCTTCATTTGTGTCGGCTTTAATTTAATACATACTTCTTTAAGCGTTTGTGCTAATTTTATGCTCTTCTTTAATTGAAGGTCTTAAAGCATTTACAATATTTAGAAACAGATTACATCCTGCCTTCTTTCCTAATTAACCATTAGAGAAACAGACAAAGCAGGTAATTATTCCAACTATATATATAAATGTGTGGCTACATTAAAATGGCATATATCCAATAATAATTCACATTCATGGAGACATATTAATCTATGACACATATGTATTCTTAATTACAAATAAATTAATATCTGTTCTAGGACTTTAAAAACATTTTGTATAACTTTTCTTTTGACTGAGGATCAAGAAGGCACAAAATAATCAAAATAAATGAGATGACATTCTGATAGTTACAGGGAAATATTTCAAGACAGAGCAGTGACAGAGTCCAAGGCTTTACCCCACCAACTTTATAACTTTCACTAGTGGACTTTTAAGGCTTTCAGAGACATATACCTATGCAAACATTAAACATAAGAGGGATAATTTAAGATGAGAGAAATTTTTCTAATATTTAAGATGTATAGCTATTGACACTAAAAAGAGGCACTTTGTTATATAAATTATAAAATCAAAGCAGACTATTTTCTATTAATCATAAATGATGGATAGCTGCTATACTCTGAAAATAGTATCTTAATTTTCTTAATTACTGTTATATTGCTGATATGACCCAGGATAACCTAGAAAAAAAAGCCCTAAACTTGCTCTTTGATTAGTTTCAGAAGTTTATACCCATAATGTGTTATGCATGGTAGCCAGCAGACATGTTGATGGAGCTGTAGCTGAGAGAAACATCCTGAGCCACAGGGTGGAGAGAGAGAGAGAGAGAGAGAGAGAGAGAGAGAGAGAGAGAGAGAGAGAGAGAGAGAGAGAGAGAGAGAGAGAGAGAGAGAGAGAGAAATAGAATGTTGAGCTGTTGTGGCCCTTTGAAACCTCATAGCTCACAGCCAGTGATATGCACTGATATGATTCCTACAAATCATCAACTCCAACAAGGCCAGATCACCCAATCCTTCTGACCTTTCTTAAATTGTGATATTCCCTCAATATTAAGCACTCAGATAATATGAACCTATGGTGCCACTAATATTCAAATCACGATGGGGCAAAATATATCCATTCCTTTAATCTTTTTTTTTTAATTTTATTCGATATATTTTTAATTTACATTTCAAATGATTTCCCCTTTTCTGGTTCCCCACTCCCAGAAAATCACATAAGCCCCCTTCCCTCCCTCTGTTCTCCCACCCATCCCTTCCCACTTCCCTGTTCTGGTTTTGTCTTATACTGCTACACTGGGTCTTTCCAGAACTAGGGGACACTCCTCCGTTCTTTTTGCACCTCATTTGAAGTGTGGATTATGTTTTGCATATTCCAGTTTTTCAAGCTAATATCCACTTATTAGTGAGTGCATACCATGATTGATCTTTTGAGACTGGATTACCTCACTTAGTATGAGATTTCATTGGTAGCAAATGAAAACCCTTACGAAAATTTTGTCATGATATATAATCCTCTCTAAAACAATGATCTGTTTTAAAGCATGTAAACAGCCTCATTTTACACAGTGCCTAATCTATTTAAACATTTTTCTTAAATTTTTTTCAAACCACCTGCCCCTAACTATTGTCAGGTTTTACATAATTTCCTTTGCCAGCAGTGCTTTATGCCCTTGTTCTCTATGGAAGACAAAGGAAGACGAAAACTACAGTCCCATCAATCAAAAACAACACAGTCAGCACCAGGTTCAATAATGAAACCATGATTTCATAAATCATCTTCTACAGGTTAGGGTCATCTTTAAAGGGAAAAAAATCTTATCAGGTGCAGCTGAATATTCTCATGGTCTTTCATACTTCAGTCTTTAATGAAAACAATATAACAGCTGTCAGAATATAAATGTGTAACCTTTCTTAGCTTTAAAAAACTGCCCACACTGTGCCCTGACGATGCCCTTGAAATACAATGAAGTCAGAATATTTTTCTTTCCTTGCAAAGGTCTGTCCATGCCTCTCTTTTAGCAATTTGGCAATGAAATAAGTTTTTCCCCCTTTACTCTCTTTCAGATATGTGTGTTTAATTCAGTCTAGTAGAGATTAAGTTTAAAACTCAGATTCAGAAGCTATTCCATGGCAGTAACTAGCACTAAATGAAAACAGAAGTTTGATACAGCATTTTTTTGTTTTAGCTGAATCAACAGCTCTTCTGCTCTCTGACCCTGATCGCCTCTCCATACGTTAGGAAGTAAAATGAGTATCATGGAATCTCAGGATGGACTCAGAACATTTATCAACTGAAAATAAAACAAAATTAAGTTAAATAATCAAATAAGAATGAAGAAATTATCGTTTTAAAAATACGGGTTTCACCTTTACAAGGCTGATTACAAGTTACTGCCAGTCAGAAAAACATATTGATTGAAACGTATATGGAAGTATGTATTCAACTTTTACAAATTAATTTTGTTGAGACATTGCTGTCTGGCATACCTAAGATCCTGATATAATCCAATAAAATATACTATTCCTTAATTTGAGTTAGCTACACACTTTGGCACATTGTCCTCATTTCAAACACCAAGACTTAATATGTATAATATAAAGTAGATCTCGGGATAGGAATGAGCCGAGTGTGAGGCTGTGATGAAGCAGGAGCTTCCTAAAGAACAAATCAAGTGAACCGATCATGGTGACTATAGAGTCTACAGTAGATACAGAGCTGGGAACATGCAAAATGCATTTCGGTGTGTAGCAGCCCGGAGTTACCTTAGGTAGTAGCACTTGATTAAAAAAAAAAAATGACTTCACTGTATTTTAAAATCCAGCCCCAGAGGAGTCTCTCCTTTGGTTTTGCTTTTGTGGCAGACATAGGGCGGCTTCCAGGGTGTTTGTAAGCATGTTGGGGACTTTTATTCCAGAGAAGTTGCTGTTTACAAGCATTTTGAATGCTTAACAATCCTCTGCCTGCTGCATAATGTAAAAGCAATGAATGGCTACACAACATCGTTCACACTTTCAACTCTACATGATTATCTGGTCCACTGGTCTACTGTAGTGTGTTTCTGAAATGAATTGAAGATAAACCCATAATAGTCCATTTTGTACGGGCACATTTGTCTCAGTTTAAATTCAGGGCCCAAATATCTACTTATTCCCATTCTGTTTGTGCCTGGTGTTTTCATCATCATAAAACCGTATTAGTTCCTTGATTACACCTGGAATTCTGCAAATGCTGTGAGAGCAATACCAATCTCACACCAGGCTCCTCATCTGAAAATAATAGCACAGTAGCTGAATTCCAAAAAGGAACTGTGGAGAGTTTCCTCAAGGTCCTACATTCTGTCCAGTTTGGATGAATAAAGCAATTTCTGTATGTTACCAAGAAATTCACATAAACCTCATTCTGTATACACAGGAGCAAATATGGGATTTGAAAAAGATGTAAAATTTTATTTGGCATTTGAGTATATGTCCCCTTAACATTGTATTTCAAACTGTTAGAGAAGATTATATTTACTCAATGTACTTCAGCAAATGCATCTAATTATATTCATTGCTATATAAATTTTCCTAAAATTATTTTATTTTTAAATAAAGTCCCAAAATTTATAAGAAATGATGATATTTATTAGATAAATTTAACAATATAAACAGTATTCTATTTTTGGGAAATGTGTAGGTATGTGATATATCATATATATATATGTTATATCAAATATATATGTATACACACACATACATATATATATATAAGTTTGGAATCTCTTGGAGAAGAAGAGAAAGATAAAACAATCCCTTTGTAATGATTTAATTATATTTTCATATAAATTAAGCAACCAGAAGCAAATAGTGTAATAGAGTTGCTGAGTCCAGAGTAGATGCTCAATTTTTAGAACAAACTCAAAGTCTTTCATAGTTAAACCAGAGGCTAGAAACATACAACATAGTAAAACATAAAGAAGTAAATATTTAAGAATATACAACATGTAAAATACTATTTTATGTACACATACAAGAGTCATAAACCTGTTTTCATTTTTTATAACACAATTAATATAGACTGGGAGGAATAGAGAGAGGGGAGACTGCAGCTGGTATATACTGAAAACAAATAAATGAAAATAAATAAATTAAATATACAAAGTAAACATAGAAATATTTCAGCAATACTTCTCTAGTGAAATTCAACTTAGCCGAGAGGTGAAGTTTCTCTGACAAAATTGCACCAGAGTTAAAGGTAGCACTGAATTTCTGTTAGGTAGGAAGATGTATTACATAGCTCTTAGGAACCTATTCACATAGGATAAAACTGAAACATGTACTGTATCCTTGTTGTTTAATCACTAAAATTGTTCCTCTCATAAAAACTTGAATAGTATACAGTGAATTAATTCAACGGAAGATGAATTTATTACACTATTATACTTTATCAACTACTTACCATTTGTTGAAAGCTATATATTCTGACCTCTCTCTATGCATGGGTAACTTACTTTACAAATTAAAGACAAGATCAAATTTACATTTCCATTCTTTTTTTTTTTTCATTTTTGGTCTCTTCAAAAAACCTATCCTATTAATGTTATAATATATTTACAGTCTTCATCCATGATTTAAGTTGTCACTTAATCTCCAGTTCTTTAAGCGATAGCATGTACAAATCTAGCAGTACAATATATATTCATTATATTTATCTGCTTTTGTGCTAGACACAGTAGCTACCATAGAAATGTAATATGGCCAGAAAGGCCCAGAACATAAAATATATACCTCTCTTGGAAAAGAATTGTGAATCTATTAATATTGATGGTGATTGTATGAATTATAACTTAATGGGGTTTTCTATCAGCCTTTACTTAGAAATGATCATTTTGTAATTAAAATGTAAGTGTTGCTTAATTTTAATTTATATAATTACATTTTGTGCTCAGCACTAAAATCCTTCTCGCTGCTCAATGGACATATTGAATGCTTGATACTCAGATCTGAGATCCCTTCAAGTCAGGAATTTTTATTGTGTTATCAAGGATATCTTCTCAGTTTCACCCTTAAAGTAGTGAGTCAGTTAAGTTTCACAAATCTTAGCTCTATGCCTGTGTAGCAAAAGACAGCCAGAAGAACTTCAATGTTTACTAAGATTTTGGTTTATTAATGTAGCAGACATCTTCAAATATCTCTGTGATAATAATAAAACAATAAAACTTGCTAACAAACAAGCTATTTAGCTTCTGTGAATTTCTTCCTATAATTCAACATTGAAGAAATTGTGTGCTTTGGAGTAAGCTCTGTTCTCCTTGATTACAGAATGAGACTTACTAAAGCAATTACTACCACTTTTAACTTTTCACCCACAAGAAAACCAAAGACTGTTTTCAAATCATTTTAGTAGTTAATCTTATTTTTTATATTATGCACACTATGCTTTCAATAAACATTTTATTCTTTTTAATGATTTTACAACTCTTAAGAATTTTTAAAAAATACAAATAGACCATTTTTGAAGTACACTATGCAGAATAATGATGATTCATGAATGCAAAAATTGAGCAAACAAGTTAATAAATTGCACATCACTTTATTCATCATCCTCAATAAAGTGAACAGTATATTCCATCAAACCCTGTTTTCTTAAATCATCAAAAAGAAGACCCAACAGAACGACTTTTCAATTATCAATAATAACTCTAAAAATGGGTCATTCTTCACCATAGAAGATTATGCAAATGGATTGTCTAAATTTAAAGTGAATTTACATAGTGCCAGAAAGTCATTTTCCAGGTTTTTTTTTTCTATTTTAGTATTGGGAGACATGCATCACAGCATTATATAATCAGCCCTGAACTTGGTATATGGCTCAGGCTTTCTTAAAACTTGTGATCCCAAGATTGAACTGTGCTGGGATAACTGATGTAACAAATCCTTCCCAGAGGCAATGCAAGTTTTATGTGTATTGGTAAATACATATTAAGTGACTATTATACAAAGTATTTAGGTGTCCTCTCAGGTTAGTACCTCTAATTAGTAGTCACCTTGTCACCTCAACATTTCCTTTGTTAAGGAACTCCCATGGATGACAGAAGCATGGAAGGAAAAGAAATCGTTTTGATTTACATGTGTGATATGAGTAGTTATGATGAATTTACATGTGTGATGTGAATAGTTATGATGAGTTCATTGATGAATCATATACCAAATTCTTTGGATTTTTGAGTGCTGTTGACAAAAAGAACAAAATAATTTAATCCAATGGGAGGTCAAATATTTTATAAGATATTTATAACTTTTAAGACAAAAGGGACCAACCCACTCACCTGTTTATTAAAAACAGGACTCACTGCTTTATGTCATACGGTAATTCTAAGAATGCTACAAAGACAATTAAGGAAACACAACGCTAGGTAAAACTAAATCAGTGCTGGGATCCTGATCTATGATGCGATATAAACTGATTTTCAGAGTCCAGGAAAAGAGGTCAGTTTAGGAAAATGTTTTTTTGTTTGAGGTTGGACCAAGGCACAGAGAAAACATCGTAAACTTTTTAATGGTATTGGTTACAAAAATTCTTTGAACATACACTGCTTAGCTGTCTATGCTTCAGTATGTTATCATGAAAAATAACAGAAATGGCAGCACATTTTCTTAGCCATGTGCAAATATTAAAGCAGTTAGTAAACACATATGTCTGCAAAATGTCAAGTCCTAATAATGCCTGCACTGCAGTGTCTAGGATTACAATCAAGCAACACTTTGGCTCATATTTACAATGCGCAATGAATTGATGCTTTAAATGTCCTGTGGAATTGGAAAAATCCTTGGGAAAATCAAGCTGACCCTCTAAAAAGAAGGGTTCAGAACATGACTATTAATAATTGCAGCTCGCAATGTAATTAGAAGCATGTCCTTGGGTAAGCTACTTAGAGCTCTGATTGCCAGTTTCCATAACTGAAACATGAATGATTCAATCTAGAGAATCCCTTGGGTCTTTTAGAACCTATGATTTTATAGGTCCAGGTCATTGTGAATATCATATATTCTGACCTTTGCCAGGCACAGAAGAGACAAAGCATGAGCCATATAAGAAGTTATAAACCCAACATAACTAAAGATCCCTATCTTTATAACATAATAATAAACTTTCTTTAAGTATTGTTTTCTGTTTGTGCCTACGGAGACAGTTTTGGGTCATTGAGAATTCTTATGCTTAGCCATGATAACTGGTAAGAGGGACTCTGAGCTCTTCTGTTTAATTGGCCAGATGTTTGGCGGTCGTGTCAAAACAACTGACACTTCACAATGTCACCAATATGGAATTATCTTAAATAAAACATTTTCTTAGAAGTTGCATTAAGTTTTAGTTTAGTTGTATGGGTGTTTTTTTTTTCTGCATGTATATCTGTGTTCCAGTATTTTGCCTGGCAAACAGCCCAGGCTACAAGAATGCATTAGATCCTCAGGAACTGGAGTTACAGGTGGTTGTGAGCAACCATGTGTGTACTGAGAATTGAATGTGGGTTCTTTGAAAGAGTAGCCAATGCTTTTAAATACTGAGATACTTCCCCAATCCCAAATGAAAATTTTATACAGTATGTATTTTCTATTACAGAAACTTTTGATGTCAAAGTAGCCATAAAATAGGTTAGAGGCAATTAATTAATTAATTAATTAATTAATTGCAGGACAGCTGTGTTAATAGTTGGAGAATATGAGCATAGTAAGTGTGCCTCAAGTATCTTACTGTCTTGTATCTTATATGTGTGCTGCTGTACTAGAGACACTATTATTTAGTTTTCATATTATTTTCATTCAGCTTTCACATCAGTAATACCAGTATAGTAAAAAATGTCATTGACAATAGACTTCTGTAATTTTGCTTTCAATTCACGCTGAGCCTCATTGTAGAACTTACACCTTGGGTTCTTTTTTCATATTAGTAGACTTCAGCAGTGATCTGAACTTGAAAACAGGCTTTTTGTTTGTTTGTTTGTTTATTTCTTTTATCCATAGTGATATTTGGGAACAATTATCATGTAGGAATTCCAGGCTCTGTGTATTATTGCATTTTTCCTCAGTGGATTTCACATAAACGTGTAGGCTCAAATCCACTTGAAACCTGTGATGGAAAGCGGGCTTGGTGTAAGTAGTTGTGTATATTTTTAGTGCTATATCACTGATCTTTGGCTGCACGTTTATTTAGCTCATCGTTTCCAATAGAAGAATCTTCAACCCTTGTGAACATGCTCGATGTATTATTAACTCTGAACATTATTTACTGTCCAGGGTTAATAAAAACTGCAACAACAGCACTGTGAACCATAAAAAGAACATTTTCTTCACAGTAATTGAACTGTGATGACTTGTACTTACTTAGGTGCCCTATGTCTTAATTCATAACCAATTTTAACAGGGCATGTTTCCATGACACCAGGAAACCCTGTCTTCCAGGGAAGAAGAGAATGAAATGTTTCGTGATTGATGACACTATCTAAACGCTGGCACAAGCTGGCGAGCTCTCGCAAAGGAGGCGTGTTTGACTGCATTCTGTCCAACACAACAGCTCATTAAGCAATATTTCCCCATTAATGTTTAGTATTAAACAGTGAATGAAAGACTAAATATCATACGGAAAAACAAATTGAAAACAGCACAGTAGGGTTTAGGGTAAGCAGCCAACAGCCTCCCCTTCATTTGGAAGACAGCTTGGATACCTGTTCCAAAGATTAATGAGCAATCAGTTCTAAATTAAACCAAGACCTGCATTTAAATCTTTTTTCTCCTCTTTTAAAAACACTGCTTTGAGTTACAGTAACTGAGATAAAATACAGTATTAGCCTTTCCATGTGTTGTGTAATGTGGTTAGAAACATGAAAGACTGTTTCTGAAACATTTCCTTCACATTTTTTTTTATCATTTTTTCCCTTGCACAATTTGAAAGGAAATGGGCCATGATGCAGGTCGGCGGTCTCTGCCACATGATGCAGAACTGTGCTCTCTGTCAGTCACTCAAAAAACAGTCACCTCTTTGAAGATGGAATAAGAAAACTGCTTTTATGAACATCACACATTCTATCAGAGGTTGCAAAAGCAGAATTTCAATTTTATAAAAACTGTCAGAAGAAGCACCTTTCTGTGAGGGCATTGATACTGTTACAGTAAGTGAAAATGTGGTCAAGACCATTGTTGAGCTGAGTCTTCAGGACACTGACAACAAGACTGGGTACAGCACTGAGAAACGTTTTATATGCAGTCAGGCTTAGTTTTACACTCCACATGATCAAACTCTTACTATGTGAAATTGTTGCTAGGGGAAGTCCGTTGTGGGGACCTAGCTTAAGAAAAATAAAAGAGGCGGTACCAACTCTTCTTACCATGAAATCGATACTGCAGGGCAATGCATGTGTCATTTAGCAACATCTTATCATCCTACTGTGGATTTTTAGAAGACAGAGAGTACTTACATTTAAACATTTCGCTGTGCAATTAAAAAAAATAATAAAGGAAAGTGTAATTACCATAGTAAGCACATTATTGAGATATCTTTATTGATCATTTTTAGCATATGATATCTCTTCAAAGGCCTGCAAATAGAGGTACATTTTCACACTTTATTTTGGGCAAGTGTAACCAAATTTTTTTTTGTATTAATACCATGTTTTTCATTAAAGTTTAAAAGAAACATATGACCGGATATACTTTTGTTTATTATGTTAAACATTTTCTCTATAGCAGTCACAGCACACCAATTAATTGAGACATTTTAAACCAATTTGTATCAGGAATTTCCTGAAGCTAAATGGAAGCTTGTAACAAAAACCTAACAAGGCCTATATTTATTTTTGTTTCAGAGAAAAACCTCAGATCTGTATGTAATCTATGCCACATAGACTACATAGTTATATAAACAGGGCAAATGGTAGGAGCAGGAAATTTGATGGTTTGACTGAAAATCCAAATAAAATTGCATAGTATCTTATTATAAAGGAGATACAGAAAATTGATCATGGTGAAAATCTGCTCCAATTGTTCAGGAAAAATTAAATCCTGCATACCCTAGAAATACTTTCAAGAGATTGAGTGAACTCCCAATAAGTATTCCATCCTTCAACCAAGGGCAAATTTCCTACACTTATGAAGTAAACTCATGTGGCTGGGAGATCCTTGCTTGTTTAATGAATTTCAGATCTGGAGATGAAGTCTTCTGAGCTTTCCATGATTAAAGGTAAATCAAATGAGATGTTTCTTACTCAAAGATGCACACCAGAGACCCACAGAAGAAAACAGAAGAAGGAATTGTGATCATGAAAGCAGAAGTTAGAAGGACAGCTGCAACTCAGAGAGTGTGAGCTGTCCCCTGACACATCAACAATAAAGCAGAAATTCCACTAATAACCCTTGGAGATATTGAAATACAACAATCAAGGTATTGACAATTTCTTGTTCCTAGGAGTAGAGAGCCACCAAGATGCAAACTGGTATGACAATTTAGAAGATGAAGGTGAGTAAGTGTAAGGTTAGCCTTGAGAAGTAATTATTATCATCATCATCATCATCATCATCATCATTTTTATTTTAATCCAAAACTTCATGCCCATTCCCATTTTGTTACTGAGAGAGACCGCATAATGTAGGACAGTCATAGTGAGTCATGTTGCCTGGCCTTGGCATCAGAGTCCTAAAAGAGAAGGCACAGTGATCATAGAGTCTCTTCAATTTGTCATTCAATCAATTGAGGTAAGGTATACTCTAAGCAATTTGTTGAAAAGTATCCTCACATTTTACCTCATTCTTTCATTTGCCTTGTCCGTCCTATCACCTTTCTGTGAAAATGCTCCATGATTATTCCCCCTTTCCATCTTCATCATCAGCATTGTGAGAATTTACAATCATAGGGCACTTACATTCCACTACCATACTGTATAACACATACTCATTTCATCTTCGGAGTAATTCGGAAAAATAGGCACTATTGTTCGGGCTCTGACACAGGTGAGCAACTGAGAACCTTGCCCAAAGAGAGGAAAGTGATAGGAGAAAAATGAACTGAGGATAGAGTTGCAGAAAAGTACAGTGACTCATTTGCATAGCAGCATCTGACATTCTTCAAGGAACATGGTTATTTCCCTGAACTCAGATGCAGATGAGTTTAACATATACACAAAGATATATGATGAGCCAAGTGATTAAGCAAAATAATTCACATACTGTCTGCTCTATAAGGGTGAGGGACAGAGGCAGTGAGGAGACTCAGTGAAGGAAGAAAAAGAGTAAGTAACAGTACCTCTCTGTATGACACTTCTTTCCTATTGTTGGACAATATTTGATATAGTGCAGAATTCATTGAATCAGTCTTTGAACCTCAATTTCTTTGCAGAAATATAGTAAAGGAAGCCTTCACAAAGATATAATTTTTAAATGATATATCTATATATTTGTATGTGGATGCTTTTGAGTGTGTTTATGTGTACCATGTATATACAGGTGATGGCTGTAGTCATAAGAGGGGATATGGAATCCTGGAACTGAAGATCCGGGCAAATGGAAGCAACTTTATGGGCTCTGGGAAACCAATTTCCAAATGCACATGTGATCAGAACTGTTAACTGCTGACCTTTCACATGGAACCCAATTGATTATGGTGTTTTTTAAAAATTAACCATCTAAAAAAATATTTAGGCTTAAAATAGTGTGCCCAACAGAATGATCTTGCAGTTTTAAAACTGAATGCATAACTTAATATAAGTTGAATTTCAACTAGCGTTACCTCCATTGCAGCTCAGAGTCATGTGATCAGGATCAGTAGACCTAAATATATAGTCTCACTAAAACATGATAAATATTGTTTGCTACTCAAGTAGAAAGTGGAGAGAAACATGTTAATAAATGCTGAAAGTCCAGATTTCATAAATTTTTGTTACTGAGAAGAAATTACAACTACTTTCTCATGGACTTTACGAACTCTTTTATTAAATTAAAAGCAAAAACCCCTAAAATCATAGGAAATATTTGAAATTTTTCCATATGTATTAAATACTTGACATTTAGAAATCATATAAAATAGTTACTGAATGTATTTAAGTTGAATTCCTTGGGTATCAGAAATTTCAAACTGTTGATTCATTACACTTCATTCAGTGTAATTTCTGTGTTTATTCTGCCACAGGAAGATCACAATTCCTTTTGAAAATAGTGCCTCAGAACTTACAGTTAGAGTCACATAAAGATACTTTATATTGTTTGTGGCTATTCTGAAGGGTGTCATTTGAACCCAGATGCCCCTCAAAGGAGTAATGGATACAGAAAATGTGGTATATTCACACAATGGAATACTACTCAGCAATTAGAAAAATGAATTCACAAAATTTTTAGGCAAATGGTTTGTTCTGGAAAATATCATCCTAAGTGAGGTAACCCAATCACACAAGAATACACATGGAATGCAATCTCTGATACGTGGATATTAATAAGCCCAGAAGCCCTGAATACCCAAGGCACAAATCACATAACAAATGACTCCCATGAAGAAGTATGAAGAGGGTCCTGATCCTAGAAATGATTGATCTAGCATTGGAGGGGAATATAAGGACAGAGAAAAAGGAGGGAGGTGATTGGAGAATGGATGGAGAGAAGAAGGTTTATGGGACATATGGGGAGGGGAGATCTGGGAAAGGGGAAATCATTTGGAATATAAACAAAGAATATAGAAAATAAAAATATTTAAAAAAAGAATAGTTACAGTTAATATGAGAATAATAATCTGCATAATATTCCATAAATTTAAGGAATAAAAGCCAAAATATAAAAATAGAATTATCTCTCATATTCAAACTGCACAAGCAAGGAAAAGTATGCATGTATGTATATATATATATATATATATATATATATATATATATATATACACACACATACTATATATATATACATATATATATATATACACACACACACATACACACAGAATGGGAAATATTCTGTAACTATTCATCTATAAAACTTAACATTCAGAATACATAAAGAGCTAATGTTCTTTATTTAATTTAATATGAAGTATATAACTTTAGAAGGGTAAGTCATATAGGTAGATATCTACTCTCCACACAAAACAATAAATGAAATACAAATATGTTCATATGCTTGATATCATTAGTCATCCAGAAAAGGCCTAGTCAAACTTCAATGAGTGGTTGTCCCATTCAGGTTAATATAATCAATATCAAGACAGATTAAATAAATAAGTTCCTAAGGTGGTAGAATCAAAGGAATTCGCACAGTGTGGTTTAAAATAGTACAGATTTATCAGAGTGTGTGGAATATCCCTTTAAGTTACATATCCACTATATGACATCTCCGGGGGGAAGGCATTCAGACTGAGAAAGAGGTTACAAAGTTCTAATTTGTATCACTACATTATTCACAACAGTGAAGACAAAATCAACCAATATATTTGTCAAGGGCATGAAAGGATAATGAAATCATAGTGGATTTTGTGTGTGTGTGTGTGTGCGTGTGCGTGTGCGTGTGCGTGTGTGTGTGCGTGTGTGTGTGTGTGTGTGTGTTGAACATTCCTGGCCCATTTTTTAAAAATAGCATAGATTCGTTTGAAGGAAACATGAACCTAAAGGACACTGGATGCTTGATTCCTGCCTGGATGCTTAAAGCAACTTGAGCTGATGTAAACTAGTGATTCCTTAAGTCTGGAAATGTATTATAAAGTGTATGTTGATAAAGAGATTTAGTCGGATGTCCTGTAAGCCTAGGTAGGAATATACACACTAAACTGAATTAATGTGTAATGGCATTATCACAATTTTGGGAAAACTAAAATAAGACTTAATAATGTTAAAACCTATTTGAAAGAAAAGACAAGCAAATGTGACAAATTCCAAGTCTTACTTCACTATTCAGTGAACAGAGAATATTCATAGTGATATTATAATTTAGACCTGTAAGATGTAATATGAGATTACAGAGCTATTAATAAAAAACCTGAAGGCAGACAAAGAAAAACAAAGTGAGGAGCACAACTCCCGTAGCGCTAACTCAGGCCTCCTGGGAAAACGCCGACCCCCAAACTGGCTAGAGTGAGTTTCTATTGAATCAAGCAGAACCTAGTAAGTTTCAAAGTGATACACTGCAGTTAGTTAAGTAAAATCTAGAGAATAAATCTTTAAAGCGATGTTTATTTCACTTTTCATTGTTACAGTAAAATTTCTCTTTGAAATCACAAGTGTGTGTGCATGCATGCATGCATGCATGCATGCATGTTTACACCCCACATGTCACAAGAAAATTGTCACAATCCACTAGGTTGTTATCTTGAATTTGAGGTTTAATGTCAGCCAAATTCTCTACCATTTTTTGCTACTATTGGCAGCACATTTTTTCCTTTATTTCAAAGTTGATTTTAACTACCCGCTCTCTTTAAATCATCACTAAAGATTATCTCTCACTTATTCCTAAATTTCCCACTACGTTAAAGTTCCTTTGAATTCTTTACTTATGAGTTCTGGTTTTCTGTGTTCAAAATTATTCACTTTCCATGTTCACAAGCATGCTATACCTTCCTCATGATTTTTGTTCCTATGTATTTTCATAAAATGTAGAAAACTATTTATTCAGTTTTCAATGTCCCCCCTTTCTGATTAGCATTAGTGTATCTACTTCTTCTAAACTTTTTGCTTGTCTTTTTTTTTTTAAACAAAACAAACCCAGCAACACAAGGAAGACCCTTCTTTAGGCCGCTCACTCATTTCTGCTCAATCACATTCTCTTAAGACATTCAATGGTCCCTTCAATTGTGATTCGCACCATTACAATTTGGCTTCCATACACAATCCACAATCCTTCAAACCCCAGACAGCTTATCTTTGTTACCCTGTGTCTTAGCCAGGGTTTCTATTCCTGCACAAACATCATGACCAAGAAGCAAGTTTGGGAGGAAAGGGTTTATTCATCTTACACTTCTGCATTGCTGTTCATCACCAAAGGAAGTCAGGACTGGAACTCAAGCAGGTCAGGAAGCAGAAGCTGATGCAGAAGCCATGGAGGGATGTTTCTTACTACTTGGCTTCCCCTGGCTTGCTCAGTGTGCTCTCTTATAGGACCCAAGAACACCAGCCCAAAGGTGATACCACCCACAAGGGGCCCTCCAACTTGGGAAAATGCCCCACAGCTGGATCTCATGGAGGCACTTCCCCAGCTGAAGCTCCTACTCCAGCCTGTGACAAGTTGACACACAAAACAAGCCAGTACACCCTGAGATACTTCAAAACCAACATGTCAAAAATAGTGTCTTTTGTGGTCTAAGCTAAAGCTGTGTTATTCTTGACTTAGCCCTCATTTACAACCTACATGTCTTTAGATGCCAAATCTGAAGCAGCACCTAAATCTTTGGGTCCATATACTTGCCCAGTGTAGCATTTTTTCTGCCTACAGCACTTTCTTTACTGTTAATTGGGCATTGTTCTGACATCTCCTATGGAAAGTTGGCCTTGCATTACTCCTTGCTGTTTGGCACGGCTGAGGTACCAGCTTGGACATGACTGTTGTTTATTAAAAACAAATAGTGCTAAGATCTATGATATCAGTCAGTTCTCCAGTTCTATCAAAAAGAAGAAGTATCTTCAGTAACTAGAATCTTTGTTCTGTAAGCTCTTTAGAGAAGGGATAATGTTATTTCACAATGAAATATGCAAGCACAGAGGAAGAACACCTGAGATTTGAGTTAAAATTGCTGTGTAAAGCAAAAATCTGTACAGCTCAAGGTTCAGAGATATTTTAAATTAAAATGCCTAAAATCAATACATATTTAAGATATTCTATTAGTTTCCTTGTGAAAGGCAAGTCTGTAGCTCTCTGAATGTGACTCCCTGTCTCTGTATCTCTAACTTGAAAACTACTCTATTTTGCTCCTCTGGAGTTATAGGCACTTGAAAAAAAAATGATATCCAACTTAGTATCAAATTTGTATTCTCAACAAGGGGATCTGTAGGTGTTCCAAACTTAAAAAATGATTGATTTGAATAAAAACACTTTTCTTGTGAATGACATTTAAATGATAAATCATTGATATTTTCTCTGTCTCAAGCAGAGCCATGGGATGCCTATAGAGCATCAATAGATTCGAACAGCTGCCACTGTGAATGTGCGGACATGTAGCTGTGAGCAGGAGAGCACGATTACCTTTGAAGATTGAAGAGGTCTATCTTCAGTAAATATGATCTCCTAGACATGGGCTGGGCTGGGACACTAAAGATGACTGAAGATAAAGGTAATCTGTTTCCAGAAGGCCATCAATTTATAGAACATCTCCTGCGGAACACAGCTAAGTATGTCAAATATATGTCCCTGCTGTCATTTGCTTCCCTATTTTATAAGCATCCACAGTTTACTGTATGTAACTATTGTGGAAAATATGGATAGTCGGTATTATTTAAAATATTTAAACAAAAAGAAAGGAAAAAACTCAACTTGCAAATATTTAACTTTGAATCAATTTTCTTTAAATTAAAACAGTGATTCTCTTCTTTATCTTTGAATTCAACATTTTATGCATGTGATATTAATTGTGCCTAGTCACCTGAACTGTAAACAATTGTTTTCTTCCTCCCTGTATTTAAAATTTCAATCCCTTTTATTTTTTACGCATGAAGTGATGATAATGGACGTCTATTTGAGTATATTTCTAATGCCTAGAGCAAAAAAATTTTAATCTCCTTTGCCTTTGAATACTAAAATTGAATTGCAGATTGGCTGGTGAATCCCATAAGGTCAATGGTTTATAAGAATTACTTTTTCTATTCTATTTTCTAGGATATGTAAAAACAGTGTTCCAAACATGTAAACAACTCAGAACCAATTGCATAATTGAAACAGGAGCTAGTATCTCAGATATGAAAAAGAAAATTGTAACAGAAATGGCTACAGTAGAGTCAGGAGGAAAAGGTGGCCAGGCAAGAATAAAGAATTTTATGTATACTTCAAACTGTCAAAGCACAAAATTATATTTTGTTAAATCAAAATTATATTATAACATATTAATGTTTTCATCACAATAAAAAGAAATGTCTTTGAAATGAACCAGTAACCTAAATATACAGAGTTAATAAATAAATAAGGTAAACAGTAAAACATTCCATTTTCATCCACAATGACATGCATCCATTATATATTAAAGAAAAGATCTGTCTTTAAGGCAAAATATCAGATTATTTGTTATTAAAGAAAAGTTATTAGGTACTAAAACTTTATTCTTCTATTTCTAATCATATTTCTGAATATATGTGAAACAAATACATTAAGAGTTCTTAAATTTTTGAGATATTAAATATATGATGACAATTTTTTCTTTCCCTCCCAGGTTCCTCCCTCAGTCCTCACTTAAGAAAAGACACAATATCCTATTACATCAAAAATAGTCATGTAAATAACAATGACTAGCTTGTAATAAGATGTGGCAATAGTGGCAGAGGAGGGCCTTTTATTATCACACTTGTCTTCAACATCTCTCAGACCTGCATTAGAAATACAGAAACAAAATGGCCGATAAAGTGAAAGTGTGGTCCCTTTGTAGCTAGCAAGCTAATCTCTGAAAGACCCACTTGTGCATTGTGTGATTGGGCAATGAAAACTCTCAGCAGGCCCCTTCACAGGGGAGTCTTCCATTACTGACTTGGCATTCCTCCTCAGCAACTAAGGTCACTCAATTATCCTCTCCTCAGCTGCCAGTCTAGCAACTGGACTATTCTTTGCCAAAGCTCCCTGTGATAGTGCAATTGGACAAACCGAGACGAAGTGCTGGTCTCTTGTTAACTTGTTTTCCCAGACATCTGAAGTGTAATTTTCAGGTACACTATCAACTACTAGACTTCACACCAAATATGAGTAATTGGTCAAAAAGAAACACTTGTCTTCCATTCCATGCTAAAGATACTGTCTGCCATTGGTATATGGAATATCAGTTACTTTAAATCTGAGCTAACTATCCATGAACAAAGAAAATCCCCTTAAAAAAAGGATTACTTTAGCAACACAATTGCTGGCAAGATTCTCATAAAGGGAGAAGTAGGGAGAGGATGACAAGAGCCTCCTCGTTTTCCATCTTAAAGAGGAATATGCTGCTAATGTTCAGTTTATGTGAGAAGCAAGAACCCTAGTAGCAATTTAAAATTTCTTTAACTTTTCACTCGACTTTAGCTAAGTTTGTAAGGCAAACTTAAGAAGAAGAAGAAGAAAACCAGTGACCTCTAATTACTCAGTTATTTTTCAAAGTGGCGTCAACTTCATTTAGAAAGCCTCTGTTCTAGTTTGAGTGGCACCCGTCCCGCTCTTCTCCAGTAGTCTTGAGGGCATTGATTGCTTCCACAGTTAAACAGAAGATTGCCTTTAATCTCCTCTAACTGCTGTTGACCTATCTCTGCCATTTCTTCCTAAGCATATAATAAATCAAGTGCATTTTACATGAAAAATGAAGTAATTACTTGGTGAATCTGATGGCTAATTGCACACAAAGCCCTCTGGGAAATATAGGACAAATCAGTGTCAAATTTCAAAAGAGGGGAGAAGGTTGCAGTTAATAACACTCAGACTGTGGCAGGTTACAAAGGACTTGAATTCCCTGTTTCTTCAGACTCAAACTGATTCCCTACTTCAGGGAATTGAAAATTTTTAGCCATATACTCCACCTTTCTGTTGGTAATACTGTTGACAGGCAAGAAAATAGAATCCACTGAACTAAAGTTAACTACTTGGAGGGAAAACGTGAAAGTGCTTTTTGCTTTTTTTTTTTTTTTTTAATCACAACATGCATGAAGGTTGTGTCTCTGTATCATTAAACTCTCATTTGCATCTAAAACTCTTAATGGCACTGTTTCTTTATGCGTAAGCTTATTGTTTCTAGAGTGTTAAATAAGGTCATACTGAAATTAAATAGCATGCTTCATCTATTTGAGGATGTTAAGTTAAAGATATTAATTATTTGTTGTATTTGTAAAACTACCACATAGATCGAAGTTCAGCATTTTCTTCCTTCTTAGAGAGAAGGTAGAATGGAACCATGAAAATATAGAAATAAATAAATAGGTAAGCACGTAGATAGATGATAGATAGATAGATAGATAGATAGATAGATAGATAGATAGATAGATAGATAGATTGATAGATAACTTAGTTATAGGATAAAGGTGTTAAGGTTTAGATTTCCACACACAAATCAATACCATATGAATATAAGAGAGGATTGAACACCAGAACAAAGTTTTAATACCACTCCCTGAAGAAAAGATAAGGCTTAATATCCTTCCATATTTTTAAAAACTTCATTTCCTGGATTTCAGTGAGCTAACACATTCATGATAAATACGAGTTATGAATGGCTACTTATTGCATAATACATAAGGAACATACATCCATTCCTCCTCCTTCATGTTAATTAAATTATTATAAGATAATATGAGCCTGTCTTTCTAGACTTAGAATCAGCAGCTCTCCAATATTCACAGCTTTCTGTCTCTTTCCCCCAGCAAGTAAGCTCACAGAAACAGGATGTTTTAAGCAGAAACATGTAGCATGCAGTACATGCCTTACAAGCACAGGCCCTTCCTTTGTGGGGAACTCTGCCGTTTAAGTATATCCTGCACAGCTCTTCTTAAAGTGTGCACATATTTTTATGTGAAACACACTGATTTTTATACTAACTTTCATGGTAGTTTCTCACCACAGAGCATGGTGTTCCAGATTAGAGAAACACTGACTTGGTCTTGATGTTTACTTTAAGTTCCTCTGCAGTTTACCTACATGCTCTTTGTTCTATAGTGAGTTCTTTAAATAAGAAGATTTTAAAAATAATACCTAGAGGTTAAAGTTGTTTATCAAATGTGGCTTAAAATAAAAGCGAACAAGTAGACCTTGTTTTGTTTTGTTTCTCTCTTGGATCCCTTTTTGTCACTTGCTTCCTTGAACACTGGTTCTGTCTGACCCAGCTGTGACAGCATCACTGGTTAAAAAAGAAAAGGCAAATGGGAGCCTTCAGATAATAAGTAGCTCTCCTTTTTAATTTCTTGTCAGACCAAGGAGATACATCACTTTATTGCTACCAAGCACAAGGAAACAAAAGGTTTTTTCCCTGCTTACTCTCAGTGGATTGCCACAGTATGCTCATTAACGGTTATATATGGAAGGCTGCTTAGAATCATTGTTCTCAATCTGCCATTCGAGAAAATTATTACCCACATCAAGGCATAATGTTAAGATATGAGGCCATAACATTAGGAAAAGTCAGAAAGCAATCTTCTCATAGTGAGTCACATGAGGTTCATTCACTTGAGATACTTTACTATTAAAAATATAAACTAAAGAATTAAAAGTAGCGTATACATATTAGTCTTCCAAAAAAAAAAAAAAGACCAAAGACCAAAAACATAGACACTTTTAATTTACTTCAAGTTGTGTTGGTGTTCCAGTGTCTAAGTACATGAGTGTCAGAAATATCCAAGCATGCCTACAGATTTTAAATACTTGTGTATTTAATTGTTGTTACTTTTCTTTAGTCGTGGTCATTCTGTGGATGCTTGCACCAGTGTGAGTGTATAGTGGTCATCTTGACAGTCAGTTCTAGCCATTGAATTTAGATCAACAACGTTGGTGGCAAGCATTATCTGATAACCCATCCTATATGACCACAATTGTACTCATTATAGATGTCATATACTTCTCACTAATTATTCTGTTCCTTCTATCCTATGGTGTATGATGTATTTTGTATTGTGTTCTGAAAATCCTTAATCCAAATCTATTTCCAGTAATGTCTAAGAATTCAGTCAGGTAGCTAGAGAGATGATTCAGTAGTTAGGAGTACTAGCTGTTTTTACAACGGGCCTAGATTATATTCCAAGTATCAACATAATGGCTTACAGCTAACTGTAACCAATGTTTCAATACATATGAAACCTTTATCCAGCCTAACATATATGTTTAAAATTTCTTGACCATGATGTAAATTAGTAAATTTAAAAACTACATTCAATGTTTTGTTGAGACTGGGAGATGTGTTGGCACAATAGTGATGCAAATGTGGCATTAATAAGGCAGTCTGCAATTGGTCAAGGTTCACTTTGAGTAATGAAACCCGTTCAAGAATGTGAGGCTAGGCCACTGGCTTTGAGGAGAACTGCATAATAGTGTTCTACTGAAGAAATACAGCAACTCTATGATTCCAAATGACATTATGCAATGCCCATTGCTCTGCATCTTCCTCAGTCACCATCAAATGCCTTTCAAATCACCTTCTCAAATGACAAGCTGACCATGACACCGTTTTGCTGGTGCAAGCACCCACAGAAAGACCCTGACTAAAGAAAAGTAATAACAATTAAAGACACAAATATTTAAAATATGTAGGCATGTTTGGATAGTCACCATCATCTTCTTACAGTACCCGGGAACAGATAAGGAACAACGTGCACATTAAGAGTCACTGGAGCACTCAGTCCTAAGTGGAATGGAAGGACTCAGAGAGCGATGTAGAAGAGAAGGCAGAAAGACAGCAAGAACCAGAGGTGAGGGGTAACTCCCAGGAAACACGAGTTTATCTAAATGTAAACTAATAAAATGATTAAATAAAACAAAAAAACTGATGTACATTAGATCTCAAGATGCTGGCTTGCAAGGTAAGATCTACACAGGTTCAAAACAAAGACTTCATCAGTGACCGAGCTAAGCGGACACAGGTCCGTCCCTTGCTTGCAATTGATATCCATTCACAAAAGTTATTTTCCTCCATGGGGTCTCACTGGGTATATTAACCATAGCTCAGCAAGGATCCATGCCCAGAAATAGTTAGCAAACACAAAACAAACTCAATGGACTTTCTGTAGGATTTTTGTATCTTTTTAATTTCTTTAACAATTTTGGTCCTATGGTCTTTTGCTTTAATATATTTGTTACTTTTTGTTAGTTTGTTTTTCCTTTAAAATAAAAGAAAGAATCTGGAAATGTATGGATGAGGGGAAATTCGTGATAACATTTCTGATATGGAATTTTTCATAAAAATATTATTCCATATTTCTACATCATAACAATCTTTGTCTCTTTTCTTTTGAAGAATACTTCTTATATTTAATAGAGTCTGTGTTTAATAGAGTCTGCATTATCTCAGAGCGTTATGCTGTCTCAAATTAAGTGAAGGTTTGTGATCCATTCAAAGTTTCAGAAATTGTTTACACGGAGATTATATATAGCATAGATATGTAGGGCTAAACATGTCTACATAGTTAAAAGTTACTTTCCAGGCTCTGAAATACATCTTCATGGAGCTAAGGGCACAATTAATGTGTTTATTTTCAGTAGAATTCTGCCAGCTCAGAGCTAATAGGATTTGGGTGCCTGGACTGAAAGGGTCCTGGAACAGAAGTCTATAGTTAGAACATTCACTTGAAGAGATTCATAAAGGGCACCAGCTGCTTCTGGATAATCTCAGGTATGGTCCAGACTGTTAATCTGTTCTTTTCCAAACTATTCCTATACTTATGTTTAATAAGTAAATTACTTTACCTCTTTCTACACATCAAGATTTAACCTTTAAAATACTTACGATGAGAATTACCTTCAAAACAGAATACATAAAACGCTTCATAAACTCACCATACAGTAACAATCAGAGAAAGTTTCTCTAAATAAATTATCTGAATACCTAGTTTGATTCATACAATTATACAAGTTATTATTCCATTCAAAGCTGGCATAAAAAGGACAGGATATGATAATTATCTAAAATAATTTTTCAGAGAAAATAATACCTTGACACACAATTTTGATTTTATTTATCTTAGATTCTTGTCAACATCATTTTTAAAATTATTTAAGAATTCACCCAAAAATTCACAGAAAAACTACTGTTTATAAGAATAATTTTGGAATATTGGCCCATTTTGATTCTAAGTCCCTTCCACCTAACAATAAGTGAAAGAAACATTAATTTTTCTCTTCATGTGTGTGAATGCTCTAGGTTATTCAGAGTATTCTGGACAGGGAAACAGCTGAAAGTAAATAAAGGTTGCTTATACATAAGAGAAACGTGCTGGCTGAATGCTAAGCGTGCTGGCTGTACGCTAAGCATAGGGATAGAAATAAGCACAATCCTAATAGACTGGAATTGTAAGAAAGCTATAAGGCATTCTCTTCTTTCTCTATAATATGAAAAACACTAATGTACAAAGAGAAAATTGATGTGTCTCTTTTACTTAAAAGTTATGAATTTTCTTCGTAGTTTAGAGAGTGATTCAAAGCAAAGAGTAAAATAAATTAGAATATGTAGATTCTTTAGAAAGAGTTTTAAAATCACAGTGAATTAGTTTTAAAATACCAGTATGCAAATCAATTTTTTTGTTTTTTTGTTTTGTTTTGTTTTGTTTTGTTTCAAGATAGGGTTTCTCTGTATAGCCCTGGCTGTTCTGGAACTCACTCTGTATACCAGGCTGGCCTCGAATTCAGAAATCCACCTGCCTCTGCCTCCCAAGTGCTGGCATTAAAGGAGGGTACCACCATCACCCCGCTGAAAATCAATTTTAAGGCTAATTTAATTGCTTAATAATTGAGATCACATATGTTTCTACTAGAAAAATAACCTCTGGAACATTACATTAAAATATGAAATTAAGAGACAGATTGTTATGAAAACAGGTATGAAGTAACATATTTAAATTACAATATGCTAAAAAGAGGCTTTATAAAGTTTCTTCTAGATCTTATTAATTGATATTTCTACTTCTATATTTCTAAATTTATTACAATTAACAAAAGTATATTAGAGAAATTAAAGGTAAAAGTATATAATATTTTTATACTATGAACCTAGAAATAAGCAACTATTATAATCACAAGTAATAAGCAAAATGTTCTTATATTTAAGAAAAGAGACTAAAAGGAACACTTTTCACTCTTTTTTCAAAAAAGTATTGAGTATGAAAATCTTTATTAAAGAGAAGAATGTAAGAATAATTTTACTTTTTGTCTTAAAACCTTTTTTATGAAAATAGTACTTAACGTTAAAATAAATGAAACAATTACATATTTATGTGCAAATATTAAAATATAAGGCTTCCTATTCTATGTACTTATATTTTCACTAAAATTAATACAAAAATACAATGTATTAGGAAAAATTAGAATTTCATTTTGCGTTGTTTAAATTTAGTAAACACATCTAAGATTCCTTTGTCTTCAAAACTATTATTTAGTCCAATTTTAAAATTTTACACTTATTTACTGCAAGAAAACCCACACTAAGCACTTCTTCATGTCATTGAATTTATATGGACAAAATGACATTAATAATTCATTGCATGTTGTACATAAGTTGCTGCAGTACAGAATAAATTGCATATGCTTTTATTTTTAAGAAATGTAAGCTTAAAAGGAGGCATGTTTATTCAACTACTTTATTGTGTATTTTAATATGTTTAATTAAAACAAATCTAAATTGCCAGTCACAGAAAAATCACACACTGATATTAAATTCATTTTATTTTCTGAGACCTAATTTTAATGTGATGGTCTAGCTTTGGTAATTCTGTGCAGACCAGATAATTATGGAGGATGAGTTTATAAACTCTGTATTTGAAAATACAACTGAGAAAAGCCTTGTAATAATAACCACACACAACAGCATATATTTTTTCCTTTAAGGCTTTCAATAATGAATACAGTTTTCCTTATTGGTACTTCTAGAAATACAATTTTCATTGATGCATAGGGTTATTTCCATGTCAGTTAGAAAACCATATGACCGCAAATTTATGTTGTCACTTTGACACAATTATGAGACTAAGAAGAAAATAGATGTTGTAAATTTTTAAAGTCAGAGCAACTATTTGTATGAAAGTCAGGAAAGTGGTAAATTCTACTTTCTAAAACTCTTCAGTCAATGAGCAGCTGATTGAGACAGATACTTACACCCAATCAATGGATTCTGAAGTTGGGGAACCTTGTGGTTCAATTAGGGAACGGCTGGAAAAAACTAAGGAGAAGGGAAACCCCATAGGGAGACCAGCAGTCTCAACTAACCTGGACCCCTGAGATCTCTCAGACACTGAGCCACTAACCGGGCAGCATACACCAGCTGATATGAGGCCCCTAACACATATACAGTAAAGGACTGTCTGGTCTGACTTCAGTGGAAGAAAACTGGCCTAGCCCTGCAGAGACTTGAGGACACAGAGAGTGGGGAGGCCTGGCAGAGGCTGTGGGGTTGGGAAGAGCCAAGGACATCCTCTTGGAGACAGGGGCAGGAGGAATGGAATGAGGAGTCTGGACTGGGATCAAGGTAACGAATAGACTAATAATAATAGTAATAGTAATAGTAATAATAATAATAATTAATAAAGAAAAGATGGATACTCATGCCTGTTTTTGTGACATCTGAGACCCAGGATGCTGTAAGGATGGGCCATGGATTACCCTGGTTGTAATCAACAACAGGACTACTTTGCTCTTTGCTTTTCATGCTGTGTGTCTGATAAAAGGTTCAGCATGTCCTAGATACAGTAAGACCATTTGATTTCGATTTTTCTTCACAGTCTTACATGTTAAAAAGAAAGTAACTGCAATCTTTGCACTCCTCTCTGTGGGGCATTGATACCATTCATGAAGATTCCATGTAATGTAATTGCATTTGAATCTTCCACTTGCAAGAACTCATTGATAAGTGGTGTTATAGAGCATTATCATGAAGGGAATATATTCAACACACAATAGGTGTCTTTAAATTTTATTTTTGTTATTGTCTTTCTCTTTCATACACACTCCTTCAAATGTGGCATTAGCGCTATGCATCCCTTTTAAATCCAGAGTTACCAACAATTCAATGTAGCTGAGTAATGAATAAAGCATACATCAAGTCTGATATACATATGAACCATCATGAATATTGGCTGCATAATCCAATATTTTGGATTAGAGATTCTAAAATGTATATGAAATTAAAAAGTAAGTTTTGTCAAATACATGAAAAGCTATAGTTATGCCCACATACTAGGCCTTCTACTCTAAAATCTTGGCTTATTTTTATTTTAATTTATTTCAAAAAGAAAGTTATATATGGCCCCTAAAGTATTCAATCTGTTAAGGTGCAGTACATAAGTCACTAAGTAATGTGATCCAATTTTAGTGTATGTGCTACCGAAGCGACCACAGTAATGTGATCCAAATCTGTTTGACTGTTCATGTATAAGTGATTGAATGGAAAGTCATATCAGAAAGTCACTATATATCTGATAATCTACTTTGCAGTAATGTTAACAAACAGTATTTCAAATACATTATTCAGAGATGGGAAATAAATTAATCACCAAATTAATCAAATGTTTTGTTTAAACTTTAATGATATTTTAGGTAGTGATGTAGTGCTCAGCACTAGGTACTATTTATACGTTGAATGAGATGTCTTCTTTTAATTAAAAGAAGCTGAATATCATTGCAACCTTTTGAAATTCAACATATTTTAATATGCTCACAGAATATTTTGTTCAGAAATATTTTTTTGGTATAACATGCTCACAGATTATCTATACTGACTTTCCATTTTCTGAGTTTCCCTCTGAACAGCCTGACCTGAGAGCAAAATTGTTAGAAACAGTCTCAGGATTCCCAGGCATGTGATAAGGACACATGCTCCACTATGTTCATAGCAGCCTTATTTATAATAGCCAGAAGCTCAATGGAGGAATATATACAGAAAATGTGGTATATTTACACAAAGGAATACTACTCAACAATTAAAAACAATGAAGTCATGAAATTGTTAGGTAAATGGTTGGAACTGGAAAATATCATCTTAAGTGAGGTAACCCAATCACAAAAGAACACACATGGAATGCAATCACTGATAAGTGGATATTAGCCCAGAAGCTCGAAATACCAAGACATAATTCACACATCAAATAATTCCCAAGAAGAAGGAAGGAGAGGGCTCTAGTCCTGGAAAGGCTTGATACAGCCATGTAGGGGATTACCAGGATAGAGAAGTAGGAGGGGGTTGATTGGGGAACAGGTGGAGGGAAGAGGGCTTATGTGACTTATGGGGAGAGGAGAACCAGGAAAGGGGAAATCACTTGGAATATAAACAAAGAATATACAAAATAAATAAATAAATAAATAAATAAATAAATAAATAAATAAATAAATAAATAAAACTGATAACATTTTATTTATGACATATCAAATCAATATTAAATGATAGGGTTTTCTATCAGCTTAATTATTTTTAAAGTTACAAAAATAAAAAAGATCCATTCATTATCTATTAAACAGATAGTGCAGGCACCAATAGACCCTAGATTAAATTCTACTAGACCTGCTTCTCTCATAGTCATCTAGTTAAAATGTTCAGAGACTGACACTAAGTCTCATCTCAGCAATATCCTTATAGACATTTGATATCATCCCTAGAAACCGAGTCTGTGACCATAGATTTGAAATAATTAGTTTTCCCTCAAAACTGGATCCTGCACATGAGAGAATAGAATGTTTCAAAAAACAAAGAAATAAATTATTCACTGTTAAGTACTTTTTAAAAACATCATTTAATTTAAAATATTAATTTATAATAAATAACAATAGACAAACCTCTTTGGTTTATCAATGAATTTTACAAGTAAGGATATTTTGATACTATTCACCATCAAATATAATTTTAAGAAATAGAGTTTGATCACTTTGTAAAGGATTTCTTTGCTAAGGTCATGCACCAAAATGAAGAAAGAAGTTAAATGTGCATCTGCTGATGGTCAGTCCTAGGCTATTACTTTTGCACAATATAGTTATACATATCTGAATATATATACAATAACCAGCATCTTATTTAAATATTTGGTATAACTTCATTTAATATACAAGTAAAATGTTGTAATGTTAGATTTTTGTTTTATGTAGTTTGAAACTGGATTTTCATAGCCTAAGTTGACCTCAAATGCACTAAGAGTTTTGGTGGGTCTTGATCTCCTGATTCTACTATTTTTACATCCTGAACATATAAGGACATGCTACCATAGTGTTCTGAAAATTTCATATTTTGTCAATATGAGTACTATAGTATCAGTTCTTCTCCTTGACTGTTATAAAATTCAGCCCTTGCATGTTTGTATTATAAAATGTCATAAAATGCCTTTTCTTTCAGTAGTTGGTTGTTGAGGCTTTTGCATGACAACAAGAAGGGTAAGTTTTGTTTTTGTTAAATTTTATGTAATTCAAGGAAAAAAATAAAATAGCTAGGGTGTCTAAAAAAGAAAAACCTGTGGCTGGTTCTAAGGTTCATTCCATTATCATCATGGCAAGAAGCATGGCAGGACAGAGCTGGAAGAGCCCAGCGCTCTACATCATGATCCTTCAGAAGGAAACTCCTTGTACAGGCAGCTAGGTGCGGGTG
Source organism: Apodemus sylvaticus (assembly GCF_947179515.1). Lineage (NCBI taxonomy): Eukaryota > Metazoa > Chordata > Mammalia > Rodentia > Muridae > Apodemus > Apodemus sylvaticus. The sequence goes on along the minus strand of NC_067479.1, from coordinate 33,153,135 downwards.
GAACTTGAGCATCGCACCTCACAGAGCAGCCCAAAAAAGATGCATTTTCACAAACAAGGTGACATCTACTCCAACAAGGCCACACCTCTTAATATGGGCCATCTTCATTTAAACCACCACATTCGGCAATTATAAAAGCATGTGTTTGAACTAAAAATATTTCAAATGAATATATAAAACTCATGGAAAGTATAATATATTTAAAAGACCTCTGCTAAACAAATATTGATTTTAAATTATGTGACCATGTTTATCTAGCATCATCTAATGTTCCAACATATTTATAAGTTGACACTGAAATAATTGGGCACCAAATTTAGATATAACACAATTGTTAAAGGGTGACTGACAATATAGAATTTGAACAATTGTATTAAACTTCATAATGTCATGTTACCAGCACAATTTTAGGAGTTAAAAACTCTTTTTTTTTTTAATTTTTTTTATTCGATATAATTTATTTACATTTCAAATGATTTCCCCTTTTCTAGCCCCCCACTCCCCGAAAGTCCCGTAAGCCCCTTTCTCTTCTCCCATCCTCCCACCCACCCCTTCCCACTTCCCCGTTCTGGTTTTGCCGAATACTGCTTCACTGAGTCTTTCCAGAACCAGGGGCCACTCCTCCTTTCTTCTTGTACCTCATTTGATGTGTGGATTATGTTTTGGGTATTCCAGTTTTCTAGGTTAATATCCACTTATTAGTGAGTGCATACCATGATTCACCTTTTGAGTCTGGGTTACCTCACTTAGTATGATGTTCTCTAGCTCCATCCATTTGCCTAAGAATTTCATGAATTCATTGTTTTTAATGGCTGAGTAGTACTCCATTGTGTAGATATACCGCATTTTTTGCATCCACTCTTCTGTTGAGGGATACCTGGGTTCTTTCCAGCATCTGGCAATTATAAATAGGGCTGCTATGAACATAGTAGAGCATGTATCCTTATTACATGGTGGGGAATCCTCTGGGTATATGCCCAGGAGAATATATTATAGAATTATTATACCATAAGTACATATAAATTTGCATGCCTAGTCTCTGAAACTAATTTCTGAAACACAGATATTACTTTTAAATATTATTGGATGGCCAAATTATAGATATAAGCATGCCTATTCCAGTGTCTGAAGCAAGTGCAAACATTCCTATCTGTCTAACAACATGAAACCCACTATTTGCTTGGCGTAGGACAATCACCACATGTTTCTCACCCACTCCTTTTGAGTATCCAGGACTTATTAGTCAGCCAGTACTGTACTATGCACAGTGAGTGACTCATAGTGTGGTACTAGGTTCCTCTTGGTAAATGTAAGGCCTGAATATTGCCTTACATTGCAACAAATATTACACCTATCTCATGTGATTCCAAATATAGAGGCAATCGGTGTTTTATGTAATAAGTATACAAGTTATGATTTAAAATATATTAAGTAAAAGAGATGAAATTAATTCAGTAGAGTATAACAGAAAAATGAAGGAGACATTTTAGCAGAAAACTTAAGCAGAGTAGAACTCATAAAGGGCCTGCATGAAGAACATTCTAGTCAGAATTTACTTGGTACATGTGATGAATTTTTTATAAGCCCGCAGACACAAGGAGAGGAAATAACAGAGATGTGGAAGGAGATGAGGTCAAAGAGAAATATAGGGGCCAAACTAAGTAAAGACTTGTGGCCTTCAGAGAAGTCTTTATGTTTATTCTGTAAAGATTAACATAGAAGTCATTCAAACAGTTGTTTTAATTAAAATAAGTCTTTTATCCTGGGTACATTTAGTCATTATATCACCTAGCCGCTGAATAGGAACTGTTCTTGGTTGGGTATCTCAGGGGCCAAATTCAGCAAACATTTCTTGTATAGGCTAATCTTAATCTATTCATTAGAATTTTAAATAAGAAAATTTGCCTCCAAGTAAATCAGAGAGTTACTCCAGAAGGAGGGCTGC